>NC_049235.1:28710221-29924569 GCF_011100685.1 Canis lupus familiaris
AAGTTTTACTTTTCCTCTTTTAAGATACCCAGTATGAAACATTCAAATGGCCTTCTCCTCTAATGTTTTGTTACTATAAGTTCTGAAAGTGTTGCTAGATAGACAAAGTAGCTTATTTTAGATACGCCCAAAATCTAGTTAAATGCTATTAACAGTGGGTAGTAGATTTCTGTCTTTGTCATATAGATGACTCATACTTTAGAACTAAATAGTAATCCCTTGCAGATGTTGAGATCGTATAGTAACAACTCATACTAGGACAAAAAGAAATTTATTTAAAAAATATAACTCTGGCTTGGACAACAGATTTAACTGAGCTACTACTCTGTAATTATCACACTTTTTTTTTTCTCTCATTACATAATATTTACATGAGCAGTTATTCAAATCATGTAAAAGCTTGATGCGATTACCAGATGCTTTAGTGGAATAGGTAAACTTGAATAGAATGCTTTCAGTACCATTTATGTGAACTAAAACTATTTCAATGGTAAACAAAAATGTTTTTCAATAACTTCCAATCCTATCTTCATCAATAAGACTTTTTGCCCATAGGTAAATCAATCCGTATTTTTACAAGTGTCTTCATCTACGTGATAGGATGAATAACACACCCTCCCCACACCCCTCCATAGCCCAGTCCTGTGAATGATACTAACTTCAAAGATGTCATCAAGTTAAAGATCTTGAGATGAACAGATAATCCTGGGTGGACCCTAAATGCAATCACAAGTGTCCTTAGAAGAGACAGGCAGAGGAAGATAGTAGACAAAGGGATGTGACCACAGAAACAGACTGGAGTGATGAAGCCAGGAGCCAGGAGCTGGGAGCCAGAAATGTCAGCAGCCTCTAAAAGTGGAAGAAGTTAGAATGAGATTCTCCCCTGGAGCCTTCGAAAGGAACAAGCCCTATACACACCCTTTGATTTTAATAGCTTTTGACTCATTTTGGATTTCTGATCTCTAGGGCTACAAAAGGATAAATTTGTGTAGTTTCAAACCATTAACTTTGTTATAGTAGCTATAAGAAATTAAAACAATCTGTAAAAAGGAGGTTCAAATAAATGACCTCCAAAATCCTTCTAGGATTTGAGAGAACTGCTCTGCACTGTTAGCTTTGTGAATTTTTATTTTTCAGCATAACTTAAGAAAGATCATTTTTCATTAGTTATTTAGGATATAACATTCTTTGTTGTAATTAGTCTGTTGGGTAATAGGCAGCAAACTCTAGGAGGATATTTCTTTTAGTTTATTTTACCAAGTTGAAGAAAAAAATATTTTTAATTAATTTTCTATGAGTAGCCAATTAAATTAGAAATTCAAAACACAAGAATCTTGCAGAAATCAGCTGCCAGATTTATTAATCTATCTGAAAATAAAAACACAAGCAAACAAAAGGTAGGATAAAAACAGAACTTAAAAAAAAAAAAAAGAAAACTTTAGATACATTTCCCAAAAGAGTTTATAATGCAATGTTTTGAACCCTTCCGTATCGGAAATATCCTTAATGTTGGCCAATTACTTATTTTGTTTTGTGATTCACTACCTTAAGCAGAAAAATAATTTGTCCTTAAATATTATATAATTAATACTAGTTCTTCCTTTGATCCCTTAAGATAAACTCATAGTCCAATTCCTTCCCAACGGGAAATTAGAACTTGAAATTTGAAAAGAAAAAGAAAAAAAGAAAAAGAGGAAAATAAAAAAAAGGAATCCTCAATACAATTTCATTTAGATATTTTAAAGACCCACTTTTCATTTCTCCTTTAATTTCTCCAAATATGTTCTCTTTCCAATAAATCTTCAGCTGAATATGTTAAAATTTGTTTTTATTCTAAGTGCTGTAAATGGCCACATGAGCATAGTGAGGGGAAAAAGTTCTCATTTTTAAGGCATTATTAGCCCAAATGGGCCAAATGATATATAATGTATATGCAGAACAATCATTGAAATCACAGGTTACATATATATGTTGAAATTAAAATCGTTTTTTTTTTTTTTGTAGGATTAAATGTGAGTAGTATTGATTATGGTATGTAAGTTTCCCAATACCTGTTCAATTTAGATACAGAAGCTGTGACCTGTGTGTGCCATGTTGGAAAATCGGTTGCCAGGCAATCATCTTTCATCAGTCTTTCCTGTGCTTGTTAAGAAATGCTTTTTTAAGTTCATTTTGGCTTTGTGTTTAAGATATTTTTCTTAATATTTCATTATAGACTCTTAAAAATGTTGTTCCTCTGGGATATTGATGGATTGAACAAAACTCACGCTTCTTGTTTGAACGGTTTTAGCAAGCTATTCAAAGATATTATAACACCACTTACTTTTTTTTTCCCAAGGTGAATGAAACAACATATCCTGCTTTCAATATTTTCTCCAAATGCCAAACAAAAACAAAACAAAACCCTTTGAAACTTTAAATCTTTAAATCTTCTTTCAAACAATCCAATCACATTTACACAAGAGTCCCAAACAAGATGAGTATCTGTGCCAGCACTATGTCATACAACAACTTCCTCAGATTCTTCGACAGTTTGTAAATAATTTTCTATTTCACCAAAAGTTACAAAAGTTTCCACAGTTTCCCTTAGCAAGCTGAAGCTTACTCTTCATTTGTCAATGTGCATAAAAGCTGCTTATAGCATAGCATGGCATAAGCTATTTTTTAAGCAATAAATGGTTTGAGTCATCTATTTTGTCCTGAAATGCTATCTGTAGTTAACTGCATTGCTTATAAATGGTCATAGTAAATTCAGCATGAAAGAGAATATTACAGAAAAGACAGCAGCAGAAGCATTAGCATTATCTAATATTTATATATGTTATCAACATAACACAGCAGTAAAAGGTTTAAATGCATATCAACGGGTACCATGTCTAAAAATTACTATAGTACCTATTTAGTGTATTGGATATTTTTCTTAAGGAGTGCTTGCTGTATCTAGAACAGCATAATACGTGATTTAGTACAGTTAATTCTTATCGATTAAATAATGTTTCTTTATGTACTGAAGGAAGTGAGATAGATATTTTTTGCTTCATTGTGATCCCAGATTTAACATTTAAATGAAGATCTCAAAGGACCATGACATATCGTTATTTAACTGAAACGGGCTTCAAAATATTTAAACAAGAGTATGATGTGTGTCTAGACAGCAAGGTGGCACCAGGTACATGGGATGCTACTGGCCTGTGACTCGATTTGGAGCCAGAGTCCAAAACTGTGCCCCTCATTTACAGTCATGGTGATCATCACTCAACTTCAGAGAGAATGACCCATTTTATGGTTATCCTCTGTGAGTCATACAGAAAGCAAAACAAAACAAATAACAGCAAATGCGATCTCTAAATACCTTTTTACAACAGGTGCAAAACCAGTCATTTCTAACAATTAAACTGCCATTTACAGTAGGTTTTTTTTTTGTTTGTTTTTTTGTTTTTTTGTGGATTTTTTTTGTACACCTTGCAGAGACTCAGAAATGACAGGGGAAAATGCCCAAGGCAAATAGTCTCCAAGTGGATATTTACACAATGTGAATTAACTGTACCATAGATACCCAGAGAAAATGAACATTTTCTTATGTTGTTATGAAATCAAATAAACATGATATAGCTTCATCATACTTAAAACCTGTAGGACCCCATCCCAAGCCTAAGTAAAAAGTAATCCCTATATCCCCCCACCCATTCACCCATTATTTTCCTGTTACACAGAATAAATGTTTAGATTACTCCCACCCACCCTCAAATAAAGTGCGCAGTCCATGGCAGACCATAGAATAATGCAACAGGAAAGCCCCTTTTTGTGTATTATTATTTAAAAATAAAATACAAACAACGAAAATCAAACAAAGATTGAAGAGAACTCAGAGATTCTCTGCATCCTGCAAAAAGAGGAGAAGCGCGAGGAGGCCCTGCGTGACTGTCACTTGGATTAATATACATAGCCTTCATTGTAGGGGTGGGGGTTGCAGCAGCCCCCTTCAGGCATGTAGGCCATGCTCTCGTCAAAGTGAGACAGAGGCACTGTGTCCTCTTCATTGATGTGACGTTCCATGTCTGTCTTCAGCAGTGGGCGCTGATTATCTGGAAAGGCCATGGAGAACAGGGCTTCTGGATCACACACAAATTTGTAGACATATCTCTCTCCGGCCACCTGATGAAAACACAGAAGAGAAAAATCGATCCTTACGTATAGTGTGGGATGTTAACTAACTAGCTTCCTGGGGTGATTATGTCATGATATATGCAAACAGTGAATCCCTATGCTGTACACCTGAAACTGACATAAAGCTATCTGTCACTTAACCTCAGGTGAGCCACAATCTTGACCATCCCCAAATGGTAAAGAGCAGAGAAAGAAAAGAACAAAAACATGGTTATACACCAGAAAGGATGCATAACAAAAGGAAAGTAACCAAGTGTTAGCAGGTATCCATAAAAGAAAAAAAAAAATCTTACTTTGTGGAATACACTTCAGTCCAATAGAGGGAAATGAGACCTTGAGCAATGATTGACCTTGAGTAATAATTACATTCATTCCAGGCACAGCTAGAAAGCTTAGCAGTTTGTTCATTTTAACATAAAGGTAAACTTACATTGTTATTTGGGGGGGGGAAAATCAATGATTTCATGCAAGCATCTCACAGTGAAATTTTTTTCCTTTGCTTTAGATAGTAGTATCTTTATTAAATAATTGGACCTTTACAACATAGTGTTTCCCTCTAAATATTAGATTTCTGAAATTCCTTAAAAGAAAAATGTGCTGTGTTCCTAATAAGACTAGACTAGTGACTCACTGATTCAAAAAAAGAACTGGTTCTTTTTTCTTTTCTTTTATTTGGGGGGTGGGGGGAATGACTGCATATTTCCATCTAAAAAAAAAAAAAGAAAGAAACGAAAACCATAAGATGCATAGCCTTATTTAAATGAAAGATGGATCAAGAGGACAGCATGATCCTGGGTACATCACTTTTAAAAATGAAGGCAAGATGCATTAGACAGAAGTTAAGGATGTGTGTAAAGTGTCAAATTGAAGTAAGAGGTGTAAAAAAGTGAAAGGAATTTAAAATATACAATGATAGGGAGGAAATGAGAAACAGAAATGTGACAGCTGCCTGAAATAAAGGAGAAGTAGCATAATTTGTAGGGAATGACATGTCCCAAACTTAAATTTTGAAGAATAATGTTTCTCTAGGAAATTATAAACAATTGAATGGAACAAATATGCACCCTCCTTCCCCATTAATAGACAAAACAGAGGTTCTCAAAAAACTGGGGCGGGTTGGAGATGGAGGGTGGGAGTAGGTGTGTGTATGAATACAATTCTTCGTATTGACATTGAGGTAACTCTTCATGTAGATGCAGAGATTAGTAATTTTAGAAAGGTGAAAATTATTCAGTGCCTCTGGGTTCCTAATGTATCAAAAAAAAGGCACTGCTAGCTGCTTTGTGATGTAGGAGAATGCTAAGTTCATGGTTCACAAACTATCTGTATATGTTTGGAAAATAAGAATCAACTACCAAAGACTGCTACTGTTCTGGACTTAAGATTTATAACATTTTTTTGTCCTGGATTTTTTACCTTGGAACAGGAACCAATTTAGAGGATCCAAGTAATCTGAATAGTCTTAGGTTTGAAAACAGTGAGCATTTAGTTTTTATGAATTTGGATGTGTTTTTAACCGGGCCTCAGTTCCTCCTGTTCTGTGAAATAGAGGTGGGAACGGCTCCCTTTGGAAAGCCTTTTGTAAAACTGAGATGGACAGCTCTCCGGTACATTGCATGACAAACAGAAGAGTTGGCATAAATTTACTTACTTCAGCCCCTTATAAAAAGGAAATTAAGTTCATAAAGGTGAAATTGCCGTAAAAATAAAAATTGGCAATGTCAGAAACAAACCCAAGATATGAAATCCTGGTTTTCCATTTTTTCTTTATTCAAACCAATTTGAGAAAAAAAAATAAATGGCCTGCATATCTTAGAACATTTAATAACCTGCTTTGTTTTGTTTGGAGCTGCAAAGAAAGAGGTATTTGCTTTACGCTACTGGTAGCTTTTTTATCCAACCTGTTGCTATTGGTTATAATTAGAACTGATTTGAAAAATCACTATGGGGAATTAAATGTACAACATGCAATCAAGATTATAAAATCTCTTAAGGAGTCTGCCTTGACTCATTGCTTCCTACTATTTTTCTTATGAAAAAACATTTTTGGAACTACTACTATGTTAAATGTCAGAGTTTAGAACAAGGGCTGATAATTACCATGGGAAATAATGTCTTTCATTATTAGGAATACGATTACAATCTAGAAAATGCTGTACATTAAATATACCCAAAGTGCAATGCTGAGATAGATAAAACATGAATTTTATAGGAGAGATGAATCAGAAATTAACAAGGAAGTATCTTTTGAACTGTGTTTTGAAAGACTAGATATTCGAATTAGGTGTTAACTTTTTAAATATCAGAAGTAACAGAAAAACTGGAGGAAAATTAAAAATTACAGATCAAGCCAAAAGAAAATAATGATCTATCCTTATATTATCCAGAAATAACTACTGTTAAAATATTTGCATAGATTTTCCTGGGAATTCCTAGGTTTTGAAATAGAAGTGTACACATATAGTCTAAAAGCCATATTCCAGGCACCTAGGTGGCTCGGTGGATAAGCATCTGCCTTTGGCTCAGGTCATGGTCCCGGGGTCCTGGGATTGAGTTCCATGGAGCCTGCTTCTCCCTCTGCTTATGTCTCTGCCTCTCTCTGTGTCTCTCATAAATAAATAAATAAAATCTTCAAAAAAATAAAAAGATAAAAAATAAATAAAAGCCATACTCCATCATTTTTTATCTCTTTCAGAGCTACTGAAATAATCAGGGTTTTTTTACATGTTTAGATTCATTTGATTATTTTTATTTCAATGTCTCATCTTTCCATTTAATTTTCCCTAACATACACCACATACATACATAATGTTAAGTTTATAAACAAGTGTGGTCATATAAACATTTTCCCCTACACACTGAAATATAAAATTCCACATCATAGATTTTTTTTTTTTTTAAGGATAGCATAATTTTCCTCTGAATGGCTCTGTTAGAATTTATTTAAACATTAGATTGGTACAGATGTTAGGTAAAAATCAGAAGGTAAGATACTATAGAGAATCATAGAATCATAGCAGTGAAGCAATGAGGGAGTCACAAGCGTGTCACACAGTAGCAAGTAGAATGGCTCAACAAGTGAAGAAGAGTAAACATACTGTAAAAACTGTAAAAAGCCTTCCCTCCTTTTGTGCTAGTTACAAGTAGACTTCAATTTTATATGTTTCAATCATCAAACAACCTATGCTTTCTTATATTATGTAGCAATACCCCAAAAGGTCTGTCACATACAGACACTTTGCTATTCTATATTAGCTGATAAATAAATAGTTGCAAATAGTTTCTTTTACCTTATTTCATTTAATAATGACAACAACTTCATGAAGTAAGAACACCACCAGTTAGCAGGAGAGGAATCTGTTCAAAAAGTTGATTCCTTGAGAAGGCAGCATGTAAACTTAAATCATGACTGTGTTTTCTGTGACAGCACCTCAACACTGCCCAGGGAAACTGGTGAGCACCTACAGTGACAGCCCACCTGACTGCCAGAAGCATCTAGATGGTGAGGGAAATGGAAGGAATGGAATGCATCTGGAATGATGCACTGAAGGGGTTTGGCTGCAGATGGGAAAGGTGAATGAGAGGAAGGGAGGAATTAAAAACGACCCCAGTGTTGAGGTGGAGAAGACAGGGGAGCAAGTAAGAAACGGTTACACATCCTGAAGGTGAGATTCAGGGAAATAGGAAGGGAGAGACTAATTGAGACTTATCTTTCAAAGATTTTGAGCATTCTGACTTGTGAGCCAGCAAACTCCAGAGCATTGATTTCCTTTGGTCTAAAAACTCAATGATGCTGTTCCCTCTAGTCTAGTATGTTTCGTGTAGCAACTGGTCTAGTTTTTCTTGGCATAACTATAGTGGTATAAAAATATGCCAAATCTGCAATATATAACTATGTTTGTGTCCCCCAACTGAACAAAGGATGCACAATAAAAGAGTAATGTTCACAATGGATAGATCATAAACTTAGTTCACAATCTAGACGTTGGAATGAATACACATGCAAGGCTTAAAACATGTAATAATAACAAATATCCAATGTTTGATCTTTATTCATGTATTCATGACCTTATTCAAAATTTTATTTTGTTCTACGTGTACTTCATTTGTTTTATCTTATTCTTTTTAAAGCCACCTTCAAATATTAAAAGAAGCTCATTTGAAATAAAATAAAATACATTTAACTCAACTTCATTCACCAATGAAATAATATCAAATACCGATTTTGAATAAATGGTTTAGGTTTCTGAGCTGTCAAGCAGCAAAACTGGGCAAGATTTCAAACAAGAAAAGATTTTTCAGGAGAACAAGAAATGTTCTGAATGTTTTAAGCATCAAAACACGGAGGGGAAAAGTAAGAATTCAGTTAGTATCAGAATCTATAAACAAAGGCATTTCAAAATTATGTCATTGGGGAGAATACAGCAGACTACCAAAAACTTCTGGGAATATGTGGGAATATTAGTACTGAAACAACATTTTTTTACCAAATACGGTAGAGTTGGGACCTCCAGAAAGTCCACTAGTTTCTATATGACATTATTACATAGGACTATAATGCTCATGAATTTATAAATAGAAAGGCTTGTCATACCAAAACCAAGAGCTAAGCATATGTTAAAATGAGTGAAAACCTTGCTTCAGCAATGCGATGATATGTGGCTTTTAAAGTATGACATGCAGATTAATGTGCAACATTTCAATGAATTTTAATGCTGTTGTAGCTGCTCACCTTTTGCATGATTCCTTTCTCATAATAATAGCGAAGCGAACGGCTAAGTTTATCATAGTTCATAGCTGGCCTGTTTTTCTGAATGCCCCAACGCCGGGCCACCTGTCACCAAAACAGAATTACATTGTAGTGTTAAGCATTACCTTATCGAGATATTTCCTAAAACATTAGTAAATTAATCAAGGACTTCCAAATCTTCCAAAAACACATCCAAATTAAAGACATAAGTAAAGAGGCAAAAGCTCTCATGATCTGAATTTTCCTGTGTCCTGGTTTGCTTTTAAACCAGGCGTGCAGTGATCATTCTGAAACTTCACAATAGAATTCTTTGTCACTATTGTTTTGGATACAAAATTAAATGGAAATAAGGGGATGTGTTTACAATGGGAATGAACAGGCTGCAATTCACTAAAACGAGGCAAGTTTCCCATTGTGAGATCTACTGCCTGTTGTTTCCTTCTATAGTTTTTCAGATAAAACCTATAGATCAAGCACAGCTTAGTGATTTGTGTAGGTGTTTTCTGAGGTTATGATAAACTAAAGAAAAAATACCCTGTTAGATACTCAATGAAAGAGTAAACAAGTGGCACTGTGTGTGTAGCAAAGGAAACAGTATACAAATTCATAATCTGAACTGCAAATAATTTTTATTGCCTGAAGCAGCACCAGAATAAAACTGTAACCAATACTGAACTGAGGAATTAAGCATTCATTTAGAGAACAGTAATTGGACACTAAAAATAAAAAGGAAGTGGAAAAGGTCACCATGTACATGAGTCCACAAACAAAAACTTCTAAAGCAGAATGTCCACTTTGTTGTTTAGTGAAAAATCTCAGAGTTTTTGAGAATGTGGCCTTGGAGGAGCAACCTCTCTGGCAAAGCAGAGCTCTTCAAGGAAACCTCCTTCTGCAATGTGTCTGTATCCCCGACCTCACCACCACCCTAGGCTGCCTGAAACGCTACATCCAACAGTGTAGCTTTGACTTTGCCTCTGCTACCCCAGTTAGAGACGTGTTCTCATTGATTTCCATATTTTATTACTCTGAGCAGAAACTGCAGCTGTCATGCATACCTAGGTGACCCCAAGAGGACGTTATCTAATAGGGTTAGGGTTTTCCTTCATTTCTATGAAATTCCAAGTTGCTGCTATGCCACATCCTATACTAAAAATAAAATGCTTTTCAGAGAGATCATTTCTGTCTCCTCTCCTCTTTATTAGCAATAACCTTTCCCCAGGGTTTGTTTTTTTTTCTTTCAAAAATACTGATCCTTGCTATTTTCTCCCCCTGCTAATTTGTATTTCCTGAATGAAGATACAATGTAATTTAGCCACTTGCATCAGTAGACTTTTTTAAGAGCAGAGAGATGTGATGTAACAGGAACATGATTACATATCCAAGCAGTCAGCATGGCAGGTACATCTGAATTTTCCAAAGATAAACTTCATTTTAATGTAAGTGTTCTTAGCAATAGTGAAATAGGAGGGTGGCAATAAGAAATGAAAGCAGTACTTTCTAAATAAAATGTCTTTTAAAAACCTAACAATGGGGGTGGGGCACCTGGGTGGCTCAGTGGTTGAGCATCTATCTGCCTTTGGCTCACGTCATGATCCCAGGGTCCTCAGATCCCACATTAGGTTCCCCACAGGGAGCCTGCTTATCCTTCTGCCTATGTCTCTGCCTCTCTGTCTCTCATGAATAAAAAAATTAAAAAAAAACAAAAACAAACCATAAAACGTAACAATGGGCATCAGCAAATCTTTAATAGACTTGGCAACTGAACAGCACGCAAACATGGAAGGGACATAAAAATAAACTACTAATATTTCCTTAAATTAAACACCAGTTTCTGACTACCTTTTCATTTATAAATGATTCTCCTCTAGAGATTCACCAGGATGCATATAGGAAGTCAAATACTTGCAACCAACTTTGAGACAACCCAGTGGAAGTCTCTAGGGAGAGAAAGATAATTTTTTGATACCATTAGCAGAGTCTGATTTTTAGGATGCCAGTTAATTCTCAGCACAAGTGGGTGTTAGTAGACATTTTTAAACAAAAAATATATTCTTCGAGCTGTTTTTATTTGTTCAATGTCACATTTATCATAAAGGGAAGTGGGATACACCACTATGCCTATGGGATGGTCATGCAAGGTAAATTCTAGAGATCTGCTCTACCTCAGCATGCCCATCGTTAACAATACTATATGATACATTTAAAAATTTGATAAGAGGGCAAATCCCATGTTAAATGTTATTATCACAATAATAAAAATAAAAAAGATTGAAACTTAAAATCAATAGGTAATACAGATAATTTCCTAGATAGCTTAGACCACGTACCAACACAGAAAGCCCAGTCGGCCCTCATGTATGAGCCACCAATCACTGCTACCTCCAGCACCACTAAAAGCCAAGGCAGCATTCTCAACATGGAATGGGTGCAGTGATGGCAACACTTTCAGTAACTTCCTTATGATACTCCTTCAACTCCGACTATTAATAAGGAAACTGAAAAGGCAACTGAACTATAAAAATCACTCTAGGGATGCTGGAGTGGCACAGTCAACAGGGTCAGACTCTTGATTTCAGCTGAGGTCATGATCTCAGGATCTCGGGATCAAGCCCCACAGTAGGCTCTGTGGTTAGCAAAAGTCTGTTTGTCCTCTTCCTCTGCTCCTACCGTCATTCATGCTCTCTCTCAAATAAATGAAGAAGGTCTTTGAAAAAAATCACTCATATTGTCAAATGAATTAGAAGGAAAATATAATAGCTCAAATATTAATTTATTTTTAAAAATCATGTTTGAATACCCAACAGTAAACCTGGAAACCATAACTAGGTCCTGGTTATCAGACTTCCTAGTAACTCATGTAGCTCAACAACTTTGAATATCTTTGAAAGACTTCACTGGGTCCTAGAGATGTTGTACTATGTGAACAACTGTTCCCTGAGACAATTCCCTCGGATCCATGATTAATTTGAAAATAACATCTCATTATCTCAAATATCTCAAAAAGAGAGCTGTTAAATAACATGCGCTTGCTTGAGTTACTCAAGCACACTGAGCAGATCATCAGCACAAGACCACAGGCTTCCTCAATATCATTTTAAAATGCAAAATGAACTAGAAAGAAATGAACCAATGAGTATTTCCTACAAGGATGGCTTCAGAGGCACCTTTCAGGAGCTGTATTGACACAGACACTCAAGGAGCTACTGTGTGGTTCAAGAAGGAGGGTGACCATGGGCCACAGAGGCTAAAGGGATTTCACAAATGCTTTCCAAAAAATAAATGTAAATGGTACAGCCATTGTCTAATGGGAGCGACTACAACAGTGAGCAATGCGGCATTAGAAACATGTTTTATTTTGAACAAAAGCCATAGGAGACTTAGTACTTACTGAACAACTATCATTGAGTCAGTTACTGTTTGGAAATGGTCTACTGCCTCTGAATTACTTGGCCTTTTTATAAGTCATGAGTCTACTGCAGAAAAGGTATCTAAATGTTTATTGTATTGAACAGATGTAACTGTGTCTTTCTTGCAATTAAAAATCACTGAAATTTAGAATCTGATAGAAGTTAATGGTCATCTGTTCAAGTCTTCTTATTCATGATTAAAATGAAGTCAACAATTGCTAAATAAAAACCTTAATGATGTACGTAAGAACTTTATTCTTCAGAGATCAGTAATTACCAACATAATTCAGAAATTTTTCCACCTTAACAAATAATATGGCAGGAAAAAAGTTCTGTTTCTGCTCACTTTATTTTAGTCCTAGGTAGAGGAAAGAACTAATAGAAATTGCTGTTGGATATACTCAGGTCTAGGATGAACCACCTCTTGCAGCGATTATTAACATGTTTGATGAGGTGAGGAACACACACTCCCATCATGTTAAAGGGCTTTCAAGTTACTTTACATTAAGTGTTTCTAGACTCCATTTGTTAGTGCTTCACATTTTTATGGGTCTTTCACTTACATCATTTAAGTACATCTACATAAAAATGAATTTCCTTTGAGAGCCAAATTAAGCCTTAGACACACTATGAAATTCAAACACCCAAACACTTAGCTCATACTAGATAATGGATATTTTCAAAGTCTGATACTGAGCCCTCTGTGTGTTTGGTGGAGGGCAATGGAGATACAAAGCTAATCCCTCTAGACTACTAGTGTATTCATGTCATCTGAAGTAGACATAATTATGCTAACCAGCTCCTCTTACTTCAAACTTCTTTTAATACAAATTTGAATCAGAGAATCTCTTAAATAAGGAAAGTAACTTATTTTCTGGCTATCAAATGAGGACATGTCATCTGATTATGCATGAATACACGGTTTCAGAGGGCAGAAAATTGAAGATGTAAAGTCCTATTAGCCTAGATTGTAGATGTCCAGTCTATACTAATCGAAACTAATCACTTTGGGTTCAAAATTAGCTGGATATCTTACTAAGTTTTACATGTTTCTGAGGCATTTAGACCCTACAGCCAATATGAGCCATTATAGGCATGCTAATTGAAAGTCGTCCATTGCTTTCTTGGCTAATGTAAACTAAAGTCAATTTTAATAGTAGCCGAGAAAGCACCTTTAGTAAGATACAAACATTTTACGTAAAAGTCACCTTTCTATAGAGGTCCAAAATGATATTAGTGGGTTATGCTGTAATAATGGTAGTAGTATTAAGCCTCAAGCTAGACCTGGGGAGAATAAAAATTGAACTGAGAAGATCTTCAGGAAAACTCCATTTGTACATGCATAGGGGTGGGGAGAAGGCAGCAGTAAGCCAGGTGAATAGTTAGTTGAAAGTATGTTCCATTTATCCATATTCTCTCTCTCTCTAGAATTATCTCATTCTGGTAATTTCTTAGTTAATATGGCGATACTCTCTCCTTACCCTCCAATGGAGTGTAAACAGCCCAGCTGACTTGAAAAGATGTTACCAAAAATCAAAGAGAAACAGTGTTATTATTAGGTTGGCATTTCCTAAGAAATACTTCCTGACTGAGAATTGTCTACTGTGGCCTTTGTGTGCCTTTATCCCACAGCAATTTCTCCCCCACCTCCTCTTGTGCATGACTTTGGTCTCTAAATGTTCCTCTCTAATCCCTTGACAAAATCAAGATTATCCAAATAATAACTTTCTCAATGAACAATTCCTTCATGTGCAAAACTAGCTGTCAACAGACAAACCCTCTCTTCTTCCAAGAATATCAAACATCCACAATTTAGATATTCTTTTAGAGACTTCCCAAGAATCATATTCTTGAATCAAGTCTAAAACCAAGTCTAGCTGGTTTTCTACAACATCAATCCTGTAGGATGTCATTCAACTGGAAAAATCGTGCAACATATTTATTGCTTATTTTAAATGTAGACATACTTTTCCTTTGCCCAACTTCTAATTCAGAAGGTTTCCCTAGAGTTTTAAAATTAAAAAAAAATAGGGGATCCCTGGGTGGCTCAGCTGTTTAGTGCCTGCCTTCCACTCTAGGCATGACCCTGGAGTCCCAGGATCAAGTCCCACGTCGGGCTCCTTGCATGGGGCATGCTTCTCCCTCTGCCTGTGTCTCTGCCTCTCTCTCTTTGTCTCTCATGAATACATAAATAAAATCTTTAAAAAAATAAATAAATAAATAAAATAAAATAAAATTTAAAAAATACATTTTGGCACATTAATCAATATGTTTCTTTATATTATAATATATCTGATTTTCCTAATGAAAATCTATTAGACCCACCTCTTCAGGCTCAATCAGTTTAAATTCCATGCCTCGCCCAGTCCACGCAATGAAATGAGAATTTGAAGGGTCATCCAGAAGAGCTACCAAAAACTGCCAGAGTTGAAGTGATCCCCGCCGCTGGTATGTGGGTCCTTCCCGATACATTCCTGGCTCCTGTTTGATGTCTCCTAAATTAAAAAACATTAAAGCTTCTATTACTAGCACTATTATGGCATTTACGTAAAATTTTCATTAAACCAATCATTAAAATGGTTAAATCACAACCACTTTATGGGTTTCTATGAAATAAAATATTACCACTAAATAGGGCTTTAAAATAGTTAAAGGATTTCATGTAAACCAAGAATCTGTACAAACTTACAAACAACTATATATAACATATAAGGGTCAGAAAAAATGCACACAGATGCAGAATAAATTCACATATATAATTTACTCATTAAAATTTTGTGTAACTATCTGTTTGTTTTCACTTATTTATTTAAAAACCATACCATCTAATCACACTTCTTTTTGTTTTATTGTTAATGATATTATTCACTGCTCTAAGCAACACTGAAGAAAAAGTATTCAATTTTAAGCTCTGGGCACTTTATTCATACAAATTCTGCAAACTATAATTTGTAATACTTCACTGGCATGCACACGAAAAATGCAAATTTTAATGCAAATATTTCAAAGCAAATTTGTTTATTCATCCATTCATTCATTCTAAAAGATGTATTTATTTGTGAGAGAGAGAAAGAGAGCAAGCAGGGGTAGGGGCAGAGGGAGAGAGAGAGAACCTCAAAAAGACTCCAGGCTGAGCACAGAGCCCGATGTGGAACTCGATCACATGACCCTGAGATCATGACATAAGCCAAAATCAAGAGTTGGAAACTCAACCAACTGAGCCACCCAGGTGTTCCATCTCAAAGGAATTTTAATAGCATCTTAAACTCTGAGTTAAGTAATCTGTACTTTATATAAATTAGGAAAATCTCATAAGTAAATCAGGGCATATTGGATTATCATCACACCATCTTTTTCCCACACCTTCATACTGGTACTACTACTTTCTTAACTGGGGGCAAATAAAAATTCCTTCGTTTTTCTTTGTCTTCTTTGCACTTCAATCACATGAATTTAATTTGCTAGTCTCTTTCTAAAAGTGCAATCTAAAAACACATATACAAGAGCTTTCTGTCGATCTATATTTTTAATCAAGAAATGTTGCTTTGTGTTACATTTATGTTATTTTTATATAGTATAAAAAACCTATTAAGTAGATTACAATAAGGGTGTTACTGTTCTAATTCTTCTGGTATAAATCTGGCCAGTTATCTTCCTTATACCAAACAAACAAAAATTCAGTCATAACTCCTGATTATTTACATCTGCCTCCAGCCAACCATCCCCAAAAGTATGTGGAATCGGTCACACTGGGGACTGAATGTCTAGGGCCCTACAAACATATCATTATTAATGCACGAACTTCTCTATGCCATGATAGAAACAATTCAGAAAATATATTCACAGTGTACGTGTGAATTATAAAATGGACCAGATCAGAAGCTTCTTAAAACTTTCCTTTGGTTGGGGCAGCCCCGGTGTCTCAGCAGTTTAAGCGCCACCTGCAGCCCGGGGTGTGATCCTGGAGACCCGGGATCGAGTCTCACGTTAGGCTTCCTCCATGGAGCCTGCTTCTCCCTCTGCCTGTGTCTCTGCCTCTCTCTCTCTCTCTCTCTCTCTCTCTGAATAAATACATTTTAAAAGTCTTAAAATATATATATATATATATATATAACACCTTTCCTTTGGTTAACAGACAGAAATGTGCATCTTAAAATAATTACAAAAAGAAAACACAACACTTTAAAAACCACAACCAAAATAAAATTATTCGGCCAATCGCTGCTAGAAATCATTATGTCATTTTGGTCTAAGCCAAATAATACAGAAGTGTCTCTTCATATTGATTTCAATGACAGTTTTATTTATCTCAGTTTTTCCTTCTGAGACTTACAAATTTTTTCATGGGGGTAACTGAGCAATTATGCAGAGTGAAGCACTATCAAATGTTTTAATCTCTAGATTGCTTCTGCCTATAAATGTGACAGGCTATCCTAGCCTTGTCAATGAAAAAATAACTCTGTGCTTTTCTAATCTCTTGCTCTCTATTCCTTATAAAATTTAAGACTATCTTCTAAAAAAATATTTTCTTAGTACAAAATTGAAGAATATTTAGTAGTCAAAGGGAATAAATAATCAAGATAGACAGCTCCCCTAAATATTAGTGTGACTTAGGCTTGTTAGATTATATCATAATCCAATTGGTAGTTTTGAGCTATTTTTTCTTCCTTAGATGCCCATTCTGGTCATCAAGAGTTTTTTTAAACGTTAAGCTCACTAAGAATGAAAAACAAAACAAAACAAAACAAAAAAAACTGATGAAGGTCATTCCAAAAAGTAAAGGCTTTATGCTTTGTCTTAAGAGAAAAGGCTGTATTTTAAGAATTGTGATGCTCTGCTAATGATGCTAAATAGCACATATCACACTGAAACTCGAAGCTTAAAAAACTAACATCTATTTAGAATAAGGCCAAAAAAGTGACTCCTAATGGAGCTTAACCCTGTGACCTTGAATGAATTTAGCCATTTAAAGGAAGACTAAGGAAACAGATCTTTCCCAAATTATCATTCTTTCTGAGAAGGACCAGAGTAGCAAAAGCCTTAGGAACAGAGTAGTCTTCAAGAAACTAATTAGAGATGGAGAAGCAATCTGAGCATGCACTTTGCTGTTTAAATAATGACAATTAAAAACTTCTGAGAGCTACCAAGTCATTACAGCCATGATCCCCAAAGTTTGTGCAATCAGCTAATCAGAGGGTCCCTGCTCATTTCCTGTTAAACAATCAAAGCAGGAAATATGGAGACCACTCTGAAGAACCACTAAATCAATTAACTGTTCACTTTTTACCCAAGCTTCCTCGTAGATGCTGACTTCTACCACCTTTGTCAAGGAAAAAAAATATTTTTTTCTAACTTGACACTCATTTCTAAAATCTGGGACTGTTTCACTGCAAGAGACAGTGATAAAAAAAAAAAGTAATGCTTTCCTAACTCCATTTTAAGCAATTACAAAGTAATTGCACATTAGTAATGAACATCTTCCCAGGGAAAGAAAAGGAAAAACAAAAAAGAAGGACTAACAATCACTAACTAAATGGGCAGCTATGTTGTTCCTGTGTTCCATAATGCATCTTTTCATGAACAATAAAAGGAAAGAAGCTGCATTAGTCATCTGTGCATCCACAGTAGCATGCTTTCTGTTCTGCTTTGTTAATTATGGGATCAGCTTTCAATAAATCTCAAGCAACAAGCTGCATGTGCTCTGCAGGGCAAAGGAAAGACCCCTCTTACTCTACACAAAGCTCAGCAAGAATGATACTCTCTGGTCGGATCTTTAAAAATGAGACCTCTCATGGGACAAAAGAAAAAGCTTCTGAATAGGGGAAGGAAGAGAGAATTTATAAAAGGCAAAGTTTAGCAAGAGTTAAATGCATCGTAAATGATGTGCATAAAAATCGTTAGGGCGCGATGTCAACTGTTTTCAGGGGAGTCGAGGGTGATCTTTCCACTCCTTCTCAGAAAAATTCAAACTTGAAGCACAGTGAGAAACCTACCATCAAATTTCTCTGGGACAACACAGGTGTCATCATAAAACTGCCTGGGGCCCTTCTCAAACATACAGCCTGTGGGAGGAAAAGAGGATACATTTATTCATGATAGAAATGAAGCTCACAAGCAATTTAAAATATAGCCATTAGCACAAAACTTGGGGTAGGAAAAGGACTCTGCCAGTTTTCAGCTCTGTGACCTTAGACACACTGTTTAGCCTCACTGTCTCTGTTCCCTCACCTATAGAATGGGAATAATGATAAATCACCTATCTCAAAGGGTTGTTGTGAGGAATAACTGGTTTAATATATGCAAGTTTAGAATAGTACCCAGCACACAGTGATACACGACAGATATTTATATTATTACCAACCCAAGCACAGAGCGGTTAACACTGGCAAGCCTAGAAATTATAAAGTATCATCTCCTTTTTCATTTTCTTCCAAGTTTTGTTATTTATGAGATAGTAGGAAAATCAAGATGAGTTACTCGTATTTACCTTGCACAATTACTTCCTGATAAACTGAAACACATTCTGTTTACCCCTTACTTCCCTGGAAAAATTTTTAGCCAGGTTAACCTCCTAATGTTTTCATCTTCAACAGACAAGATAGTTTTAATTTTCTTTTTTTTTTTTTTTAGCTTTTTTTCCCTGTAATAAAACTAAGTCCATGGAAAAAAATGCAAAATAAATCAACAGCTTTTAGCAATCATTTTCTCCCCCATGTATTCATGACTGTGACCCTCACTGAATCATTGTCGTCCTTAATCACCAGTAAGAAATTTCATATACTTTAGCCACAGTTTTCTTTCTCAGATGTACTGGTCTCTACAGTGAGTGCATAATATTAACAACAGTAGTGACAATAATCGCACTGCATTTTTGCTAAATTTCTGGTCCCAAATATTTTGGACTTACCAGCTTATTATATACTCTTCTTTAAAGACAAGCATTTACTTCTATCGATACCACTTATACAAAATAACCAGTATTAGACCTAACCTAAAAAGATGCATCTGTGTCATCTTCCTGAGGACACAGAACGTTTATGTCATGAACTATGCACACATTTCCAGAAACTCCTTAATAGGGAATGTATCTAAAGAAGATTATTCATTACTTTGTAGGTTATCAAAGTCCGTTAGATCAAAGCTTTCCCACGTGATTACCATGAACACATCCACAAAAACTCCTTCTGTAGGTCTCTGATGTGAAATTCCATTCTAGCAATTACTTATATAAAAATGAAAAATCCAGGATATTTAAAAGCAAATATATTTAAAACTACTCTCTTTTATTTCAAAACACAGACTTGGGTCTGTAAAGCAAAACTGAAATTCCTCGAAGATACATTTCAGTAGAGAGTAGGAAGGTAGGCTAATCTATAAAGCACATGTTCTATTTTAAAAGAATGTGGTTGTTGGCCAAAAAAAAACCCCAAAAAACAAAACAAAAAAACCCCACAGAAATCCACTTTTCAGCTGTTTATACACACATGACTCCTGTTAACCAAATTCAAGATAACATGAACTGAAACATCTTCCTTTTACTTTAAAAAGATAAAGTTTTTTAATAGTGGTTTAGGGAACATAAAATATGATGATTAATCAAATGACTGCATCTTTGGTACATCTGATTATTCTGATCATATTTACAAGGAATTTCAGTAATAAAAACTTAACTTCTGTTCTGCTGGGATGAGCCAGGAAGCCTTCTTGCCTCATATAAATGGAGTGGCAGCTAGGCACTTCTGAAAGAAGAAACATCAGTTAAAGAGCAGTTTGGAGCTGAAAATGTTATCAATAGACAGAGCAGTGGGAAAATAAAAGAAACTGACATGAATCTCCATGAAGGGAACTTGTCAACACTCAGTTAACATTTCAGGCAGGGCCCACACAAGAAATGGAAAGCTGAGGGGCGCCTGTGTGGCTCAGTCTGTTAAGCATCCAACTTGATTTCGGCTAAGGTCATGATCTCAGGGTTGTGGGATCGAGCCCCATGTGGGACTCCATGCTCAGCAGGGAGTCTGTCTGAGATTCTCTCTCCCTCTCCCTCTGCCCCTCCCCCACTCACATACTTGCACACATGCTCTCTCTCTCTCTCTCAAATAAATAAGTACATTTTTTCTAAAAATTGGAAAAATGAGAAGCATATCATGGCAAACACTGATCCTCTCCAACAGGCATGTAAATTCAAAGTTTTACCCACATTTACTGAAGGGTGGCTCTCCTGTAACCCCATGTGAGTATGAGAGTGCCCTTAAAACAAACGGTGTCATGAGTTTAGATACGTTTGGGGGCATTTATGTGATACATTTGTATGTCCCATGGTATTCAAAGCAAAGATCAACAAAGACTCATTCATGGTTTATTTCATGAACACTGGCAGAAATTATTATGAAAAGATGAAAATTGCCCCATCTCTTGAAATTACTCTAGCCTTTAAAGGTGACTGCTATTTTTCACCCCCAGATAAAAGTATGACTGCTGTTTAAGCACACAGATCACATTCATAACGAATGAGGCTATAAAACAGAAACCCAACAATTTCATAGCAAACACCATTATTACAGCAGGAATGAGGCCTTGCCTACCTGACCAAGTTAACTCATCACTGAGAAAATAAACTTGGTTAATGGTTAAACTAGAGTCATAGTGACAGCTGTGTATTTAACATGTTTAGTAGCTTACATAAAGGGAAAAGGAAAGAAATATGGATGAGGAGGCAAAAGATTAAAATTCAAGTCCTTAATTTACTACTAATAAAGCTACATGACTTTAGATAAGTCATTCTGTATCTAAGATTATATAAAATAAAGGGTGGGATCAGGGTTATCTAAAATCTATTACAGGCTCCAGTTCTTTGATTCTGAAAATAAAATGTCATTCACAGGAACAGAGGTTGATTTCTGGTGAAGCCAATGCAATTCAGCTTTAGGCAGGACCCTCCACTTACAGGAATCCCTTCTGATGCCCTATACCTCATTTTGTATATGCTATTTCTTTTTCTTTCAGAAGGTTCCCCAAATTTTATGTTTTAGTTCCCACAAACCTGTATATTACATATATAACAGATCCTATAGGAATTTATAAATATATATGACTAAATTAATTCTATCCTCTTTATGTATACTCAAGATTTTGAAACTTTTAACACATACAAAACTTGTAAGATATATATGACAAATGTCCTATTTAATATAAAAGTATGTCCTCCATTCTGCCATTTGTAGTAAGCACATAATTTCTGAACAAGTAATAAAGAATATTTAAATGACTTGGGGTCTAAAGCCCCTTATCTCTTCTTAACTATCCAAACATAGATTTTCATGTTTAACAGATAATTAGTATTATTTCTTTGACCTAGAGGTCATTCTTTCTTGGTATGGAGTGTTCCATTTTTAAAGTCTACCTGATTTTTTCAAAATTTGCCTGGTGACTAATATCAATCAAAATATGAGATGATGTTTTCACAGAAAAAAAGTTTACGTGGTTTGAGTCAAAAATATCTTTTTTTTTAATTTTTATTTTTATTTATGATAGTCACACACACAGAGAGAGAGAGAGAGGCACAGACATAGGCAGAGGGAGAAACAGGCTCCATGCACAGGGAGCCCGACGTGGAACCCGATCCCAGGTCTCCAGGATCGCGCCCTGGGCCAAAGGCAGGCACTAAACCACTGCGTCACCCAGGGATCCCCCTGAGTCAAAAATATCTTAATTGTAATTCCTAATAGAAATAACACTTAAAAATATGTAGAAATCAATAGCTTATGAGTTGAAAACAATATCAAACTCATTATCAAACATTTTAGAACACCATATCTTTTTTATATAACATATTATCTAGTATGTAATTCTCACCCCGCAAAAGACAGAGTTAATCTTGTTTCCTGATATCAGGAAACTTAAAATGGGGTTGCAGAGTAGTTGAACTTCTGTTACCAAATTTAGCAATCCACTTTATCCATACTTTTTAACCAGTGGTACTTCAAATTAATTTTTAATGTTACGTTGATTTATTGCTAGGCAAGGACCCTCAAAGCAGCTGGGCCTAGAAGGGACAGTGTTAATGACTCTGCCATCAGCTCAGCAGCTGTTTAGAGGTAAGAATTTTGTTGTACCAATGTTGACACCCTGCCACAAAATACTTTTACTGACTGCAGCCCAGCTGGAGTATGGCTGTAAAAACAGCTGGCTGGCTCTGGAGGCAGCTAGAGGAAAACATATAGATTAAACTCTATTATATATAAGTGTGACTAAATGTAGTCTTTCCTCCCCAGAGAGGGAGAGAAAGAGGAGGAGAGGAAATGCAAGCTTTTGTAAGAAACCCACTATTCAAAGTCAAAGAATATCTTATAAAAGTACTCTAACATAATACAAAATAAGCATAATCTTGGACATTTGGTATCAAAGACAGAATTTGATGATCATTTCACTAATCCTCATGTATCTATTGACCTTGCTGATTTGTTATTTATTTTACTAATTCTGTAATATTTTTCATAAATTCCATTATCGATATGACATTTAAAGAATACGAATTTGAAATTCATAATAAATTAATGATTTACAATAAGGTTAAAGCCAGAACCTCCATTATGGTTCCAGAGGCCAAACTTTGATCTAAGTTCTAAGAAAAGCCATGAAGGAAGGGCAACTTAAGAAAAAAATTATATACATATATATACATATATGTATATAATTTTGTTTTTGCCATCCTTAATACTACTTATTGCACTCCAGAGTAAATAAGATTAACATCTAGCTCTTGAAATTGAAACACGTGGCTAGCATTGTTTAAATCCAGTCTAACCTCAAAATCGGTATCCTTTATACAGTCCAGAGAAGCCTGAAAAAATATGGCTAAGAGGAGTTTATTCCCCTAAAGTAACTAAAGTCATGTTATCCTAAAGTGGTATCAGTTAATTTATGACTATCAGAGTGGGTCAGACTCTAATCAAATTGTAGAAACATTTCCAAAGTGATTATTCAATCAAATGACTAACATGGTTAATTAGGAGCCATAAACATTGCTCTGAAGTTCATCAAAGTAATGACTTGCCCAGAAAAATTACTGCTAATTAAATTGCCTGCTGCTTTCATTTCTACCTTATCTAATAAAAAATCCAACCAATGAAGTTTGGCATTACATTTTAACTTTTGCTAAATGCTCAACTAAGATCCAAACTAGCTAAGTGGTGACTTCAAAGGCAAATGTTTTGTAGCAGGGAATGGAGGCACTGCATACATATGCATTTGTGTTTTTTTCATGGAATAAGCTCACAAATTCAGCAACGTTAATAAACTGCAGTTTAACTTATGCATAAATGTTACTATGACAGCATATTTATACTGTTCTATTATGTCCGCAGCTTATAATTTTAGGATTGTGAGCACAGCACTGTGATTACAAATGTGCACCTTGTCTTCTAACACACCTGGTTTTGAACCACAGTTCAGGTGTTTCCTGGGAGTATGACGTTTTGTTAGTTATTTGACATCTCCAACTCTCAACTTCTATATCTATAAAATGGGAATAATAAGGATTTCCTTCAAAGGGTTGTGGAGAGGGACCATAAGGGCAACATTTAACTCAATGCAAACAGTGAGGATTCAAGATATGGTGCTTCTCATTAATAACAGAAACTATTTTAAAGTGACCCTCACGGGACACCTGGGTAGCTCAGCAGTTGAGCCTCTGCCTCGGCTCAGGGTGTGATCCCAGGATCTGGGACCGAGTCCCACATCGGGCTCCCTGTGAGGAGCCTGCTTCTCCCTCTGCCTATGTCTCTACCTCTCTCTGTGTGTGTCTGTCATGAATAAATAAATAAATCTTAAAAAAAAAAAAAAAGTGGCCCTCACAAGTGAGTGAACCACAGGACTTAAAAATAATTACATATTTAAACTATTTTATATTGTAATTTGCTGTTCTTAAAACAATTATCTACTGAGAAAGATGAGTTGTTGCTTATTAGTGTACTTAGTGATATTCTTCACAAATCTATTAATCTATGATATTTAAAATATATTGTTTTAAAATTCATTATAAATTTATGATTTACCAGGTTTAAGTGAGAATCTCTATCACATTTTCAAACTATTTGGAGGTATCTCTTTTGAATTTCTATTTACAATGTCATACTTTGATATTTACTGCTAAAAGACTTTTGTTTACAAAGTTTTAAATTCAGGGGTGCCTGGATGGCTCAGTTGGATAAGCATCTGACTTTGGTTCAGGTCATGATCTCAGGGTCATGGACCGGAGCCTGGGATGGAGCCCCCTGCAGCCCCCATTGCACCGTGTGCTCAGTGGGGAATCTGCTTCGCCCCTCTCCCTTTACCCCTCCCTCCCACTCGCGTTCTATCTCTCTCAAATAAAAATATAAATATAAAAAGTTTAAAAGTCAATCTATAAATTGCATTATGAAAATTTAAGACAAATGATTTTGTATCTTTTTGAAACTTAGGTAGGGATCAAAAAAGTACTACAATGTGACACTTAGCATGGGCCTAGTCAGCTTGCAGAAACTAAACTGCCTATAATTTGTCACACATGAATTCAGGGGATGCTTAGCCAATTCAATATGCTACAAAAATTCAAAGCAGTAAAGCACTATTCTCATTGTAATGCACCCGTGAATGTAGGGGCAGTTAAGAAGAAGAGTAAACGAACACCCCAAACTATCTGATTTGATTAGTCTGCACCTTTAGAAGCAGGGTTAAAATTGCCTTTCAATTTGCAGGTATGAAACTAAAAAGTTGACTTTTCTGTCTCGAATTTTAAAGCCATAATGGGAAATACAGGGCTGACTTGGGGAACGTTACCAAAGGTTTGACCACAAAGCGGAGTTTTGAATTTGCACACCTTATATAGCCATACACTGCTCTGATTTGCAGATTCACATACTGCTGCCCAGAGGTACAGAAGGAACGATCACCTTCAGGGCATGGTTTGCCTAAACCTTCTAGGAGCTGTATTAGGCCAGATCAGAGACAAAATATTTGCCACGACCATCTGAACCATCCCTACAGTTGGCTGGAATTATTATCAAGTAGTGTGCAAACCTAGAAATATTTGATATTGTAAACTTTGAACAAGGAGGAAAAATGCCTCTCACTGGATGCTTTTGGTTAAATTGTTGTAGCAATAATCAGTGTGATAATATAATAATGCATTCAAGTCTCTGAGAGTAAATGAGAAATCCCTATAAAACAGGAATAAGTCCAATGTTGTATTTTAATGTGATTTTACTTTCATATGAATACACAATGGAAAAAGATCGATTTTCTGACCTCTTGAGGAGGTGATATGACAAAATCAAGTCTACCTAAACTTTTGTGTAATACACTAATGATGGTGGAAAACTTGGCACATTAAATGTCCAGGAGAAAATATGTTTGTGGACATACATCTGAAATTATGAGATATTTAGTGAAAAATGTGTGTGGATATGTATTAATTCAGTGCATACAGAAGAGTTCAAACAAGTTTTTCAAAAACATATATCTATTATCTTAAGAAATACTGAGTTGTACCATGAACTAACGACACTATTTGCATTCAAGAAAGATGAACATTGTGACATATCTTGCCAAAGTTTTAGCCATCTTAAATTTCATGTTTTACAGTTTTGTTTGTTTCTTCCCATTTCCTTGGCACAGAGTTTAAAATCCAAAGCTTAATTAATTAATTAATTAATTAATTAAAATAAAATCCAAAGCTTTTCTAGAGTGCATAAATAAGTTTTATGAAGATGTATTTAAATGCAAATACATTCACATATACGGTAGTGTAGCATCCTTTTACTATGCATTTCCACTTGCCCCATGAATAGATTTCACGTATTTAATTGAGAAAATTATATATCGTAGAGTTTCTGAAAAGGATACTAAGGGGAAGGAATTATTCTTACAACCATATGATCTGTCCATGATAGAACAAATCTAAAAGCAATAAACTCTAAAAGTAAGGCCCAGGCTGAATATGGCTGAATTTGCTTGAGAAAGAAGGCAAGTGGGATGACACAAAGATGAAGTTTTGTAAGACTTGTTTGCCTTCAGTCACAAAAGCTCTACATGGATGTAATAACATCTTAGTCACTGGACCTTATTAAAAAAGGCAAAAAAGTTGGAGTTGGCTAAAATCTTAAGAAGAGAATGATGAATTTACTATGACCTCATTCACACTTAGATGGAATCTTTTACATTAGGATTTTTAGTCAACTGTGAATATAAATAATGTAAAATCTGCAGAGATATTCTCTTCCACCGCAGCTCAGAGATCTATTGTTGATACATTATGAGGACAGAATGATTACCATGTTAGTCTTTATATGCCTAGTGTACTGTTTGCAAAAAAAAAAAAAAAAAAAAGTAATGCTGTTATCTGCATTCAGGTACACATAAAGGCTACTTAACATGAACTAAACAGTATAGAAAAGTGTAGCTATGAGACCACAAACTTCTCTTGTAAGCATGTGGGTTTCGAGGGGGGACCGTATCCTCCACAAGTAATGGCCAGATTCAGGTTTCGCTCATATGATCTAGTAAGCTGACAATTTTACAAGTTTTAGAAGCCTGTGAAGGTTTTATTAAGTTAGAGTTAAAAGTAAAATTGAAGTGATAGGAAATATAAGAACAATTGTAACTGTTTATTAGGTATTATTGTACTCTGACAGTTCACCGAAGTTTATAAGAAAATATTGCCATTAGCTGTTAAAACAGGGCTACAAAAGAATTCTGAAGAAGGGAAGGTTGTAATGTTGAGTTTCAATACTGAATTGTTCCCCTTTGGAATCTATGTGATGTGAAGCAAACGCATCACGAATTGCTTTGTCCTCTCCCTTTCATCTCTCCTTGGATCACTGTAATATTCAGATATCTATTTTACTTGTTCTGAGCATGAATAATACTAGTGTGGAGTTCTGTGTGATGGCTTCACTCTGTTGCAGACACTGTAATTAGTACAGTATCCTGTTGATCTTGCACAATAAGATGGTCTTCCCAGAAGAATCTCTCTCTCACTTTGTCTTATCCACTAGCCCCCAAGAGGGTATTGGTGAATGTTAGAAATAATAATGGCATCTTATTCAAGGACTGGCAGTCTTTCAGGAAATCTCTAGAAGTAGTCAAGATAAAATTACATCTACAGAAATCCCATACTATTACCTGGATTCCTGCTACTATACATCTTAGTAACTTTACAAACATAACCATATCCAGTCCTTACAAAAACAGAAAGGCATAGGAATCATCTGCCCCTTTTTTATAAATGAGGAAACGGAGGACAAAAGGTGCAACAACACATGCTTAGTATGACAAAGAGAGTAAACAGTCATCAGGCCCAGAATTTAGTATAATATTTCCAGTGTCATACAAAGTGGGTGGTTTTGTTTTTTTAATGCTAAGAATAACAAAAACATGTGGATGAAGCAGTACATGGTGGAGGCTCACATTGAAATGAAGGGTCACCAGAATGAAGTACTCAAACCTACTTCTCCAAATTCAAGAAAATGGTAAATAAATCACAATGGCACATGCTTGCCATCCTCTCGGTTTTGTTTTGGTTGATTTTCACATCTATCTTTGAATACCACTCTTTGTAAAATTTTCCAGACTTTATTCAAAACAATTAACTAAAAATCCTAACACACGATAAAAACAATTATCATCTATTTAATGTGACAACAATTTCTTGAGAATGTTTCAATTAAATGATCTATGTGTTAGTTAAAAATAGTTTATGGAAATAAAGTCTTCCTTTTCCTCTAAACTATTAAATAGTTAACTCACTTAAGTATACAAATCCTTTAAATGAAAAAAAATTCTGTAATGTTTTATACCTAAAAATGCATATTCAAATACTTTTAAAAAATAAATAACACTTATCTTACCTCTCTCGTTCTCATTCATATGAACACACACATGCATGCATGCTCACACACACACACACACGCACAGATCCAAATATGCATCCATAAACTGTTTCATTTAATTTCAAATCTCAGTTATACATATAAAAACAGTTGTCTGTTCATTCCATCTACTTGCAACAAGCAGTTCTAGGCCTAACCATCCTAATGGTCTTCTTTAAAAAGAAACTAAAAATCCTACACCACAGAAGTACTCTCCCCTCCCCCTTAAATTTCCTTTTTGACGCTAGTATAACTCACAAGCAGATTATCTCTCCCTTCCCCCTTTCCTGCCTGCAAAATCCAAGTTAGACAAACACTGTGTGGCTGAAATGACATATTTGAATGGAATTCAGACCCACCAGTTCCTGTTTATGTTTCTGATTTGAGAATGTTGTCTTCTCATTCACTATACATTAGGAACACTGCAAGGCCATAAATAGTGTTGGGTTACATGCAGGCAGGACCAATGAGCATTAATCATTACTTCCAGTCAACTGGCAAAAGCAGCAGCTGACGGAACACTACACCCTTCAGCTCCGTGTAAATGGACATTCCAGAGAGTAAGAGTGTGTGTGTGTGTGTGTGTTTCCTTTCAGTCTCCATTTTATGAATGAAACTCCAGGCTCTATAGAGTCCATTCATGTAAGACAAATGCTTACAGGGCTCTTCCCCCAGGGATCAATCAGTCATGGGTAAAACTGATATGATTGGTTTAAGACAGGCTTCAGCCTTCCATTACTGACTTAAAATGCAGTCCCTGTCCATTTGACCTGTGTTAATGCATAAAGAGTAAATCCAGACCATAGTCTCAATTCTCAAATCAAATCACTAGCCAGTGCCACTTACTGTAACTGTAGATTTAGAGCATATTTAAGTATTTCTTAGAAAAAGCGAGAGTGGACCTGAGTACTGTTTTGGGAGATTTGCTATTTTAACTCGGAAAACTGAGGAAAACCCATATGTGGCATGCTGGACAATAAAAAGCAAAGTCAAGTTGTGAGGCCAATCCCTGACCTTTGTAATAACAAAATCAACTAGGAAGGCATCACTGTCACTTTTCACAATTGAAGCACCTAAAAATCTGAGATTAAATGATCTGCTCGTCCACAAATCACTGGCTGAGTAAAAGAAAATTATCTTTGGATGTTAGAGAAACAGAATGTTAACATTTTCTGAAGGATCAATAGCTCATTCCTTTAAATTCCCAAGTGATTCTCCAGTTGAATTTCTTGAAGCAATAGTTTTAAAGTTAGGATGGGGAGGAAAAAAAAAAAAAAAAAAAAAAAGAGCTGCCATGTTTCAGGAGAAAATGTAACCATAAGCAAATGATGCTTGCTAATGGAATAGGGCCAAGCGTTGGCCTCTGGGAGTGTTGAGTATCAGGTACAAAAAGCCAAAGTTCATGAAACTGTAACCATCACTACACTGGAAATTACTAAAGATGGTAATGCTTAAAAATATCTAGAGTTTTTAGAAGGAAAAAAGCTATTCATGAGCAATTATGGGAATGATTTGTGATGAGTTAGCCATATACCAAACACTGTTATACACAAAATAGGTTTTATCAGCCATCCATCTGTAACTTGGACATTGACTCAAGAGGGTAGAGACCACTTCTCTCTTCCACTGACTTGAAGCCATCTCGGAAAACAGTTGTAGTCAACAATCTCTATATATATCTTTAAACAATTTCTCACAAAATCTTTACCATGCCTATTAAAGAAGGAATGAGGAGAAATGAAAAAGATGCCTCGTCTTTGGCTTTAAAACTGTGAAGGACTGTCTACTGTGGCCTAATGACTATTTAATACATATCTTTCAATTTCTAATATCTGATTAATAAAAGAGCAGAGAATATGTAAAGTTACCAAGATATTTTGGAATTCAAAATTGAAACACCTGGCAACATCAGGCAGGAAGATAATAAAGAATTCTATCATCTCCCAGCCGAGAAAACAGGGAGCAGAGGCAAGACCACTGAAGAGTGAACATATACTGAATTATTAATTTCTAAATAACACTCTTTATTCAAGGCTTTAATTTTTTTTCTTCTATTTCATGTAGTCAAAAGACATGTAAATAAATGATGAAATTAAGCTGAATAGTTTCAAAGGTAATATTTCATATTTAGAAATTTTAAAAGTATAATTATTGGCCATAGAACCTTCCATTTTGGAGATGAGGAAGCCTGCTGGTTTATGGCAAGCCCGGATGTTTAAAATAAGTATCAGGAGCCCTTACTCCCTCTGTTCCATCTGACTTTAATTAGCATTTTTCGACAGTTTCCTTTTGTAATCACTACATTCCTTGTGTTTCTGGAACAATATGTTTGGTTGTTTACTTATGTGTAACTCAATTGTTCAGAAAAAAATGTATAAAAATTTATTAGAAAATAATGCATGAGGTCAGTATCTCTAAAATGTATGTCTCCACTTGTAAATAAATAATAAAACATCATTTTAAAAAATAATAAGCACTGATGACAACACTTGGGAGATCCTACTCTCATAGTAGTAGTAGTAGTAACAATCATTCTAGTAATAATTTAGAGATAAACTACTAGGGAACTGTGGTCTTCTGAATTTTGTTCTTTTGTTTTCACTTTTTTGAAATTTTGTATAAGTTGAATCAATTGACTGAGGCCCTAACGAATTTTCTCTGAACTCATAAAGCAATATTTACTTATATTTCCATGTGGTTGCAGAAAATAATCATGTTCACCTTGCTCAGTTATCCACTTATTTCAACCTGTATCTTTAAAAAAAAAAAAAAAAAAAGATTTTATTCATTTATTCATGAGAGACAGAAAGAGAGGCAGAGACACAGGCATCCCACAAGGAGCCGGATGCAGGACTCCATCCTGGAACCCAAGAATCACGCTCTGAGCTGAAGGAAGACGCTCAAGCACTGAGCCACTCAGGTGGCTCTCAACCTGTAACTTTCACTTTAAAACCTTATAAACGTTGCAAAGGGAATCCCAAACAAGCCTCTCTAGAAGCAGCATAAGGAATTACTTGACTACTCTTCCTATGATTGACTAAGATGCGTAGCCAGCCACCAACACAGAATAACAATGACAATCGAAAAATCTTCCTCCATTGCCATTTGAGAAACCAGAGAGTATTTATATTTAATTCTCTTGTCTAAAGTGCCAGCTTGGGCCCATATAAGTCCCAGATATATCTGTCAGCTCTGACAGCTGAAAGTTGAACGTATTCTTAGTTTTCACATACTAAACATGAAGTAAATATGTTTTCAGTACTTATTTCATCATTTCTATGCCTATATAATGTTTCTACATGCTAAAGACAGAAAATCTTTCTCTAAATTTAAAGATTTGTCTATTGGCCTTTGTCAAAGTCCTAAGGTGACAAAGAAGGATATAGGGAAACTCGGGAAGGCTGCTTGGGTAAAGAATGGGTTTAAAAACAGAGGATGGAAAAGTCCTACCTTATTTTTCCAAATGTAAGCTTTCCTTATATCTGTTTTATATAATGTGGTCCCTTATAAGCTTTCTGGTGAAATGTGGATTCAGCTGATCAAAGTTTGAAAAGACTGGTCTAGTTAAATTTTAAGCCTCTGAGAGCAATCAAAAAAAGTTTTTTTTTAAAGATTTTATTTTTAAGTAATCTCTGTACCCAACATGGGGCTGGAACCTGCAACCTCGTGATCAGTCCCATGCTCTATTGACTGAGCCAGACAGGATAGCCCTGAGCTATGAAAAATTTCAACAAAGTGGGCAGCCCTGGTGGCTTAGCGGTTTCGCGCTGCCTTTGGCCCGGGGCGTGATCCTGGAGACCCAGGATCGAGTCCCACGTTGGGCTCCCTGCATGGAACCTACTTCTCCCTCTGCCTGTGTCTCTGCCTCTCTCTCTCTCCCTCTGTGTCTCTCATGAATAAATAAATAAATTTTTTTAAAAATTCAACAAAGTATGAGTGATACCCAATAAATAGGCCTATATAAGTCTAAGTCCATATATAATCCAAGCATTTTAGAGCTGGATGAGCTGTTAATTAGCTGACTTTTCCTTCCAATTATTACTAAGCTTTTTCCAGAAGGCCTACTATGAAAAGTCACTTCCTTGACAACCTCAACTCTTGACAATACTTCTATTTTTTTAAACAGGAAACAATGTATTTTAATCTCCTAAATGTCATTGGAGGCCCCATGTTTTCCTACCTTACAACAGTGAGCACTTAATAATTAGATATGAATTTCAGGATCAGCTAATGTAAAAAGTACACCCCCCAAATTAGGAAAAGCACACCTTTAGTCTCAAAGCAGATGCTTTCATTGCTCTGGATCAGGAAGAGCTTTTAAAAACCATATAGAAACTTGGTCTGGGGGAATCCCTGGTGGTTTAGTGCCTGTCTTCAGCCCAGGGAGTGATCCTGGAGTCCGGGGATCGAGTCCCACATCGGGCTCCCTGCATGGAGCCTTGCTTCTATCTCTATGTCTCTGCCTCTCTGTGTGTGTCTCTCATGAATAAATAAATAAAATCTTAAAAAAAAAAAAAAGAAACTTGGTCTGAAAATTAGAGCATAGGATCAATAATATATGTAAGAAATGGTGGATTAAAGTACCTTATTTTCTATAACTGTGTAGAAAAATGGTGGTGAACAGTGTACTAAACTAAGACTAAGAAAATGTTGTTTCTAGTTTTGTTTCATGAAATCCCTGTGTCCCTGGAGGTAAGTCAACAGGAGTGAACCCCAGGCATTTTATCTGAACAACTGAGGCATGGGGAAGGAATGTTAACTAAGTGACCTCCAAGAGCTTTCAGGAGTTTAAAAATTTCTAATTTTCTGAAACAACTATTTGTGTCAACTTCCTAATTTAAAATACTGTTAACAACCTTTACCACCACATACATGTTACATGCCTCCAAACTGAAGGAAGGCCTCATCAGTACCTGCAGATTGGCCCTAAAAAACACCATTAAAAAATATAAAGCACTTTCTTTGGGAGACACATGATGTCCACTTCCTCTACTACCCACTCCTTCTAATTCCTCCTTTCCTGAAGGTCAAGACTTAACTCCCATTTTTTGATGGGACACCTTTCTTTATGTCCTTAAAAGGTTCTCCTATTCCCCTCTCCATCTTGTAGATTAAACAGCTCCCCCACATGGCTGGGAGGCATCTTTTAAACTAATTAGAGTAATAGAATAGGCCCTATTCTACATAGAATAAGACTAAAAAAAAAAAATCTTATTCATGTGATTGCCCTCCAATCAACTCCTAGGTTGAGCTTTTTAGTGCACCCCAAAATGCAAAGGAACAAAGCACCAATCATGGATTGCAAACAACGTGCAGAAATGAACCAGAAACCCACTGAGTAGCGTATTAATTATGTTCCCACCTTTAAGGCAGTCCTGGACACAAACTAATAGCAAGCCAGCTGGGTTTGCAACATGTGGGACTTTAATATCCTTTACTTAGCACTTTTTTCACTTAAAGGACTGATGTAATTAATTTGGACACTTCTTCAACCTCAACTAGGTTGATATTTTAAACTATAGTCCTTATTCTATCTGATTAGAAAAGCAGTAGCTAAACTCTACCAAGTACTGTTAAAATGCAAAGCACTTTATAGACCTAATAAAATTGTTTAGACTATCACCACCCATATCGAGCCACAGTATATCCATACTGGGTCTTATTTTGCATGAGTCCTACCTTATACGTGTCATATTCTTTTTTACTCAGGTCTCACTTCATTATTTTTTTTTAAAGATTTTAAGTAAACTTTACATCCAACATGGTGCTTGAATTCACAACCCTGAGATGAAGAGTCACAGGCTCTACCAACTGAGCCAGCCAGGTGCTCCTCATTCAATATTTTTTAAAAACCTGACTTCAAATGGCTGCATAATATTTCTCTTACGGAGGGCTATAACTCATTCTACCATTCAATACTATATATTTATAACACTTCTCTCTCACTCCAACACTCATTGTGCCCTCCACTGCTTAACATAATTTCCAGAGGAAAATGACCTGATCACAGTGTATGAGTGTATGAATATCATGTGCTGATACTTTCTTGAGTCAAACTTTAGTTTCATGTGCTCATCACTCCCTTAAAAATACTACCCTGTAAACTATCAAAAAAAAAGGAAAGGAAAGGAAAGGAAAGGAAAGGAAAGGAAAGGAAAGGAAAGGAAAGGAAAGGAAGAAAAAAAGGAGAAGAGAAAAGAGAAGAGAAGAGAAAAAAGAAAAGAAAAGAGAAAAGAAAGAAAAGAAAAGAAAAGAAAAGAAAAGAAAAGAAAAGAAAAGAAAAGAAAAGAAAAGAAAAGGAACAACCACCAACCAATCAACTAACACAAAAAACTCCACAATGAAATATGTTGCTCTGGGTGTGGGTGCCTGGGTGGCTCAGCTGGTTTAAGTAGCTGGCTGCCTTCGGCTCAGGTCATGATCCTGGAGTCTGGAACTGAGCCCCACATCAAGCTCCCCGCTCAGTGGGGAGTCTGCTTCTCCCTCTCCCTCTGCCTGCTGCTGGTGTTCTCTCTCTCTCTCTCTCAAATAAATCAATTAAATCTTTAAAAAAATATGTTGTTTTGAATACATAAAGCACTTGCCTCATTGGGCATTGTGAATCTGCAACACCTCATATGCAAACATGAAAACGGGAAAATAACTATGATTCTATGAAAATGGGCCATTGCATACGGCACTCGCACTGACTCAACCCTTTTAATGTAGTCACCTGGCCATTAGGGCAAGAAAGAGAAAATCACGTTGGATTCAGGTGAAACTAACCAACTAACAAAAAACCTGTGCATTGCTTTGTGCAGTACTATTAGGCTAGAGAAGAGGAGAAAGAAAACAATAATAACAGATGTAATTGTTTAGAACTTAATATCCTAATAGAATCATGATTACACTGTACTGGGTCACCAAATTGGTCCTAAGTATCATTTTTTTTGAGTCTTCTTAGTGTCTTCTGATCCAGGTTTTCTTCTCTTTTCCCGAAGAAAAATTTCTACTCTACTAACATAATATTTTGCATTTTTTAGCTTGAATATTCGGCAATTGAAATTGCATTCCTGTAATTATAATTATAACTAATAGACCTTCCATTTCCCATGTCATAATTAATGTCAGGCTTTATTAGAGCATAATCATGCTGCCTTTTCACTTACAAAGCTTCTTTTATTTTCACAACATTTATGTTATATTGAATTAAGCAATAAAGAGTTCTAGAGGCCTCTTGAAATGAAAATCTCTGGATCACAGATGCCGAGTAAACTATGAAACGTTTTTGCATTGTTTTTAAATCACATAAACTATGTTCTAATGTCCCATTTGTTCAATGTTAGTAAGTGAACCAAGAAATCAATGATCCAGTGATAAATACATTAAATTCTCTAAAAAGGTTATTGAATGTGCTCTCAGCAAAGATGAAAGAACTAATGACCACAAAACAAAATATCTGGAGATCATACTTGCTGACTGCAGTGTATAAATGTATGACATATGCAGATGTGTCACTACTGAACTGCAGTGATTTGGTGGCCAGGAAAATACATTTTGATACTTGTATATTAATTTTTCACAGGCACTGGTTACAAACTGTTACTTAAGTTTTTTTAGACCACAACCAGAAGATACAACTTTGCAATTTAACTACTGAAACAAGGCAGCCCCGGTGGCGCTGCCTTCAGCCCAGGGCCTGATGCTGGGGTCCCAGGATGGAGTCCCACATCGGGCTCCCTGCATGGAGCCTGCTTCTCCCTCTGCCTGTGCCTCTGCCTCTCTCTCTCTCTGTGTCTCTATGAATAAAATAAATAAAATCTAAAAAAAAAAAAAATACTGAAACAAAACACAACTGTATCTTATTGGCAATACTGAAATTAGAATTCAAAGGTGCTATTCAACTACTTTAGTGGCCTGCAATAGAATTTAGCGAGAAGAAAGGAATATAAATTAACAGCTTCTCAAATATTAAACAACTATTCTACAAGTAATTTGCCAGATATATGGTACACCTAACAATAGACATACCCTATATACCTTTAAAACAGGATACTAGACAGTTACTGACAGAATGACTATGTCCCCCACAATTCATTACAGATGCCCTAATGCCCAGTATGACCAAATTTGGAGATGCAGCCTATGAGGGTTGAATTAGGTCATGAGGGTGGGACCCCCATGATAGAATCAGTGCTGTTATAAGAAGAGGGATCAGAGCTTGCTTACTCTCTCTCTCTCTGCCACATAAAAGGACACAGTGAGAAAGGAGCCATCTGCAAGCCAGAAAGAGGGCCCTTCCCAGGAATTAATTCTGCTGGCACGGTGATCTTAGGACACCCCAACCTGTAGAATTGTGAGAAATAAATATATGTTGTTTAAGCTTCCCGGTCAATGGTAATTTACTATTGCAGCCTGAGCTAAGACATGGACTATGCTTTTTTGGCTAGAGCTGTGCTTTTGAGGGTCAGACAGTGACCAGCTCTGAAGTTCATATTATGTATGACCCACAAATAATGCATCTTCTCAAGAAAAGTTACACATGCTCAACACCATGTTATACATAATTTTGCATGAAACATAAATGTAAGGCAAAGATACATATATATATTTATATATATTTATATATATGGAGCTAACTACAGAATCAAGAAAATGGTTTCAGTGTAAATCTTGCTATACATAAAAACATTTCTACAACACACAGAGATACTCTCTAAATGCTATGCTTTATAAGTCCTTTTGAACAAATTATTTTGGCTATTTTATATGATTTCCATGTAAAGATTCTTGAAATCATGGTGACTTCAAAAAAATGTGCAGCCAATAAAAATAGGGTTTTGGGGAAAAAAGAGAACATCAGTTAAAAGGATTTTATATTTACAGAGAAAAATGAATCCTATCTATAATAAAATCCATTATATTATAGGACTCTTACTTATGGACATAAACTATGGACAAATATAAGAAGTTCTAAACTGAAACTGCTATGGTACATTTCAGGTACATTTAGTCCCCAAATTACAGAGCATTACAGACAAGCATTCAAATGAAGGCTTCATGCCATATGTTTAAATTTTTTTAAATTGTAAACCAACCAACAGATAAGTAAATATGTCTTCTCCTCTGATGCCTTGGAAATATATCATTTACAACAACCTAGAAGGCCACATCAAATTTAGAATTTGAGGAAAACTCTAAGATTAGCGTTAGAATAGAATGGTATAGAACCAGTTTCTAGTCTTCAGAATCTAGCTCACCCTGTTTCCTTTCTCTTTTCCCATCCCTTAACCTCATATTGTGCCATATACCATGAGGGCCTCACACACAGTGACATGGGCACATCCAAGCTCCATCCTCATTCTACTACAAACAGCTACCCGGTGGACCTAGAAGTGAACACAAGAATGATGTGTTCTGCCTTCAGAAAACTGAGCCTGGGATGAAACTGTTCAGGCTCTGGAAGTGGACTTAGGGCCAATTAGGCAGGGGATTCAGGGGCCCTTGGTAGTTGGTGCTCTTTCTAGAAGTGGAAGTATGACCTCTGAGTAGGCAATTCCTCTTGCAAAGAAGAATAGTGGCCAAAGGAAGACTCTGAGTTGTAGGGCTCCTGCTTGCTGAGCTTCAAGGGCAGTTTATAATGAAGTAGGGAATAAATAAATAAATAAATAAATAAATAAATAAATAAATAAATAAAGCAGGTAACTTTATGCAAGTTAAAAACTCAAATTAGAGACAATTTTTTCCTCAAGTAGATATGATAGAAAAATCAGCAATTATTCCTAGAGAAGCAACAGTTTCCTCACAGAGAACATCCATAATGTTGCATCTAAATGAGAAAATTATGCCATTTTCAAGTATTTCCAAGTTCACAACCATCTATTACAATGTTAATAGTGTTTTGTAGGAGCATGGTACCCTTTTTATAAGCATTAGCTTTTATTTCATACTTTCTTTCAAAATTTCTGAGATGTCTGAAAAGCTGGCATCCTGATTTTGAGATTATAACAGGTAAAAATGAGGTGAGTTAAGTAATTCTTCTAAAGTCTCAAGGTCACATGTTGGTGAAGTTGGTCATCATACTTATAACCGACTTGCATTTCCTTACTTTCAGAAGACTCCTTTTCTCCATCTTGATATATTATTCTATGGGAGCTTTCTGGTTCAGTGAGACCAAAGCTAAGCTCTATGAATTAACCATTTTGAAACTCTTCTTCTAATATGTAAGAATCCTTACTTCTGGACCATTGGAATCTTGCCATCAATAAAGGAAAAAACAGTTATAAGCAATAAATTGAGCCAATACAAAAGAATATTACTTTCTGGAAGCATTGTCACTAAATAATGCTACAGTAGCAAAATGGAAAGAAAGCTCAAAATTAAGAGAAGAATTACAATGTTACTCTCTTGGACTGAGAGTGTGCCTAATTTTACAAATTACACTTCTCGTTGGACTGGATTCATATCTAGACACTATTTCAACCATTGGCTCAAGCCAAAATGGTTTAATAGTCCAACTTCATATAGAGAGGATTCAAAGAAAGGATAAAATCAGGAAGATTCCACACCAAATGGTCATGTGCTGCTTATTCTGATGCCAACACTAATCAAGTGACAAGCAAGTGTAAAGATGTTTTAAATGTCACTTAAAGCATGGGCCTACCTGAATCATATGCAAAGTCTCTGGGTTCCTGTTTAATCATCAGAGGAGGAGGGAAGCTTTGGCTGGCTGCACCACCAACCATGGTGTTGTGTTCGTACACTGGGTCGTGGTACTCCTGCTTAAAGCCTTGAGGTGGGAAGGGGATGTTTGGCTCAGACATCTGCCGTTGGTACATAGGACGTCCTTCCCTTGGCATTGTCGGCAAAGGAGGAAAAGAATTACAGGGTTCAGAAAGCTGGCGGCGAAATCTGGGAAATAAGAGAGCATGTTTTAAATAAAAAGGTAAAAACCCATACTGCTTAAAATACTGATACAATTTTCAACTGTTTGATTAATGAGCATGATACCAACTGTCCCGAAGTGCAAATCTTTAACAAGGACTAGATTTCTCCTTCCTAGGGGCACCATGTTTTAAAATCATAATATGACTTGTGTTCCTTGATAATCTGTCTCTTGAAGCACCATTTTAGTACACTACAGTGAATTAAAGGTGTGTTCTGAGTAGGGATAGGAGAACAGTGTACTGTTTTGAGGAAACACACATCCTAACAGCTAAAATTCTAAACAAACTGGATCATTTACTAAATTTCCATATTAATAGAGTCTCAAGTAATTATATACAGAAAAAACAAACCAGGAAAAACAGAATCTGATTCCAAATTGCATCCTTTGTCCCTTAGCTGTTACCAAGCTAATCAACAAACATACCAAAGATCAACCAGGTTTTTATTAACCTACTTATTGGTTTTCCTTCCCTTACCATCAGTTATTGAGGAAGCAAGAGAGGAATGACCTTCCTCTCAAATGGCAGGATTCTTAAATCACCAATAATGTTCTAAAAACATTGTATTCTGGTGAGAAATAAAATGGGAAATTTTACAGAGACTAAAATCTAAGCTGGTTTTTAAAAGACCACCTCTTTAGCATCAAACAACAGCATGGAATACATCAGCTTCCGATACCTTCAAAGAAGATATCGGATTGATAAAAAAAAAAATAAGCATCAAATATACAGCAGGCCTCCAAAGATGAAAACAAGATGTATGTGTTGAGTAGACTTAGGACAGGTTGCCCTGTAAGGTCATGAGAAAGTTCTGAGGCCTCACTAGAAGGCTGGCGGCGAATCCCCATCTTCCTTCCTTCTTGGTTATGCTGTGTAATGATTGGCTAATCACATAATCGTTTGGTTCTGTGTTTCTCATCCATAATATCATTGACCCACCACAAAGATGTGGATTAATTAAAGATTTAAAAGTACTCTAAAATGCCCCAAGAGTGCTTAAAAATAACCTACCCAACATTTCTCTGAGCAAATATAAACCTATTAACTGATCCCCTGCCCCCAACACTAAAAGCATTCCTGAGACTTTAATTTGGAAAGTTAACATTTAATTTTGGTAACATTAAATGAAAATAAGGTAAAAGCTAAAGAATGGCAAAGCAATTACTTCAGCATTTCTACAAACGCTCTTTCCTCTCTATCCTGTGATTTAACTCTAAGTTTACTGGCTGCCATAGAAAGCACTGAAATTCCACCTACACCTGCAGAAAACAAACTTAGAAACTCGGATATTGCAAAACAGGCTGACTGGCACTGCATTCATTTCCCTTCTCTTGCTTATTTCATTAGCCAAAAAAAGAAACAGAAATTATCATTAAGAACTGTCAAGGAGTGAATCAGAAAATTGTAACTTGAAGTTAAAATAAGAAACCAGCTCACTCGTGAAGCCTTAAATGGAAGTTAATAATACTTATATTGAAAGCTTTGTAAGGAATCAAGCCATTTGTTATTACGAGTCAACCCCATTCTGGTTGGTACCTGCTGAGGACTGCATATATATGTAACATGCATGCTGCATAGGAAGCTACAAGTGTCTCGTGCCATTCTTAGGAGACACTGGGCAATGATAAAGGTAAAGGGACTCAAGGAGCTTCTAGGAGAGAGTTAATGGGTAAGGAGAGCACACTGATGATTCTTGGATACAGAAAAACAGTGTATAAGTGGAGGGAAACACTGACAAAGAGAGACAGGGCTCCTGCACAGTGGGTTTAGGAACATGTGCCAAAGGGCTGGCCCAAGGAACAGAATGAGCCTGAGGAAAGGAAGCAGGGGTGCAGCCCAGTTGGCCATAAAGCATTCCCAGAGTGAGGTGGGGTGCCTGGGCTGGAGGGGGCTATTTGGAGAAAGGATCTGTTCCCAGAGCAAATTTGCTATTTATAACTGAGGGACTGTCATTTGTTGGCTAGAACCCTCCAAGAAATCCTCCTCAGAAACATACGGCTTCAGAGATTTTCCTGGGATTGGCCAGCTGGTTCTGTCCTCAAAACTCAGTAGGGGGCAGTGGGAAAAGACCCTGAGCTTCCCTCTTCTAGTTCCGGGCCGGCTGTTCTCAGTCTCAAATATTTGACTTCAAGTGGAGAAACTAAAATGGATTTGGCTAAAGCATTTCAAGTTAGGTCACCTAAACACAGGCATTCTGCTGGTTCAGCAGTCACCTTCCCTAAGAAATAAGTGCTCCACGCAAAGGGCCAACATCACAAGCTGTAATGCCTATGCTCACTGCAAGCCCAAGAGCCTCAAGAATTGGGGACTCTGGGAAGTCACCAGAAGTGGACAAAATAAAACTGGCTTTTCTTGTTTGGACTCCTTCTTCCTTCCAGTTCTGCACAATGTGCATCTGTTGAATGGCCCACCCTGCAATAAGATTTCTTTCATCTGTATTTACAAAACTGTTTACACAGATGCACATACCATCATGCGCTGACAAGGTCTCAAGTCTACGGAGTAAAAAGGGAAAGATCATAGGAGGCATTTCATAACCAAAGCACAAGAGGACTTAGTGATGGAAACAAAGGTAGAAAAAATCCGGCTTAGTTTCACATTATAAAGAATGCTTTTATCTTATCCATCATACCAAAAGAGATTTAACTGCATTTGAGATTGAATCACATTAAATAACCTATAAAAAAGTAGATCTGAGTATTTCTGTATTTTCAGAAAGTTGCTAGTGACACATCTTCTGGTTTCCTTTGCTGATCCAGAGGATTCCTTTGGCTGAGTTATTTTTACAATGGTGTGTCAGAGCCAGTTTGCACTGGCTTATTGTTAAATTTTCAGAAATACTGTGAGCCAATTGTTAAACACAGGATTATTAAGAATTAAATGATGTCAATGTATAACTTTCTAAAAATTATATTAAAAACAAAGACAATAAGTACTCAAAACTCACCGCTTACAAATTATTTTACTACATCTTACTACTAATTATGCTCTGGAGCTTAAGTCTATTTTATCTAAACAGCAGAAATACTAAATAAAGGTATCCTACTACAGATCTCTTTCTGACTCGACCTTCAGGGCTGTCACAAAGACAGCTTGGAATCGGAATATTTACATCACAGACTTATCAAATGCTACAGATGACGTCTTCTGGCTTTTGTCCCATCAAGCCCATTGTTAAACATTTCCCAGCACACCACTGGCTCTATATAATTACAAGGCAGAAGGGAAAGGAAGGATGCTGTATACAATCAACCTGTGTTTTAAGCTGTATTATTAAAAGTGCTAAAGGTACTCCAATATTTTATTTAAATATGAATTCATCTCTAGGAGTCCAGAATTATCCACTGCAGCAAACTCCTTAGCTCCACGTTCTGGCTCTTGCCTTCCTTCTAAGTAATAATAATTCAGTCCCTATCTCTTTACTTTATATTCGAAGTGTCCAGGGTCATGCATCTAGTGACATTAAATATTCATCACTTGGAAAGGATGGAAAATAGTTTTAATCAAGTAAGTTCTATTCTGCAAAACTATGTACAGCTAAACCATTCAATCTAAGGTAAAGAACCTAATTCCATAAGCCACCTACTAAAATTAGTCTCCTAACTTTATAGAACAAGTACACACATATGCTCATAAAAATGGGATGATCTGATTTAAAGTTTAAGTGAGGCAATTTAATTCAGGCAAAGCGAAAGGGAAATGTTCAAATGTCAGTATATAGATTAATTTTCCACTTTAGCAACCAATTTAAATGTTTATAAAAGGAATGTTTATAAATGACCTTCTCCACAAATTATTTATAACTACAGATAGAGCAAGCTCTTTCTAAAAATATTTTGCAAAGATGTGCAAAATTAATATGCTCACCTTAAATCTACCATAGGTCCTAAGAATTGGTAACAGGAATTTCTTTCAAGATGCTAAAAACATTAAAAAAAAAAAAAATAGTACTTGCAGTTTACCTGTGGTCCATGGGGTAGCTGCTGTCTTGTATGGGCTGCGAAGGAGGGAGGTGAGCTGGGAAGGTGCGGTCAGGCTTCGGAGTGTGAGTGGAGTTTGGAGATGCATGATGTAGTGGGGACACTGGGGTGCTGGACGGTGTTGGGGGATTGGAGGGCCTCATTCCCACTTGTGGCTTCTGATCATAGGCACTACCCGAGGAACAAAAGAGAAGAGCACATTTGTTTCTTTGGAACGATTAAACAATTTTTCTTCCAACCCAAGAAAAGCAAAAAATATTCCAGGCTCAAGTTATAAGAAAGTGAGAATTTTAAATCTAATGGTTTTTTTGTAATCCTAAAACACATAATCTTTAGAATCACCCAACACTTAAGCAGAGAAGAGGATAATCAATATATAACTCGGTATCAGCATGAAGAGAAAAATGTGTGTTTCAATTACTACACAAACAACTTTGCATATGGAAAATCACTAAGAGAGAAGTGGAACTATGGAAATAATTATTGATGTATCTATTCTTGATATGCCTTCTTAAGCAAGTTGGATAGAGCTTTCCTAAGTCATTAAATATTTCTGATATTATCATTGTTCCATATCACATAAGATTTTAGAACAAGACACTAACCTCAGTTTCATAAGATGGAGACCATTCCTGGCTTGCCTTTATTTGTGATATAATTTTAAGAAGGCATTCCTTTTGCCTTATTTTCATTTTTTTATATAAAATAAATGATGCCTGTCATTAACTTCCTCACATGGGATAATAAAGAGTAATGAGGCAAATTAAAATGTCTCTGATATAGTTAAATTTTCTTGGAGTATAAGAATAGGTACAAAATGAGGTTCTTAAAAATAAAATCCTATTATCATAGTCTAACTTCTAAACACAATTACCAAAGAATAAAACGAGTAAGCCTGTTTTTACATACACTATGAATTTAAGTTGCTTTCCTGTGTGTAGCTCTTGGGAATATGATTTAACGAATTTTCCTAATCTAAAAAACTAATTTACTGAGAATAAATTTTACTAATATTACTGAATAAGAAAGGTATTTCTAGGTTAAAATAATATATTTTCTTTCAAAATAAAAAGCAATTATCAATACATAGTTTTGCTTCTTAAAAAAGAAACATTCTTTTTGGATTAACTTATGTAATAATTTATTCAGTTGCCACATCTATACCACAGAATTACATCCAAGTGCAAAAATACTTCACAGAAGTGTAGGAGTGTGTGCTGGGTAAGTCAACTGTTGGTTTTAAAACAAAGTCAACAGTACTCATATTATGTTTGGTTCTACCTATTTCCCTTACCAATATTTCTGAATGAGAAACCACCTCTTCTACAAAATAGTTTGCCTGTCTCGTGCCCTATAAAGAAAAAAAAAAAAAGATCTATCTTCTGCCCTGGGACACTACTTTTTTTTCCTCTGTGAAATACTGTATTGAGTTATCTTGTTTGTATAGAGATGGAAGTACTAGAATTTAACCCATACATTGCTGTGGAAATTATCGGTCTCCAAGAAGAACCTCAAAATATTCAGGTGAGGAATGTCAGGTATGTCATCCAAAGCAGTAGCAATTTCACAGTTACACATCTGATCAGTACCGAAATGCAATGACAATTCTACATATCTGGTTCATTAACTTGAAATTTTTCAGTATGTTAAATAATTATTCTGTGAATATACTACTCTAAAAGAGAGAATGCAAAAATAAAAACACTATAAATAAAAGTCAGATTGATCAATATGATTTTTAACTGAACTCAGTATGCTTTATGCTTTAAGAGCTTCTACAAGAGATCTTTTTAAATAAAAGCTTTGCAGTTTTAAGTAAGCTGGCTCATAATTCCAGGCTCTGGTAATCTTCCTAAAAAAGCATATATAAAAGACAAGTTTATAAGAACAAATAGCAATAGAATATCCCAACACTGGTCAGCTGCCATGAAATTGCACCATTCTAAGTTTCTTGAATCTTATATATCTTGGATATAACACTACATGCTGCAAATAGATGAGAAAATAGAACACTTTTTGGATCATAATGTATTATGAACTTGAATCTATGTAACTTCTAAAACTGCAAATATTTGTAGTCATTTTTATAAGTTTCCAAATGAGGTCCTTTTAAGAACTAAGTTTCTACTGTAATTGAGAATAATGATGCTCAATATACAGAGCCAACTTCTCCTCATGCAATTAGAGGACAATATGAAAAGTAACAGAATGCAATTTACTATGAAGGGTTTTTAATGAACATATATGTTATCAAATCTTCTAACAAATGAACAAAGTAATTTTACTGCTCCACCCTTTATTATCATCAAAAGGAACAACTGGCTTTTTAATAGATAATAGCCTGTACTAAGCCTTATAAAATTCTAACTTTATTGCAATTCTCCAGGAACACATCTTATAGATCATCTGCAAAGCCTGTCAGATAACTAATGTACTGCTCAGACCTGCCAAATGTTTCATTTTTTTCTACAGACTCTATCTAAAGTGCATAATGCATTCATTCTAATGAGAACTTTCAATAGCTGTTCATGCCAAGGAAGACCCTCTTTTCAAATCCAGGATGCATTACTACAGTAGAAAAGCAACTAATGATTTGGATGAAAATTATTGCTTTAAAATGATTCTAAAAGGTACGATCAGATAGTGTACAGTTCTTCAGAGTTTGGCTGAACACATTACCTAATTAGCTTGTTATCTGCTAAAGATGTAATTCATATAAAATAGAACTTGAGAACTGATACTATTCTGGATTTTTAGTTCTAATTAAAACCACCACCCTCTATATCCACCTGATGGCTTTACCTGACATTATACAGGCACTTCTCTCCATAGCTGAATTTAAAGGGCTGCTCCTGACTGCAGGCAGACCCAAGTTCTGAACATGGACTGTGGGGTTCCTTCTTGATTTTCAGTGGTAGGCCATGAAAAGCCACTAGAAAACAAAACAAAAATATCCACACAAATTAAATGTAGTTAGAAATTAAGTAATCTGTTCGACTTCTCTTGGTTAAAATGTCACTAACATTTCATACTGAAAAAGAAAAATCACATTTAGTGAATTTCATGGAAGAAAGATTCTAGAGAATCTCTGTAACTACATTCTTTTTCTGCTTTTACTGTTTAACAAAACGCATGCTTGAACTCTCATTACTTAAAGTGAATTACTTATAATTTGCTTAGCTGTATTAACAAAATTAGAAGCTCAGTTTTCAGAAAGTTTTAAAAACATTTCCAAAAAATTCAGTGATTAAAGAAGAAAACTGATTATCTAAGAATTAAGTGAGGACTAAAACACAATTTTCAGTGTCTTTGAAAGGAAAATATCTCGAGCCCATCAATAGTAATGGTTTCATGGAATGGCAATTGAACTATAAGAAAGAAAATCAAAGTGCAGGTCCAGTGGTAACTGATGAAAGTTTGGGCAAACAATTCAATGTCTCTGAGGCCAATGCTCATTTATAAAATAACTCTGCTAACTCTACTTAGAAGAATTATGAGATAAAATGTGAGAAATATGTGAAAATGATATGTCAAATGTAATCTACCACAAAATAATTCTTCTGTATCAAAGGCTATTTTCTCCTTTTTCATATGACTTAATGGTTATACTTATATATATTAATGCTTAATATAATATAAAGATCATATAAAATATGAAGGCTAGAGGAATATATATGTTTGGGAAGAAACAGCTTTAAAGCCAATACATAACACTATATATATTTTCATTCTTCTTTATGAAATTGAAAACAATTCCTGTTAGAGATCCTATTAGAAGTTTTAGTATAAAAGGAAAATTAGTAAAAAGATACACATGAGAATGGATTTTATTTTCATGTATGATATACACAAATGATTAATCAAGAAAGAGACACAAGAAGAATAAACATTTGGGAGATTAATTCTAACTCCTTTAAGAATTGGAATTAAAACACAAAATACTAAGTCTGTATTCTATAAAGGACAGTATGACAAGAGAAACTTCATGGTTTATGATGCCATTCAATCTTGATTGTGACATAACAAGCATTATAAATTTGTACTCGTTTGAATGTCGTATATAATTTAACATAATAATTTGATATCAAGAACTACCAAGCTATAGGCAAATATATGCTACTTGTTAAAATACATGTATATGATTTTGAAAGAAATGTTCTATGGTATTCAAAAGCCATCTGAAACATTGTAGAGTATACATTTGCCAAAGAAATAGGCACATTTCACCTAAATTAGTTATCTAAGAAAAATTTAACAAAAAGTAATAAAATAATTCCAGTGGATGGTCTATTTGAAAGTATTTTCTTGATATACTCTGAGTTTAACATGCCTACTTAAAATAGAGAGTAGAGGAACAGAAACAAAGGAGAAATTACATGTGTTTTCACATGTCAAGGGATTCATGCTCACTAACTTTAACAAGTCAGAAGTTATTGAGACAGAAGAGATATGAGAACATGAGGACTTGTTAGGATTCTAATTGGAAAAAAAAACTATAAAAAGGCAATTTGGTAACAAGACATCTAAATATGGCCTGGATATTAGATATTTAAGAAATTACTGTTAATTTGTTGGATGTGATAACGGAATGGTAATTACACAAAAAAAGATTTAATGTTAGAGATTCATATAGTGTTTAGAGAAAATAATTAGATGTCTGAGATTTTCTTTAAAATAGTCTAGAGGGTGGCTGGGTGGCTCAATAATTGAGTATCTGCCTTTGGCTCAGAGCGTGATCCCAGAGTCCCGGGATGGAGTCCCATATCAGGCTTTCCTGTGTGGAGCCTGCTTCTCCCTCCGCCTATGTCTCTGTCTCTCTCTATCTGTGTGTCTCTCATAAATAAATAAATAAAATCTTTAAAAATAATAGTAAAATAAAATAGTCTAGAAAAATGTATGAAAGATGAATCAAATTAGAAAAATATTGATAAATGTTTAAAGCTGATTGATGGGTAGGTGGGAATTCATTACATTATTCTCTTTACCTTTAACTCTCAAATTTGCATGATAAAAACTTTTTAAAATGTGAAAAAATCCACAAAAGATTTAAAGTAGTATTGAATAAGAAAATTTTCTGCCTGTGTGGGTTTGTGTACTGCTTCTTAGAATGACAAATATTGTATGATGAAACCACTGACTATACATTTGTTGCTTTCTTAACAAATAGTTTTCAACTATTTACTACTTCTTTGAACATATACAGTAAAATGGTATGCCCAAGTTCAGCACTTTGGGTTACGTATTGGGTTTTACACTTTTCTTAAGAAAAAGCAGTAGCAACACATCAGGAACTCAATTTGTCATTCAAAGTAGTACCAAATCATTATACCTGAGAGACTGCATCTAACTTGTATGGATAAAATAGGTGAGACTTCAAGAATAAATATACAGTATGATATAAAGTGTATTATATTTATCAAAATACCAGATCTATCACAAACTACTATTATATCCAATAGTAGTGTATCTTAAAAGTCTTTGAGGCCTTGAGAGAGAATAGGGTTAGTGAATGGGACTCTAAAAGCACTAACCATAAAAGAGAATAACCTACAAATTATGCTTCACTGAGATTAAGAACGTCTCTTCATCAAAAACACTATTAAAAGACTACAGAGTAAGCCACAAACTCCAAGAAGATGTTTTCAATAGAGAGATGACAAAAAGTTCATATTCACCATAATAAGAATCACTACAAATTTAAGACAAAACAAATGACCCAATTAAAAATGGTCAAAAGCCTTGAACAGGCAGTTCATAAATCGTAAAACAAACAAATGAACAACAATAAAAAGCCTATGTAAAAAGGTATTCAACATCTTTACTTATCAGGAAAATGCAAATGAAACCACATAAGATTATCATTATACACACACTGGAATGGCTAAGCTCCAAAAGACTGACATTACCAAGTTTTGAAGAAGACCTAGAGCCAACAGGAACTTTTATATATGTTGCTGAGAGTATAAATTGGTATTAGCACTTTGGCAAACTCTTTGGCAGCATCCACTAAGGCTGCAATATAAATGTACCCATGACCCAGTCATTTCACTATTAGGGACAGATCCAAGAGAAGGGACTGCATATGTTCACACAAAGCCATGTCTAAGAATGTTCATGGCAGCTTTATTCAAAATAGCAAAAACTGGACAAATTCAAATGTTCGTTAGCAGGAAAATGGGTAAATGATTCATGGCATATTCATACAATGAAATACTATGCAGGAACAACAATGAACAAATTACTGACTCATGTAAAAATATAGATGGTCTCATAGATGTGGAGTGGAGTAAAACAAGTCAAACACAAAAGAGTATGTAGGAGTAAAACAAGTCAAACACAAAAGAGTATGTAGTAAGTTCATTTCAAGAACAGACCAAACTGACAGTGAAAAAATTCCCTTCCATTGGTAGATGGGAATGTTAATCACTAAGAAAGGGCAATAGTAACCTGCTACAGTGCTGGGAATACTTATACCTTGCTCTGAGTGCCACTTCTATGAATGTACAAATATGTAAAATTCATCAAACTGTGCAGTTAAAAACTTACATAATAATGACAGCATATCCCAACTAAAATGCTAAAGAAAATATGAGGGCAACAAGCAATGCTACACAACTTAAAATACTTGAACATGTCTGGCCTCTTCTTCCAGCAGACCCATCTGAGAATGGATCTTAGAAGTGTGTTTTATTTTTAACTGGACAGGATAAATCATTCCAGATGAGTCAGGGGAGGAATGACAAATCTGGGGTGCCATCAGGAATGGTTGCTAGCATAACGGTAGACTCCTATCAAAGTATCTACTGATATCAACTTAGAAGAAAAAGTACTATCCATCCTAGTGAATACACTGCCTGCAGCTCTACTGCTTTCAGACTGGTTCCATGAGCTTCCTCAATTGACTTAAGATGAAAGGATGTAAGGAACCCTCCAAAGCTATCAGAGGCAAGTTGATCCCAAATCTGACCAATCATAAAATTTAACCAGGTACTTTTGAGAAAAACAAAACAAAACAAGACAGAACTGGGACTCCCAGGCCTGAGATGTTATAGGTTGAATTAGGTCCCCTCCAAAATTCATGTTAAAGTCCTAATCCCAGTACAACTCATGATGTAACCTTCTGAGAAGATTAGTTAAGATCAGGTCATTAGGGTGGAATCTAATCCAATATGATTCAAGTCTTTATAAAACAGATTTAGGATATAGAGACCCTCACAAAGGACAATGCCACAGGAAATAAAGGCAGAGATGCTGTGATGCTTCTACAAGCCAAGGAGTGCCAAAGACTGCCAGCAAACCACCAGAAGCCAGGAGAGATGCATGGAATAGCTACTCTCTCACAGCACTCAGAACCACCCTACCAATACCCTCATCTTACACCTCAAGCCTCTGGAACTGCGAGGCAGTAAATGTCTGCTTTTTAAGCCTCTCAGTTTGTGGTACTTTGTTATGGCAGCCCTAAACAAACCAATACACCACTCTCAGAGGTGATGATTCATTAAGGCTGGGATATACATCAGGATTCTGTATCTTATAAAAATTTCTAGGTGATTCTCCTAACTGGGCTAATTTCAAATCCACTGTGATGCTTATCCCTACCTGGATCCAGTGTGTGTGGCACTGAAATAGATCCAGTACTTGCAAAGACTTAAAAAAAAATAAAAAAAAATCTAACAACCTCTTTCTATTTAGTAGATGCGCACACTTGAGGATTTTCACAGGTTCTCCAAATCCAGAAGTTTGGGGCTCCCCTACTCCTAACATAACTCCACAACAGGAATGTGTCTCTAACACATGCAACGTGTGTGGGCCTCTTAATCATCCTGGGCCCTCGGAACTGTGATTTTTTTTTTTCCTAAATGTAAAACAAATAAGTAATCCAGTGAATTTAAGTTGGCTTGGGATTTTTAATTGCTGTGAGGGAAAAAAAAAAAAAAAAAGGCGGGGGGGGGGGGAGAGCCAATCTGAAGATCTCCAGCACTCTGCACAAGAACCACATGTGACTTTATTCTCCCCATTTTCACTTTCCATCTCTTTCTTCCTAGAGATTCCTAGATCACCAAAGTGACTTCTCCTATTTATTCTTAAGGGAGGATAGTAGGAGACTCCCCCCAGGGCTGAGCCGAGAACGGGTCGGGTGTTTCTTCACAGGGCTGAGAGGCTGAGCGTCTGCTAACAGGCAGTTTTCCAGCTCACTGGCACTGGCACAAGTGAACGCAGCACATTCATTTTGTGCAATTTGCTTTACCTTCCCACATGGAGTTGGTGCATGTAAAAGGCTGTTAAGTACTAAATTATTCCTTATCAAATCACCATCATCTGGAGTCATGATCAACACTAATTAAATTACTTTCACTGAACACGGCTCCAGCCTGCTGCCGGGCTGCTAGGTACATTTCATTTCGCTGACTGTACGGACCTTGCTGGGTCTGACACAGACAGTGCCACGCATCTGCATTGTTTGTAAGTTTTAATTAAAGTGAATCTTTCTGTCTTCCACCGTGTCAAATTGCGGGAGTTAACTCCTTCATTTCATTTACAAAGAAAAGATCATTCAAATAATAAATACCATGTTCTATCTTTACCCCTGACTTTGGACAGTTCGGAAAACACATCTGTCAAATCTGCAGCCTCCCTCAGGCATTCCTCAGGGGCGTTTCCAGGCAAACTTTTATGACCCCCGGCTCCTCCGGACAACCAGATCTTTAGGAGGAGGAGCCGCAGAAAGAGTTGCAAGAGCTGCATCTTGCATTTTTTTCTTTGATCGAGGCTTGACCTTTAAAACCACATCTTAAGGCTGACTAATGATGACTGGGTTCTTCTAATGGTTAAATTTAAGAGCTCCAAAATACCAGGACTTTTAAGAGTGTACTTCCAAAATAAACTTAACGACTTCTTAATTTTAAAGTTTACTTGGGGTTATGGTACTCATCATAAAGGATTGGTTAAATTAATAATGGTTTTCATTTTAGAACTATGAACTGCAAGGCATCATCTTGCTTCCATTTTTTTTTTTTTTTCCTGTCTACATTCTAGACAGAGGCAAAATCTTGTCCTTGTTCTACTGGGGCGCAGAGATGCCCTCCACATTTCTAAGTGCCAACAATGCTTATATATAACCATGTCTTTGGTTCAAAGTACATTTGAACACCTTAAAACAGAGATGATGATAATGAATTTAAAAATTCACTCATAGGAGAATAATTTCCTAAACAATCGTGACACTGGAACATTTTTCTAGCATTAAATTGAAAACAGACCATGTTTGTTTTAATGGACTGGTTCATGTTAGTCTGGAGAATAAACAATTTAATCTATACATTGAGTTTCTGCTTATATTTCTAGAGTGAAGATGATGATGTCTTCTGATACATTTAAGAAAGATAATATGTTTAACTATAAGTAGTGACTTATTGAACTGTGCTTGAACTTAGAATCATGATAGAAAACTCTAGCTACAATGCTTTTTAAAACCTTCAAATTTATATAGTATTACAAAGTTTTCAAAGAATCTTCACCTACTGTATTTGATTCTCATCATTCAAGACAAGAAGGACCTTTATTATACCTCCCACTTTTGCAAACATTTTTCAAAAGGTATAAAAAAGCTAAGATTAATACCTATCCAAAGACCTAGGACTAACTTATAACAGGTTAAGAATAAAAAGCCCTAGACTTCTGATGACAACTCTTGAGCACATAATTCAAATGTATTTTGAATAAACACAATTATTATCCTTCACATACATAAGCCCCACTATAACCTCCTATCAGATGTTTATCCATTCATTCTTTCATTAGTTAATTCATTTACTATGGCCTAGATATGATGCCAGGTGCTGAGAGGAGGAAAGACGATAAAGCTGTAGAATAAGGATGAATGGTAAGACATTCTTACCTTCAAGAACTCAAAGAAGGCCAATCAGAGCTTTATTTTGTTTTTTAAAGTGTTTTCTCTAATAAAGGTATTAGCCAGTGTCCTTTAAGTTTGAGTAATTCATATGTGTGGAATGCATGTTTACATATATATGACTTTAATAATATATTCATGCCACTTGTATCTAAAACACTTCTCAGACTATTCATGCTTACTGCTAGGCATTCTGCTTTCTTTCAATTTATTACTGTGACCAAAAGCATTTAAAAATTCACACCACTCATATGGAACTAAGGAAAAATGCTGCTATCCAGCCCCTAAAGCTTCCCCTAGAGTCTGATAACCAAAATGTCACAAGTGATGGGTCCCCTTCTATATGTGGACAGTGAATATAATTACAGTGATAAGTTGCCTTGGCTCTGACCTTTCACTCTGCTTTCTTCACAATCCTTATCATAAGAGTGAAATAGTGGAGCAATTTCTGTGAGTACAAAACAATTTACTCTGAGAAGAGAAACCCATCACATTTTTAATTACTTCTTCACTAAATAGAACTAAGTCTTTGAATCCAATCTGTAGGTTTAAAAAATTTTTTTGAATGTGTAGTTCTTAAACAAAAATAACCTAGGAATACAGAGCCTTTTGATGTTGAGATTTCTGATCTGCTCAAAAATTCTGCTTTAGAATAATCTACTTTTCGATATTCCAGAACAGGGGTTGCCAAATTACAGCACACGGCTTCCCACCTGTTGTGGTAAATGAAGTTTTACTGGAATACTGTCCCATCCTTTCACTGAGGTGTAGTCTAGGGCTCCTTTGAAGCTACAACGCAGTATTTGTGACAGAAACCCCATGACTTGCAAAGTCTAAAATATTTACTTTCTAGGGGCACCTGGGTGGATCAGTTGAGTATCTGACTCTTGGTTTCAGCTCAAGTCATGATCCCATATATTTACCATCTGACTCTACAGAAAAAAAAGTTTGCTGACACTTGTTCTAGATTATGCTAGATTATGGTCTACAATGAAAGAGGAGAAAGAAAATGTAAAAGTGAATGGTTAGAATAGTGACACCTGCTACTGACAAGGTTTAGGTAAATTAGTTAACAAAGGCCCATTGATTTGCTTTATTAACTCTGTTTACACTGACTCTCAAAACCAAGTATGCAACCCTATGCAGCCAATTTATAGGAATATACATGAACAAGATGAAAAATGACATGTTGTTGAGTCTCTAAAACAATACAAATTTATGTTATTTGAGGAATTTTAAGGCATTTACATAGACCGTGGTTATGTATCATGTATAGTTTTTTACACTTGTCTACAAAATATAACTGAGAAAATCAAAACAAATCATCCCGTGGACACTAAAGTGCTTATAAAAAAAATACTTTCACTTGGCTAAGCAGCAAATTAAAAAAAAAAAAAAAAAAACAACACTGTAAAAGTGGGAAAAAAATCAATGGTATACATAAATTAGATTATTTAAGACCAGATACAAGCATGGCATGAAAAATGCATGCAGCCTTTTATACAAATATATGTAGTTGGGAATACACTCACTAGATGAAAAGCATTCACTTTAAGTTAATATCATTTCAATTTCAGGTGATAAATGGATGGCAATGACCTCAATTAGTACTCAGTTAAATTCCAGAAGCAAAGGGGAAGGCCTGTGTACAAATAAAGACAATAGTGTCACATGTTCCGTAAATCCATCTTCCAAGAGACACAGAAAAACAGAAGGCACTTCTGCTGCAACTGAGCCTCTCAAAGAATCTTTTCCAGTACATTTACCTCTTGCAGGCCCTCCCCGCCCCCACTGTGCACACATACCACTCACAAATACACGCACCAACATCCATTACTAACGGACCTAATCTCAGATATCAGCAGAGTGCCTTTATGGGGCCATTAAACCATTTCTCTTGTTTACAGTGCCTGAAGAAAGATGTGAATTACGTCTGTGACAAAACAAGCGATAACATTTCTAAACTGCTATCAAAATGCAAACTGAAACACATTTAAGGACAGGGACCCTGATTCGAGTTTTCATGATTTTCCATTATTTGCAGCTTCTGGAAATACATTCAACTATACTATTTCCAAGACAGGAATTTAGACTGTAGTGCAGCAAGGTGATATTTATTTTTTTTCTTAAATAATACTCTTGAAGTGTAGTGGTTATTTTAGAAAAGATGATATAATGTTTTTAAAGGAATATTACCAGCTGGCCTAGGTCCCAAATCTAGTTTGCCCTCTGATGTTATTTTGGCAATATACAAGATGTCACTTAGTTATAATCAAAAGGCAAAATAAGGGAAACTCTCATTCTTGTTATGAATCTAAGAATTTTTTAATTATAGAGCATATTAGGTAAGATCCAGTTTTAGGGATTAAGCTAGTGTTTGTACTTAGAAACCACTATACTAAAGAAATCACAAGTAGAAAATAGCTGATTGGGTAACAAGATTTTTTTAAAAAAGAGGAGCTATATTTATTAGAGGAAGACAAATGATCATGAATCTGTCCATATCTTGCTCCTGGAAATACATATTCAGCACCTGCAAGGAAATTTCTGGGCAGGCTGAAAACCAGAACTGAGCTCAGAGAAACGATGCATTTCTCAGAAGAAGGTATCAAACTATTTTTTTCCCTAATACCAAACTCTTCTATTGGTTTCAGTGACCACACATTCTATTGCAGATTCTTGAAGGGTCTCACCGGGGCTGCTTCTGAATAAAAAGAGATGTACTTGGACAAAGTCCGGGAAGTGCTCCTGCACCTCACGGCCCCATTCAGAATCAGCAATTCACAGACTTGGAAACCAGGGCTGCAGTTGGAAGCCACAAGTCCTCATAATCTACAGAATAAAACCTTCTGATGTTAGAGGTTCACAAGAAAGTTATTTCTTAAAAATACACTTAATTCGACTTTCTCTACATTATAGAGTGCCATTATGCCATCTTAATAGGCAGAAGAGAATGGACAAATCTTCTGGGTTTGGGCCTGTGTTGCTTCTCTTCAAAATATAGCATTGATACAGAGATGTGGCCAACTCTTACTCACCTGAAGGTCATTTATCTACCAGTCCTGATTATCTAAACCACAGATTGCCAATGTTTCCATCTGGCTCATGGAATGGTTTCAAGTAATTTCTTATTGCAATGCTTTTAAAATCACCTTCAAAATCTCTTTCTGGTTTAAAAATCCAAACTTCTGGCTTCTCTAGGGAAAAATACAACATCCAGCAATACTGAGTCTACTTTCCAGCCTGAAAAGCAGGACAGGACTTAGCTGAGCCCAGTATCAGTTGCCTCTTTGGACACGATCTGCATTTTCCTATTTGCTGCAGTCCCTATCATCCCCACTACTCCACATCCCATTATCTCTTGCATGAAATTTGCTTCAGTCACTTATATCCTTGGCATGCGAGTTTCCTACTTCTGGAGAACACATAGGAAAGAAACCAAATCACTTCTAAACAACAAAAATACTATAAAACTCACATCACTCTGTGTGTTAGATACTCAGGTTACTCATTCTCCAGCAATAAGGCATAGTGGAGGAGCCAACAGACACACCAAATCTTCCACTGTTGCTGACCAACTATAAGAAGGGGCAAACCAGTTAACTTCTGTGTTTCCCTTTCCTCATCTATTAAATTAAAAAATAAATTAAAAATAAAAAAGGAGATACTAATAGTATCTGCCTCACAGAGTTGCTGATATGATTAAATGAGCCACTATTGTAACAGGAAGTACTCAATACTGTGAGCCATCGGTGCTGTCATCATTCAAACCGATAAAATCAAGAATAGAGCATAGACATCATTCAGAAATAAAAGAACAGAGTGGTTAAGAGCATGAAGGCTTAATCTTGGCTTTGTTATGTACATGCTGAATGACTTCTGGTAAACTGAGTAACTGCTTACGTGACTCAGTTTCTCCCTATGTAACATGAGACCTTCCCCTTGGGGTTTGTGTCAGAATTGCCTTAGGTGAGGCACACGAAAACTTAGAAAAGGACCTGGAACATGGCAAATACTCAGTAAATGTCAGTCACTATGGTTATTAGTTCAACCACTTCCTTTCATGGAGGTTAAAACAAGACTCGAGGAAGTAAAGGGACATTCCAGAAATATGACTACCACCCATCCAACTAGTATGTTACTACTTCTTTTTCGTTTTAAGATTTTATTTTATTCATGAGAGAGACAGAGAAAGAGGCAGAGACATAGGCAGAGGGAGAAAAAGGCTCCTTGTGGAGATCCTGGTGCAGGACTCAATCCCAGGACTCCTAGATCATGACCGGAGCCGAAGGCAGACACTCAACCACTGAGCCACCCAGGTGTCCCTATGTCATCACTTCTATTTTGCCCTGTCCCCAATTTTATTTTGCGCTCATTACCCATACACCAAGAGCAAAAACAAATATTACATATGGAGAAAAGTCTGACAGAAGTGAAAGAGCAAACAGGGTGTCCTGGAAGAATGAGCACTAAGATCAGGAATCAAATACAGCTGACTCTTGAACAACACGTGTTTGCACTGTGTAGGTCCACTTATATGTGGATTTTTTGACAAATACAGGACAGTAGTGTATTCCCTGGTAATTTTCTTTAAAAAGTAAGATTTATACGACAAGAGAGAGAGTGTGCACACAAAGCAAGGGGAGTGATAGGCAGAGGGAGAGGGAGAAGCAGTCTTCCCGCGGAGCAGGGGCCTGATGCGGGGCTGGATCCCAGGACCCTGAGATTGTGATCTGAGCTGAAGGCAGATGCCGAACCAACTGAGCCACTCAGGCACCTCTCTTATAACTTTCCTAATAATGTTTCCTTTTTCTCTAGCTTTATTGTAAGATATAATACATAAAGCATAGAAAATATGTCTTAATCAACTAATAACAGAAGGTTTCCAATCAATAGGAGGCTATTCGTAGCTTTGGGGGAAGTCAAAATTTATATATGAATTTTCCACTGTGCTGAGGCTCAGCCTCCCTAACCCCTACGTTGTTCAAGAGTGAACTGCAATATCTACCTAGTTCCCACCTTACCCGTAATTAGCTGTGGGCTCATGGATAAACTGTACAGCCTTTCTGGGCTTCCATTCCTACCTATAAAATGAAGACACTAGGCTAAGCAATCTTTCCTTACAGCTTTAAAATTTAACATCTGGGTGTAAGTACCTGCTTACTTACTGTCAGAGTGAAGAGGGAAATGTAAAGACTTGATAGAAGAATTCAAAGGGCCTAACATTCTAAGTCCATATAGAACTCCACACACTTCATTAATAATTGAGGGCATTGCTGCATTTTAGCAAGTAGTAGTCAGTGAAATTTATAATCATGAGCCTTAATCATCACGAAAAAGCAAAATTAGGTGTAATCTACCATAGTCAGAAGGGAGGGTATGTAATGCATATTAGAAAGGTGTATAGGCGGTAAGACAGCATTTTAAAATGCTCAGTGCTTTAAAAGGTGTTTCATGGACCACCTACTTTCCAGCTGATGCAAGTAATATGTTATTATATTAATAAAACAAAAAGTAGAGTCAAAAGACAGAAAGTCATATTCCTAATTGTAAAAGCATCACAGGCCACCATTAATTGAAAAATAAAGTGAGTACAGATCGTATTGATTCATTCCTCTAAATTTTAAAGCCCAATCGTATTCTAATAGGACTTTAGTAGTAGTGGCACTAAACGATCCTCATCTCCGCAGTCTAATTGCCTAGGAGAAAGTGCTCTGGGGGGAAACTGGTCTTTCCATCTGGAAAAGGGTAGGAATGGGGAAAGGAAGGCCGAATGTATGAACAATCCAAATCTAATCAGTTTGCATTTTGCATTGGCTTCAAATCAGATCTTCCTACCCCTACTGGTCCAGTAGATGGAAAGCAGCACGACACTATTTTTTTGGAAACAAATTCTGTACAGTGAGCCCAAACATACAGCACTTCATATCCAACTGGCAGGAATAAAACCTGAACAAGCTGCAGCTATTTGAGAAACAGATCTAATAAAATGAAGTAAAGTTCTGAATCAAGATGCCTATCCAAATCCATACCTCTCAAAAATTGCTCCACTTAATAAATTACCTAATTATGACCTTTATGAATATGGAAAACACCTCTAGTGCAGAAACTGTTCCACTTCGCTTTAATATGGATACTCTTTAAGCCCTACAAAGTTATTAAAATAAATATTACTTCTCTGCCTAGCAATTCTGTAATTCCTTTCTAATAATGCAGAATGTTATTTGGAAAAGACTGGGCAGTACTTACTATTCCTAGCTGAGGAGAGGCTGAAAGAGCCCATCACTACCTGGTGTTTCTCGGTCTAGCATGAAGAAGTTCTGAGGAATGCTATGACAGATGGGCCCTGCATAATACCCAGACACCAAGAGTGCTTTGTCCGGTCACAGACCATGAAAACAGGTCCTTCCCATAGGAAGAACATGTTAAAAAACAAAACAAAACAATGGTAGGCATCCTCTATCTTGCATCCTCTGCCCTCTCCAGGACAAACCCCAGAGTGCCACCCTTTGTAGACTATCAATCTAGAACTCTAACAAATAGTTTAGGGAAAAAAAAAAAATCCACTGATGAAAAAAGAAGAAGAAGAAGACAGGTAATAGCAAAGAAGAATCAGTGTGACTGGTAACATCCAGAGATATTTACTAAGATGTAAGAAGTGATAAATGTGATCTTTAATTTTCTCTTTTTATTACATCATAAACACAGGAGCTCTGACCTAAAATTTTACACTAATTACTCCAGAGTCCATAGTAACATAAAAAGACAAAATGAAGATAACGTTTCATTGCCAAAGAAGACTGCCAAATACTAATCTGCCTGTCATCACTTTGGAATAATAATTACTAAAAAGACCAGTAGTTTCTAGGGTTTGTAAGTTTCACTAAGAACAAGTATTCAAACAAGTAAGTTTTTTTTAATGAAATAAAGTATAACTCTTGTATCCAATATTATTTTAAAAGCAATGAAGAATTAGTGAAGCAAATAGTTGCTTGAATCAATTTATTACTGTGTTCTTCAGAACTAAAACAATATAATTCTAAATTTAGAAATCATCTCACATGCCTCAGATGATCTGAAAGAGTCTTTAAATAAGCCCAGAGATAAGAAAAATGGTACACAGCCTTCAGAGTCCACCAAGCCAACTGAAACTCTAAACCTGCACACCTCCCTGACAAAGCTAATAAAATTCTATTATTGTTCCACTTCCTCAAATGTTTGTGGTTTACTTGTTTTAATATGTAAACCCCTAAAAAGGATATTTTCATTTTTAATTTGGTGAACCTGTACTGCTTGGAAAATTCTAGTTTCCTTCACGTTAGTGAATCTTCACATTTCATTCATAATTTCAACATATTTTTCTTCCAGGAGGTATGTGAAAAGAGCCTGTAATTTGCATGGTCTTAAGTTGACCACGTCAGTACTCCAGTACTAAAATAACACACTGGATAAGGAAGAAGCAACACTCAAGTGCTCAAGTACACCTGCAGCATTCTGATGTCACGCACTGAAGACATGATTGAGATCAATTCAGTTATTATTAGCCACTTGGCTCCTTGTTCAAAAAGATCCCACTGGTAGACAATCAAAGTTGAAAATATGTTCTGAATACCAGAACTAGAAAAGTTTGCCCAAAAAAAGCAAGCCAGCTGGCTAGCACGAAAAAAAAAAAAAAAAGTACCTTTTCAGTAAATGCCAATAAAACTTTACAGGCTGCCAAATAACAATGATAGAATAATTACAAAGGAAACTTTGCAATTTTCATGACAGTAAACACGTTCTTAAAAAGAAATTATCTGTCACCTGGCCTCAATTGTTAGAGCTGTTAATACTAGCTAAGGTAAATCCTACAAAAGCAATTTATTTGAACCAACTATGAATTTGTCACAAAAATTTTATAATGTCTTCCCTAAAATAAATTTTTGGATTTTCATTATTTTTTTAAAGATTAATTAATTTGAGGGAGAGAGAGACAGAGAGCGAGAGCATGAGTGGGGGAAGGGGAGCAAAGGGCGGGAGGCAGAGGGAGATGGAGAATCAGACTCCCAACTTAGCAGGCAGCTTGATGCAGGGCTTGATCCCAGGACCCGTGGCTCATGACCTGAGCCAAAAGTAGATGCTTAACCTACTGAGTCATCCAGGCGCCCCTTAGATTTTCTTTAAAAGTAACTTGTTATATTAATTTCAATGTATATTAGAGCTCTTCCCATGAGGAACCATCATTTCTACAGAAAAGCTTTTGCCCATCATAAAAAATGTTCATTTAAACCCCTCAGATTAAGAAGCCTCCCAAAAGGAAATGGGAGATAGAAGAGATGTAATAGTAAAGACTATGACTTAGAAGCCACATTTTAAACCCCAAAAGAGTTTATAAGAGATCATTGTGCAGGGGGAGAAAAGATTTATCGATATTACTTAAAACATTTAGAAAAGTGCATTTCATTCTTCATACAGCAGATAATATTGATATTGGCCAAATTTTCTTATAAAAGTCCATGAGACTTTCTTATAAAGACCCACCACTAAGTACCAGTGTTTGCTTCCTCAACTGTGACAACACCATCATCACCTTCAGACATCAAGCAAGCCCTTTTATTCATTTCTTAGCAATATTAACTTAAAAACATCTACAGCTCAAGAGTTATGTCAGAATAATGAACTGTGAGAAGTCTCTACTGACACAAGCTCAGCCTTCAACAATAAAACAAGAAACAACTGAATGGTTATAAAGAAAACCAACCCAGGGAGTTATGCATAGGCTTAACCACGGCCGTAAATCCCAAGAAAACTGTCACTGGGACAAAGAGTTTTCAAATTATATTTAGCATTTGGTGAGTAATTTTTGAGATTTCTTAACATTCTTATTTCTTAATAGATTGTTTCCTTTGAATACAAGTTTGTTTTAAAAAATGTGTTATGTGTTAGATTAATTTTTTTTTCACCTAGTGGAACACATCTCTAATTTTTGACTGGCATAACAGCTGGGAGTTACAAATTACAAATGAATAAGTCAGGTAACAGTATTTCATAAGCAGTTGAAAAGATTGTTCTTGTCCACCTTTACAAACTTTACAACGAGCAGTTATTGAGAAGTACTCTAATCATGGATAAATACTTTAAGCTTGTTAAGTCTGATTTCTCTACCCTGAAGCCCAATTTATATTAAAACATATTTGGGGTACAACTGGGTGGCTCAGTGGTTGAGAGTCTGCCTTCAGCTCAGGTTGTGATCCCGGGGTCCTAGAAATGAGTTCTGCATCAGGTTCCCCGCAGGGAGCCTGCTTCTCTCTCTGCCCATGTCTCTGCCTCTCCATGTCTTTCATGGATAAATAAACAAAATCTTAGAAATATATATTTATAGAAAATTACAATTCTATTTGATTTAGTTGATATGGATCTAGGAATATGCAATTATTAGAACAGCTCAAAATATAAAATCAAGTTTTATGTCACTATTCTTTAATTATAGAGACTTGTAACTAAAGACATTTTCTTCATTTTCACTCTATTTATAGTATTCCAGAAAGGCGTCTTAAATGTGTAGAAAATGATCCTTAAATTTTTATTAAACTCTAGAGAGTTCTTGATGTAACTTCCTAGCTAGTAGTTCCAAAGATGCCTGTTTCTGTTCTGTCGACTCTAGAGCCTCTCTACTGCACTATCATACAAGTGCATTCTTGAGGCTTCAGAACAGGAGAAAACTCCTCATAATAAGATCATTGTGATCCTTCAGGAATCAAGCCCTGTCTGATGGCAATCAAGACAACTCACCAGTTACTAAATTTGGCTCCGTAACAATAGTGTCATGGCAACATTCCAATGTATATTTTTTTACTTTGAGTTGCCAACTGCAAATAAGGGGAAATCAGATTACCACATTAAACATAAAATAAAAAGCGTAACTAGGTAGCAGTGTTGTACAGGTGCTATTGGAAACAGAAAATCACAGTACGAAGGCAATAATATTTGAAGATTACAAATCTTTTTACTTCTGTCTTCAGCACAGCGTTTCATGGTGACATTAAAATACATACCAAATCCTACTCATTCTTACACAATGCAAGTCTTTATGTTATTCAAAATATACAAATGTACTAACTAGGATGGAAAGTTTACATGTGATTTGATTTTCACATAAATTTCACTTAAACAAATATTGCATCACTAATCCTTGTGGGTTTTTAAAATTTAGAGGTAAGGTATATATAAATGGATCTGTATTCTTCAATGAAGCATTGTATCCAAACACTCAATGTAGTCTCATATTTAACTGCTTTCGTCTAAATAGTCAAACCTGTATTTACTGCTGTCAACCTAAAGCACTATTTAAATTTCACCTTTTGAGACCCTCCAATGTTACCAGCATGCCTATGCGAATGAACAGGTATTACAAGGCCTGCTGTAGGTCATAGGTTATAAAAGAATAATCATGTTTCTGTAATTTAGTGATCAAAGAGGATGATAAGCAATGACAACAGAAATCTTCCAAACCCCTTAATGGTTTACCAACAGAACACAATGCAGTAAACTCATGAGTAGAATGGGTTTCTTTTTTACATTTCCCTTTAATTTCATATTCTAAAAAACACTCTAATTCTTCAGAACACAGACTTCTGCCTTCGGGTCTGCTGTTAACTCCGTGTATAAGGGGACCAGTAGGTGTGTCAAATACTGTAGCCAGATGATATATGCAACAGCTTATATTAGCACTTAAACACACAAAGAAGATTTATACAATCCTCCTTTGTAATTGATAGTTCCAAGAAATGAGAAAAATATGAAGATGAAAGAGTCCCTCTGCTCTCCTTCCATGTGTGCAAATAGAAATGAACTTTGGAGAAACACATGGATACCACCTGCAAAACGACTGTGTGATCACAAACATAATAGGCCTGGTTTGCATTCTCTTTCTTGCCCTTTGAAGTTAATAGAAGCTTTGTAAATTGAGGGTGTGCACAGGGCTAAAAATTAAATCAGATAAAGCATGATTCAAAAAGAGTCTTCCCTTACAGTGCATGCATAAATTCTTAGCCAGTAAACATTTGTTTGAATTACCACATTAGATTAAACAAACAGAATTATAAAATTTCTGATATATGTGCATTATGTTATTTGTTTTAAATATAGTTAACTACAGTGTGCCTATATGCTAAAACACATTTGCCCCCCTCCCAAATGTATTTTCCCCTTTGGGTTTTTTTTTATCCACTTTCTCTTGCTCAATAATATGACATCAAATTTCATGCTTAGGAATTTCCAGGCTGGCCCATTTGTTCTTAGGATAAATCCAAAATACATCTGACTGACTTTTGCTGACCCATAAAAATTGACTTTCTCTGACCTATCAAACTTCATCTCCACCACTAGCCAACGCACATCTCTATCTCCAAACACTGCTGCATTCTCTCAAAGGACAGAGAATACATCTGCCTATTTCATAGCAATTAACACTTGGTCTTTATCCCACCTAATAGGTCCTCCCTTCATTACTGTATAAATCACACAAATAGTGAATGTGGTAAGCACAGATACATTGAAAATTAGACACTAAGGAGGATTAAATTAAGTTCCACTTCTATAACTAACTACTCAGGTACTAACTTTTTGTCACCTTGGGCAAACTATTTAGCCCTGACCACCTTATTTTGGGCACACAGCTTTATCTGTAATAGTGGTTAGGAATGTAAACTCCAGAGTTGTATCTGCAACTTGGTTGCTGTGTGACAAGAGACAATCTATTTAACTACTCTGGGCCTCAATTTTTTCACCCTCCAAAAAACGTAGAATAACTCCCACTAATGGGGCTGTTGTGAAAAGCTTAGAAGGGTTTAACAGAGCATCCACCAAATAGTGAGCATTATACAAATAGGAGCTATTCTTACCCACCAAATACAGAGATACTGGGGGGATAATCTCTAGGTTCATTTCATTTTGAACCATTGATGAGTCTGGGTTTCCACTTCAGGCCATGTTTAATTTTCTTTATGAAGCCATTCTCAACTATTCCAATCTCTGTTGATCTCTTAAAACACACACACACACACACACACACACACACACAAACACACTATAGAAGTTACTGTCTATACCATTCATTTAATTTGTAGTCAATTTTTTTGTTAATATTATAATAACAATGGTATTAAGGAGCATCTGGGTGACTCAGTTGGTTAAGCACCTGCATTTAGCTCAGGTCATGATCCCAGGGAACTGTGATAAAAGCCCCACATAGGGCTCCCTGCTCAGCTGGGAGCTTGCTTCTCCCTCTCCCTGCCACTCCCCCTACTTGAGCTCTCTCAGTCAAATAAATAAATGAAATCTTAAAAAAACAAAAACAAACCACAATAGTCCTAATAATTTTGAATGTCCTGACTTATCCTATCCTTGTTTCACATCTATGGCATCCTTACTACTGTGAGCCTCTCAATAAGATGAGGAAATGGAAGTATTCAGAGATAAAGTGACTTACCAAGGTCTCAGAGCTAGAAAACAGTAGACAGGGGGCAACGGACTTCAGAACCTGCACTCTTAGCTGCTATGTTAACTCCTCCCTCTAATGTATCCCGCCTATCTCTATCATGTTTTCTCCTCTTCTCGAACTTCCCAGTATGCTTTTTGAAGTCAGAAATCATTTGTCTGGGAGAGGTTTTGTTTTGTTTTGTTTTTTAGTGTATATGAACTGTATCCTAATTTAATAAATATTGAAGTATTTGTCTATCTTTATCTTGGCATTCAAGTAATGTATACAATTATTTAAATGGAATGACTTAAAACATGGCTTAAAAATGGTTAGATCTGTCGGACCATTTTTTTTTTCTAATTGTGAGTTATGAATAGTCATGTGTGTTTTCTACAGGGCACTATGCAAAGACAAGCTACCATACAAACTAGAGAAAGAACTGGGTCTTTCACAAATTTGTAAAGTATATGCTGCCACAACTGTAGTGTTTCCTTTTTGGTTGGTAATGGAGCAAAATGGAAAGAAGGCTAATGATTACTTTTTGGAGAACAACTGACTCACTATAGTTATCTACATTATATATACTAGAAACATTTGGTAGGTAGACTAAATGACATTGCAAACCAAACTTTTTTCACTGCTAGATCAATCAATTGCAACCATTTTGATTCTTTTTAACTGTACTGTTGATTGTACTATTTTGAAACCTGTAACTTATGAAATCCTCTGGCCTCAAAATAATATGTTAAATATATACTGACAATGCCTTTCTTACTTCTATAGAACCACTGAGTTCTCAAATACTAAACTGTGTACCCAAATGTTGACATAAAATACCTCATTTAACCACATTGACCCATTTACTTTCCCTAACTTTTACTTAAGAGGCTCAACAGAGTTACATAATTAGCACAAAATCACAAAAATGGTAAATTGTAGAACTACGAAGTGAACCTATACAAGTTGGCCTGCAAATCCAACCGGTTGTCTCAGGAGGTTAGAGCAACTTCTGGATCTCTTCTACAGTGCTGAACAATGCTCTAATGTTGGTAATTCTAGGTACGGCTAGAATCTATTTTTCTTACATTTAGTGTGCAGAGGCCAACTGTTGAAACTCTCAAATTTGAATTTGTTTTCCCATGGATTTTGATTGTCTTTAGGAAACTTAAAATACAGGAATTTGTTATCCCAGAAGAATGAATACACTAATACCTGTAAAATGCCTTGAGTCAAACACATCCAGTCTCGTAGAAGCCAACCATTGTCTAATAGCTACTTCACTAGAGTAGCAGCTTATTTTATAAGAATGATCTTAGGTCATTTCACAATTTCATCAGCCAATTACTTTTATATGGGCTTCCAGAAGGCCATCTCTAAAGCCAAATATCATTTTATCACAAGTGGTGTTACAGCAAGGGACCCGTGGATTAATTTTTATTATTTAAATAAGAGATGATCATAAAATTAGAACTCTTCTAATACAGTTCTCATCTTGATTATTGCTATTTAACTAGTGAATTTTTTTCTTCAGTCTGAGTGAACACTATAATTATTTATTGCTTTGCATTGTAAAGGTTGCATCTTAATTGAAAAATCAACACTTTTTTCCCTTTCAGTGAATACATCAACTTCAAAATCACAAAAACATTGAAGATGCAAGCAATTTGCTAGACCCACAAATTAGAGTGTCCTCGATCAACCAAAATTCATAACCCATAATCTTAAACGTAAGTTGTTAACTAATCCTATAACCAGGCCAGTATTATAAGCATGGAATGTTTTCAGCTCAACTTTCTGGTTATAAATCCCTATGGTCAAAGCAACAGTAGATTTGACAAACACTTTTGAGTGTCTTCTGACAGTGTCACTATGGATAAGTACTGAACTGCACAGTAAAAGGTCAAGTTGTTCTTACAATTATTTTACAGTATGTGTAGAGAAAGCCTAGAAGTCAGTAACTATAGATATCATTTTTGAGTATGGCAAAAACAAATACAACACAGAAAAGTAAACTGATCAAAATGAAGGCATTTCATCATAAAAGTTATAATATAAATTGTAATTTCATATACATATTTGTATATGTATATGTAAATATAATAAAAGCTTATTCCATTGCCTTTTATGCCTAAACACATATGTTTAATACATATCATATGAACTCACAATGTTATGCATGTGTGTGTGTGAGAGAGAAAGAGAGAGAGAGATACTTATTTAATATTCAAGTTATGCGAGGGGAAGGTAATAATACTATTCCTGGTTTATGCAGGAAGGAGTTAAGGCACAATAACATGCCTTTATACAAGGTCACATACTATTAAATTGCAGAGATTTGAACTCCAATTCGCAAGGTCCAATACCTTGCTCATATGCAGTACACTTACTCAGTCCCCTGAGAGAATCCCATCACTTCATATTACACGACACTAGTGTTTACAGCAGTAATACCATATAAGAGCTTGAAGAGGTGTTTAAAAAGTACTATCAGACAAAATGCCAAATGTGATGTTCAGCGTAATAGTAGCACATCTTTCTGACCTACTTATGTGATGCTTGTTGATAAATAGTCTACCAACCAAAATTTAAAAATTCTCTTTGGAGAGCATCATTATTTTGTTAAGCAAACATTCAGGATTCCTGAAACTGAAGGCTTATGTCTACACAGAACTTAACCATACTCTACAATTCAAAGCATGAGGATGAAGATTTTCATAAAGTAATAGGGAACTAAGAGAGCTATCTACTCCACCCTTGCTTTCCATATATGTGTTACTTTGTACATTATGGTAGAAATTAGAAGAATTTATAAACATTTTATGTTTTTTATTTTTCCTTAATTTATATCATATAAACATGCAAGTTTATATATGGCAAAAATATCTATATGATTTTTTTTAACTTGTAAAATCATAGCATTTCAAAAAATGAGTGGTTGCCACATTTTGCTGTGCACTATCCTGTGTACAAGAACAAATGTTTCAAGATGAGTCTTGTTCTGCCATCCACTATTTATAAAACTTTGGATATTGTACTAAACCTGTAGGATCCTTGTCTGCTCTGCCTATGTCCCAGGGCCACTGTGAAAAGCAAATTAGATGACGGATGTGAAAATAATCTATGAATTCTAAACTGTAGAACCAAAAAGAAAGGAGAAAGAAAGAAGGAAGGAAGGAAAGAAGAAAAGAAGAAAGAAAGAAAGAAAGAAGAAGAAAGAAAGAAAGAAAGAAAGAAAGAAAGAAAGAAAGAAAGAAAGAGAAAGAAAAGAAAAAAAAAGAAAAGAAAGAAAGAAAGAGAAAGAAAGAGAAAGAAGAAAGAAAGAAAGAAAGAAAGAAAGAAAGAAAGAAAGAAAGAAAGAAAGAAAGAAAGAAAGAAAGAAAGAAAGAAAGAAAAAGAGAGAAGGATGCCTGGGTAGCTCAGTGGTTGAGTGGCTGCCTTTGGCTCAGGGCGTGATCCTGGAGTCCCAGAATCAAGTCCCACATGAGGATCCTTGCATGGAGCTTGCTTCTCCCTCTGCCTGTGTCTCTACCTCTCTCTCTGTGTCATACATACATACATACATACATAAATAAATAAATCTTAAAAAGGGAGAGAGAGAGATTGGTATCATCACTACTCTTGTTTTTATCTTTCATTCCATAGGATCTAGTACAATACCTGGCATTATGAATATTTGTTGTCCAAACTTATTTTTTCATTAGGAGGGAAAAAAGCTTCTGCTTCTTAACCAAAAAAACATGCTACATTTTACCAAAATAAAGATGTCAGATCTCCACATTCTAAAATTGTTATCCACTTATGCAATTAATAATAATCAAGCATTTGTGTGTATTTTACTATGCTTACAATTATTTCAATTTTGTGTGAAGGGGTTAGGAGGCACTTTACACGAGTCCTAACAAAAAAGAAGTGTTATACATATTTAGAGAGAAGGGGGGGGGTGGAAGTTGCTGATGAATAAAATTAGACAAAAACTTAAGAATGCAGTATTTTTTAAAAAAATACAGAAATTTGTATATGTGGGTCTCCTTATGTGTATATCACACATATATAAATTCATATGACAGCCTCAAAATAAACAGATAGGTCTATACATTCCATAAACACATTATCCAAACCTTCAGAAATTGCCATTTAAGAGCCAAGGGCCTAAATTTTCACTTTGATCAATGAGACAGCTCTATCGCAAAATGAAATGACTGAAGTTTATTGATTAGCTGATAACCTTCTAATGCACCAGCCTTTAATCTGCAATAGAACAGTGAATGTAAGGAAAGCTTTCAGAAAAGAATACAGGGTTTGATTATCCTAGAGGAAAACAACGTGGAGAGGCTCAGGATGGCAAAACATCCAGAAAAACAGAGCAATGACATCCAGTTACTTGGCTTGCCCAGCAGATCTGTGAGTTGAGACAACTGTGTCACCTGACATTCTAGCCCCAGTGCCAAGAACCAGAGTGAAATCAAATCAACATAATAAGGCTGTTGTGTCCATGAGGATAGAGAAAAACAACCTCAAACAGCAGTAAAAGTTCACTTCACAGCATGACTGCCATTTCAAAGGAAAAGCTAACACTATTGAAGTTAACATTTCAATATTATCCATACATCTTGATAGGACCGAGCCATTTTTAACAGAGTCCAGGGGCCTGAATAGTATTTTGACAGAATTTTTGCTGGCTACTCTGTGGCTCAAAGAAAATCTAAGATGAAGATCTTATGTTTGGGCCTTAAAAATCAAGACAGAAAGGTTCAGGGGGAAAAAGGGCAAAGGGGGGATATATTTCTTATCAAAATGTATCCAGAATTTGGTATTGGCTTATAGATCTTGATCATAATCAATGTGAAAAAACTAAATAATAGTAAACTGTGAATCATACACAAATACATTAAAATTGATAAAGTAGATTTTAAAAACTGGTATAAAGATATATTGAATGAAATTCATTCCCTCCTACAACAAAAATATATTTGTGTCACAGAAGTAGCAAAGTTTAAAGTACCTTCTGTAACAAGAAGATGGCTGAGAAAAATATTTCTTCTTCCAGTGTTATGGAGTATTTGATAAAGAAAAGGTCATCACTAAGTCAAAGAATCTAAGTTTGTATAATTCATATTTGCTATTTTCCCAACACACAGGTAAAGACATACAATCGTTCTTGTTTGAAAGTCACAAAACCAACTAAGCTTTCTGGATTTCACCTTTTCATTGTGAAAACAAGAGCTCTGATACCATTAATGTCTAATGTCCTCTTCAAGTTGCAGCTCTGGAATTTTTGTCGGTATTTACTACCTCTGTGGGAACTCCATGAATCCTACTACTCTGACTAGTACTAACACTATTACTTCTGCTATTGCCACTACTACATTTGCCCGAAAGGTTCTTCTCCCACAGTGGGGAAAATGTACCATGTCTGAAACATTCTTAGAACAAAAACTGCACAGAAGCAACAAATATATGATATACTGTAAATCTCTCTCAAATTCAAGATAAGAACCCTCGAGGCAGGGAAAAGTAAACACTATAGCCTAGATGAGAAGTGGAACAGTTCCAAGTACCAAGTCCTCCATAGCTATTAGCTCAAATATGTTCACCAAACATCTTCCTTTGGACAATCCCCTATGGGAAGGTTCTCTTGGTCTCTCTCAATCTATCATGCCTTGTTATGAAGAATTTTCAAACAATATCAATGACCTGTACGAAGAACATTCTCTGTAGTGATGAAGTTCTTTCTTTTTAAGAGTAGGAACAGTTGGTGCCCAAAGTAGAGGTCTTATATTTTCATCTTTTGGGGAGCCTGGCCAGCTCAAGTCGGTTAAATGCCTGACTCTTGATCCCAGCTCAGGTCTTGTTCTCAGGGTCAAGAGCTGGAGCCCCCATAGAGTTGAGCTCTGTGTTGGCCATGGAGCCTACTTAAGGGAGGGGTAAAAGAGCGCTACCAAAAAAAAAAAAAAAAAAAAAGTAGTGAAATGTTTTGAAACCCTTACAAGCAGACTGAGTACTGGCCCTCAGGGAAGGGAGATGTCCCCAGACTACACAAGTACGAGCTGGCGATCTGACCTATAGAATTTCAATCATCCTAGGCCTTAGTTAGTTGATTACTTTATGCCCTAGGTTTCTCTCTATAAAAAAAATGGGGGGGGGGGGGGGAATCAAGTTATTTCAAAGTATTTGTGTTAAATAGAGATTACTGAGAAATGTGTTATGATATATAAGTATCAAAGAATATTTATTACAGAGGCCTAATCTGATAAAAAAAAAAAAAGACTGATCCCTGATAGTGTTACATAAATGCAAATGGCTTTCCATTCTCCCTCAAAGACAAAGCATGGGAAAATACAAGCAGAATAGTTGCATGAGATTTCAGACAACTTAAGCCATCTGTGCATGAATATGTTTTATGACATTTTTTAAAGACTCTAAATATCCAAGAAGATATTCATTCAATTCACTGAATACCCACAACATGTGAATTATACAAAGATGTATAGGACATGATCCATCCTCTATAAGCCATCTAAAATAATATTAAAATTGAGATACATCTCAATATATACTTGCCACTGGAGTTCATGATTTATTAAAAGACATAAGATCATCTTGGTCTCTACCACAGGAATTTAGGCATGGGCTAAGATAGACACTTATGGGAAACATAGACATTGACAGTAATCCAGTGGCCCTACCTTTGAAGAGTGCTTTTTGTGGAAATAAACATAAAATTAAAAAAAAAAAAAAAACCACCACCTAAGCACATCTTCTTCAGAATGTAATAGATCAGCGTCTGAATACACAATGACGATGCATACACACTGACCCCTGCAAAATTTCACATCCCTTGGCATGGGATGAATAAGACTATTTATCAGTTGCATGCAGATTGGAAGGTAAGTTCCATGAGAGCAGAGGTATTATTCTCATTTGTCCACCACTGTATTATCAGTGCCTAGACAGAACATGGCATATAATAAACTCAAAACATGTTCATTAAAAGAATAAACCTTTAGAGTCTTGTCAACCTACTTAGCATCCTCAATAAAAATATACAACTATGGGTATTTGTATCAATAAATAATTTAAACTAAAATCTCATTAAGTGAGAATTGTTATACTATTAAGGTTTATTATTCAAATTTTAAATAATAAAAATCAAAATAATGGATATGCTCACATTTCTAAGAATATAATCATTCCAACTTTGCAAACAATTATGAATATAAGATTTCCCTAGTAAGACATAAATAAAGGAGCAATCACAATTCAAGCCTCTTTCAGGGATCTAAAAAAATCACCCCTAACAGGATTGTAAAGCCAGAAACTAGGAGTAACTATGAAACAAACCTCTGACTGGTTTAACAATGTAGTAGCTACAGCAAAATGAAGTTCTTTGCTAAACCTTTGATTTAAATAAGAGTCAAAGATTGCATATAAAATCATTACACAGGGATGCCTGGGTGGCTCAGTGGTTGAACATCTGCCTTTGGCTCAGGGCGTGATCCTGGAGTCCTGGGATCAAGTCCCACATCAGGCTCCCTGCATGGAGTCTGCTTCTCCCTCTGCCTATGTCTCTGCCTCTCTCTGTGTCTCTCAGGAATAAATAAATAAAATCTTAAAAAAAAATAAAAAATAAAAAATAAAAATAAAATAAAATCATTACACAAAGGCACTCTTTCTACTTTACAGTTTAATCAGACATTGTATAAACAGGATTTTTAATCCAGTTGTTTCTGATATATTATCAATAATTGAGTTTTTGAGTTAACATTACCTTCAGCTTCTGTCAAGTGCAGGTAATGCTTGTTGGGTGTAATTCATTAAATTTTTAAAAAGCAACACAACTGGTTCATTACTGGGTTTTGGCAAAAAAAAAAAAAGGCACCCAACCATTTTTACTTACTGAGTGAGACACAGCACAAACTCTTGTTAAGAAAAAATTTAATAACAGAAGCAAATAATAAGCACTGTGCATCTTAAGTAGATGTTTAGTGCTATAAGGGGAAAAGTAGAAAAATGATAAAAATAAAAACATAAAAACACTAATCATGTAAAAAAAACACTAACCATGTAATTATGACATACAGGTTCATATGTACTACTTTAGCTCAGATTACTTCTTCTTTAGGCCTGATTTCATAAAATTTACATGTTTTATGAAATGGTGGTCCAGAAATGTAGTTATTTTCATGACTGCTTTGGCCTTATTTGCAAATACTCGCAAATGTTGTCTTTGCAATTTGTAATCACCACTATACGTAAGTATATGCATACATATTAAAAATACAGGAACAAAGAATGTAATATTTGGTTCTGCAAATAATTTCCTGCCATCATCCCCTACCTAAGCTTTCCAACGAGTACTGTTTGGCTTTCAGCCTCATCAGTCCAGGACTTGCACAGCAATATGCTTATTTAATATTAAGCAAAGTTTAACCAAAGATGGCACAGATCACTTGCCTCTAAATAATTTGTTACTAATTATAGGCAGGGTAAGTGGAAAAGATTTGTTGGCATACTTCCTCTGATCATGTTTCTGAAGTCAATTTCTAGGATAACATATTAAACTAAAGGCAAAATTTAAGAGGATAAATAAAATAGGAAAGAAAAAGCTAAAACTTGGGGTGAAATATATCATTTTGGCTTTCAGCTATAATAAAGCTGCAAACTCCAGTTTTGTGAGGGGTTTGGCACTTCTTTGCTTTTTGGTTTTCACTTTGGCATTAAATCTTAATTGTCTACCTTAGGAAGAACAAGCTGCTAAAACTAAAAGTTTTGAAAAGGATCTACCTGAACAGACTTTACAAAAATTGATGCAATCTTCTAGCTATAAGTATATACTCACTTACAGGAATTTCTATTTATACGTATTTCCCCATTAATGGTGGGCTTTTTTCTAAAATCTACCTTTTTATATTTTGCAAGCATTCACCATCTTTAGATATTATCTTTTCTTTTTTTCCTTGAATGTGGAAGAAGTGCCACTAAATCATAATGTGTTCTGGGCCTGAGAGATTATTTCCTTGTCATTTTACAGATAAGTAAATAAAGGTTAACTGACATGCCTGAGGTGTGTGATTTAGAGTTTGTTTCTTCTATTGAACTTGATCAATTTTCCAGGATGTTACCTAAAACAAAATTTCTTCTGAGGTAGCTTTTTTTCCACTGGGTTTCTGTTTTCATTTTAAAAATATGTTCTTTGTCAAACAATCAAGCACCAAACTGTTTGTTTTGCTTAAAAGGTGGCCACTGGACTGTAACCTATGCCAAGCTTAGGTCAGGTGTATGCTACCAATGAAAGAGTAGATGGTCTGATGCCGGGAACCCCCAGTGGATACACCTGGAAGGGTAGGGCCACCGATGCTTGGTTCTCATTAACGCTAAGTGAGGATTGATTCCTTATAAACTAGAAATGATTCTAATATGATAGGAATCTAAAGTGAGCGATCACTTCCTCAAGGCAAAGGTAAGAAAAAATAAGCAAAAAAGAGTCTTTGGAATTGGGTAATACAAATAACTCTAACAAAGATAACAAAAATTAAGGAACTATTTTAACAATATCATGTCTACGTATACTTCATTTTTTAGTTACCTAGTATTCTTAAATAACAAAATGACAGTGTATTACTTACATAAAAATTTTCAGAAAGTCTATCACATAATGAATTCTATATGTGTATGAATAATAGAATCCATCCTACAACTTAACTGCCGAAGACTGATACAACTGTCATTGTTCCCCAAGTAAATAAATGACAAGATAAGCAATATATCTACATTTGTGTTGTATGGAAAGCCTGCATCAGAATCATCTAAGAGCTCATTAGAATTTTGGGGGCCCAATTCTAGACCTGAAAGTGAAATTCTCATACAATACGGAATATATGAAGCTGCATTTGAACAAGCTTTCCAAATGATCCCTGTTCATACTCAAATGTAAGATTACTGGACTCCTGTAGAATTACATAGCTGATTACTTTCAGTAAAATAGCTAAAACACATTTCCAATGCTTACTTTCCTGAAAAGGATGCCAGATAAAAATCTAAAACTGATATATCAAGAAGTTGCAGGGTAAGGATATTATTTAGTATGTGGGAAAAATGAAAGACATTTAAGAAAAAAAAAAGGTCGCCGTAGAGAATAAGAAAGACTGTGTTGAACAATCTTATTTGTGTTTTTTTTCCAACTCTGTGAACATGATGCTTTGATAAAGTATAAAAAAGAAAAAAACAAAACACAAAGAAACAAACAAACCCAAAACAACTGAAACAACAAAAAAACCCACACAAAGGAAACAGAACCTTCAAGAGCTAGCTGTAGCTTAGATCTCAAGCAATAATATCTAAGATGAGGAAGGCACCAGGCTATTGATCCTTGAAGTGGACAGTCTGAGGCTGACTACAATGGCAAGTTTAAACATGACTCAATTTTTTTAAAGAAAACAAAACACACTAACAAACTTATGTTCTCAAATCCCAGAAATGGACTTACTCTTTGAATGTATGTTCACTTTCTGGTAAAAGAAGCTGTAGGAATGAAAGACAAAGTCTTCCCAGCCAGTCATGACACCCACAAATTTCATCAGGCAAGGAAGGTTTCAAAATTAGTAATAAAAAGCAAACTTTTACCAAGGACTCACTATGTGCGTAAAAGGGAACTCAATGCAAGAAGGTAGCTTAGTAGAAAAGTAAGAAACACAAACCACAAATGGAACTTCCCAATCCAGGGCAAGGACAGGTTAATATAAAAGAAATATTTAGCCAGGTTCTGCATATAGACATCTCTGACTTTGGTTTCTTAAAACATATTTGTAGTCGTAATCTGTTAAGGTGTCCCTCCCTACCCCTACCCAATGTTACTGCAGAAAGGACCAAGTACTACCATTTTTTTTTAAATTCCTAAGAAAATGAAGTACAGCTATGAGTTTTATTTACTTGAACAAAGAATCACCCATGTAATAGTGGCTTTAGACAGTTGAGATCCCACACACTGGTTTGCCCAGATTCTTTTCAATTGGGTCACCAGCACCATATATTGAATTTCAATTGAAGCATACAAACTTGAAAAGTTTTTAATATTTACTTTCTGACATATAAACATATCAGAGTCAAGGTTATTATTCCTTTAATGACACTATTCTGACTGACTTGCATTCCAGTGTTCTTTCTTGAATATAAGAGAAAGGAATAGAGTTTCAAAGACCTATTCTGCTGGGAATTTTTACATAACCTTGGTTATACCCCTGGGAATGTTCTGGAAGAGGTAAAAGGTAAATGTGAACATCATCTATCCTGTGAATCACTGTAGAGAAAACACTGAAAGAACTAATGTAACCAAATGGAAACAAATTAGTTGGAAAAATTATATTACTGTAATGAAAAAAAATGAGAGGTAGTGCTATGATTGCATTTAAAGTATGTGATTTAAAATAGAAGATTATTAATGTATTAAACTTAAAACACATAATTTACAAAAATTCAGTTTATATACAAATTTATATCTATTTTGGAACGATAAGGCTAATTTATATTCTAAGTACTCTTTAAATCCTCCTTTCTGAAAAGAGAATTCTACTTCCTCTAGACTAAAGCATATCTTAGAGTAATTCTGCTTTTTTTTCAGCAGAGTGTCTGAGTTCTGAAAAGATCTGTTTCTAAGAAATAAACAATTTGTTAGAGCCAAGTAATCTTTTCTTTTAGCCTCTACTCATTCCTAGGATGGACTCGGAGGGAGTATTTTGTTTTCATTTGGCTTCAATGACTACAGGTGCTTCAAAAGTCAGCACCCTTCAAAGGTTAGCAGCAAGCTATAGATCCTTAGATTCTAGATTTTCTACTGACATATTTTATAAGTAAAAATAAAGGATGTTTGGGAATATTTTTAGAGAATACCCAAGTGTTATGGTTTAATCTCATTTTTCACAATTCTGAATGCTCTGCTCTCTACTCTTCTACATAGATTTACACATTACAGTCAAATATATGTTCTATAATGCAGTGTTAAGCAGACTTAGGCTGTTCATTCTCCTTACCTACATTTACCAAAGAACTAAAGCAATAAAAAAGAGAAGCATTTTACTTGATTGAGGTATGTCAGGAAATCTGATTATGCTTGAAAAAAAATAGTCCCATAGAGTTTACAGACAGGCCATACAGAGGAGGTGGGGTTTCTTTCTATTCTTAGAGATAGCATCCCTCTGCTTCACTAACCATTCCCAGAGAAGAATCAAACATTTGTAAAGGCATTTAGCAAACAATCTAACCTTTCAGTTCCAATATTTGATAACCTCCTCTACCCAAAAAACTTAGAATTTAATCCATACACCCAATTTCTCTTTTTAAATCATTTCCCTTTGTTCTGTTCTCAATGAATGCTGAAATTAGATGTTCGCCATCTGCGAACAATAGTCTTTTATACGTCAAAGGAAACATGAAATAAAGCACACCTCCATTTTCTTTTTATTAGGCTATTTCAGATTTATTTTTACCTTTGTTTAGAGGTTTCCTTTAAAATTAGGTGTTGTATTCACAAGTCCCAGAGCCAGATTTGTTAAACTGTAAATATTCACTATTGGATAAAAATAAAACCTCAGCCTTCTGAAAATGTTTGGTTAAACATTCATGGTTTTAGCATGTTTTTCTAGAATGAGACTCTATCTAGTGTTTTAAGGCATGATCATGTATTTTCCACCTTAAGAAGGGAATTAGGGCTTTGAAAACACTTAAGAGGAAAGGAGCATTAAGAAGCTGACCACATTTATGTGATCCAAGTTTACTTACTGTGCTTCTATAACATGCTAGGACATGCTCCTAATCTTCCAGAAGTTTGCAGTCTTATTGAAGAAATATATGTGTCTAAAATGTTCTAAGTACAAGATACAAGATACTGTACAGTCTAACTCTGTAGGACAATAGGACAAGGATGGCAAGGAAAAGCCAAGAAAGACTTCAAGGTGGTGAAGTCTAAGCTGAGTCTGAAGTAGGAGGTCTACCAATACCACCAAGCAAAAGTAAAAGTTTATAAAGCAAAATGAACAACACATGCAAAGGCAGAGAGACATAAAACAGCTCCATCTGTTTGGATAACTGAAAAATTAGAAGGGCTCAAATTCAGGGTACAGGCATGGCAAGAGTTAAAACTGAAACAGCAAGTCAAGGCCCAGATGGTAGAATAATGTTCTGTAGAAGTTTACTCTGAAGGAAGTTTAAGGAGAAAATTAACAAGGTCAGACAGCGATGCATTAATGCCACTGCAGAGAATGGACCCAGAGGAGGGAAAATTGAAAAGAACATCACCAGTCAAAAGGCTTACTCACAGGATCAGTCAAGGTAGAATGCAGATGTGAACTCAGAGGCTCAGAGACAATGAGAGACCACAAAATTAAGATATTTTTGAAAGGTAGAATTAACAACTTGGTAAGCAAGTAGAAGGGTATGCTAAAGAACTGGGAGGAATTGAAGACAAAGATTTTCAGCTTAGATAGTGATGCCATCAACGTGGAAAGGCAATAGAAGTGCAAAAGAGACGCTGATCAGGAAAAATAAAAATAATAATTTCCGCATCGGCCTGGCTGAGTGGGAATTGTCCATGGAGCATCATGCGTAATGGTGCTTTATGCCGACACTTAGCTAAGGGCTGAGGGTTGACTCCCAAGGTGTTGGTTTTTTCTGACTTGGCACAAGGATCACAGTGGATCAGGGGAAGATGTCCAATAGACAGGGGCAGGAGAACACCCAGGCCAGCAAGAACAACATTGGAGACACCCTACACAGAACTGTGCTGACCACTACAGCAACCAATAGCCACATGTATCTCTTTAAATTTAAAGTCACAGAAATTGGGCAGCCCCGGTGGCGCAGCGGTTTAGCGCCTGCCTGCAGCCCGGGTTGTGATCCTGGAGACCTGGGATCGAGTCCCACATTGGGCTCCCTGCATGGGGCCTGCTTCTCCCTCTGCCTGTGTCTCTGCCTCTCTCTCTCTCGCTCTGTGTCTCTCATGAATAAATAAGAAATAAAATATTAAAAAAAAAACAAAGTCACAGAAATTAAATTTAAAAACTCATTTCTTCTGTCCCATTTACTACAATTCATGTGCTCAGCAAGCAACATGGTTAATGGCTACTATATTGAATGGTACAGAAACAGATTATTTCCATCATCATAGATAGTTCTATGGGACCATACAAGGATGGCCCAGGTTAAAGAACAAAGACTCAGGGACAGAACCCTGGGGAAAAAAGAGGGAAAGAAGATGAATGGAGTGAGAAGAAGTAATCCAAGTAATTAAAATAGAAAGGAAAATTCATCCCACTGTGGACCAAGAGAAGAAAGAGTTCAAGAAAACGAAAGAGTCAAATATGAAAAACTAAAGAGGTCAAATAAGAAAAAGAACAAAATTTTCTTTCTGGTAGTGATTTCACTCTGGCATTTGGTATGGTATTGGAATCATTACCAATTTCTTCAGATGTGAAATGACTCAATGAGAATAATTCTCCCACTCAGATGACAGGTTTAGCTTTTAGAAAGAACTCAAGTGTCCCACAGAAAGAGAAATGCTGGAAATGTGACCATTCCCTTCCCACACTTTAAAGAAGAAAGGAAGGCCCTGCCTAGCTGTCATCCTTGGCTGTCATCTTTCTAGAAATTTCTAAGGGTCTCTAACTAAGGTCTATATCATTGCCGAATAGGTGCCTTGACATCATCTAATAACTAGAGTCGACATCAAACAGCACACAGAATTCTCTTCTCTGATCAAAAATCAAGCTGATAGAAGAGCAGTTACCAGGGGCTCGAGGCAGTGAGGAGTTATTTTTTAGTTAGTACAGAGATCAGAATGAGATGATGAGAAAGTTCTTTAGGTGGGCAGTGCTGATGTTTCCACAATGTGAGTACCACTGAACTGCACACTTAAAAAATAGTTAAAATGGTAATTTTTCTGTTAGGTATATTTTACCCCAAGTGAACAAAAAAATTTTTAACAAAGCTGAACTAAAAACACAGGAGGGAATCTGGACATTACCTCTTACCACCCTTGACACTTGGTAAATTTAAAATAGCAAACGTAAAGGGGAAAGCATCGCTCACAGACCTCAGTTCCTCAAAGTCACGTATTTGTGTGAGATTCCATGTGAGATAAGGGTTTGATAAGCTTTATAAGGCACCGAGCATCTCTAGTTGCTGTTGAAACTGCCCCCTGTGAAACTGTCAATGGTCTGGAAAAATGAAACAAGTTAGAGCTCTAAATGGTACTATCAGAATGAAAACGTATCAGGTCACTTTCATCATCAAGATGGCATTTATAGGGATGCCTGGGTGGCTCAGTGGTTGAACGTCTGCCTTCGGCTCAGGGTGTGATCCCAGGGTCCTGGGATCAAGTCCCGCATCAGGCTCCCCCAAAGGAGCCTGCTTCTCCCTCTACCTGTGTCTCTGCCTTTCTCTCTGTGTCTCTCATAAATAAATAAATGAAATATTTTTTTAAGAAAGATGACATTTATACCCCCCTTCTTTACTATTTACACATCAGGTCAACAGCTGCAGTTAGTTGGTAGAAGGGAGAGCATAAATAGGTGGAGGAAAGCCCGAGATAGCCACGTTGGTAGATGCATTAATGCTCACTCAGGGATTACGGGGAGGCCACCGTCCCATGAATCATGACTCGCGTTGTCTGACAGGCCCTGGAACAAAGCTCAGGGAAAGAAACACCCAAGGGATCCTAAGAGAAGTCATGGGCTACTTCCATTTGTGTTACTGTAACCAGGAAGCAGAAAACGAAGCTAAAAATTACATCAAAGTAGGTGAAAGTTCATGAATATAAAACAGTACAAGCCAACAAATTTTTCAAAGTCATTCAATAAAGTCTCATGTGGATCTTTACTGGCTTTCTCCCATCAACATTCAGACTTTATCTCGTGAACATACCAAAAAACTGGAAGTAAACATTTGTGCATTCATCGATCACTGCCTATTTCTTCTCCAAAGGTATTAGCCAAATACAGAGAATCAAAATCAAAACGGTTTTCCTTAGCTACTATTTGGAGCTCCACTCAGATCATACAGGGATTCTGCTAATGTCACTACCTGACACACAGAATCACCTCATGACTATAAGCTAAAAAGGTACCAACATAATACGAGAACAGACACTGGAGGTAGAAACCAACCAAAGAGAAAGAAGGAAAGAAGGAAACAAGGAAGACAGAGAGATTCAAGAGATGAGTCATACTATACTTACAACTTTCAGCCTGATAGTCTGGCACAAACTGCTCATCATTGTCAGGTACCTGAGCTGAAGAAAAAAAAAAAAAATTAAAAAAAAAATTAAGAGAGAAACTGCCAAGGCATAAGGAATGTCAAGCAAGATCTTTCAAAGTAAGATCTTTTTTCGGCTCAGACCAAACCTATGATTATTTGCCAATGAGCTCCCATTTAAAATGGTATTGACAGCAATACTTGGGAGGGAAAATAGAAGCAACCATTGATGTCAACTAGAAAACATAAGTGTCAGAAATCTAACTGTGGCAGTTGTGTCCCTCTGAATATCACTTGCCAGACAGAAATAAAAGAGACATGCAAAATAGAAGAAGCTACAGGATTTCTATTAGCTGCAGTGCTTCTTTGCAAGAATGGAGTAAGAAGTATTTCAATTCACCCACTGCCAGTGCTTCAGCAGCCCATCGAAATTAACTACAGCACTCTTTCAAATGATGTGTGCAGTTACACACATCCCTCTGCTTTTACAGAAATGCCTGCTTTTGGTATATTCGGTCAAGTGCAAATTAGACTACCATAATTAAAGGTGTTCCATCTAAACTTGGCCAAGACATGCTACAAAGATTTTTTTAATGAAAGCATGTCCATTGATTTTGCTCATATAGAAAATAAAATATTTTAGTGATTATGTCATAAGAATAAAATTATAAATAACAAAAATAAACTCCATCTTTTCATGCAAAATATTTTCCGGGCAACTATACAACACTAAAGAAAAGAGTATCACTATTTCATCAATCCTAATGTCAAGCAACTTCCCTATTTTTAGTAAAGGAAAAAAATACTGAATAGCAAGGACTTAATGCATTCGGCAGCAATCAAAACATAAGTACACTTTTTCGCTTCTAAAATATTTTCATCACGGCTGATTTACACATCAAAATAATCTATTTCGAATTGATAGGATATTAGTAAAATACATCTTCACATGCACACATAAGTATACACACTCTCACACACACACAAACCTCATAAAATAGAAGTTAGTTCCTTTTAATTTGGTGAAAATAGGAGTTAGCTCATTTAACTTTAGCTATGATCTGATGACTAGTATTACTTTACTAGTAATATTGAACACTGAAATGCTTTATCCAGTCAAATTATATTAAAATAGATTCAATTAATTTTTTAAAAACAGCCTACTGTGAATAGGGAATGTTTATGAAAATAATCATTCTCTATGGAAAAAGTTTCGGGTAGGTAGTTGAATGAGTTAAGAAAAATCACCTATAAAAAGAAATTCTATATTCAAAAGAAATACAACATAAATAGTATTAAACATCCTTTTGTATCAGCTTATGGAATCACATTTTTAAAAACAGAAATATGTGGCTGAATAAAACTTGTGTCCTATTATTAAGAGCAGAACAAATGATAACCTTGCAGATTGTTAAAATATACATAGTCTGACATTAAATTTTTTCCTAACGATCTATGTACACCCATACTTCAACTTATTAAAGACAAATTCTATCCTCTGTCACCAAAAATATTAAGAACCTTCTTCCAAGTTATAAATGATCAGCATATAATGGAAGAAAAATTTTTTTTCTCTTTATATTCCACTGACGTCTGCTACCATGGGTAACTAAAGCCATGCAAACTTCAAGTCATAGTTTTATGACTTTCTATCTGTAAACTGTGTACACTATTTAACCTATTTGAACTGTATTTCATTCATCAGTTTAATAATGATAATATAGGGGCTTTGTGACAATTAAATTAAATCCTCAATGTCACTTATCTTTTTCAAACTTTCACCTCCCACCCATTTCTTTCAATTTACATACACAAAACTACGTCAGTCATTACAGTAAAAGTTTAAAATCTTCACTTCTCCTAAATTATACTGGAAACAGATAAAAATAACAGCTAAAATTTGTACATTAGTACTCTCTTAACTATAAACATTTTTGACATTACAGCAAGCTTCATTTTTCTCACAGATTCATGTAAGTGGGGAAATACCCTTTAAAATAAGTCTTCACACCAAAAAAATACAAAAATGTTTTCAATATCTATTTAATAAATAACAGCAGGTAGACAGAACCAAATCCTACACATTTTTTCCATCAGACCCACATGTTTTGGTTTTCCTTCTAAATTAACAGCTAAACAGACATAACTATTGAGATGCAAAATTATCAACCACAGCAATTTACTATGCTTTTAAAAAGCCAACATTTACAAGAATCTAATAAAAATGTAATATCCCTTTACAGGAATAGTTAAAAATAGCTGGTGAGTAACAAAAATATATTTGTAACTAAATATGCTGGTATGAATGTCCTAAAAGCCAGACATTATTTTTTCCCTACTATCGTATCACAAGACAAAACTGCAACTCTGTGATATGTATCACTGCAAGAAAGACATAAAAATCACTGTGTTGGGATAGGTGTGAGGGGAGGAAAAAAAGCAAAATTTTAGAAGAAGCTGGAAGTCATACTTCACAAATATACAGAAAATAGGTCCATAACAATTTGTAAAAAGAATAAGAATTGCTATAAGAATTGCTATTTCTGTTCTAACTCCTTAACATACTGAATAAATACTTCACACTTATGCCTGAACATATTACAGCATTTTAACAAAAAACATATGACTCACATTTTCACAGAAGCTAATCTTAAGAAACGGAATAGACCAAATGAAGCAGCATGCTACTTAAATAGACAAAGGCTTAAGTATACTTCTAATTTCAAGTTAGGGTAAAGGGAAAGCAGTTAACGAAAAACACACGTTGGATCTGGGCAAGGAAAATATGACAAAGTATTGCCACACTCGTATCATTCGCTTCCTCTTTTCCTCAATTCACGGGAATTCTGTGAAGTAGCAAACTACAGCTGCCTGAAAATTTGTGGCAAGCCGTACCAACTCCAAAGTGGAAAATTAACAATAGAGGCCAACCTTTAAAAAACACAATTTCCACTGCTATCTCTTATAAACTAGGCTTGGAATAATCACCTTTGGGGAATGAAAATGTTTCCCCACACTATGTAATTAAAGAGGAAGGGGAAGAGTAAGAAAGGGCAAGGGGGAAAAGTACAGACCAAAAGACCAATAAAAGGCTTTCAAGAAGATGAAGCATGTGGATTTTATTGGTAATAGCTGGAGCGGCTCTATCAGTTCATTGCACATTAATAGACAAGTTGCCATCAAGTCTCAGGACTCCGGCTTTAAAAGGGTAGTATCTGCTCTCTCAGCTATTTGCTTTACCTAGATTATTATCCAAAGTTGTTGTGTTTTCTCTCTCTCTCTCTCTCTTTTTACTGCAAAGCAATACATATTATAAGAAACAAACACATGAAAATATTAATCATGATCTAGACATCACAGAATCACTAACCCTCGTTTTCAGCTTCAACATACTTTCTTAACACTTCTGGGGGGTGGGGGCAATTTTTAAACAGGGTTCCTTGATTTTTATGCTTAAACTTCCAGAAAGAAATTATAATTACTTAAGAAAAGGTGGGAGTTTACATATTTTCCAAGCCTGGCTGCAGCCAAGTAAAAAGCCCCTGGTTCCTTACAAACCAGGGGTCTGCAGAGTTTTCTCCCAGAGGTAGGGGTGAAAAAAAGCAGAAAACTCACAAATGGAACACACGTCAAGTATAAAAGGGGTTAATATTTAATTAAAACCAGTTCTATCCACTGTAACAATGACCTGGAGCCAAACAAGGCGGAAGATGTATGAGTCATTCTTTCTGCCTGTGAATGAGACAGCTGATCTCCTCAGCAATTCCTCCAGACAAGCAGGCAGAACTGGAGTTCTGCCTCCATTCACAAAAACACAGTCCAGCATGAGCCATGTGGCCCAACCGCAATCTTTTCATGTCACACCCTTCCAGGGAGCTAAAGCAAGTCAACTTGAACTTGCAATAAACACAGCGATTTTACTGCTCTGTCTCCTATACAGCTCAGATCCATTAAGGTATATACATTTAAATAAATGACAAATTTACAAAATTAAATCAATCTATAGCTAGATAGACAGATATAGATAGACAGACAGAGAAATAACCCATCCTGCTTTATACAGTAACTTACAACAAAAACTTAAATGTATAAAACTAGGAAGGAAGGAGGAGAGGGAGGAAGGAAATAAGAGGGGGGGGGAATCATTAAAGAAATGTCTTATTTTTCTTGCCTATTATTCAGTTTCTTTAGCCTGAGATGATAATAGATTTTTGCTGACCTTTGTGGCATTTCTCTTTGAATCAAAGAATTAGAAACAAGTTTCTCTAAATAAACTTAAATTGTATTTTAAATAAAAGTAAAACAGCGAGAAAATCAACCTTTGCGTGGTATTCTATTTAATCATGAAATGAAGCTTCAGGCCATGGAACAAAATAATCATGAAGCCACGAAGCCTGGTTTTATACCACATCCGCTTTTAAAAATTAAAAATGATTGTCCTGCTGTATGAGCATTAATTAATACAGTAATATAAACATATTTAAAGAAACAAAAAATAAAGGGGGGGAGGGGGAGCTACTTCCCCATGACAGAAACATCTTTAATTCTTGATACTCTAGAAAAAAGAAAGCAGTAAGTTCCGGTTGTCTTCAGTCTCAGGGCAGCTTCAATGGTAATTCTACTCTGACCTGGAGTGACTTAGAAACAAGCATAGCTTACAAGCTGTTGTTTCTATTACCTAATACTACTACAGAGGTCTGACATTGTTATTATTATTATTGGTGGTGGTGGTGGTGGTGGTGGTATTATTATTATTATTATTTTAATAATAAGCTTGTACACAGGTCAAAGGAAATAAAATTATATTACCAAATTCAAGAAATGACACATTGCTTGTCACAGAACCAGAAAAGCAGTATTTCATGAATCCTGATTAGGACCCTCTGGAAAACATAGATCTAAGCTATACTACAACCAAGTTCTATTTTTAACCAACTTTTTATTTTTATTTTTTATTTTTTATTTTTTTAACCAACTTTTTAAATTTGCTAGTAGACCCTACATGAAAAGACATTTATATAATTCCAAAAATATTTTAAAATATAATATACTTACTCTACTTGCTATCTTTTAATCAAGTCCAAGTAATAAGCAGTCTTCCTTTCGTATTTTAGACTATTTCCTGGTGCAATAAAAAAAAAAGGAGTAGTAGCATGCCCCTCCCCCCCATACAAAATAATTCATACTGAGAAAGAGTATGGACTTCTGTAATTTAATCCTTAATTCTCATTTCATTTTTTATGTAAGCCACATAAAATAATGTAGTTTTTAAAGTCTTTAGTTCGTACCATATCACATAAAAAAATTAACAAGCACATATCCAACGTATGTGCGAGAAACAGTATAATTGTTGAAAAATAAAAATAAGTACATCAGGATTATGTGCATTGTGGATGACTAGTAACAACAGTACACGTTATTTAAATGAACTTCATAGTAAGCTCTTCTGAATGTAAATTTAGTATCAGCTACTGAAGTAAATGGAGAAGATACAATGACATCTCTACTGTTAAGTCAACCTTTATTTGAAGGTCACACAAAACAAAAGGAAAAAAAAAAAAAGCCTTATCTGCATGAAGTAATAACCTGTGGTGTAGGGGGGTTGTTCTTGGACATAAAACTTCGATTCAAGTGGGGAGGCTGCAGGAATCCTACTTGCTATATAACACCACTGAAAAACATCCTACCCTGTGGCAGCGAATCACTATGGACTTTTGTCCTTAATACTACTGGTGAAAGGGAACCTCAAGAACATCTAGCTCCACACCAAAAACAATGTTCAAAAGTTGCTGTGAGTTTGCATTAGACACGTATGAAATTTATTCTTTCTCTTCAAGCTGCGTTAGTAGGTAAGCTCTAGTCAGCAATTTTAGAAGAATGCAATCCTTTTTAAACTCAATACTATATCCTTCTGTTTGTCTCCTTCACACACAAAAGAGTCCATTTTAACCATGAATTTCTAGGACACCATTCACTAAAGCACCACGTAAAACAGGTTGTTAAGAATAAGACGTTACCGTGATGCTGATAGGATTGCTATATGAACTCATTATTTCATGGGATCAAATAATTGAAATCGCCTTTCTGTCAGTAGCAATCTAACTCAAAAGACAAAAAAAAAATCAATAAAGAATTGTACATAGTAAAATAATGTAAAGTAGCTATGGCAAAATTTAAAATACACATATTTTTTAAGTGCTATGGTGGTCACTGAAAACCTCTTCATCAGGAGGAGGTGTGAATGGATTTCATCGTGGTAGATACATTAAAAACATTTAAATTGCAGTGTTAGTACTTAGAAAGTGATACTAATACAAAGTTACATTCTTTGCAAACATATTTTATCTCTTCTTCAGGATGAGGTGTGAATAGATTTCATGGTGGTAGAGATGTTAAAAACATTTAAATTGCAGTGTTAGTACTCAGAAAGTGATACCAATACAAACATATTCTTTACAAACATACTTTTGGATCCCTGTTTGGAAATTAAAAATATACTTCCATGCTTCCCCTCCCAAATTAGAGGACTTTAGCAAATTGAAAATAGGGGCTCCTACCCTCACCCTCAAATATTCCTGCCTTATCTACCCTAATCTGTCCTTAGACATAAAACACGCTGCATAATCCACAATAATTTACCTATGACTAATCCATATGTTGCACTTTGAGTCTAATTTATCAAAAACTCTTATAGGAAAAAACAAACATCTTGGGACAGATCATTTCCCAAATATTCAGGGCTTTGATCACTTTTTAAAAACATGGTTTTCATATGACACAACTTGACTCTCATGTCTAATAAGATTTTTAGACCTGTTTAACTTCCCAGTGGGATGCTAACTCATGAGAGAAACTTGGTTAATTGCCAATGATCTTTTCTAAAAGGGTCAAGATGCCTTAAAATTCCACGGTCACTTTCTTGGCTACCAAGCATTATGAAAAGAAATATATAAACAGTCCATAGTCTGCCAATTTGGCAATGTTTTAATTTCTAGATGTCCAGAAGGACAGAAATGGACAAATCTAGCTACAAATAATCTAATGTAATTTTAAGATCTCTTAATTCAAGATGTGAGATAAGTCAATTAAAATGCTAAAACAAAAACATAATTATATAGAATTGCCAAAAATAAAAATAAATATGCAGTCTATTAACAAATAGTAAAAAAAATCTCCATTATTAGATTTTAAAAATCATAATAACAACATTTTGCTTATATCATGATAGGATAAATTAATGTAAGCTATTTTGAAAACTGTTTACATTATCCTAAAATGCAGTCTTATCCATAGTTTGTAAACAGTCGCCCACCTGAGTATTCAATAAAACACCTCCAGGATTAATTCCTTAAAACTAATTTAAGCTTCTTAATTATTTTCTGAGTAAAAGCCCATGTTCCTCCAAATACATCAGTCATTTTCTAGATTTGTTTTATATAAAGTTAGATCTTCAGATCTGATTTACAGGTGCGTTAATAAACATGGGTAAAAATACATTCAGTGCAGTTTTCTTTTTTTCAGTGCAGAGTTTTAAAAGATTAACTTGGATAAGTTATTCAAATCACTTACCAAGCGACAAATAAACAAAACAAGTCAAAAGTAAGAGACTGTACTAAAACTGATTATAAAATGGCAAGAGTCTGTCACAGAATACACATTTTAAAATTCCAGAAACAGAGTTGCTATGCACATGCAAAATCTGCCAGCAAGTCCAATGACTTGGAATCAATGAGACTTAAACATCTAAGAACTAACAAACCTTCGAGAACAATTAAAATAGACATTTCAAGTTATTTTAGATAAGCGAATAAATGTCCTCATAAATGTAATGTCCTTACAACCTTCAACTTTGCAAAACTAACAGATCAAAGTTAACACCACAATCTCTGTGTAAATTTTTCTTGAAAAAGTTAGGTTTGGATATATAGTTTGTGTTGCAACAGTAAGTAACCTATTGCAATAAGTTTCATTTACAGAGACAAGCAAAATGACCTTTAAATATAACTAAAACTTTCATTAATACTTACCTTTTTTGAACATGCAAATACAACCACCCTTTCAAAAGGCTACTGGGAAAGCTACTTAACTTAAAAGATTTATAAAGACTGCAAGAGCTTTTTGGAGAACCAGAATATCAGCAAAACAAAGAAACTTATTTTACATGCTAACAGCAACTTGATGAACTGCAAGCAAGACCACCGATCAAATACTGCAGTCTGTTTCAAAGTAGCAATAGCAACACTTGGGTTCCATTTAAAGAGACCCTCTCTCTTCTTTTAACAACCTTAAAAAATCTGTTCCAAAAATGCCATGTTTCCCATTTAACATACAGACAGAAATATAAATTATACTCAATGCTAAAATGTGTATAATTTTCTCTTTGTGTTTCCCATAAAACACATCCTCGGATAAAATTAATATTTCACATTTCTGACAAACCCAAAAGAAAAATCAAATTATGGACACCAAAAAGAGCCCCTCAAGATTAGGCATTTCTCAAGTTGTATCAAGCTGTATTGAAGCAATATCTCATTGTTCCTATAAAATAAAGTTCCAGCCAGTAAAAGATCCGATAGACTGTAACACAAAATTTTACTAAAAAGTAATTAAAAATAAGAGTAAAGCCTTTAGATGTCACATTGCTGTAGTAAATAAATCCTAATAAAAGTGACACAAAAGCAAAAATCAATTTCAGCAAATATCACATAATAGCAACAAATAGAAAACATTTTTTTAAATCCTCAAATCCCCCAAAGATTTCTTTTAAAGCCATAGATTTCCTAAGTATTGCATACACACCTAACGTTCTGTGTTGTGAGCAAGGTGGAAAGAAGACACTTGCACTTAAATCTTGAAGCATCCCGTCCTGATGAACCCAGAGAAACTAATTTCTGCCATCAGAAAAGTCCTCCACCAGAACACCAAATAATGATATGCGCTGCTCTAAAAGAAACAGCAAGCCGGGATCTGGCTCTAGTAGGTCTCTCGAGGTACAATAATATAAACCTGATCAATTGCAATTAAAATCTGAACAGAGGCTTAGAACTTGAAGTCTTGGTGCATTAGTTCTTGCCAAAAGCAGATGTGATTGTGAGCTGGAAGCAATTTCTCCTGGTAATTTGTGATGACACTGGGTAGTGCAGCCCCAGATTCCCCAAAGACAAACTCATCAGAGACTCTAATGTATGCATGACACATGAGGTGGCTCTTTTAGAGCTCAATTAATTGGGCTGAACATTAAGACAGCAACTTCAGGACTTTTTTCCCCCTTCTAGAGTTGCTTTTCCCCTCCTTTTAAAGCTTTATTTTTTTTTTTTTTTTGCCTTACCTTCTGCAAGCCATGTTTCCTGTAATTGACTTAGATCTTGAAAGAGTTCTAAAAAACAAGTCAGAGACATAAACAGAAGATTTGAAAAACCTTTAGGCTCCATTAAATGGAAATGTTTGTCATGAAATTGGTATTAAGTATCAATTTAATTTGGGGAGGGGAGTCAATACAAAAAGAAAATAAGATTCATGACTTAAATAGCTCAATAATCCTGCCCTGTTAATGGCTATTAAGCAATACTTCTTTAAGAGATTCTTTTAGTGAATTAAATAACGAAGGCAATATTTTCCCCCTTTTAACAACGTAATAATAAGCTCAGGGACACACATACACTAGGATTCAAAAAAGGCTGAGGTGAAGGTGTATCTGTCCATGTAAACCTTTCTTAAATAGAGTCAATTCTTGCAGAGGAAAGAGGAGAAAGGCTGACAATCACTTTCTTTTTATCTTCTGAACCTTATATAAAAGATGTAACAGTACCTGGTACAATTCTTAAAGCACCGTATGTTTTGAGTTTCAATGGCTCAAAATTAAAAGGGACAACTTTTAAACACAAGATCTTAGAGGAAAATTTCTACATGAATAGATTTACAAAAGTAAAAGTAAGATAATTCCCTGGCACCTGTTTATTATCAAGTCCCAAACTCTGAATTCTGTCATAGTAGGAGGGAGAGGGTGTCCAACATGTATGAAGATTTGAGTTAAGTTTCAGAATTCAATATGCCTCATCAAAATGGCAAACTGAACTTTGATAATTAAATCTCAGTATATTAAGTTCATTATGAATGCTCCTGTATGGCTGGAATAATTTATAAAATATTGACCTCCTAACCAACAGTGCCTTAAAAAAAAAAAAAAAAAATCTGTAACCTAATTTCCCAAATAGGTATTATAATTATAAATTAGGCCTTAATTATGATTCAGTGAACACTCAAAGGCCTATAAACAAGATACTATGACCTCACCATGTAGTCATCAAAATTATCCATGAAAAGTTTGATAACAGTAAATGGTTTTAGTGTAAGAGGAATGGGAAATCAAACTACCATTCAGATCGTTTAACTTCTAATAGAGTAGAAATGAGAAATTAAGTAGTATACCTAGCTGCTTACTTTGTCTCACTGTGTTGGATATTTTAAAATTGTGACCTCAGTGTATGGAATTAGTTATGTGCCATATGGACAAGAGTATTTAAACACAAAAGAACGATTAAGAGAAGGATGTCACTGTTAAGTTTTTATTTCCTTCTTTCATTAGTTTGTGACAGGGCCATAAAATATCCTCCAATGCAAACTGTCACATTATGTGAATTGCTCCAAGTAAAAGTCTCAGTTAAATGCAGTAATTTGAAAGATTGTTATTTTTAAGCTAAGACTGAAGTACTCCTCTGCTTTATGAAGGTGGGGAGGATAGGTGAAGAGGGAGGAATTCAGCCCAAAATCAAACCTCACCTTCTGAATCATGAGCCAGATCTCTGTTAATGAATTTTCTTTTCCTGACATTTGTTGGTTTCTCGTTACAATTTCTCCCACGCTGATTCTACAAAGGGAAAGATAAAATCCTTTTAAAAAATGTAAACCTCAGATGTCACACACAAAAAAACACATGCAACCATAAGCCTACCGGATCCTCTCTCTAAATAGAAAAATAAAAGTCCATAGTATCAATTCCAATATTCATTTTCTGCGTTCATCTGACAGTGAGAGCTTAGGCTGAGAATTCAACAACCAGGGAGAGTTGCTTCCCAGCGCCAAGCGTAACACACTACTACTTATCAGTCATATATTCATGGCATCTCAGCATCAAAACAACATTAAGCAATCACACTTAAAGTCGTTTTTAGCTGGATCAAAGCTGGACTAAAATACAGTGAATTTTATTCTCTCTGATACCACCCCCCCAAAACAAAAAAATAAAAATAGAGTGGTGAAATTAAAAACATGAGGAAAAAAAGGAGACGACAAAAAAAGAAACAAAAACACCCCATGTAAACAAAAAGTGTCAGCATTTGTCTCAACTTCATTCTTTTCAATGTGGCAGACAAACCCAGCCAAAAACTTTGAGTGCAGCAGCTGCTGCTGCCCTGCGTCTCCTCTTCCACTCATCTTGGGCACTTTAATCAGAAAAGAAAAGGGGGGGGGGGGTCTTAAAAACAAAACTATGCCTTATCCAAATCACTGAAAGGTAAGCTCATTTTGAAGATTGGGCTTCTAGAAGCAGAGTCGCCCTACAGTGGCAACAAAGCAGATAAAGTATCTGCAATCCCAACCCCCTTACCCCCTCCCTTCTCATTCTCTCCCTCCTCCCCCCCCCCCCCGTTGGAGTCAAGTTTATAAACAGCAACTTTCGAACTGATCACTCACATTGGTGACCATGTAAGGCACTTGCTGGTCATAAAATCCATCCATTCTGCTGCTCTTCGCAAATCTCAGCTGAGTGTTTTATATTTTGAGCATTTAGCTGGAGATTTCCTCGGGATCTGGACTTCTATCAACCTAGAGGGGAACAAGATGGCTTTTAGGCTAAAAAAAAAAAAAAAAATCATGAATGAAGCTCTTGAATTTGCATAACTAATTACCCTCCGACAGTCCCATTCACAAAAATAACCCTCCCTACACCGCCTCCTTCACCTGGATCCAAAGAGAGCCAACAGAGTTCACAATTTACATATTTTCGGCAGTAGCAAAAATCCGAACCAGAGGCGATGTATTTATTTACACTCTCGATGTTTCCCTGCGCGGTCGGTGTACCCCGGGCAGCTCTGATTCGCAAACGTGTGCAAAACTAGCAATGGCGATCAACGAGACTTGCTTTGCACCTAACGGGACTAAAGAGACGGAGACACCTCTTTCATAAGGATAGTTTTTGCAACCCACAACCATGCAATTATCTGGAGAGACATAAAAAGTTGTTGGAAAGACCCACCTGAAGGCCACGCTAGGCGAACGGCTGCAAAAAATTCCCTCCAAATTTAATAAAAACATTAATTATTGCCCAGCACTTCCCCTTTGGAAGCCGAAAGCGCCTCTGACAGAGCTCAATTCGGTGGTTTTTCCTCTACTTCTCCTCCAGGGGCCTCCAATCCAAACTGATGGATCGCTGCCTCCCATTGGCTCCGCGTCTCTTTCACAAGATCAGATTTCGAGCTGTCAATCAGGCGGCTCGCGGCCCCTTCTCGAGGATCCCTCGCGCCCCTCTCCCGAGCCGATGCTCCGCGGGCGGGCGGGCGGGCGCCGGAGCCACCGCCTGCGAACGCCACCGAGGACATCAACTGCCTCCCTACGGCGCTGCGGGCTGTCCGGGCGTCCGGGACACCGAAGCCATGTGTGTCGAGTCGCTAGTGTTCCTCGCCGGTGGTGTGTTTGGTCCACTACGGGGCTAATTGCCTACATCACTTTTGCTCGGTTCGGGTGTACACTCTCAAGTGCGACCCATCGAGCCCGTGCCTCCGTCCTCCCCCGAATCCGCTCCCTCAACATCTCCAGCACCCCCACCCCCACCCCCACCCCCACCCCCTACTTTTAACCTGATGGGGAGCCCCCCTTGGCTCTGGCAGACTCGTTCCTACTAAGCTTTTGGCCCAAATTCTTTTCCCGTTTTCCCGGCATCCAGCACCACTTTTGAACCGCCAGCCGTCACGTAAAACGAGATCGTATCGCTCATGGGGCAGTAAAATAAAGAAAAAGCACCCGGGAACTGAGGGATTGCTTGTAAGGAGCGGCTGCGTTGGGAGGGAAATTTAGCAGGACCCCAGAGCAATCAATCTAGGCGAGGAAAAGTATAAAAAACAACACATGTGTCCCACGCGTGCACTGGGGCAAGGTGCTCCCAGCCCGCTGTGGAGGTGGGGAGGACCAGGGAGGGATGGGGTGGCTCGGATGTCCCGGGCACCCGCAAGTTTCCTGAGCTTTTGTTATGTACACACGGAGGCGGAGGGTGTCACTTACTGTACTTGACGCTCTCACTTCCTCTCCAGCTTTTAAACAGCCGGAGCCGGGGGCGAGCGGCCGTAGGGCTCGGGTTTCAAGGACCAGGATCTGGACGTTACCAAGTGGGGGCTGCAAGTCTGAAACCACTTGCCCTGGCGCGCCTCGGAGGCTCGGAGCGGCCAAAAGTCGCTCAGAAAGCAGCCTCGGCCCAGCAACAGTCGATGGGAGGCCGTGCGGATGGGACCAGGGACTTAGTGGTGTTGAAATTCACTTGTGATCCTGATGGCGTCCAGAGCTGGAGACCAAAGGACGTTTCCGGCAGCTGTTCCGCCCGTAGAGAAACGTGCTGCAGTTCTCAATTTCTATTGCAAAGTTTCCTGCCTTAAATGGAACGTGAGAGAGACGCATTTAAATGGGAGTGTGAGCCCACAAGACTCCATTCCGGACCCCATGGAGGGAACCTAGGAGGGTAATGTAAAAAAAAATAAAATAAAATAAAATAATTTTAAAAAGTGTTTTTTTTTCTTTCTTTCTTTCTTTCTTTTTTTAATAAGCAGCAACAGCAAAAGTATTACTGGGTAAACACCCAGTAACTGTGGACACCCACCGTGCATTCCCTGACACTAGTAAATGAGAGAGCCGGTGCACACGCGAGCACCCACAAGCATTTTGAGCGGGAACTGCACTTAAACCTCGGCCCCAGGGAAGGGTTCCCTGGCCCTCGAAGCGGAATAGTGAGGCTCTGGGGTACATTCTGAGGGTGTAGTCAGGCGGGGAGCCAAGAGCTAGGGTGCCCCGCCGCCCAGCATTCCCGGGATAAACCAGCCTCTGTAACGTGAGCAACAGTTTCCAAAGACCTTCTCGGCGGCCAGAGCCTGACGGGTATCCAGGGTAACCGGGAGGGGGCGGAGCTTCCCGCCTCAGCCAATCACGTGTCGTATGTTCCCAGCCCATTGTTGTTTATTGCTGACCCCGCAGCGCTCCGCTAGCAGATTGGCCGCTCCGGGGAAGGGGGCGGAGCTTCTCCCGCCCCTGCAGCCACCTTTCGGCTCCATTCACAAAATTCCGGCCTTTCTTGGTCACGTGGTTGGGGGCGTGGCGGGGCAGGGGAAATGACACCACAAAGGCCCAAGTTCCCCAAAGCCAAAAAAAAACTTTTTCCTACCCCGCTACCTCGTCTGTGATGCGTCCCTGAACAAATACTATCTGAGGAAAGGGAGGCTTAGGTCTGAGAACAAGAGGGGGAAAAAAAAAAAAAGTCGGAAATTCAAAGAAGGGCTCCCAGAGCGACAATCTCAGGGTGCACTGTCTACCAGAAAAGCTGCAAAAGAGGAGAGGGAGAGAGCTAAGGCGAGTGGGGAGAAAGCCCAAGGACAGACTAGTAACTCATTGCCAGCTTCAAGCCGCCGCTTTCAGAAGTGCCAACAGTTCAACTGCAGATAGATTTCAGTTTTCTCACCCAACTTTCCATTTTTACCTTTAATTTATCCCACAGTTGCTTGTGAGCTTCTTGAAGTTTCATGGAGGAACACTGCAGGGTTTTTCTGGCTGACAGTGTTAGTTTCCATTTCCCAAGTGCTCCCTGTTTTACAGGCTCCCCAAAGCACTCCCCCTCCTCCCCACCAGCGCTGGACTGGCAGACAGAAGCAGCGCCCTAATCCTCCCGATTTTACTCCGGAGTGAGGGGGGATCTGTATTTCCGCCTTTGGATTCTCCAAACGCACTCGGCTCTGAACTATTTGATCTTAACAGTAATTGAAAATGATGGTATGAGAATAAGCAGACAGTCAGTCTCACTACAGCTCAGTTTTGTTGAGACAGCACAATGTTTTTCTGAAATAAATGGACCCTTCTAAGCAAGTGAACTATTGGACCATGCTCCTCTCTCTCACTTTCTCTTCTAGCCTTTCTCTTTCCTTCTGTGCTGTGATACCTAGTGAAACACTAGAGCTTTTCGTTGGGCTCCTGTTTATTTTCTATGCTTGGCCCTGGCGGTGGGGAACCACCAATAGACCTAGTTGCTGAGGACACTGCAAGGACTGAAAATTCGTTTTTCAGAAAAAAGTGCCATTGTGGGAAATGTCCACAGAGGCAGCTGTTCTATCCACAGAGAGGAACGTCAAAAGTTGCACAGAATTTCCACTACTTTTGAAAGTGAGTCTTTAAAAAAAAAAAAAAAAAAATCAGCTTAGCAAATGCCAGTCCTTGAATGGAAAATTTCATTTTGGCAGGATTTCAGGCAAAGAATGGCAGAACAGAGGCCAAGAGGCTTTGACATTTATTTACTTGTATTTTGAAATCCCATCTGGGTTTTGAAATAGGAGCTCTTGAGAGAAAGCACCCCCCCCCCTTCAAAAAAAAAAATCCATTTCCGAGTTTGGAAAGTTTTTAACTTTCATATAAGCTACTTAAATCCTTATAGTTCCTTTGCTGATATTTAATAAAATAATATTCATTAGGGCTTTTCTGCAGTTTCTTATTATACCATTATACTGAAAATGCATGATGTTAAATAGAGTGAGTTTCTAAAAGCAGCAAAAAAAAAAAAAGAGAGAGAAATGATACTGCCCGTTTTAAATGATTAATATGATTAAAACGAAATAAAGTTTGTTCAAATTGGGTTGATTATTAACTAAGATAGTACCTTTTATAATTTGCTTCTTAAAAATATTGTATAAAGCAAATTGTTAATGGCCTAATTTGCACAGAGCTACATCAAATAGGTAAGGAAAAAATTGACTATTAAGTAGCCAAATGTGCAAAGGAAATAAACAAATGACTATAATTCCAAAAGAAAACTTAAAGACCTGCCAAAATGGTGAAAAATAATTAGTGGCTTAGTAGATTCCCTGTGAGAAGAAAAAGCAGGGATTTAATGGAAGGGTGGAGCCTAGGAAGAAGGGAAGGGTATCAAAGAAATTGACATTGTGTACAATGTCTTGGCTCCCACTTTCAAACCTGCCATTGTCAGCTTGAGGATATCTGCAAACTACCCAAGAAGAGGAATTGCAAACATGTGATTATAAAATTCTTAACTGCACCAGAAGTCACAACATTATACATTTAAAAAATAAAGAGCATTAAAAAAAATTTTAATACCTGGAGATGTCAGTGTTGGGATAAGGACACTCATATATATTGCTGGTCAGACTGTGACTTTATGCAACATTTTTAAAGTAATTTTACAGTATCTACTGGATCCTAAAATTTACAATATTTTTTAGATCCTAAAATTAGACCCTATAATCTGATTTGGGATCTACCCTATAAAAATAAAAGCAGTGTGCAAAAGAGCATTTATTGAAGTATTATTTATGAAGGAAAAAATTTAGAAGCAATTTTAATAGCTATCAATAAGGGAATGGTTTTTGTTTTTTAAGTTTTTATTTTTGCTCTCAATAGTTAATATACAGTGTTATATTAGTTTCACGTGTACAATATGGTGAATCAACACTTCCATCCAACAACCACTGTTCATCACAAGTGCACTTTTTAATTCCCATTACCTATTTAACTCATCCCTCCCCCCAACCCTCCCCTCTGGTAATAATCAGTTTGTTCTCTATAATTAAGAGTCTTTTCTTCTATTTCTGTCTCTCTTTCTTATTTCTCTTTGTTTGGTTTCTTAAATTCCACATGAGTGAAATCAAATGATGTTTGCCTTTCTCTGACTTATTTTGCTTAGCGTTATACTCTCTAGCTCTATCCATGTCATTGCAAATGGCAAGATTTCATTCTTTTTTATTGCTAAGTAATATTCCATTGTATAAAAAGCTTCTCCACAATGAAGGAAACAATCAACAAAACTAAAATGCAGCCTATGGAATGGGAGAAGATATTTGCAAATGACATTTCCAATAAAGGGTTAGTCCAAAATATATAAAGAACTTATAAAACTCAATACCCAGGCATCCCTGGGTGGCTCAGCTGTTTATCGCTGCCTTTGGCCCAGGGCGTGAACCTGGAGTCCCAGGATCGAGTCCCACATCGGGCTCCCCTCATGGAGCCTGCTTCTCCCTCTGCCTGTGTCTCTGCCTCTCTCTCTCTCTCTGTCTCTCATGAATAAATAAATAAAATCTTAAAAAAAAAAAAACTCAATACCCAGAAAAAATCTAATTAAAAATGGCCAGAAGACATGAACAGACATTTCTCCAAAGAAGATATCAGATGGCCAACAGATACATGAAAAGATGCTCATTATCACTAACCATCAGGGAAATGCAAATCAAAACCACAATGAGATATCACCTTTTACCTGTCAGAATGGCTAAAATCAACAACACAAGAAACAACAAGTATTGGGAAAGATTTGGAGAAAAAGAAGCCCTGGTGCACTGTTGGTGGGACATAAGCTGATATATCACTGTGGAAAACAGTATGGAGTTTCCTCAAAAAGTTAAAAAGTGAATTACCTTATGATCCAGAAAAGAATCAAAGAATACAAGAATTCAAAGGGATAAATGCACCCCTATGTTTATAGCAACATTATTTACAGGAGCCAAAATATGGAAGTAGCCTAAGTGTCCATCAATTGATTGATGCATGGATAAAGATCCTGGTATAAACAAGGAAATGGTTTTAGCAAAGTATGATAGTTTCATGCTTTAGAATTCAATTCTGGTTGTGCAGCTGTTAAAAAGTATGCAATGTCCTTGGTTCTCAAACTTGAGATTACATAAGAAACTCCTTGTTAAAAATTCAGATTCCTGGGTAGATCCATAAACTTTCTAAATCAGTAGGCTTGAGCTGGGCCCAGCAAGTACATCACATGCAAATTCTGTTGCAGGGGATTTTGTTGAAAGGGGTTTCAGAATCTTTCTTGAGAAATCCTGGGTTGGACTTTTACTAAAGCCCGAAGGCCTGTTATAGCGCTGCCTTCAGCCCAAGGCAAGATCCTGGAGACGGGGGATCAAGACCCACGTCGGGCTTCCTGCCTGGAGCCTGCTTCTCCCTCTGCCTGTGTCTCTGCCTCTCTGTGTCTCTCATGGGTAAATAAATAAAATCTTAAAAAAAAAAAAAAAAAAGTTGGCTCTAGAAAAAATATTGAAGATGTAAAATTTGGTATTTAAAAAAAATAGGCTAAATAAAAATAGACTAAATCCCTTCATGGCAACCATTAGCTGGAGCTAAACATTGCTATTCTTAAGGAGTAGAGGGTAAAGAGGCATGGGCTCTCAATTTTGCTATGGTTCACATTCTTCTCCAATCCCTATTTTTTTGTTTATGTTACCCATCTGACCCCTGTAAGCATTTGTATGTGCCAACCCATTATCATGTCAAGTGAAAAAATCTGGAGACAGAATATAGAGAATAATATAGAGAGAATTTATAGAGAATATTATATTCTGCTTTTGTTCAAAATAGAAAACAATGCACATAAAAGTGTACCTATATAGACATACACAAATATATATACACATATATATAAGGTGTTTCTCAACATTGTTTCATTATTTCCCCCTAAGGAACCTTTTCAGATATTTTTTATTCCTAACTGCCCTTCTCCCTTTAAATTTTAAAATCACAGATATACTGTAGGTTTGTTCATGTGCTGTATTCTTTGGAGAGTCACAAACTATTGTAATACCTAACATCCATTACTCCAAGATTCAATTTTCAACATGTGGGGGCAATATCATCCCCACTGAAACTGTATAATATAAATATATACTTCTTTTTTCTTTTTGTGAATACTATATTTACCTAAACTTGTTGATTTATCATCGAAAAGAAGGATATACCCATCTTTTATTTTTAGTCACATGTACCTTTAGTAGATCTGATTAATGTGAAGTAAAAGATAACTAAACTTTTCTCCTAGAACTCAGAATGGCTGGTTACAATACGCATGTATTATAGTCATTTTTTTAATCCATTGAAAGAATTAATGAATTAGTAGTTTAAATTAGAATTAGTTTTCTAAGAACCAAAAAAGTCTCCATTTCAAAAATAGCAATATATGTAGGTGGTCAGAGATCATAATTTCTAAGTGATACATAATTGGGAATAACTAATAAGCAAAGAACCAAATACAAATCCTTTACTTTCCTTTAGAAAGAGGAAAACTTGCATTTCTTTTACACCTGAAGGCATGTCACGGATAACTTTAAAATAAACAGCAAAAATAATAAAATAAAATAAATAAAATAAAATACAGCAACAAAGTTCACCAATCTCTACTCTTATAGTTCTTTTCTTTTTTTTTTAATTTTTATTTATGATAGTCACAGAGAGAGAGAGAGAGAGAGAGAGAAGCAGAGACATAGGCAGAGGGAGAAGCAGGCTCCATGCACCAGGAGCCCAACGTGGGGTCTCCAGGATCACGCCCTGAGCCAAAGGCACGCGCTAAACCGCTGCGCCACCCAGGGATCTCTCTTATAGTTCTTTTCTGGACCATAGCAAGAAAATCAGGTGTGGTTGCTACACTTTCCTCAAATGTAAAAAGGGGTTAACTAACTAAGGCAAAAAGGGTTCTGAAGGTCCATTTTAGAAATGGAATTTTAGGGATGCCTGGGTGAGCACCTATTTCAGTTCCGGGTATGATCCTTGAGTCCCAGGATCAAGTCCCAGGATCAGGTCCCAGGATCAAGTCCCTGCACAGAGCCTGCTTCTCCCTCTGCCTATGTCTCTGCCTCTCTCTCGGTATCTCTTATGAATAAATAAATAAAATCTTAAAAAAAAAAAAGAAAAAGAAAAAAGAAAAGAAACGGAATTTTATTCTCCTGAGACACAACTTGATTTAGAACAATCTAAATCACTAACAAGTTAACCTTTTTTGTGTATTAGACATTGAGAGGAATAATATTTCCAGGCTGGCTTCCCCAAATCCCTCCTCTAGAATGTCTTCCTGGAAAGAGTTTATTTTACCCAGTTATGATCCCCAAAGTAGAATTAGGAGAATTCCTCCTTGTGGGCTTTCAAAGCTGACATTTTTCCATAGCTCTAAAATTATGTGTAAAGGTTTCTTACTGTCCTTCATTTGATAAACTTCTTAGGATCTTGATTACAATTGTGTTCTTAGTCATTGGCATAGAGAAGGTGTTTAATGCTTGTTGCAGGATGAATGAATCAGTAAATGGATACCATGCTGCTGAACTGCCTTGCTCTACAAATATAAACAGATTATAAATATTTAAGCAATGTTATGAGCAATGACTTTCTGAAAGTAAATAAAAATTCACTGGACAATTGAAGAGGGCTTCAATTCAAAAGCTGAATTCAACGATATATTTCTCATATTTGTAGGTTTTCTCATCTTTTTTTTTTTTTTTTTTTTTTTAGATTTTATTTATTTATTCATGAGAGACAGAGAGAGAGGGGGTGGGGAGCAGAGAGAGAAGCAGGCTCCATGCAGGGAGCCGGACGAGGGACTGGATCCTGGGTCTCCAGGATCAGGCCCTGGGCTGAAGGCAGTGCTAAACCCCTGAGCCACCTGGACTGCCCAAGTTTTCTCATCTTAAAAAAAAATTCTTTGTGACTTCTAAGGCTGCAACGTAAAGTATCCGAAATACATAATTCAGAATCATAGCTTATATGAATGTGACCTTTTTTTAAAAAATTATTAAATGAAAGGTTTGTACTTGATGCCCTTAGATCCCTTATGAAAGCAATCTCGATTTTCTTATTTTTAATCAGTAACTGTGTTGAACTCAACCCCAGGCAGGAGAGAAAATGAACAGTATAGTAGAAAGAAGATTTGGTATCAGAGAGTCATGGATTTGAATACTGGCTCCAACACAAGCCAAATCACTTTATCTCTCTAAGTCTCAGCTTCCACATCTATATAATGGATATAAAATCTATTTTTCTAAATTGCTGTGGGGAAGAAATGGGCTAATGTATTTAAGCTGCAGAATTGTTACTCTATAAAAGCCACCTTTCTCATCTGTTGGAACTTTTCTATTGTGTAGGACGATAGATCTCAACTCTCAGTCCTCATTGTTGTCGTAGTTCTATCCCTCCAACCTTTTGGATGACTTTTAGAAATGTCCTTGACACCTGGGAACACCAGCCTGGCTTCCAACCCATGTTTAAAACAATTTTCTACCTTCCCATCTACGCGGAGGCCAATTTCTGGTCTCCAATACTTATCCTGCTCAGCGGGGGAACTGACACATCAGAATCCTCTCCCTGTCCTCTGGTGGTTGGCTGACTTGATGGTGACACAATGGACCAGGGATCTTGTCTTTAAGGTCTCATTACTGAGTTCAAAAAGTCTAGCAAAGTAGTTGAAGGAGAGAGAAAATGTTGCTTGATGAGAACGCACAACACAAGAATTCATCTCAAGAAATTAAAAAAGAACAGTTGTCCAAAACAGAGCAGTTCCTGAAAAGGGGGGCAAAAAATGGCCTTATGTCCATAACTTCCTTAAAACCTAGAAAGTCTTCCTTGAATGGGGGTCACCAAAGATACTTAAGTCAGCTTCTTGGTATTTGAAGAACAATGTGTCTTTGAACTCTGTAATAGTGATTTCACTTCTTTGTGATCTTCCTGAATTCCCTTTTATATTTAAAATGTTCCTTTTGTCCTGAATTCCTTCTCAAGTTTAAAAATAGCCTTTGACTACAGGCATTTCATGTAAGCACATCAAAGAAAGCTACAAATCTTCTTTGTATCTGTATGACACACTCTAAATAAAACTCAGGTTTTTATTCTTGGTTCACTTTTATATTCCAAACTGAAGTTACTCCCTGTTTCTCTTCTGTCAAATATTATCAATGCTTATTGGCTTATCAAATATATTTTGGGACAACATAGTCCACCCAGAAAATAAGTTATTTATGAATGAAAGCCTTACCTTTGTTAGGAAAGATGGGTACTTTGAGTCAGTAAAGTAAGTAAAGATGGGTACTTTGAGTCAGTAAACTTTGAGTCAGTAAAGAAAGGCATTATGAGAAAGGCATTCAGGAAGCAGAACCCCATTGCTTCAGGTATGCGTATGGATGAGACCTAAAAATAATTTTCCCATTTAGAGTTAAAACAGATATTTTTTCCTATACATATATACATTCTTACACCCCCTCCTACTCAGAATTCTTAAAATAAAAAGTGTTATCAATTAAAATAGAGGAAAAGGCCATGACATTCATTATAAATAGCTCTTGTTATTGTTATTTGACTCACTTGTGACGTAATTGGAAATACCAGTGCTTGGATTCTGGATAATTTAGTCTTACAGCAGGAAGAAGCATCCATAGCTCACCTAGTTTGTTATCAGTGCCATCCATAACTGGTCTTATCCTCCAACACACCAGCCATACTTATTAAGAATTTGTTAGTTCTTACTTAAGCCTTTGATAGCTAATATAATTGTCAAAAATGCTCCACACCATTGATTCTCAAACTAATTGCATTAAACCCTGCAGTGACCCTCATCAGTCGTCTGCAGTGAGTATCAAATGACCCCCAAATTTAGCAGCTTAAATCAAACTACAATTATTCTCTCCCAGTATCTATCAGTCAAGAATCTAGAAGTAACTCATTGAGTGTTTCTGGCTCAAGGTTGCTTTTGAGATTGTAGTCAAGCTGTGGGCTAGGGCTGCAGTCATCTGGAGGGAAATCTGCTTCTAAGCTTGCTCATGTGGTGGTTGGCAGTCTCAGTTCCTTATGACTACTGGCTCTACAGCTCAGGTTTTCACCATGTGGGTTTCTCCATAGGGCTGCTGCTGACATGACTTCCCAAGTGCAAATAGTCCAAAAGAGAGAAAGCTCAAGATGGAGGCCGCAATCTTTTATAACCTAATCTTGGAAGTGACAACCCATCAGCTCTGCCGTAAGCTATTGGCTACATAAACCAATACAACGTGAGGGAGGGATGGCACCGAGCTGTGAATATCAGGAGGCTGTGATCATTTGGGGATCATTTAGAGGCTGACTATAAGAATTATTATTTTTTTAAGATTTTATTTATTTATTAGAGACAGCACGAGTGGGGAGGGGGTGAGAGGAGAGGGAGGAGCAGACTCCCCACTAAGCAGGGACCTTGCCATGGGGCTTGATCCCTGGACCCTGAGATCATGATCTATCACAAAGTGAACAGATTTATCTGCCATTCTAATATATGCAAAAAGGCCTCCATAATTAGACCTAAGGCTCTAGGGCAACAGCGATTTGATCTTATTCATGGTTATATTTCTACACATAATTGATTGATGACTTGAAAGATTTAGTAAACACATACTATTCTTAAAGCTGCTAAAACAATGTTCTTGGCTAAACATTTATATCCCCCTCAAAATGTGTATGTTGGAGCCCTAATTGGCACGTGATAGCATTGGGAGATGAGGCCTTTGGGAGGTAATGAGTTAGATTAGGTCATGAGAGTGAGGCCCTCAAAACAGATTAGGCAGCTTTAAGAGAAAGAAAGAGAAAGGGATCTCTTTCCTATCACCCCTCTTCTCCACCTTCCCTCCCACAGACCCCTCACCTTTCTACCTTCTCTCCTCTCCCCTCCCCTCCCCCCTTTTCCTTCTCTCTCTCTCTCTCTCTCCCTCTCCCCACAATTAAGCCATGTGAACACACAGAGAACAGCCAAACCAGGAAGAGAGATCACCAGAACATGACCATGTTGGCACCATGATAGTGAATTTCCAGTATTAAGAACTGTGAGAAAATAAATTTTAGTCATTTAAGGCACCTATTCTGTAGCGTTTTGTAATAACACCCTGCGCTGCGCTGACTAGGACACAAAGGAAATCCAGAACTTCAAATGACAATACCATTTAGGGATTTAACATTTTAGGGTTGAGATATGTCTGGTAATAACTGAACTAAATCCCTCATGCTGAATTTAAATTTATTTCCTCCTATTAAATTCTCTACTCAGCATTCATTACCACAGCATACCAGGCATTGAATTATAGCAGAAATACACAGGTAATATTGCACCCCCAATCAAATGGAAAGCATAAACTAATGTAGAGATACAATAACAGCAAAACAGGGCCTTTGGAGGGGCCTTTCATGATATCCCCCCATGTTTCTCCTAACTTACTCTCCTCTAGCATGTTAAGCTGTTTTATTTTCATCACAGGATTTAGCTTGTAAAAATTTTCCTACTTGGGTACGTATGTACCCCTAGTTTTTCTTTGCTTCCCTACACCTCTTCTCTCCCCTTCTGCCGACTACAGATATAAGCTCTGGAAAGTGGGGTGGCTCCCAGTGGTCTTGACTGTTATTTTATTTACAGATCTACCTAGAAAGGGACTTGGCTTAAACTAAGCATGTACCACATACATGTTGAATAAATGCAGTTAACTAGAGGTATGTTCAAGGTGACAAGGAATCTTTTACTCTCTTCTATAAATCTTGTCTCAGAATGTCCATGACAGGGCCTTGAATTCTACATTTTTCATTTATGCTTTCACTTAAAGTCTTGCCTTTCAGTGTTTTGATCACAGACTTCTTTTGCCACTGAGTCCCCTTCTGCTAGCTTTTTCAGTTGTGAGGCCACACAGCATGAGCCCAATATTCTTGCTTCTGTGCAGTGATTCTGCTTTTATCATTTACATTACCTAATTTAGTTTGGAACTAAGTGATGTCAATGGGAGTTTTGCATGAATAAGGACAGCAAATGAATCTGTTCCAATTAAATGGAAATTAAAGAGACATTTTCGAGGACATTTATTCTAAAAATTTATCTGCTTTGCAATTAGTCTCATGTAAAATTATTTTTTTCGGTAGTCATGGAAATCACAGGTAGCCCACTAACCCAAGATGAGTAAATTAGATGAGTTCCTCAGAATTTATAAAAACTTGGATGGAAAAGTTTTTTTTTTTTTTTTTAATTAGAATTTTTTGTTGCTAATTTTTAACTGTTCATTTTTGAAATGTAGCAGGGTAAGGGATGGTTGGGAAGAAGCACTGAGTTCTGCTCTGGGCACTGGGCACTTTATATACTGCTTGATTTTCTCACTGGATCTTGAGAACAATACTGCCACAGCAACATTAGTGCCCCAGTTTATAGCCGAGAAACCAATACTCAAAAAAGTGAAAGGCATCACCTACAGCCACAGAGCCCACAAGTGGAGAAACAGGGCTATAAACCCCAGTTCATTGGACTCGCATTCACCTCAAGACCATGAATGAATGATCTCTGAATAATTGTTCATTCCTGATTTCAAGCACTTTCTAATGTGTCCTCTTGACCACTATGATTACACAATAAAGGTAAAACCAAAGTTTGCCCTGAGGGAAGGATATTATCTTGGAATACAAATAGCTGCTATCTGGGGCGGGAGGGGTGAAGCTGCTGGGGAAAGTTTGTGAAATGCTGAGCTGAATTCAATTAAGTCAATTTAAAATAAAACAAAACAAATAAACCTTTGGCACTTATCAGAGCTTTAAGATGCTAATGTTCCCAATGAAGTAAATCTCAATGGAGGTGGTTTAGTGTTGAGACAGAATAAACTTAACAAAAGTTTTTGAACATCTAATATTTTCCTCTGGCAGAACATTGTATAGGGCTAATGCTCCATGGATTAGAGTGTGTGAAATGCTCATGTAAATTATCCGAGCAAAAAACAAAGTAGCAAAGCAACATTTGAAGGAGTCAACCAGGAGGGTTACTAATTCTACTGACATTCTTTCCTAAAAAAAGGTTATAATAAGAATATGAGAAAATTGATTGGTATTGATGAACTGATTCCCTCCACCCACACTCCTGCCCTGTGCTTCTTTTCCCATCTCCATTTTTGTTTTATTCTTCCTTAGTGACCTCTTTCAAGTCTCCCAGGCATCTATTGCCTTAATGAGCTCATCACTCAGAAAAAGGAGAAATCGTTCCTCACCTAGAATACCAGAGCATCCTTTACGAAGAGTTGAAGGTTCTTGAGTAGTTCATCAGTTTGGTCTGATTGGGGATTGGTAAAATTAAAAAAAAAAACTATATAAGGGTTAACATAAAGTTAACAGTCTTTATTTCACCAAATAAGAAAACAAGTATAACAGAAAAGGCAGGGGTGGGGGCAGGTGGATATCAGCGAAGAGGGAAAATACTTACCTTTGACTGTTAAATTCTCCATAAAGGAAGAATACATTTTAACAAAACACTTAAAAAGTACAAAGAGCATATACTTGAAAACATTCAATAAATTAACTACTACTATCTCTCACACCACCTATGTATCATATATATACATGTTTGTGTGTAGGGTGCCTTTGTCTATTCAAGCTGCTGTAACATACACTGGCTGACTTAAAAACATTAAGAATGTATTTCCCATCGTTCTGGGGGCTCCAAGTCCAAGATCAAGGGACCAACATGGCCATATTCCAGGGAGAGCCCTCTTCTGGATCACACACTCCCTACTTGTATTCGCACACAGCAGAGGGCGGAGACAGCATTCTTGCAACTTTTATAAGGATGTTAATCCTATTCATGAGGGCTTTACCCTCATGACTTCATCTAATTCTATTTATTTCCCAAAGGCCTGACCTCCTAATACCATCATATTGGTGGATAAAGTTTCAACATATGAATTTGAGGAGGACTAAATATGCAGTCCATAATAACTTGTGAAAAAATTTTACTCTATAGGCACTTGACTGTGAGCCAGAAGTAGGGGACTATTATCCCTACCTGAATCCCCAAACCAAAGCATGGGCTCTCAACCTCTTATTTGAAACCCTCATTATTTTTCAGAGCATAGAAAAGAAATATGCACTTCAGTACACTGCATGTTATATAACACTTCACAGGTAGAGAACTCTGGGATGTAATACAGCACTATTTCTCTAATAAAGCATGAATATTCGCAGAAATAATCAAGTGAATGTAGATTGTAACAAGGCTTGACGTCAGAACAGATCAGGATGCAACATTTCAACTACCTTTTAACTTTCAGAGTATTTTCAGACCTTTATCATCAATCCTCGACCCCCACCCCCAAATATGGCTTTCCACTGAACTAATGAAGCTCAGTGAAATAACGTACTTGATTTCAGTCTTCTGTTTTGTGAAATTGACCTCAGTTACATTTTATCGTCTACAAGCACTTTCTCTTCTGATTCTGAGTATGGGGTTTAGAAGTAATGAATGAAATCTACAGAGAAAGGAAGATTCATATTTCTTGAACCTTTTTGGTTGGGAAGAGTTGATGGAATGCTATTAGCTGGGAAATAGGAAGAGGGCTAAGTAATAAGTAGGTAACTATGAAAGAAAAGTATTCCCACAACTAAACTGAAGAATAGGTGCCTGTGAACTTTATTAATAAGAGGGAACAAAAAAAAAAAAAAAAAAAAAAAAAGAGGGAACATAGCACAGCATTTAAGAACATGGCTGTAGTTTGACATGTGGGGGCCACAAATGCATTTGCTTTCGTGGGCTGCTTTCATTGAAAAAAAGAAAAAATTTAAAAATATGTATATATAATTTTGTTATTGTATTTTAAGTCTGTGTTGGCATAAGGAATCATTACTAGACATCCAATGTTATTATATTCATAATATTTATTATATAATCAATGTTATTATATCAATTTTTTACTTCTGATTTTAGAAGAAATTAAACTTGAAACATTTTTTTGCCCCCCCCCCCAAAAAAAAAATAAGGTAGGGCCTTAGCACTGCCTAACGGAGAAGTCGGCCCCTGTTAAGAACACAGATTCTGGAGCCAGACTGCCTTGGTGCCAATCATAGCTTCTCTGCTTAGCAGATGTGTGACCTGAGGTAAGTTACTTTACTTCTCTGCACCTTCGTTTATTCTGCAAAGTAGGGAAAATACAATACCTACATCACAGTGTTGATAAAAGGATAAAAGGAATTACCTTTTGTCAAGCAGTTAGATCAATGCTTGTCACATTCACTTTCTCTAAGATTATACACATTTATTTGATTATTAAAAAAAAATTTGCTATCACAACTGAAATTTTTCTGAATGGAAACAAGCTGCTTCTTGCCTAGGAAGACAAATAATAATAATAAAAAAGATATGTTGGATACAGCTGAGCAAAGATGAGAGGGGAGAAAGAAATTGAGAAGGGATACATTCCTGGGGTGAGATTGCCTGATTCCAGAGCTTGCTTCTGTCACTTAATAGCTGTGTGTGATCCTGCACAGGTTGTTTAATCTCTCTAAACCCTGTTTCCACACTTTTGAAATGTAGATTAAAAATAGCATCCCGTTTATAAGGTTACTGTTGGCTTAAATGACCATGTAATGATTTACTTAATAATAGAGGCTACATAATAAATAATAATAAAATCAACACTTATTTTTATTCTTAACTTTTCCACTTCTCCCTTATAACTGCCACCTTTTTTTGGAATCCAGCTCATAGTTCCAACTCTAAGGAGTGACAGCTGTCGATAGGAAGACTGCAGTGGTCTCCTGTTCCTCTTTTGATCCAATGTGTGTAAAGAAATATGAAACCTGAACACTAAGGAAATCCTACAGTAATAAAAACTCGTTATCATTAAAATATTATCTTTGTCACCATTTTCTCACTAATCTCTACAAACACAAATCCTTTCTTAATATGTATTATCAATTTTGCCATTACTAAAAAACTGAAAAAGGGGAGCCAGGGAGGTAAGGAGAAAAAACAAGGATGTAGGAAAGAAAAGTTAAGTATAACTTCCAATTAATTTGCTGTATGTATCATTGGTTCTAAAGAAGAATCTTAGATAAATGACCATTGTCAAGAAGAACTGAAATATTTATATGCAAGCCAATCCCTAATATTTTCAAGATAAAATAATATTTTAGGAAAAAATTCCAAATGAAGGCCCATGTAAGTGTTGGGTCCTAGAAAGTGCTGAGTCCCCTCTTGTGTCAGGACAGGACTGCTTAGATGTTTCATAATTCTCTCCTGATCTCTTCTATTCTTCCACACTTTTAAGAACGAAAGGGGTAGGATGTATATGTATAGTTAGTATTCATAATCTCATTTTAATGGTTGGCTTGTGTTCAACAAAAGTCTCTAATTCAATGAAGTGGCATATCTTTAATGGAAGAATAACAAAGAAGGGGAATTTGCATTTCCTGTTTGGTAAAGTGAATACAATATATGGAACTTAGGAAGTGGCCACTAATATTGTCAGGAGGTGGTTTATGTACTACTACAAAAGATTTGCTTTCCAACTGAAGTCATATATACTGGCATCATTTTTAGGTCTGTAAAGCAAAGAGTTGAAAATTTTAAATCAGATTGAAAACATGCATACCTTAGGATAAACTTCTACGTATATGTAAATATATAAATACTTCTTTAAAATATTGGGCAGAGGAAAATATTTACAACATATTTGTCTATTCATAAGAGATTTTCCTACAGTTTGACTGGTTAGCTTATTTTCTGTGGGTTAAGGAAACCAAGGATGACTTCTGGTGATGTCAAGATTTCACAGACACTTTTTAAAGGCAGGCCGAATCCCAACACAGTATTATTTATTTGGGGTTACTTATATTTGTATTTAGCTATTTGTATTAATATTTCCTTAGGGAATGGGTGAAAACTTACTTTATAGGCTAAACATTCTTGTACTTTCCATAAGTACAAAGTGTAGCCAGGAAGTTTTACTAAGAGGATTAATTCTTCTGACTTTATTTTCATAGACTGAAAAATAATGGCTTAAGATTCTTTATGTTCTAGACTTAACATTGCCTACTCTCTAACTTTGTGGAACTCACTTAATAATGTCTCAGCTTGGGGCACCTGGGTAGCTCAGTGGTTGAGTATCTACCTTTGGCTCAGGTCCTGGTCCTGGGGTCTTGGGATCAAGTCCCGCATCAGGATCCCCACAGGGAGCCTGCTTTTCCCTCTGCCTATGTCTCTGTCTCTCTCTCTGTGTCTCTCATAAATAAATAAATACAATCTTAAAAAAAAAAATGATGTCTATGCTTTAGTTGTGCTAACTATAAAACAGAATTACTCCCCTTTTTTGCTTTCTTTCCTGCCCTCAAATCCTGTAGACAAATCTGAGGTGTTCAGAGTTTCAGCGAATGCCTTTATTTTAGTCTCATTAAAGGAATTGCAGGGCTCCCTGGGTGGCGCAGCGGTTTGGCGCCTGCCTTTGGCCCAGGGCGCGATCCTGGAGACCTGGGATGGAATCCCACGTCGGGCTCCCGGTGCATGGAGCCTGCTTCTCCCTCTGCCTGTGTCTCTGCCTCTCTCTCTCTCTCTCTCTGTGTGACTATCATAAATAAATAAAAATTAAAAAAAAAAAGGAATTGCAAACAATTCCTACTGATAAAAGCTAATGTGAAAAAAATGTATGCACATTGTAATTATACAGTTATTGAATTGATTTCCAGAAAACATCCCAAATCTTTAAATTAAAAAAAAAAATGCTGGCCCTTTGATAATGTGGGGCTTTGGTTAGCAATGGGCACATGCCTAACAGACACCTCTTTAAAAGGGTATTTCTTGAAGAAAATCATAAATAAGGGTTCTGGCCAAGATGGTGATGTGGAGAGATCCTGAACTTACCTCCTTCACAGAACATACCGTATTATACCTATTTAGAGAGTAATTCCTCCTGAAGAACTGAAGGCTGACTGAATAGCTTCTGCACAACAAAAGATAGAAAGAATGACAACAGAGAGTAAGTAGCAAGAGAGACCCAATCCATTCCTTCAAGTATACAAGTAGATGTTCTATCTAATCTACACAAACACAGAACTCAAACAAACTGGGGAGGCAGAGAAATATGCTCCAAAAGAGAGATCAAGAAATATTGTGAATAAAAAGATATAAACTATATCAGCATATACATAAAATATGGAAGAGAGAATAAAAAACATTTTTTAAAGAATATGTTCAGGGACACCTGGGTGGCTCAGTGGTTGAGCGTCTGCCTTTGGCTCAGGGCATGATCCTGGGGTCCCGGGATCGAATCCCACATGGGGTTCCCCACAGGGAGCCTGCTTCTCCCTCTGCCTTTGTCTCTGCCCCTCTCTCGTGTCTCTCATGAATAAACAAAATCCTCTAAAAAAGAATATGTTCAAACTTAAATGACCATGTGATATGCTATATCAACAAAACCAAAACATAAAATTATGTGATCATCTCAGTAGATGCAGAAAAGGCATTTAGCAAAATTCAACATCTGTTCATGATAAAAACTCTCAACAATGTGGGGGAATAGGGAGAACGTACCTCAACATAATTAAAACCATATATGAAAAATCTGCAGCTAATGTTATACTCAGAGGTGAAAAACTAAGAGCTTTTCCTTTAAGATCAAGAACAAGACAACAATGTTCACTCTCTCCACTTTTAGTTAACATATTACTGGAAGTCCTAGCCACTGCAATTGGATAAGTAAAAGAAAAGGCATGTTGATAAGGAAGAAGTTAAACTGTCACTATTGGTACTATTATACATAGAAAGCACTAAAGACTTCGCCAGAAATCTGTTAGAAGTAACAAATGAATTTAGTAAAGTTGCAGGATTCACAACAATTACCCAGAAATCAATAGTGTTTCTATACACTAATAACAAAGTAGTAGTAAGAGAAATTCAGGAACTATTTTATTTATAATTGTACTAAAAATATTAAAATACCTAGGAATATATGTAATCAAGGAGGTGAAAGACCTATACTCTGAAAACTAAAAGATGTTGATGAAAGAAATTGAAGATTACCAAACACATGGAAAGATATTCCATGCTAAAGGGACTAGAAGAATTAATATTGTTAACATGTTTATACTACCCAAAGTAGTCTACAGATCCAATGTATCAAAATACCAATAGTATTTTTCACAGAACTAGAATAATACCAACATTTGTATGGTAAGCACATAAGATCCTAAATAGGCAAAGCAATCTTTCATTTTTTTTTAATTTTATTTATTTATTCATGAGAGACACACACACACAGAGGCAGAGACACAGGCAGAGGGAGAAGCAGGCTCCAAGCATGGAGCCCGATGTGGGACCTGATCTCAGGTCTCCAGAATCACACCCTAGGCTGAAGGCAGCACTAAACCACTGAGCCACCCAGGCATCCGTAGGCAAAGCAATCTTAAGAAAGAAGAACAAAGCTGGACCTACCACAATTCCAGATTTCAAGATATACTACAAAGTTATAGTAATTAAAACAGTATGGTACTGGCACCAAAATCTACAACAGAGATCTATAGACCAATAGAACCAAATAGAGAGCCCAGAAATATGCTTATATCATCAATTAATATATGACAAAAGAGGCAAGAATATATGATGGGGAAAAGACAATCTCTTTAATAAACTAGTCAGCAACACACAAGAAAATGGACTGGACCACTTTTTTTACACCATACACAAAAATAAACTCAAAATGGATTAAAGGCCTAAATGTTAGACCTGACACCATAAAAATCCTAGAAGAGAGCACAGGCTCTCTGACATCAGCCATAGCAACATTTTTCCAGGTATGTATCTTAAGGAAAGGGGAAAAAAGCAAAAATAAACTATCGGGTTTACATCAAAATAAAAGGATTTGCACAGTGAAGAAAATCATCAACAAAACAAAAAGGCAGCTTACTGAATGGGAGAAGGTAATATATATACTATTTATTGTTATGTATAAGATATGTTATTACATATTATGTATTATATATATAAATATATATCATTGTAAAAATTATATATCAGATAATAGTTAATATCCAAAATTCATAAAGAACCTACAAAACTCAACACCAAAAAACCAAAACAATCCCATTAAAAAATGGGCAGAGGACCTGAAAAGATGTTTTCCAAAAACACACAGATGGCCAACAGATACTTGAAAAGATGTTCAACATCACTAATTATCAGGGACATGCACATCAAAACCACAATGACATATCACCTTATATCTATCAGAATGGCTAAAATAAAAAAGATAAGCAATAACACATGTGGAAAAAATGTGGAGAAAAAGGAACTCTCCTGCACTGTTGGTGGGAATGTAAATTGGTGTAGCCACTGTGGAAAATAGTACAGAGGTTCCTCAAAAAATTAAAAATAGAAATACCATATGATGCAGTAATTCTACTACTGGGTATTTTCCCCCAAAAAACCCCACTAATTTGAAAAGATATATGCACCCTTATGTTTATTGAAACATTGTTTATATAATATCCAAGATATGAAAGCAACCTAAATGTCCATTAATAGACAAATGGATAAGGGAGAGATCACACACACACACACACACACACGCACACACGCACACACACACTGGAATATTACATAGTCATAAAGAGGTTGAGATCATGCCATTTATGACAACATGGATGAGCCTAGATGGTATTAAGTGAAATAAGTCAGACCAAGGAAGACAAATACCATATGATTTCACTTATATGTGGACTCTAGAAAACAAAACAACAAGTAAACAAACAAAAAAGTAGAATCAAACCTATAAATACAGAGAACAAACTGATGGTTGCCAGAGGGAAGTAAGGATGTAAGTAAAGTGTGAGGATGAGCAAAATGGGTGAAGTAGAGTGGGAGATACGGGCTTCCAGTTATAGGATGAAAAAATCATGGGAATGAAAAGCACAGCAGAGGGTATGCAGTATTTATATTGCAATGGCATTATACTGGGACAGCTGGTAGCTACCCTTGTGGGGAGCAGAGCATAACACACAGAGATGTTGAATCACCATGCTGTATATCTGAAACTAATGTAACACATGTGTCAACTATATTCAAATTAAAAATTGAAAATATATACATGATTTTGCAGCTTCTCTGGTGCGTTTTATTGGTTTCAGTCATTATCTCTTCTAAGATCTAGATCTTTTCTAGAAATCCTTTTTTTAAAAAAATTTATTTATTTATTCATGAGAGAGACACAGAGAAATAGAGGCAGAGACAGAGGCAGAGGGAGAAGCAGGCTCCATGCAGGAAGCCTGATGCGGGACTCGATCCTGGGACTCCGAGATCACACCCTGAGCCAAAGGCAGACACTCAACCACTGAGCCACCCACGCTTCCCCTTTTCTAGAAATCCTAATTGAAATTGGCATTTCCATAAATATTGGGATTTTTTTTGCTTACCATGTCTTCCTGTATACTTTGGTATATTGTTTATTGTCTTACTTGGAGTCTTGCAAGCTATATATATAGTTTTTTAGTTCTTCTAGTACTGCTGTTACAAATTTAATTAATATAAATGCATTTATATTTGTCATTTACTACTTATAAAGTAAAAATAAACAAAAGGAAAAATAAAAGGAAAATATTTAATGTATTGAGAAAAAAAATTGGCTAGAACTGCTATTTTTCACTTTTTGATAAATTAGTTCAGAAATTCCAGATCAGTCTCCCTACATTTCTGAAGTATAATCTGTTCAGTTAAAAAATGTACGTATGCAGAAAAATGCAGTCTCTTTTGCTAAAAATTGATAGAAGTATGGTATCATTACTTTTGATTTTGAGGAAGAGCAAGTGACATAAGTATATACTTTTTCTGGCCTCAGGCTAATACTTTCTATAATTAATAAAACCTTCCTGATATTTCAAAAATAAAAAAATCCTAAATAAGGCAAAAATATATTCCTTACATTAAATGAAATGAATACAATATATAAGCTAAAGGTAGATACTTATTTCAAGACATTGTCATTGCCTAAAATACTTTCAGATTTCATCCTTTGAAGATGTCACCAATGTTGGCAACATATTTTTGTTGAATAGTTTTAATGTAAGAGAGTCTTTGAGTGTGGGTTTTCTTTCAGACAACTTAAACCATTTAGAAGGCATCTTCTGAATAAAAAGAGGTGGGTAAAGTTGCCTTTGTTCAAATATTGGTGTGAGTTTAAAGTCATAGTATTGATACCTACTTTGTTGTAGAACTCAAATAGACTCTGAAAACAATAAGAAAAGGGAATTCTGAAATTGTTAGCTGATGTAAGAATCATAGAGAATTCTTTAATTGGTGATATTGATATATGAATGGCAGTGAAGATGGTAGATTTTAGGATATTTGACTAAAGCCCAGGAAAATAAGGTATTTGAAAATTTTTAATTATAATAAAAAATCTGGGATCCCTGGGTGGCGCAGCGGTTTGGCGCCTGCCTTTGGCCCAGGGCGCGATCCCGGAGACCCAGGATGGAGTCCCACATCGGGCTCCCGGTGCATGGAGCCTGCTTCTCCCTCTGCCTGTGTCTCTGCCTCTCTCTCTCTGTGACTATCATAAATAAATAAAAAAAAAATTTAAAAAATTATAATAAAAAATCTGAGTTAGCTAAAGCCTTGGCATCTCTCATAATCTTTCTAATTTGCACATGATACCACTGAGAATCAGAGAAGTTAGGCAATTTAACCACGTCAGCAGAGTTAAGATCAGAAACTGGGAAAAAAGTCAGGGTACCTGACACACAATAGAGTGTTTTTCCCACTACATCATGCTGACAAGTTCATTGAACTATCACTCAATGTAACTAAGCTTTGTAAAGGCAAATCTCTTGAATAGTAGTGATGTACACCCATTAAGTACTAAAAATGAATGAATGAATGAATGAATGAATGAATTAATGAATGAGTAGGGGATGCCTGGGTGGCTCAGTGTTAAGCATCTGCCATCTGCTCAGGGTCATGATCCTGGGTTCCTGGGATCTAGCCCCATATCTGGCATCCGGCTTTCTGCTCTGGGCGGGAGCCTGCCTCTCCCTCTCCCCTTGCTTGCATGCAAGCACTCTCTGTCAAATAAGTAAATAAAATATTTTCTTTTAAAAAAGGATGATTTAAAAATGTTTACCCCTTAGGTTTGTAAAAACAAATTTGAGAGCTTTACATTTTTCTGTGCACTACAAAATCCTAGAGAATTTATATCTGCAGTGATCCATTCTAACAAACAATAGCACTATTTTCACTCTCTAGTTTGAACTTTGCCTTTCGATGCTTAGAGGGAAGGAAAATAATTCTAATTTAATTATTCAGAGTTATGTTTATAATTCATTTTCAAGGAAATTTTTACTGCTCAATACTTGCTGCCGTTATAATTTTTGGTTCCTAAACTCACAAGCAATAAATGTCACATTATCTTTCTTGTCATTAAATCAAATTGAATCTGACTCCAAGCTCCTTCTTGCTTGGTTGGTGAGATTCAACTTCCAAGTAATTTTGGCAACATCTATCTACCTCTCTGGGACCACACAGGAATCCAGCAGTTTTACAGGATAACTGGAAAATGGCGCAAGACCTCATTTCTTCATGACTCTGAAGACATACTCAATATGCAAGCTTACTTCTTCTTAATGGTAGGTAGTAACCAGTCAAAGGAAGCTTTGTCAAGTATTTTAAGGCCAGCCTCCTTAGAAGACCCATGTCCTCAACCAACCTCTCCCAGCTTTTTCCACTCTTTTGGGTTTTGAGCAAGGAATGATGTATAGACCCCTGTAATCATGGGTCCAAGAGCCATCCATCACCTTCATAGTTGAGATAATCTTCTTACTCTACTTTGATGCTTCTGTCTCTCTGTATTTTCTTCCATTCCTCTCTCTCCAGCCTCTGGCATAACTCCTCAATAAACTGAGACTTTTAAAACAAATGCTGGGAGGGAAGTCTATCTTTAGGTAACAAAAGGAACACAAATTCTAGCTACTTTCTGGAATGAGGAAGGGAATAAGATAGAAATACCAAAATAAAAATAGTTCTTGTTTTTTCTGGTCCTTCAATAGCAATGAAAATGAAACACAAATTAATATCTCAATAAATTATTCTGTTACATGTTCTGTACTGAAGACCAACACAAATATGCTATTTTGACCATGATGCATACTGGTATATAAAAATAGTGACTAAACACAATTCTCCATCACTACAATATCCTATTATCAGAGGTAACCCTGGAGCGAATATAATTCTAATTCTTCATTTTATAAAAAATGAAATTAAGAACCAGAGTTTTAGTATCATCACATACATACCTGGGGAAAGGTAGTATTATCAGTCCAGCATTCTTTGTACTGAAAAATTCAAACACTCTTCCTTATGAGTATGAATAAACGATGGTAATAAAAGCCAGATAATGTTTTAAAGCACCAACCTTGTCAAAGTTGACTACGGTTTCAGGTAATTTGCACACAGCTCTTGCCTGATATAGATCTGAACCCTCATTAAAAATCCAATACGGGATGTCTGGGTGGCTCAGCAGTGAGTGTCTGCCTTTGGCTCAGGTTGTGGTCCTTGTGTCCGGGATCAAGGCCCACATCAGGCTCCTCGCGGGAAGCCTGCTTCTCCCTCTGCCTGTGTGTCTACCTTTCTCTCTGTGTCCCTCATGAATAAATATATAAAATCTTAAAAAAAAATCCAACAATGCAATATTGAGTAATCATATGGAAATAAATGACTTATTTTTATTACAAATTGCTTCAGGCTAGAACATATTGCCAGCCCCTCCATCCCACCTTATAAAGATAGCAGACAATAAAATGTTTAGACTTGGGTAAGTGAATTTTTTTTTGTTCTCTCTTTAATGATAGAATAATAGTTTGGGGGTGGGGGGCTCCATCCAGTGGTATTTCTCTTATCTGTCTCTATTCATGGCAAGTGGGGGCAAACAACACATGTGATAAAAACATACTCTTCAGAATTCCTGGTAAAAAGAGAGAGAGAACTGGCAGTTATTAAACCTTATGTGGCAAAAGAAAAACAAAGGCTGAAATGCAAGGCTCATTTTGACATGAAATTAACAATAAAGCCAGGCTAAAGATTTTTGGTAGGTGATCTAAACAGATATAAAATAACTAAGAGTTAAAAAGACTTCAGTATTAGATCTTTAAATTTGCAGCAATAATACTTTTAAAACAACTTTTCATGTTAAATTTTCAGACTCAGGCTCTTAGTATAACTATTGTACTAGTTTCATATTAATTTTCAAGAAGAAAAAAGTGAAACTGTTCATTTAACACCCGAATTTTCATTCTAAAACTATTCTATCTTGTATACAAGAAACTAGAAAGGAATTCAAAGTTTTGACCATTCCAGAATTGTTAAGAAAATGTATAGCTAAATGCATAGTTATAGATCTTATTAAGTATCATAGCAAAGTAGTAAACTTTTTGAAATAAGATTGCATAATATAGCCTAACAAACAGTTGTATAATATTTTGCTTAGACTATAGACAATCACTGGTAAGCACTCAGGGAGGCAAAGGTTTGGTAAAACTGATAAATGTTGGATATTTTGTTCAATAATGTAATTTTCACATGGAAGTCCATTTAAATATGTAAAATATGCTGCAGTGTATTTTTTTAAAAAGATTTTACTTATTTATTTCAGAGAGAGGGAGAGAGTGAGAGTGTATGAGCATGAGCAGAGGGAGGGGCAGGGGGAGAGGGATAAGATGATTCCCCACTGAGCAGGGAGCCTGAGGCATGGCTCCATCCCAGCACCCTGGGATCGTGACCTGAGCTGAAGGCAGACCCTTAACAGACTGAGCCACCCAGGTGCCCCTGCAGTGTATTTATATATACATGCTCCATGAAATTTCCTTTAAGGAAGTGTTTACTGAAACTGATTTTAGGCCACATGCATTAGATTCAACCAGAGTAATTATTAAAAATTCATATGTTAAGCAATTTTCTCATGAATTTTATCATTGCAGATTAAAAATTATACCTTTATATTCTTCTGTTTAATGTTGCAAACAGGAAACAAAATCCAAATTCCTTAATATTTTTAAGTATAGTTTTACTCATTTAAATTGCTAGCATGAGGGAAATCATTGTAATTTCTCACACCGGTAGAATTATGAATAAGATAGAATGATTAGCACAGACCATTCCTACAAAACTTTTGTCAAGTATGAAGACAAAATTAAACATATATATTTTTTCCACTTTCATACTGGAGATACAGCAACTAAATTTCAACAGTGCTAAAGTTTCACTTATTTTCAAGTTCCATTTGTTACAAGAAATATCTATAATCATATCTTTAGAAATCAAATATTTTAACATACATTCCTATTTCAGATATGAACTATAAATGTAAACATAATAAAAACTAATCATAAAGACACATGTGGTGGGTAGATCACTGTTCTTTATTCTTCGTACTTTTCCTGTGCATCCATGAACTTTGCCATGTCACTATGGAGTTCTTCTCATTAGAGGCATTTATTTTGGGTTTTGTCAAATTACTTTCTTTGGCGAATGAAATGTGGGCATACATGATAGTGTGACAGTTCAGTTTCTTTCTTTTTTTTTTTTTAAGATTTTATTTATTTATTCATGAGAGACACAGAGAAAGAGAGAGAGAGGCAGAGACATAGGCAGAGGGAGAAGCAGGCTCCATGCAGGGAGCCTGATGCGAGACTCAATCCCGGGACCCCAGGATCGCCCCAGGCTGAAGGCAGGTGCCAAACTGCTGAGCCACCCAGGGATCCCCAGTTTATTTCTTGATAACTAGTGATATATCAAGAAAGAAATGCCTTAAAAGAAAGAAAGAAAGAAAGAAAGAAAGAAAGAAAGAAAGAAAGAAAGAAAGAAAGAAAGAAAGAAAGAAATGCCTTGAGTAGCTGCAGCCCCATTAGCTTGGCCCCCAAAAGAAGATGCATGAGGAAAACCTAAACCCAACAGTCAATCTATAGCTAAGCCTAGCTCAAATGCATCCTAAAGCAGAACTCAGTGTAGTTCAGCTGAAGCACAATCAACAACAGACTCATAAGCATGAGGATCAATGCTTCTTGTATACCAATACAAATTTGTGATTGCTGATGATACAGCATTATTGAAGCAATAGAATAAACTTATACAAGCTTATACAATATACTTACACAGAGTGAAAAATGATTATACTAACTCATGACAAAATAAATGTATAAATCATTTGGACAGAGAATTAGTCCAATATACTACTGGACGCAGTGTCATCCTTAACAGTATGATTTGGGCAAGTTATTGTTGCTCTCAGATAGCTCAACTGCACAGCTAGTTGGATGGATGATTTCTTTTCTTTTCTTTTTTAAAGATTTATTTATTTTAGAGAGATAGCACAAACTGGGTGAAGGTCAGAGGGCAAGGGAGAGAAGCAGATTCCTGCTGAGCATGGAGCCCACACAGAGCTCACAAACCTATCATGACCTGAGCCAAAACCAAGAGTCTGATGCCCAACTTACTGAGCCACCCCAGACACCCCTGGATGATTGATTTCTAAGGTCCATATACATTCAATAAAGCAAGAATGGCTTTGTATTCCAAGAGTAATTAAAAGTGCCAAGAGATAAATATTTTATAAGCTGGGTATCTCCAGAAAACCATTATGGCAAATGACATGTTACTATCATTCATTCATTCAGCGGTTACTGTAGAATAGCCATTTTAAGACCAGAATTATGTCAAGCACCACAAGGGATGAAGAAGAAGAGATGATGTGTTCTTTTGTAAGAAACAAAAAAACCTAACAGAGGACATAATACAAAACAAGAAGAATCCGAGTGTTAGAAGAGTGTTATTGACTAAGGCCTTCAAGAAGGTAATCTCATCCAGCTGGAGAGATTAGCAAAAACTCTTGGGAGGAAGTCGTGTTCAAGCTGGATCTTGGTGGACATGATTTCAACAGGAAGAAATTTAAAGTCATTTGTTGACTGAAGGAAGGGCACTGGAGCAGACAGAATTAGTTATTTGAAATAATGAATTTTCTCCTTTCAGTGGAATTCACTGTGTCAGAGACAAGATGGAGATATGGCTAAAAACAGGGGTAGGGGACATATTTTTGAGGATTTTAATTTCTACATTCAGAGGCTTAGAATTTACCACTTAGAGAATGATTAACAACTCAAATATTTTGAAAAGAGTGCCTATAATGAGTCCTTTAAAGAGATCGAAGTGGTCAAGTGTTGGGAGAAATGAGATAAGGGAGCCTCCAGGCAAGTTGGAAGAGATTTTGAGAGGGTCTGAGCTTGAGGGAGTAGGTGGGGAAGGGCATTTAAAGAGCAATGTGCTCTTCCCTGCAACATAGTATATTGAGGAGATCAAAAGATGGAATTACTAAAGAGTAAACTGTTATATGATGAGAAAAGAGCAATTAAAGAAAAAAAGGAAATTCTGAGATTAAGTAATATTTTTCGAACTTTATTGTGCAAAAGAATCACCTGGGGTTCTTCTGAAAAAATGCAGACTCCTGGGTCTCAAACCCAGAAATTGGGAAACAGTGCTGAGAGAGACCTAGAATTTGTGTTTTATTTTTATTTTTAAAAAATTTTATTTATTTATTTATTCGAGAGAGAGAGAGAGAGAAAGAGAGAGAGAGAGGGGCAGAGACACAGGCAGAGGAAGAAGCAGGCTCCATGCAGGGAGCCTGATGTGGGACTTGATCCTGGGACTCGATCCTGAGACTCCACGACCATGCCCTGGGCCAAAGGCAGGCGCTAAACCACTGAGCCAGGGATCCCCTAGAATTTGTATTTTAATAAGTACTTCAATTGATAATGATGCAAATGGTTGGTTTGTTAAGTCATTCTCTGACTCTGGTTGGAAAACGTAGTAATAACAATAAAAGGAAATATTTATTGCCTACTTCCTATGTGGGGACACTTGGCTAAATGTATGCATATAATATCTCATTTTACCCTCATGATGAGCCTAAAATGTAGCTATTAATACTATTCTCCAACTTATAGAAACCAAGGACTACAGGGATTCCACAGCTCTCTGAAAGTCATAGAGCTAGTAAGCGATGAATTCAAGATATGATTCAAAGACTGTCCAACTTAAAAAATCACATGGAGAAGTTCATGACATTGAAGACTGGAGCTTTTGTCTTTTTTCTGATATTTTTTCTTCTTAAAACTTTCAAATGATTGGGACCAGTGCCACATTTAACAAGATTGTCTGATTAAATTTACTCTAGTAAAAAATTTCATTCCTAAGTAGAGAAAGACCAGCTGGAACATAATCAGTCATCATAGTGGGATGCCCTAGATATGAAGATGCCCATCCTACCAAGAATAATGCATATGCACATAGCAGTAATTCTAAAATAAATATAGAAAATTTCTACAGCATGTGTTATTATAACCATTTAAGCAGAAACACAAGAACTTTAAAGTGGGACATTATCATTGCCTTGAACATCTTTCCTTCACGATCTTAAAACTGACATCTCAAAATAAATCATGATTGTGAAGCCTAAGCATTAATTGTCTAAAGGAATAGGCCACAGTAAAACATGCTAAAAGTCAGATTTAACTTTATTCTTCTTAAATGCTTTGTGACTCAAACTCCTGTATTTTGTTTTCTTTTTTAAGATTGAAGGGCCTATCATTTATCTGTACTTCCTATAATAATGGAAGTAGTAGTAACTTACGTTGCTACAAGAAAAGGAAATGAATTAAATATGTTACATGACACAAAGTACAATGAACCTAGTACTGGCATTAATTCTCCCCACTTTAAGAAAGAAACCTAAAGAGGGAGCCAAATAGAGTTTTCCTCACAAAACTTAAGGAGAAATGAATATCAAAAGTTTCCAGAATTGGAGCAGAAATTGATATTTGCCATCAGTTGTAATTTTCCAGTTTTAAACCTAGTAACTGTTCAATGTTGTTATTTGTTCTGGAAGATATGACTGAAGAAAAGGTGGTGGTAATATATTATCACTATAAACTGATAATAGAATTTTTATTTGCTTTTCTTATCATTGATAGTCTTTCATTTAGTGACATTTCTCTTTTGCTCTGAGAGGTGAAGATGATAGTGTTAGAAGTTCTTTTTAATTTTAGACTTAGCAATCCAAGTCAATTTATTAAGTTATATTATTTTTCTAGGCCTTTTAGAGGTGGCCTTTATTTTATTCTTTTTATTTTATTTTATTTTATTTTATTTTAAGATTTTATTTATTTATTTATTTATTTATTTATTTATTTATTTATTTATTTATTTATGGGAGACATGGAGAGAGAGGCAGAGACACAGGCAGAGGGAGAAGCAGGCTCCCTGCAGGAGCCTGATGTGGGACTCCATCCCAGGATCCCAGGATCACAACCTGAGCCAAAGGCAGATGCTCAACCACTGAGCCACCTAGGTGCCCCTTGAGGTGGTTTTTATTTAAAATTCATGTGAAACTGACTCTGTCCCAGACACTAAGCTAAACTCTATGCAGGACATGCATGGGGACTGATTTCTCTGCCTTCCATTCCAGCTTGCTCTGTATCTTTTTATATCCTTAAGGAATTTACTAAACCTTAAAGAATAAGGGAAAAAAAAAAAAAAGCCTACTCTGAACCAGAGCAGAAAGTTTCTTATAGATAAAGAATATATATTTGAACAATATTGACTTAGGATATGAATACTTATTGGGAAACCAAAGAGAATCAACTGAAATTATTTAAAACCAATGTATAAATGTAAAGAGTGCATACAAAATAAATATAGCTACATGAATAATATTCTTCCACTTAATAAAAAGTACTTTGAGAATAAAAATAATATCCCATTCCAATGTCCACCCTCACCACTGTTATTTAACATAGTACTTGAAGTCCTAGCCACAGCAATCAGACAACAAAAAAGAAATAAAAGGCATCCAAATTGTCAAGGAAGAAGTAAAACTTTCACTATTTGCAGATGACATGATACTCTATATAGAAAAACTGAAGGAAAAAAAAAAAAAAAAAGAAAACCTGAAAGATTCCACCAAAAAACTGCTAGACCTGATTAATGAATTCAGCGAAGTTGCAGGATACAAAATCAATGGGCAGAAATCTGTTGTGTTTCTATCCATCAATAATGAGGCAGGGGAAAAAGAAATTAAGGAATCAATCCCATTTATATTGCACCAAAATCAATAAGATACCTAGAAATAAACCTAACCAAAGAGGTAAAAGACTTCTACTCTGAAAACTATAGAGCACTGATGAAAGAAATTGAAGAGCACAAAGAAATGGAAAGACATTCCATGCTCATGGATTGGAAGAACAAATATTGTTAAAATCTACACTACATTGTTATCTGTCACCCCATTGATCGCCAGGGTTGATTTGACTGATCTGGCTGGCTAGGCAGGTGTCCCCTTCCTACCTCACTGCTCCATGTAAGTCCCTCCTGAAGCTGCGCGCTTGGTGGAAGAGGACAACCATCCTCCATAGAGGAGGACCGTTCTAGGTCAAGGGTATACGAGTACCTGAACTCCCCTGTTAGAACCTCCAAACAAACTCTCAAAATCTACACTACACAAAGCAATCTACACATTTAATGCAATCTATATCGAAATACCACCAACATTTTTTTTTTTTTTTTTAGAGAGCTGGAACAATTCTAACAGGGTTTTTTTTTTTTTTTTTTTTTTTTTTTAAGATTTATTTATTTAGGATCCCTGGGTGGCGCAGCGGTTTGGCGCCTGCCTTTGGCCCGGGGCGCGATCCTGGAGACCCGGGATCGAATCCCACGTCGGGCTCCCTGCATGGAGCCTGCTTCTCCCTCTGCCTGTGTCTCTGCCTCTCTCTCTCTCTGTGTGACTATCATGAATAAATAAATAAAATCTTTAAAAAAAAAAAAAAAAGAAACTTTAAAAAAAAAAAAAAGATTTATTTATTTATTCATGACAGACAGAGAGAGAGAGAGAGAGGCAGAGACACAGGCAGAGAGAGAAGCAGGCTCCAGGCAGAGAGCCTTATGTGGGACTCGATCCTGGGTCTCCAGGATCACACCCCAGGCTGAAGGTGGTGCTAAACTGCTGGGCCACCGGGGCTGCCTAGAGCTGGAACAATTCTAAAATCTGTGTGAAACCACAAAAGACCTGGATAGCCAAGGCAACCTTGAAAAAGGAAAGCAAATCCGTAGGCATTATAATTTCACACTTCAAGTTATATTACAAAGCTGTAGTGATCAAACAGTATGGTACTGGCACAAGAAAAGGTACAGAGAAGAAGGAAGGAAGGAAGGAAGGAAGGAAGGAAGGAAGGAAGGAAGGAAGGAAGGAAGGAAGGAAGGAAGGAAGGAAGGAAGGAAGGAAGAAGAAAGAAAGAAAGAAAGAAAGAAAGAAAGAAAGAAAGAAAGAAAGAAAGAAAGTTAGAAAACCCAGAAATGAACCTGCAACTATCTAGTCAATTAATCTTTGACAAACCAGAAAAGAATATCCAATGGAAAAAGAAGGTCTCTTCAACAAATGGTGCTGGAAAAACTGGGCAGCAACATGTGAAAGAATGAAACTGGACCACTTTCTTACACTATCTATAAAACCAAATTCAAAATGGATGAAAGACCTAAATGTGAGATAGGAAACCATCAAAATCCTGTAGAGGAAAACAAAGGCAGTAACCTCTTTGACATCAGCCATAGCAACTTCTTTCTAGATATATCTCCTGAGGCAAAGGAAAACAAAAGCAAAAATAAACTACTGGTACTACATAAAAATAAAAATCTTCTGCACAGCAAAGGAAACAGTTAACAAATCTAAAAGGAAACTTATGGAATGGGAGAAGATATTTGAAAATGATACATCCAATAAAGGGTTAGAATAAAAAATATATAAAGAATTTTACGATTCAACACCCAAAAAAGGAATAATCCAATTAAAAAATGGGCAGAAGCCATGAATAGACATTTTTTCCAAAGAAAACATCCAGATAGGCAACAGACAGATGAAAAGATGCTCAACATCATGATTATCAGGGAAATGCAAATCAAAACTACAATGAGATATCATGTCATATCTGTCAGAATGGCTAAAATCAGCAACACAAGAAACAACAGACGTTTGTCAAGAATGTGGATGAAGGGAAACCCTCTTGTACTGTTGATGAGAATGCAAAACTGGTACAGCCACTCTAGAAAAACAGTATGGAGGTTCCTTAGAAAGTTAAAAATAGAACTACCATATGATCCAGCAACTCTACTATTAAGTATTTACTCAAAGGACACAAAAATATTAATTCAGAGGGATATATGAACCCTGATGTTTATAGCAGCATTATCTATAATAGCTATATTGTGGAAACAGCACAAGTGTCCATCAACTGGTGGATAAAGAAGAAGTGTGCTATATATATTTGTTACATTTTATTTATACGCATTTACATATATACTATGAAATATTAGCCACAAAAAGGAATGGTATCTTGCCATTTGCAAAGACATGGATAGAGCTAGAGAATATTATGCTAAGCAAAATAAGTCAGAGAAAGACAGATACTATATGATTTCACTCATTTGTAGAATTTAAGAAACAAAACAAGCAAATAAAGGGAAAAAAAGAGAGTGGTAAACTGAGAAACAGACACTTAACTATAGAAAACAAACTGATGATTATCAGAGGGAAGGTGGGTGAGGGGCTGAGTTACATAGGTGATGGGAATTAAGTAGTGTGCTTGGTGTGAGGAGCACTTGGTGCTGTGAAAAAGTATTGAATCAGTATATTGTACACCTGAAATTAAAATTGCACTCTATGTTAACTAATCGGGATTTAAATAAAAACAAACAAAAAAATCCCACTCCCAATAAAACCGAATAAAATACCCTATAGTAAACCTAAAAAAGGAACAGAATGTATGTGAAAGACCCGTAGAAAAGTAACACCTTTTTATACTACAACTTTGCATAAATGGAGATATGACAGATATGAATACTCAATGTTGCAAAGATGTTGATCTATTCCAAGCAAAGCTATACATTTAGCAAAGTTTCACTCAATTTCCAATTATATTTTCCTATAAGAATAAACAAATAAGAAAATGTCCAGATATTTTGTCTTAAGAAGAGTATTTGAGGTATAACTTAAAATGCATTTAATATTATTTATGCAATGTGGTATGCACACAAGAATGAACAGATAAGTGGCATGTAAGAGAAAAATTTAGAATTATACCCTAACATATGTGACTCAGAATATAATGAAGTAGCACTTGAATTAGAAAGGATTAAAATTAAATATTTGGTATCAAGATAATGAGAAGGAACTGCAATTAAATATTTGGTACTAAGATAATCATTTAGAAAAAACATACATCTAGTAGTTCCCAACCTCATACCTTACCATAATAAATTAAAAATATATGAAGTAAAAATACAATGAATGTGATACTAGTTTTCTATGAATTGGATTTGACAAAAAGTAAAAACAAGGTTGGCAAATATAAATCAGTTGAGAAGTTTGAACAAGGAATTCGGTAACATGTACCAAAAGCTTTAAAAAATACACACTTAGACTAGCAATTCAAGTTTTAAGAATTTATGTTAGAAATAAAAATAGGCTACATATGAAAATGTTTAAAGATTTTATTTTATTTATTTATTCATGAGAGACACAGAGAGGCAAAGACATAGGCAGAGGGAGAAGCAGACTCTCCACAGGGAACCTGATGTGGGACTCAATCCCAGGAACCCGGGATCATGCCCTGAGCAGAAGGCACATGCTCAACCACTGAGCCACCCAGGCATCCCTGAAAATGTTTATATATAGGAATTTAATGTACTATTAAATTAAATTAAAATTTTAAAAGGTGTTATTTATTTATTCATGAGAGACACAGAGAGGGGCAGAGGGAGAACCAGGCTCCCTGTAAAGAGTCTGATGGGGACCCAGTCCCAAGACCCCAGGATCACAACCTGAGCAAAAGGCAGACGCTTAGACCACTTAGCCACCCAGGTGCCCCTAATGTACTTTTTTAAAAGGAGAGAATTAGAGCCGACTAAATGGTCAACAATAGAGAAATCCTTAGTTGAATAATGATACAACCATGCCACGGAATGTTATTGATGATATAGAATGATGATTGGAATGTTTATTTGATCATGTTTGTACGATGTGCCAACATTTTCATCTGTATGTAAATATAAATTTTAAAATATACTTGATCTCTGAACAATGTGGGGGTTAGGAGTGCCAACCCCTGTGCAGTCAAAAGTCCACATACATCTTTTGACACCCACCAAAACTTAACCATCAATAGCCCACTGGTGACCAAAAACCTTACTGATAACTTAAACAGTTGGTTAAACCTATTTTATGTTATATGTATTATATACTATATTCCAACCATAAAGAAGCTAGAGAAAATAACTTTATGGTACTGTACTATCAAAAATTCTGTAGAGACCTGCACAGTTCAAGCCTGTGTTGTTCAAGGGTCAACCGTGTTTACAAATAAACATTTCTTGAAGGAAATACATAGTTTAATAATGGCTATCTTGTTCGTACAAATACTAATAATGTTCCTCATTTTCATCATCCTGCTTCTCTGGATTTTTTTTTTTATTTTCAAAAATAAATAGAGCATATTTTTATAAGTGAACAAAAAGGGTAGCCTGAGTGGCTCAGCGGTTTAGTGCCGCCTTTGGCCCAGGGGGCGATCCTGGAGACCCGGGATCGAGTCCCACGTCGGGCTCCCCGCATGGAGCTCCTCTGCCTGTGTCTCTGCCTGTGTCTCTCTCTCTGTCTTTGTCTCTCATGAATAAATAAATAAAATCTTAAAAAAAAAAGAAAATAATTTTTAAAAAGTGAACAAAATATTCATTATTCCCTTTGTTCTGAAAAATAGAGCAGAAGGAAAATTAGGGAAATAACTACCCTGTCATAGAAGCTAAAATTTTATTGCCCACTCTTACAGTCTTGCCTACCAGACCAGTCTTGGAGGAGTTAATTCCCAAGCTACCAGACTGGGACTCATTCACTGAGTTGTAAGTGCCACTTAGAGTATAACACAGAGGAAGTGAAGGCTGTTTGACTATAAAGATCTTAGAAAATTCTGTTAACTATGTTGTATAAATTTTGCCATGGGAGTTGAACAAGAATTGTGCACGGACAAACTTAGAGGGAGCATTCAAAAAGATTTTTAAAACAGCAATATATAATACCTTCTCCAGTCTCTCCCAAATTTAACTTTCTTTCATTATAACCCACAGAACAAAAGGGCAAGTGGAAAATTTACTGATATTTATCACATCACAGGCACTAGTTTCTCTTTGTTATGTCATGGCTAGTCACATGGACATCCCATGCCATGCATTTCAAATCCAAGATATCAGGTATAGCATCTCTGCAACCAGTATATCTGGATTGAAATTATGGCTTTGTCTGTTAACCATTTGTGCAAACTGGAGTACCTCATGCATCAGTTTTCTCTTTTGCAGTGAGGATCTTAGAATCATTATGAATTTTTCTGATTTTTAATGGTAACTCAAGTTTCTTTTGTAAATGTGGTATTGTTTAAAGCTAGCACATAGATCTGGTCCATAGACATCCACTTATGTGACCTCTTGGGATCTTCAGAATAAACTTGAGCTCCTTAGTTTGGCATAAGAAATCCATCTTTGGAGGTATCTGGGTGGCTCAGTCAGTTAAATATTTGCCTTCAGCTCATGTCATAATCTCAGGGTCCTGGGATCAAGCCCCACACTGGGGTCTCTGCTTGGTGGGGAGCCTGCTTCTCCCTCTCCCTCTGCAGCTCCCCAAATGTGCTTGCGTGCATGCTCGCTCTCTCTCACTGTGTGTGTCAAATAAAATAAATAAATAAATAAATAAATAAATAAATAAATAAATAAATAAATAAAATCTTTAAAAAAAGAGAAATCCATCTCTCTCTCTTTTTTTTTTTATAAAAAGGATTACTTATTTATTTATTCATGAGAGACACACACAGAGAGAGAGAGAGAGAGAGGCAGAGACATAGTCAGAAGGAGAAGCAGGCTCCTCACAGAGAGCCTGATGTGGGACTCGATCCTGGGACTCCAGGATTACATACTCGGCTGAAGGCAGGTGCTCAACCACTGAGCCCCCCAGGAGTCCCTCCATCTTTGATCTGGACATTTATTTCAACCTCGTGCTGCTTTCAGATCTTCACACCCAGCACATACCTCAATGGCTGTGCATGTGATAGCCCTCAGTATATGTTCCATTCCAACTGTTTCCTTTCTGAGCAACTCTACATTCAGAACCCAGGATTACCTCACCCAGAAGTGTTTTTAACCCCTACCTTAGTCTAAACTAGATCCTCCTAGTTGCTCTCAGAACAACATATATATTACTGAATCATAGCACTTAGCAAATTATGTAGTAAACTCTTTGAAGACAGGCACTGTGTCTCATATTCTAAGTTTCTAGTGCAGTTCTTTGCCCACCAAAAACATCAATAATTTTATTTTCTTATGTCCTTTTGCACCTCGCAACAATGAACAAATTCACACTTTGGTGTGAATTTCTCGCAAGGCTTGAATGTTGCTCATTATAGGGTATTTGGATTTATCATGAGTCCCCACCTTCTATTCATGTATAACACTAATGGCCAAATTCTTGTTACCTCATTTTTTCTTCCAGACCAATTATTCCATGCTCTACAAACTTTATTACCCTTGAAGACACACAAAATATGAAGAATTCTGAATTTCTGATCACAGGCATTTTTTTTTTTCATGTTTGCCTTTTTTCTTCTTTTTGTTCTCTGGTAGGCTACCTGTTAGAATGCATGGAACCTACATAAAAAGGATAGAAGAGGAGCCACTTCTTAGGAATATGGGTCATTTATAAAGTGGATAAGCTGTTCTGAATCTAGGAAAATTGGCTACTCAACATTCCTGAATTAAGAGCCAATATTTGTAGTGGTATAAACTGCTTTATATGTCTATTGATATGTGTCACCCAGTCATTTTGGTATAAAATGAAGATCTATAAATAATTCTCTAAACTCATTCAAGACTAAACTATTCTTTTTGGTGTTCACAGGCGATACGGAATGAATTCAAAGAACAAATAGTTAAAACATAAAATATGCCCATATTTTAATCTAGTAGTAGCCTGAAGCAGGAGAGCCAGGGAGCCTTCCTTGGATTCACCATTTTGCTCGTTATCTGGCCCCCAGCATTAGAGCAAACCTGACCCAACATCATAGCTCAACATCATCTCAAAAACCTGCTAGTATTCTCAATGTAAGTTCCAGAAGGCAAGCAATTTGGAATCAGAGTCTTCTGTAACCTAATCTTGGAAGTAATGTCACATGATTTTTGGTATACTGTCTTCACTAGAAGCAAGTCACTAGGTCCAGTCCATTCTTAAGGATGAATACAGGATGCGTGTAGCACTGGGAGCCAACTTAAAAGCTGCCCACCATGAACAAACTGACCACCTCTTCCATTACACATCTGACTTTCTCTTTTGCAATTTTTTCCTTAGTCATTTTGTTTCAATTACCTGGGATCCTTTTCTGGTTCACAGGAGTTATACCCTCCCAGGCCATCTGGGCTAGAAACATGAAGTGATTTTTGATTTTTAAAGGTTGCATCCAAATTCTAAGAAGTTGTCTGGAGCAACAAGAATGATAGTGACCTCATATAAGCTCCACAGGAATCCACTGTCCTGAAATCAGTAGCATGTTTAGAGTCTAGCGCTGAGAGTCGGCTATATAATATATTGTCATGGATTTATAGTATTGTGCATGATGGAAAGCATCTGAGGAGTCACGTGGAGCTGGCTTTGAGAACTACAGGATTCTCTCTGACTAGTTAAAATTTCATCAGCAGGAAGGAAGTGAGTCTCAGTTATCCCAGAGTTTGTTCATTAGTTAAGATAAGAATGTCATGGTGGCTGCAATGCTCAGAATAATCAGAAGAGAAATATTATGTAAAAAGTCAAAGTACAAATTCAGATGGAAGATAAAAAACATAAGGCTAAACATTAAAAAAAATAGAAGAAAGAACTACTATGAAGATTAACCAGTTTAGCTTCATAGGAGCTTGAAGCTAAAACTACAGGCAACTGGCAGAGTATTCATAAATGAAAAGAGATCTTAGTATATAGAATATGGGTAAAATATACCATTATTATAGAAGCAAGACCAGAGCTAGGAACCTAAATTGTGATTATAAAACAATATACACCATTTATCTGCCTTGATGGAACAGTGATAGAATGTAAGAAAGCAAAAAGGACAAAAATATCATGGGAAGAAATCCATTTTGATAAAAACTTAGCCTTTGTTCCACTAGATCTTTCATTAGTAGCTCTTCACAAAGGTTGGCTTGTGTTAGCATACACCTCTACAGACAAAGATCAAGCTTTGTGGGTTTCCAGTGAACTTTATAGATACTTCATAAATATTAAATAATTTTGATTCAGTAAACAATGACAGGATCCTCAACAACAGCACTACATTTTCCTGACCATTATATTGCCCAAAGATAAACAAATCTGTAAAAAAAAACAAAACAAAAAAAACCCAAACTGAATAGTATATTTATTTAGAGTATTTCTTTTTTATTAATGTACTATCTCCCACAAGACATTTAGAACTAATTTAATATGAAATTATATTTTCTACTTAAATATCAAGATAAAATTTGAGTATTATAATTACTACTGTAAATATAAAATACTAAGAAAGAATATTTGAAAAGAAGTAATTTTACTGTTTGATTAAAAGGTACAGACCTTTTACAATTCCTATCCTGTAAAAAGTTAACTATAAGTTAGATTACTAAGGCAAACATTTCCAACTGCTACATAGTGCATAAACAGTAAGGTTTTTAATATTATATATAATAGGAAGAGGTCATGGTTTTGATTAAATGTATCTAATACTAACTAATCATATTCAGAGTTCTCTTTACCTAACACTGTTTACCTGACATTTAAAAATTAAATAGGAAGAAATGCATCTAAATCTATGCTACACATTTGAAATTGATAGTTTATATTTGGTATAAAAGGGATAAAATTTATAGTCCTGAGTGACAATTTTATGTAACAAGGCATGAGAATGTAAAATTCCATTCAAATTCCTTTCTTATCACTATTCATGAAAACAGCATTTCTCAGCTGGGAAAGCTAACAGTGATATTACATGGTGACATTATTTCAGAAGAGTTGTCTACGATGCAGAATATCTAATTTTTTCACACATGAGTAAGGACTATGTAAAATTTAGCATTTAATTTGCATTCTGTATGCAATATTTTAAAGGGCGAGGTTAAGTATTTTTTGAAATATTATAATAACCTAAAATTAATTTAAGAACAAGAATTTCATATTTATGTACCTCTTTCTTTCCAAATAGCTTTTTCAAAAAGAATAGTATATCTTGATATACTAAAGATACAAACACTATTATTGCTGTTTTAGTAAAAAGGAAACTGGAGCATGGAATTGCATAAATGATTTTTCTAAGGCAATCCAAATAAAGTATAAAAGTAGAGGAATCATAATATAGCCACAGCTTCGTATTCCTCATTTTAGTGCTTGATGCTTTTTCTTTTAAATATTAAAGCCAGTGGAACAGCCTAATAACAACATGTGCAAGGGACAAAGCTGTTAGCTGCCCTCTTTACACAACCTTACAGAAACAGTCAATGCAAGACCACACAATTCAATCCCTTGTCTTTATGGATAAGGAAACTTAAATCTAGTAGTATTGTGACTTGCCCAAGACCATAGAATATGTTAATACGCAGATGAGATTCAAACTCAGGTGTCCTTTATTCCCTGTGTAGTGCTGTGTCCACCATGATTAAAATGAAAGAATTTAATCAAGTTCCCAGACACTTTGTAATTAGATGGATGACAGAGTTTTGTTACAAGCAATTTTGACTTTGTTTCAAATATAATCTATAGAACAGGCATTGTTTTCACTTGCCTATTCTATTTAAGAGGCAACATAATTTTAATAATCTTAATTTGGAAATAAAATGTTGGTACTCTTTATATCTGATTCTCCACTTACTTCTTTTTTAACAAAATGGGCACGGACTCTTGTTCCTGCATCTTAGCTAACTAACTTAGGTGTCAGCAAATGTTTTCTATAGACAGCCAGGTAGTAAATGTTTTCGTAATAACTCGATTCTAGCGTAAACACCAGTGTTTGTACCACTGAAGCAGCCATAGATAATATGTGAATGAATGGAAGTGGCTGTGTTACAATCAACAAAACAGGTGACTGGCCAGGGGCTACAGTTTATCCACCCTGATTCCCACAGAATAAAGGGCCAAGATGGTGACATCCTGTGGCACTTCAATTATGGTATACACCCGAAACTAGCATAATATTACTGTCAACTATACTTCAACAAAAAAATATGACAGTGAATATAAATCAAAAAGAGAACTCTATCACAATCCTGTGTCCTGTCAATGGCTTTGTATCAGTGGGAACTGGAAGTTCACCTACAGAAACTGAGCCAGAGAATCTCAGGGCCCAGGGATAATCAGCTGACTTGGGAGTTGGAGAGGGGAATGGAATAGAAAGCAAGATCAAGGTACAGTCAGGATCGTGAATTTGAGATCCTTTATGCTTCTTTTTCTACCTTGCTCCCAGAATACCAGACAGAGAGCTTAAGGTGACTTCTCTTGAGAAACTAATAGTCCCGTAGAAAAAGTAGAAAACAAAAACCTCCCACAATTTATCGACAGAGGAGGATTCCCCATGACCCAATGTTAAGTACTCAAACCTCCTTTGTTCTTCCTGTCTCTTCTTTCCAATCTCCCTTCCCATCACTGTAGCTCCTATTAGCTTTTTAGCATCTTATTATTAGATGTGATTTGTCAGCTAATGAGCACCATTTTAAGAAAGTCTCTGATATGAGAGAAAAAGACACCAAACAACAAAAAAATTAAAACAAAACAAAATAAAACTCGAAATAGGAACCAAGAAGAAATAGACCCAATACAAAAAATAGGAGGAAACTAACATTTATATCATGAGAAAGATAGGAGTACTTATTACATCTCTAAAATGGGAATAGAATGCTATTACAAAGGAACAAGACAGAATAAAGAGAAATTTCTTAAAATTAAAAATATGGCTGAGAATTCAGAAATAGTAATTTGAAAAGATATATATATATACAGTCTGATATTTACTGCAGCATTATTTATAATAACCAAGATATGGAAGCAACCTAAATGTCTCTTGAGACATTGATAGATGAAGGGATAAAGAAGATGTGAGAGATAAACAAATAAACAAATAAATAATAAATAAATGTAATGGGATATTACTCAGCCATAAAAATAATGAAATTGTGTCATTTGTGACAACATGGATGGACCTAAATAATTGAGACTGAAAAAGACAAGTAAAACATTGTACTTATGTAGAATCTAAAAAAAGAAAACAAATGAACAAAACAAAAAAATAGAAACAGAATCATCAATACAGAGAACTAGTAGTTGTCAGAGAGGAGAGGGTTGGGGGAATGGGTAAAATAGGTGGAGAGGATTAAGAGGTACAAACGTCCAGTTAAAAAACAAACTAGAGAGATGAAAAGTATAGCACATGGAATATAGTCAATAATAATATAATACTGTTGTATGGTGACAGATGGACATTGTGCTTACCATGGCGAGCATAGCATAATGTATGGACTTATGAAATCATTATGGTATACACCTGAAACTAGCACAATATTGTATGTCATCTATACTTTAATATAAAATATGACAGTGTATATAAATCAAAAAGAGAAAATCTCATAAATTAGAACAAAGAAAGAAGTATTTAAAATAAAGGAAAAAATAAACTTAGAGGATTGATGCTAAATGACCAATATCCAACTGATGGATTTTTCAGAAAGAGATGAGAAAAGAGAATGGAATAATTTATCAAGAAAACAATGAAATAAACTTTTTGAGAAATTATTAATATTTTGAAAGAAATCCACAAAGTGTCTTAAATATCCTTTAACACTTTCTAGCCTATAGTATATTAATACCTAAAGAATGTTGTAATAGAGATTAGAAAATGTGATACTATAAAATTTAGAGCAACTTTAACACTTTGGCAATAGAAATGAATTATTAATAATGTAGGAAAGGCTAATTTTGATCCATCCTAATTTAGTCAAATTGTAAATGGAAAAACTTCTTTCTGTATTGGGTGTCACACTCTCAAGGGAATAGATACTTCAAGGGATGGAGTAATGAAACGGGTAATGGACAATTTACTGTATCATTTTTTGCTGGGTAACAAACCACACCCAAACTACATGGTTTCAAACATCATTTCATTTGCTCAGGACTGTGGAGTTCAGCAATTTGAGCTGGTCTCAGCTGGGCAGTTCTTGTCCTGGTCTTCTCTGGGGTTATTCATATAACTATAGTCATCCAATAACTAGATTGGGACTGAGTACCTCCTTTGTGTGTCTGAGAATGGGTGGGGGTTGACAACTGAGCCATTCTCATCCTTGGGAAAACAAATCCAGACTTCTTCACATGGATGTGTCAGATTTCGAGAAAGTGAGAGTGGAAGCAACAGGGCCTTTTGAGCGTTACACTCAAAACTCCCATAACATAACTTCTGTCACACTTTACTGGTCAAAGCAGGCTGCAAGACAAACTCAAATTCAAAGTAGTGGAGAAACTATATCACCCTCTGGTGACAAGCTGCAAAAACATGTACATATAGGGGTGGGAAGAGTCTGTAACCATTATTTTGCAAGTTACTATATGTACCATAATCCATATCACATGAAGAATGGTTACAAATTTACACATGATTAGCCTGCAGTGTAGTAAAGTATATAGCCTGTCATTATTATATAGCCAGTAGATAATCTGTCATTATGTTTGGACATCTGAAGTATTGTCATGTGGAGAGATGTTACACTTCTTTTTAATGGACCCTGTGGATCGAATAAAATATGTACAAAGAAGTTCCAGATAGCCAGCTTTTGCCCAATACAAGGAAGAACTCTTCCTTTTTTAAAAGTTTATTTATTTATTTATTTAACTTGAGAGAGACAGAGACAGAGAGCATCAGTAGAGGGGGGTAGGGGCAGAGGGAGAAGGAGAGGTAAGCTCCCTGCTGAGTGGGGAGCCAGGTGTGGGGCTTTATCCCAGGATCCTGGGATCATGACCTGAGCCAAAGCCAAAGGCTTAACCAACTGAGTCACCAGGTGTCCCTCAAGGAAGAAGTCATAAAAAATGTGAAATGTCCTGTCCTGGGAAGGCTTTAGGTGTATGTTCAGCCATCATTTGTTTAGGATGTAGCAGAAGGAGTTTGTGTTATAGGACTTACAGTGTCTTTTCAGTTCCAGATCCTGACTCTCTTCACAATTTGTAGGGAATATAATGGAGTGGTTGGGACTAGATGTGATGTTTGCAAGCAGCCTGTGAACAAATGACTCACCTCAGTACCCTTAGTTTATAAATAGGGAGAAGAGCTAAGGAGAAGAGAAGCGAACCCTCAGGGGCTCCGAAACTCCAAGGGCAGGAAAAAGGAGTATCAGAGAAAGGAAACAAGCAAAAACTGAACCGAACCTGAATCACTGATTTCACATAGTTATGTCACCTCAGCCTTTATCTCCACGTGTAAAATGTACTCTGTTCAGAATATCTATTTCACCTTATTCCCCTCTGATACATAAATCTTTCCCATCTGAAATTCCTATTTGTGAAGTTATTACTTGGTTTCAGAGTTATTCAGATTCAAATGGCTCCCTCCCCTCAGAGTTGTCCATTTATAATAGCATCCTAACTAGTCTATCTTTCCTGCGAGGATAAATTACTACAGCTGCGGGTTTAAAATCTATGGTTACCTTCCAACCTCCTGCATTTTTAACTGAGTTTATATTCAGGCTCTTCAGAGAGAAATATGACTCAACAACCAGGAGAAGGTTGCATTACCTAATCCAATTGTACATTAGTGGCAGGATAAAGACACACACACTCTAGGTCCAAGAAGCAAGGCAGACGATTTCCTGGAGACTCTCATGTCTCTTCCTTCTGTATTCAGCTTTTACCTGGAACTACACTAGTATGAAAGTGGTGAATGTTATCGATAGAGAAAGACATCCACCTTTTTATGAATCCCTCCCGACTCCTATAGCAACAAGACCTCTATATTATAAATTTAGTAGACGGAAGACCACAGAAAGAAGAAACACAAAACTGTCAATAAAAGATTAGTTATAAGAAAGCATTTTCAAATGCAATCGTGAAGCCTGCAAGTAAATGAGGTCAATCTACAGCACTGAATTTAGTATGAGCAGGAAACATTGCGAACAAACAAGGTCTGAATGGGGTTCCTTCCACAATCGGACTTTGCACTGAATATCATTTGATGGGGGCCTGCCGCTTCGCTGAGGCCGGTTAAGCAAGAAGGGAATCACTGGGGCTAACAAAGCATCCCCGGCTCAGTCCCATTCATCTCTCCAGCTCGGCTGGGGAGCAGAACAGCGTGCATGTATGCCTGCCTGCCTGGGTTTTCCCACCTGAAAATCCCCTGGCTGGAACAACTGGTACTTATTTCCTTGAGGAATTTCTACTTATGCAGATGTATGTCCTAATATACCCATTACTGATATTTTCTGGTATTCTCCAAACTAGACAATCTGTCTATGGAGCTTAACATTCTTCTTTCCAAATTCTCCTAGATTCTTATTACAGCAATCTTTTGTGACAACATGACCCCCGCAGGGCTTTTTTTTTTTTTTTTTAACTAGCTTTTTACATTTAGAACCTCTAATTTGAAACTTTACATATATAACAAAATAAATATTATGTGCATATTTTTCAGTTGTATCATACAGTATATAGAAGTATATATTAACCTGGTATAGAGACATATAGATGTGCTCACATGTATTTTCTAATATATATGTATATATTAGAAATATTATATATATATAATATATATAAACTATTATTTCTAATTTATTTTCCTACATCTCTTGAGGCCTTCAAAAATCAAAATAGGTTTTTTAGGATTCTCTAAATGCAGTTTCCTTCCTGGCTACTGTTGACTTTGGCATTTATCTTCAGTTATCAATAACCCAAATACTTAGCATTTTATTTATGTTCACAAAACAGAAAAAAATATTGGAATTAAGTTGATAACATTTCAGTAACTCCAGGCCCTATTGAGTGTATCTTTTTCCAACTCTTAAGCAAACCATGCTTCAAAAATTTCCTCAGAATCATCAAGCACACTTGTTATTTTTGTTAGTCCATGTTTGTATATATTACTACTAATTAATAACTTTCCATAATGATAACCAAACTGGAGAAAATATATCAAGTAAAAAGTGAAAATTCCCTAACTTTTCCTCTACTCTAAGCCACAAAGATAATCACTGTAACTGTTTCATGTCTACCAGAATTTCCATCTCCCACCACTCTGTTCTTTTATTCATACCATTAACTGTCAGCGTGCTGTATATTTTGATTATTATAACTTTATATCACTGACATTGTTCCAGATTAACAGAAGTGGCTCTGTCTCGTTATTTTTAATAGCTTGTGGAATGTGTCTCTACTTGATTTAACGATTTCTTTATTAATAGACATATAGGATGTTTTTGTTTCATTTATCTGTTACAATTAACGGTAAAGTGAACACACATACACAGACACAAACATACTACTTTTGCCATGGAATATAAGTTCTCTAAGTGGACATGCTGAATAAGAGAAAAATGTACCTGCCAAGAACAAGACTGTCAGTTCATAATTTCACCAAGAGTTACTGAGAGTATCTTTTCGCCAATAATCCATGCCAAGATATTTTTCAATTTTCTAACTCCGATGGGCAAAAAAAAAGTTCAATTGGCATTAAATTTTTAGTTTGAGTAACCATTGCTATGTAATCTTTGCCCATTTGTAAATTCAGTTGCCCTTTTTTGTACTGATTTTGCATTTCTCGATTTGGCAATTTCCATATCTATATTTATGTCTTAATAGTAGATTCGTTATACTTCTTATAAGTATTTTCCACTTGTCTATTTTCCCATTTATTTTTCTTATGAAAAAGCACTGCATGCTGTTTCCTAATTACATCCTCTTACCTGCTCCCACTTCAAAAAGATAATCATTTTATCTTGAATTTTTCTCATTCTTTGTCTTTTACAAAATAGAGCTTACCACATACTTTCCCAGGAAGTATGGTGCTGAATTTTGCATGTTTTTGAACTCTGTAGAGACAGAGTTCTACTGTTTGTATTCTTCTGTATCTTGCTTTTTTCAGTCAATGATATATTTCTAAAATTTAACTCATGTTGATATTTGTGGCTGTAGTTTATTTCTTTTTTAGCAATTACATGTTTAAAAAGTGCTGAATGCAATGTCCACAAAATGTTCCAAAACTATGGAAAGAGCCCAGATGTCCATTGACAGATGAATGCATAAAGAAGATGTGGTAAATACATACAATGGACTATTACCCATAAAAAAAAATAAAATATTTCCATTTGCAACGATATGGATGGAACTAGAAGATATTATGCTAAGTGAAATAAGTCAGAGAAAGACAATTGTCATATGATCTTACTCATACACGGAATTGAAAAAACAAAAGAGAGGGGCATAAGGGAAGGGAGGGAAAAAAAAAAGAAGAAAACTCAGAAAGGGAGACAAACCATAAGAGACTCTTAATCATAGGAAACAAACTGAGGGGTGCTGGGGGTAAGGGGGGTGAGGGCACAAGGTAACTGGGTGATGAATATTAAGGAGGGCATGTGATACAATGAGCATTGGGTATTATGTAAGACTGACAAGTCAGTCACTGACCTCTACCTCTGAAACCAATAATACATTGGTTTTATGTTAATTAATTGAATTTAAATAAAATTTTAAAAAATAAACTTGAAAAAAAATTAAAAATGCTGAATTCTATTTTAAATTATAATAGATGGCCTATGTATCGGTTGTATTTTCTCTCTTGGCAATCATAACATTTTAAGTAATGTCTGTATTACCTCTTATGTCCCAATTGCTATTTCATTTCTTTCTTTTTCTTCTTTAACTGCTCTAACTTGGCCCTGCCTTCAATGGTATTCTGACAAACCAGTTACCCTCCTACTCAATCCCCCTTTACCACTCCCATCCTTGATCTGTAGTTTGACAATTTCCATAATGCAACTAGTTCTGTGTGGGTAATTTCAAGCTACCAGCGGTATCTTGGAGTCGGAAAGAGTTGTGCATAATGCGCTCTTTGAGTTTGTATGAGCAGGCTCCATCAGGCCATTGGATTATAGCCACTCTAGTCTAGTTCCTAACTTTTTATCATTGAATCAGATGACTGCTGTGTTGTTTTTCAGAGATACCCTTGCTAAATTAGAGTTCTGTCCTCTTTCAAGTTCACTAAGGGATCTCATTATGGTTTTTGAATGTTCCAGCAGCTTTTTAATTTTTTTTTTTTTGCACCTAGTAAGAAGATATTTTAATTACTTCTTCATCTGTTAATGTGTAAATAAAATTTGGGACTTTTTTAGTGCCGATACTCTTTTATCCCTAGGGTAACCTAACTTGATATTTATCTATTATCTTCATTATTGACAGTAAGATTTAGTTTGCTAATATTTTGTTTGGGATATTGCATCGTATAAGTGTGGTAGTTGATTTTTTGTTTTTGTTTTTATTACAATTGCCATCTGACAATGTAATGCCCATAGTCTGAGCATAAATTGAGGTGCTTTTCTTCGTTATCTGAGTGAGTCTATGAATGTTCTAAGTTATATTTCAGAAATATTTGATAGAATTTGCCTAAAAACCTGATTGGGACTGGTGTCTCCTCTGTGAGAAAATTTTAATTAATAATTGACTTTTTAACTAATGGGCATAGGAGTATTCAAGGTTTTGTTTCATGCTTTGTGAGTCAATTCGGGTAAGATTATTTTTTTCTAGGAATTTTTTACTTTTTCCCTATTTTTAATATTAATGATGTATTTACTTATGTTTATTCACTAAGTTTATCCTTTATTATATCCCTGAAAATGTCCTGTTTCCAAAACTTTTTTTTCATCATTCTTCTTGGAAGACTACATTTAATCTACATTTAATCAGTTTTTTTTCAAAGAATGAACTTGATCTTGGTTGAGCTTCTATTTTTTTTATTTTTTATTTTATTATTTTATTTTTTTTAGCTTCTATTTTAATTTCAGTTTTCTTTCATTAAGTTCTGCTTATAGCTTTATTATTTTCTACATTTTTTGTTTTTTTGACTGCTTTTTGATAAATGTAATCATGGTGTATTTTATTGTACAGTTTATTTAATTTTTATCATATCAGCTGGCCAGACTGCCAGAGCTTTTTTTTTTTTTTTTTTTTTTTTTTGCTGCTGAGGCGAGGATTTATTTAAGGGAGATAAGCACCTTGTCCGTGGATTTGCGCTGTATTACATGAAGGAAGGCATCATCGACCTTCTCCAGCTTAAAAACTGCTTCGATGTGTGGCTGGATGCGCCCTTGCTGGCAGTACTGAAGAGCCGAGGACAGGATTCTGGAGATGATGGGAAAGTTCTGCTTTTTGTATCGTCTCCAGTACAGCCCCATGGCAGAGACATTCTTCAGGAGCAGAAGGTTGGCGGGCACAGAAGCAATGGTTCCTCCAGCAAAACCCACCACCACTATCCTGCCCTCCCACACCAGGCTGCAGAGTGCCTCCAGGAAGACATCTCCTCCCTCTGAGTCAATGACCACATTCACCCCAGCACTGCCCACCAGCTTCCTCACAGCCTCCTTCAGGCTGCCCTGACTACAGTTCACAACAGATTGTGTGCCCTTCTGCATCACAAACTGGCACTTTCTGTCAATATTTCATTTTCTAATTTTTGAGTTTTATGTCATTCAAAGGAATCTATTTTACACACTTAGGGTAATAAAAGAGGTATATATTTTCTTCTAGTGCTTTTGTCTTTTTTGGTGTCCTTCATGTATTCAATCTACTTGGAATTCCCTTTAAAGTGTGTGCTATTTTCTTACAAACTGATAGCTAATGGTCCCAACAAAGTTTAATAAATAGTTTCAATTTTGATAGGCTTATTTGAAAATCATACACTAAATTCCCATCTCTACCTAGATTTATTTCTGAATTCTACCTAGCTAGTTGTCTACTTGTCTTATGGGAATATGCTATTTTGATTACAGTAGCTTTAGCAATTATTTGAACATTTAGTAATACATATCCCCTCTCATTTTTTTAAAAGATTTTATTTATTTATTCATGAGAGACACATGGGGGGGGGGGAGAGAGAGAGAGGCAGAGACACAGGCAGAGGGAGAAGTAGGCTCCATGCAGGGAGCCTGATGTGGGATTTGATCCCAGGTCTCCCGGATCACACCCTGGGCCAAAGGCAGGCACTTAACTGCTGAGCCACCCAGGGATTCCCATCCCCCCTCATTATTTTTGTGATTTTCCTACAATTTTCTTAGCTATTTCACATACTTTTCTTGATGAACTTCATTTCCTTTAAGATTTGGTAATATGTATTTGGTATGTGGTGCATGTATTACAAAATTTACAAAAGGAAATACAGATAAATGTAAGTAGATTCCTTTGCTGTAAATCTCACCTCTGCTCCTCAAACTTCTTACTGAAGACAATTTCTCTTGTCTGAGACAGTCAACTCAATAATGAACTATATTTACCTTTTATGCTCATAAAATAATAGCAGGCATGTCCTTTCCCTTTTTTCACTTACTATCTTGGCCATTTAATTGTCAATATCAGATATAAGGAGCTATGCCCATGAACTTCAAATACAATTTGGCAAATTTTCAAATAAGTCTATATCACTGAAAACTCAAAAGTATGACTGTCATTTTTCAAATGCTATTTATAACAAGCTAAATCAAGGAAGCAATATTTTATCATATCATATGAGGTCAACTTTTTAATTCAATAATAAATTGAGTCAATTTGTGGATAATATTCTTTAAAAGATGAAATCTATCAGCTTTTGTGTCATCACATTGTAGTGAGGTATAACAAAATATATATTTCATAAATTTGGGCAAAGTATTTTCTCTATGCTTTAGTTTTCTCATCTTTAAAGGTATGAATGAGATAGCTAAGATCCTTTTCAGCTCTAAAAGTTTACAATTTTATTCTGTTCTCAAAGCAATTACTTCTTGCTAACTCAAACAGAGATTACAATATATTGGCAGATGATGTAATCTGTTTTGATTTCTTAGAAGAAGTGAACAACTGATATTTAAAAAGCTTTGTAATCATGGCAGCTTCAAGTGGCCTCCACAGTAGATGGCCATGGGCTGCTTAACAAAGTATTGCCATTAATATAATTCAAATCTCTATACTTTTCTTTCCATATCTCTGGGTTCAAAATTGCACATTCTTAGGCTAGAGTGTCCAGATTATCTTGCCTTGGGTCTCCAGCCACCTCCAGTACAAGACGCTGAAGGTAGCAAGATCTATAGAGTAGATCTCATTGCTGAAGCATTTCACTGTGAATTGAAAGTTTTCTGAAAAAGACGACGCTATTGTCGTGACCCTGGCATCTATACAAAGAGATATTCATGCTATATAAAGGGTACTTTGAATATAATTCTGAATACTAGGCATATTCTAGTTTTTGTGTTACACTAGGTGAGAAAGTACTGGATGCCATTATTAAGTAAATAGTTCAATTTCACAAAGGCAATCCAATAGTAAACACTGGATTTGCAATGCTTTTTTCCTACATATATAAAATTCAAGGATTTTCTTTTGAGTTCAGCTCATTCTTGTTTTGTTGAGGGATTACTGCCAAGATGTTTGATTTCTTTAAAAGATATTGGAGTCTTATTGAAAATGGAGTAAGCAGTATTGATCTCACTAGGAAGTTGAAGAATATAATTTCTAAGATAATGCATTCATTTTTGTTATCATATAGCTCTTTATTTAATGGATATGGCAGTAGATTAAAAATGAAGGCATGCTACTTTTCTATGAATGGGGACTAATAATTTTGACCCACAGGGGGAGGAGAGGGGAATACTCTGAGGATTAAGTAATTTATTTAGAAGAATTTAGGAATAAAAAACTCAAAAAATATGACATTGTAAAAGTTTATTTGTGGGCTAGCTTTTCCTTAACAGTTTTACTGGATGATTGCTAGGTTGTAAGCTCCCTAAGGACAAGAATCAAATTCTTATCACTTATTATCCCTAGAAATTGTGGCAAATGATTAGTGTCTGTGTATTTGATAGAAAACAAAGTGTTCCCGGGGGAAAAGAAAAATGGAATTATAATACAAAATATACTTAAAATGAGACCAATAAAACCATAATTGCAAAGGTGAACTGGCATAGAACCTAAACAGGAATGTGCACACAGAGCAAAGGGAATAGGGGGAAATGGAGGTCAGAGCCAGGCTGGGGCAGGAAACAGGCACATGCATTAAGACTTGACCAGCCCTCAAACTCCACTACCCCAGGCAGCTGTCGCTTGTTCTCTTGTCCTTCTGCCAGTCTGTCACTCTCCTCTGATTCTTTGAAACCAAGTAGATTCTACCATAGTCCAAGGAACATTTTCCTTTTATGGCTTTTAATCTCTAAATCATATTTGGTTGATATCTGACATACTTGTTGACAGCCTAAAGTGGATTTTTTAATAGTGTAACTTAGATAAATCTTTCTTCTGTTGTAGGAGAGCCAAAAATGGTTTTTTATGGCTAACTCTAGCTTAATAAGCAGCCAGAGTTCTAAAAAAAAAAAAATGTAACCATTTAATTTTTAATATGGATGTGTTCTTTTTGGTAATTAAAAACAAACATTTTGTAAAACTGCCAACATATTAATCAAAATAATACAAGGTTATATGTGTCAGACATTTAAATATATTTTAAACCTTTCTGAGATGAAATCATGAAACAAAATTAAAACAGATTGAAATGACTTTTTATTGCTTATGCATGTTGTAGACCAAAGGTCATATATAAAGTTCAAGTAGGCCATATTAAATTTCAGTAGATTCTAAGGTTTACTTGGGGTAAGCCTTAAATGCATGTCTCACTACTACCATGTAGCACCAGAAAATAAAATAAGTATCACTTTGTTAGGTAGGCCTAAAAGTTTTTGCCACCAGCCATGTTTGATCAATGATGATCCAAATCTCTTCCATTTTTTTTTTCTTGTTAGTAGCAATGCTAAATGGTGATTTTAAGTCAGGATAGCAATGTAACCAGAACTTTCTTGGCCACTTAGAGCTAAAAACTCCCTTTTAGCCAGAGTCCAAATAAGAGAGCCCAAAAGGAGAGTTTTCTTCCTTTTTTTCTGTCTAGAAGGTTATGACATTAGTAATCATAAGGATTATAATGTATCATTATGTCAAGGCCCTTGAAATATTATGTTTTGTGTAGTTCTTAGCAGAGTGGTGGCATTTCATTTCCTTCTATTAATTCTGAACTGTAGACAGAGTCCAGAATTTCTTCTGCCATCTTAGCTAGTATATCAGTAAAATAAAAGTCAAATAGTGATTATTTTATACTGGTTTGAAATAAAAATCTACATGTTAACATTTTAATCTCAATATTAAATATCAAGTGTCTTACTATTTTACTAGTCTGTTACTAATTTTCCAACATCATATATATATATATGTGTATATATATATATTTAAACATATATATATGTTTATCGACATGTAAATTTGTATCTATCTTTGCCACTCTGGCTGGCACGTCCTCTGGCTTAATCAGAATCTTAGACTGTTAGAATATTAAGAATGACCAGACATTGTATGGGACCCAAGATCTTGAATACCCAAGCAATATTGAGAAGAACAAAGTTAGAGGCATCACATTTCCTGATTTAAAAGTATATTCAAAGATACGGTGATAAAAAAAGGGTGTTATTTTTACAAAAACAGACACATAGATCAATGGAACAAAATAGAGGTCCTGAAATAAATCCATGAACGTATGGTTAATTCGTTTTCAACAAATAAGCAAAGAATATACAACAGGGAACGGATAGACTCTTCCAGAAATGGTGATAGGAAAACTGGAACTCCAACTTACACTATACACAAATATCAACTAACTGTGTTTGATTAAAGACCACACAATAAGACTTAAAACCATAAAATTCCTAGAAGAAAACTGTGGATAAGCTCCTTGACATTGGTCCTGATGATGATTTTTTTGTATTTGTCACCAAAAACAAAAGGTGACCAAAAGCAAAACTAAACAAATGGGACTACATCAAACTGAAAAGCTCTGCACAGCAAAGGAAACCTTCAACAAAATGGAAAAGGAAACCTACAGAATGAAAGGAAATATTTGCAAACCACACATCTGATAAGGGGTTAATACCTAAAATATACAATGAACTCATACAACTCAATAGCAAAACAAACAAATAATCCAACTAAAAGTGGGCAAAGGACCTGAGCAGATATTTTTCCAGAGAAGACATCCAAAGAGCCAACAGGTACATAACAATATCCTCAACCTCATTAATCATCGGGCAAATGTAGATCAAAACCGCAATGAGATATTACCTCACACCTGTTAGGATGCTATTAAAAAACATCAAGAGGAACAGCCCTGGTGGCTCAGCAGTTTAGCGCCGCCTTCAGCCCAGGGCTGATCCTGGAGATCTGGAATCGAGTCCCACGTCGGGCTCCCTGCGTGGAGCCTGCTTCTCCCTCTGCCTGTGTCTCTGCCTCTCTCTCTCTCTGTCTCTCATGAATAAATAAATAAAATCTTAAAAAAAAAAAAACATCAAGAGATAACAAATGCCAAGTGAGGATATGGAGGAAAGGGAACATTGGCACACTATTGGTGGGACTGTAAACTGCTGTGGCCATTATGAAAATCAGCATGGAGTTTCCTCATGAATCAAAAATAGAACTACTATATAATCCAGCAATTCCTATATATCCAATATCTTGAAGAATACCTAAACATACACACACACATACACGAGTGCACACACACACACACACTGGAATATTATTAAGCCTTAAAAAAGAAAGAAATCCTGCCATTGTAGACAACATAGATGCAACTGGAGGACATCCAATGAAATAAGTCAGAGAAAGACAAATACTGTATATATCACTCCTTTGTGAGACCAAAAAAAAAAAAAAAAAAAAAAGCCAAGCTCTCATAGAAATACAGAGTAGAGTGCTCACTTTGGCAGCACATACACTAAAAAACACAGAATAGAATAGTGGTTGCAAGGAATTAGGGATTTGCCATAATAGGGATGGGATGGGAAAATAATGCAAATTTTCCATTATAAGATGTATAAGATCTCAGTATCCAACATATAACATGGGCACTATAGTTACTAACACTAACCTGAAATTTGCTAAGGAAGTAGAACTTGAACATTTTTTTCAAGGAAAAAAAAGTAGAAATGTCAAGTGATGTATATACTAATTAGCTCCAAAGTGGGAATCCTTTCATAATGTATATGTACATCAGGTCATCATGTTATATACTTCAAATATACAACGATTTTATTTGTCAAGTATAAGGCCTGAATAAAAGAGGATTAAATGTATGTTGACTTCATCAATCCCATTCTTTCAAAAGGTTGAGCTGACACTGTGATAAAGTTCTTAGTTCTGAATTTAATTTTCCTCAGAAAGTAAAGCTTGCTTGATAATATTAAAGGACGGTCTTCAGTTAACGGATAAACTCAGTAAAGTGAGTTTAACAAACTGAATTCAAGAGAACATTCCCTCTACTCTAAACAATGCAGCACCATTAATTTTTAGAGAATAGGTTTCCAGCGTCCTACATAACGTTTAGAAGTTTAAAGTGCTTTGAAATTATATGAAAGCATATGTGGAGATGGAGTTTGGACTGAAACTTCAACTACGGTATAGATTTGTCTGCTACTTCGTGACTGTAGTCTTTCCATATATTTCTGCAGTACTATGAAGGTGAAGATCACTAGACTCTTATTTTTTTTTATATTGATGGAGCCACTGAAAGCCCCAAACTACCACAAAGTCAGGAAATGCAAAGTGTGGTCACTTTCCACAACCTATTATGAAATAAAATTGCTTTGTATTCTTGCGTTATGTGAGGTTTCAGTTATTGATTTGGAGCATACATCATCAACAAGCAAATAAGTGAATGTGGCCCTCTTTCTCCCCTTTATTCTCGATAAAGAATCAGTGGGGTGTAACAGCCAGCCACAAAGTTCTCTCTGCTCTCTGAGATATTAGAGTAGGTGTGCTCCAAAAAGCAATCATTTATGTGTTTTTATTATTGTATATTATTAATGCATAGTTTATTTTTGTGATGGGATTCTAGAATTACTTTTTCAAAAAGGTTTTCATGTAGTTCCGTTTGGGAAACACAAGTACCAACAATAAGAAATGCTTCGACTGTAATACAATGTATTAAATTTTGGCCTTGAAAGTATAAGGCCACTTTATTGATGCCACTGAACTGAAATGGTCTTCAGCTACTCACTGGTCAAAAGATCAGGCTTACGGTTTGCCACTTACTCCTTCAGTTCTCCAAGTGACAATGTACAGACTGAGAGAAGCTAACATTTAAAATAAGTTTTCTCCACAGCATCAGTTGAGTATGTTCTTCAAACTTTTGATGTTTTCTTAAGAAATAGTTTGGCCAATTTTCCCCTCAACTAATCTGTCTCATTTGCAGCTATGAACCAATATTGTTAAGAAGCACGTGAAGATTTTTTAAGTTTCTTTAAGCCCTCCGAAAAGTCTATAAGGTAAATAATCTAGGATTTAAACTTGTTCCTTTAGAAATACATTCTTTTAAAAATTTGTTCTGTTTTCCTCATCACTGCTTATTTTTACTAAATAATAAATAAATAAATAAATAAATAAAACAAATACAAAACCCCAAAGTGGAAAAATTCTAAACAAATTCTGTGATTATAAACTAGTTGTTGGGCATGTAGAATTTAGAACCAGGCATCTTGGATTTGAATGTCAGCTTTCTTGTATTACTTCAGACAAAATATTAGCTTTCCTAATCATAATTTCAGGTGTATAATTTCAGACAATGATGGTGTCAACCTTTCAGGATTCTATGACCTAGTCAGCTTGCAGAGCATCTGCCAACAGGAGATGGTAGTTATCAGGCAAATGCTTGTTAGGACTCTATCTACTGTGGATTATGGTCCCTCCCAAGTCTTCAGCTGAAGTTCTAGCCCTCATAACCTCACAATATAAATGTATTTGGAGATAGGGCCATTAGAGAGGTGACTAAAGTAAAATGAGGTCATACAGGTAGCTTCTGGTCTAGAATGACCCCCCCCCCCCCCCCACGAAGAGGGGATTTGGAGTCACTGCTGAGGGTACAGAGAAAAGCCTGAGAAGTCAGCTGTCCTCAAGCCAAGCTGGGAGACTTCAGAAGAAACCAAGCCTGATGGCACCTTGATCTTGGACTTCTCCCTTGCCCAGGTCCATAAGAAAATAAATGTCTGTTGTATAAGCCTGTAGTATTTTGTCATGGCAGTCCTAGAAAACTAATCATATGTCTCCCCAGGAAAACACTTCCCTTGTTTTGGAAACAGTTCTTACCACATTCGACAAAAGAGCTGGGCTCATGAACAGAGTTGGCCATGCTCAGAGCTCCTTTGAACAGCCACAGTCATTTGCAGGCCCCAAAGAGGGCCACTCAGAGTCCTCCTTTAGGCTTTTTCCTTTTGCCAAAGGAGGGGGGATGATTCTCTAATTCCTTACTTAAAATTATGATTCTAGAGCTTCTGACAACCATAGCTGGTGAGGCGAGGATTGCCTCAGGGGACACAGCGGGTACCCAGAGAGAAGCAAAGGTGAGAGGCAGAGAGGGAGATTCTCAGAGCTGCCTTTTGATTCAGGAACTCTTTTTAATATTGTGAGCTTCCCTGCAAAAATTTTTCTTTTTAAGTTGGGTTGCGGTTTCTTTTAGTTAAAAAATATTCTGACCATTCTTTTGATTTTTGTTATAAAATTGAGCATATGGTTCCATGAGGAAAAATAATTCTTAGATCAACAGACTTGATATGTTATGAGCTAAATTGTGTCTCCCACCACTAAAAAGGAAAAAACAAAACAAAAACAAAAACATAAAAACGTTGACGTCCTCATCCCCACTACTTGAGAACATGACCTCACTGCAAATAGGGATTTTACAATTATGATTAGTTAAGATTAAGTTGTATTGTAGTAGGATAGGTCCCTAATCCAGTATGATTGGTGGTCTAAGAAGATAGCCCTAGGAAGACACAGAGACACAGAGCCACACAGGAAGAAAGCCACGTGAAGACGGAAGCTCAGATTGGAGTGATGCATCAATGAGTAAAGGGATGCCAAAGGCAGCTGGCAAACTGGCAGAAGCTCAGAAGAGGCAAGGAAGGATTCTGCTAAGTATTTTAGAAGAAACATGGCTTTGGCTCTCCTATCTGTGTGCCTCCACCCTTGCTTTTAGGCTTCTAGCATCCAGAACTCTTGAGACAATACATTACTGTTGTTTTCAACCTTACTGTCTGTGATAACTTGTTATAGAAACCCTAGGAAGCAAATACAGCCAATGAGAAAGAGGTTAAGATCCATAAGATCTCTGAATCTTTCCTTGAGTTCCCATGTTCTGAGCAAAAAGTACCTCTACTCATCTTCCCAGGTCCTTTATTTGTAGTCCTCATTTTTTAATAAATAATGATGCAATTTGTATTGCTATCTTAACATATATCCTCTTTCATGTAGTTGATAAACCTTTGAGATCAGGACATATATCTTTTAGCTCCCCGTAGCCCAGCACGGTGAACAAATATCCACATCCTGCTGTTGTTACTGTTCCCCGCCTCCTCATCACCATCAATCAACACTGCTAATACAGCTACCATTTACTGATCACCTATGGCACTGCTTTGCTTACAAGGCACATTCCATCCAGTACCCTATTTAATTTTCACAAGACTGGTGGAAATAGGGATTAGCCTATTTAAAGAAGATGAAACTGCTACTAAAAGAGAGGCATGGAGCCCCAAAGTTCTCACGGGCAGTGGGTGAGGGGAATTAAGCACATTTCTATGTGCCTCCAAAGTTAGAGCAGCCTTGTGGTAATGTGATTATTCTTTTAGTGAAGCTTTTCTAATTTTGCAGCTGTTATACATTTTAAAATTTCATCTATGCTCTGAGTCACTCTGATGCCCTTATACTTCTTTGTGGAGGCTGTGTTATCCTATAAAATTATTTTAGTAATTAGCTTACTCATATCGATCTCTATCTCAATTTACCTAATCTCTTGCTCTTGTTGTGATTTAAGGTGAGGTGAAATGAAATTACCTTTCAATATCATATAGATTTAAAATTCTGAAAAACAAATTTTCATTGAAAGATACATGCATTAACTTTTTTTTTTTTTTAAGACTATTCATTAAGTGCAGTGGTGAGAAGGGGGGAAAGAGTAGAACAAGGAGTTTGATCTGTGACTGTGAACAATCAATTGAGACAACTTACTACTTTCAGACCAGCCAATATTAGGTATTCTTATAATTTCCAGGACAAAATGAGGGCTCCCTTAACCATTGGAGCAACCTTGACTTACCTTCAGTCTCAATTATGAACTATAATGATTCTACCTAAATGTATCTTTCCCTTGACACGATGCCCTGTGCCTCCATGCTCTTCATCTCTCCTCTGGATTCTTGTCTTCTTCCCCAACTATTAAGTAGTGTGGGCTTTTTCACAGCCTATTTCCCCCTTCCAACGTTTCCTATTGAACGATCACACCCAGGTGTCATCCTGACCTACCTTCTCACTCAATTTTTTCTCTAGTACCTGGTTTGCAGCCTGTACCAGGTGCAGATTTCCATTATGGCACTGGAATACTCCATAACAGACACTTGGCTCAGTGTGTCTGCTTACCTTCTCATGCTCCCTTAATTGATGGGAAGGATTTACATCCTCTTTGTTTTACCAAGTAGGATGCCTCACACAAATATTTGTGAAAGAATGACCAACAAAACGACTCCCTGCTCACAAGCCTCCAATTGTGTCCAACACACTTAGAATAAAATGCAAAGTCCTCCACATATTCATCAAGGCCTTACCCTGTTTCCCACATTTCTGCTCTCTCACTCAGTTCAAGCAAAAAATGGCCTTCTGGCTAATCCTTGGCACTCTAACCACATTGACATTTCAGGGCTCTTGACCTACTGCTCCTTTAGCTTTGAATCTATGGATAGATTTTTAAGGCATCTGTGAAGTTGTTTCTCTCAGACATTGCCATGGCTTTTCTCATTCAAGTCTCCACTCAAGAGTAGTTCTCTCAGAGACCTTTACTGATGACATTATCTAAAATAGCATTGTACTTTACTTTTTTATTTTAATATTTTATTTATTCACGAGAGACACACAGAGAGAGAGAGAGACAGGGACACAGGCAGAGGAAAAAGCAGGCTCCACGTAGGGAGCCTGATGTGGGACTCAATCCCGGAACTCCAGGATCATGCCCTGAGCCAAAGGTAGACGCTCAATCACTGAGCCACCCAGGGGTCCCTGTACTTTACTTCCTATCCCATATCCTGCTTTACATATATTGCTTTTCATAGTTCTTACTGATGGCTACTATTATGTTTATTGCCTGTTTATTGTTTGTCTGTGTTACTAGAATGCAGGCTCTGAGGAAAAAGGGATGTTATCTACTTTACCCATTGCTCTGTATTCTCAGCATTAAGAAGAGTCACATAGCAGGTCTGCCACAACTGCTGAGTTAATGAGTCAAAAAATAGTCTCAAGCTTTTCAAAGGCAGCATCATGTCACATTCCTTTTTCATATCACCAATTAGCTGATACTCTGTCTTCAGTACAGGTTTCCAAAAAATACTTGTTTAAGCTATTTTCATGTGAAGGTCTCAATTCCAATGACAAGCAGTACGTCCTGTTTGAAAACTTGGATTACTACACTATTAGGTATTAGGAGAGCCTATATCTTGAATTGTTGATTCTGAATTTAGTCTTTACTTTCTGTACTATCACATTGTTTTTTAATATTTTATTTATTTATTCATGAGAGACACACAGAGAGAGAGGCAGAGACACAGGCAGAGAGAAGCAGGCTCCACGCAGGGAGCCTGATGTGGGACTTGATCTTGGGACTCCAGGATCACGCCCTGGGCCAAAGGCGGCGCTTAACCGCTGAGCCACCCAGGCTGCCAATATCACATTATTTTATTTCACTTTTCTATCTTATTTTTCATTTTATGTTATCACTTCCAACATGCTATAATATTAACCACATGAAACATCCTAACAAATGAGCACATTTTAGGCCTGTAGAAAAACAGGTTCTTAACTGGGACTTCTGTAGTACAGACAAAAATTACAAACATTTCCATGATTCTCTTAGAAACAGCCAGAGGAGATAAGTTACATATAATTAAGGAATAGAATGGAGTCTCTTATGTAATCATTTTGGCTAATCATTATAATTTTGTTCTTTATAGACAAATGGAAATCATGATATAGTAGACTTTTGATACCGTATAGATAACACATAGTGATCATTCTTGGGGAAGGAAGAAAACACAATTTCACTGAAATGTTTATAATTTGGGGAAATATTTTAGAAAATCTTTTACATAATACAAGCATGAGTCCCTAGATTGAATTTCAGAAAATCAGATTGAGATTTAACTGCATAATAATTATGATTTAGAACCAAATGATTTAAATTCTTAGCATCTTAGCTTTCTTCCTTACATACTGTCTTCAAAATAATTCATTATACTAAACGAAATGGGGAGCCTTATTTTTCTCTTCTTTTAACAAAGTGTTTATTCATAATTGCATGTGAGGATTTAGCCCTTTTTTTGAAGCAAAAATTCATGGCACAGCTAGTCTGTGGAAAATTATAAAACTTTGTAGAATGAAAAGTAAAACAGATGTGACTGGTACGCAGTAGGAATCCAAGCTATATAGTCTCCTCACTTAACTATTATGTGCTGCTCAGGCTATGTAAAGTGAAAAAAAATGAGACAATTTTTTTCCCCTTTCCAACTGGCCATTCAACCAGCATTCAGTTTTCCAGTTGAGTCAAACATATTACTAGCTGAAGGAATGAGAAGAGGAAAAAAAAAAAGGAAGGAATCAAAGCTGCATCTGCTATAAAAAGAAACTTAAAGACTAAATGATTTAGTGTAAGATACTCTAAATTGCAGCTATTACAAGGAAAGGCACTTTTTAATAAAATTCTACATCAGTGGTTCATAAGCTCACATCCACCAACCCCAGTATCCAAAAATAGATTTCAAGGGCTGTGTTAACTTGTATGGGGAAAATTATATCTTCACTTTCATTAGTCTCCTACTGAAATTTAGCATTTCCTCCAATTTTGAAGGTAGGCAACAATAGTGATAGTAATACCTATAATTTAATCATTAATAGAAATCAGAGATGTTTTAAAACCACATTACAGTTGCTGATGTCACAAATTATTGTTTATGCTCATCACTGCTTTGGTAGATATTTTACATATTGCTAGGTCTTGTAAACTTAGTGTGTTGTTAAAGTCATGTAGCTTTAAGAAAATATTTAAGTAACCGAATTTCAATATAATAGATTCTGTTTATAATCCTCAATCTTTTGTTTCATGCACTTTGAAATATCATTCTGAGAATTTAGTCTTCAATTGACTACCAAAAAGGTCTATGGCACAAAAAGACTTATCTCTGATAGGTTGTTATTTTGTTTAGATTAGTATAATATGCTAAGATACCTCTTTTAAACCCATTCAAATGGTAAAATAAAAATAAACTGAGGGGAGAATGACCCCCCAATCATAAAAATTGTGTAGTGAGGTCAATTCAACAAAGCTGTAGTGAAATAATATAAATTAAACTTAAAAACATTGTATATTATAAAATGGTGGGAAAGTAACTATCCTACAATAAGGTATACCAATATAATTCTGAACACTGATCCTATGATCTCTTACAACACAAGTTCTATAGAATGGAGATGTGTCTGTTGACAACAGGTAGCAAGACTTTTCGTTAACACTGCCTTTGAGTTACATATGTGAAAATTCTCTCATGGATGATTGAATTTTTGATATGATTAACATTAAGCACTTGCACATTTTGCTAAGAAGTTTTGAGACAGCATTTTCCTCATGATAGAAACATAACACACCATAGATTTTCTTTCATAAATCTAAAAAAAGTTTTAAAAATAACATCAGATTTTGAATACCACAAATAGGATGGCTATCAATCTTGACGTTTAAGGGCATCTTGACTTTTGAAAGAGGTGAAAATTTTTCATTTTCTTTTTTTTAACTTCTGACAAATGAGTTATTGTTTCTTTCCTGGAGATTTTTTTTTCTTTTTCGAGTGGAGAGAGGTACAAGGCATTTTATGTTACCTTTGCATTTTAAAAAGCTTTATAGGCAGTGAAAAATCACCAGACAAGTTCTGAACCTGACAGAGTAGTACAGTGACAGAGAAAAATAAACCCCAACATCAATAACAAAAGTGATTGATAGGTCAAGGAATTACTAACCTACTAAAACAAAAACAAAAACAAAAACAAAAACAGGCTTAAAAATAGGGTAAATAAATATAATTTATTTTAGAAAAACAAGGTTTTGCTACTAAGTAATTTGCAGATTAGTCATGATTTGTACATGAATGTGACCCCGAGTTCCTCTAAATTTCTTTTTCTCTATGTTTATCTCTCTTGAATTTGTGGGATGGGGTAAAGAGATGGAGAGGGAAAATAATGAGATATTTTTAAAGTTCTCTTTAGTCCTGCATGAGAATTTTATGGCAGAGTGGATACCATCTCTTCTACCTATAATCTGTATATGAAAACCAGGTACTCTAATAACCTTCAGTCTCCTCATAGGATTTTTTTAAAGGTGCATTTTATGAGAGGTTAAACTACCAATAAATATTCCCTTTAAAAAATAGTGTAAATACATTTAGAAATTATGAAACTAAAGCCACATGTATTAAATAAATAACCAACAACCTATGAACCACAAGCTGACAGTAATATACAGGGTGCTCACTAAATGGGTTACTGTGTATGCGCAGTGAAAAGATGTCACCTTGAAGTATTACTAATTAATTCTTTTTCACCATATTACTTATTGCCGAAATGAAAAGAGTCTTACTATTGAATGATATCCAATATTCTAAAAATAACAGATTCCTGGGGGTACTTGGCTGGCTCAGTGAATAGAGCATGCAACTCTTGATGTCAGGGTGGTGAGTTCAAGCCCCATGTTGGGCATGGAGCCTACCTAATACATATATATATAATAAAACAGAATTAAGTGAAATTAGGCCCTTAGAGGGTGTTGGTCCTCCAATGGCGGGTCCTGTGCAGGGCAGCGGGGCAAGAACCCTGGACCTGCTCTGGGCCTTGCCCCGTGTGAGCTTGGCCAACCTAAAACCGAATCCAGGCTCCAGGAAACCGCTTCAGACACCAGTATCAGCCTTTGAGTCTCAATAGATTGCAATATCTTATTGATTTGGGTCGAGTGGATCCTACTCAACCTATTGACCTAACTCAACTTGTCAATGGGAGGGGTGTGACCATCCAGCCACTTAAAAGGGATTATGGTGTCCAGCTGGTAGAGGGGAAATTCTGTGCAAACCTGTTCCATTCTTTCTGCGTGGACAACCTATTCCAAAACGAATGCTTCCTCCTGAAGCACTGGAACCATATTATACCAATGCAAAGAATCGTGGTTACCTGGTGGATCCTGCCAAATTTCCTGAAGCAAGACTTGAACTTGCCAAGAAGTATGGCTATATTTTACCTGATATAACTAAAGACAAGCTCTTCAAAATGCTTAGTACTCGAAAGGATCCAAGGCAGATTTTCTTTGGTCTTGCCCCTGGATGGGTGGTGAATATGACAGATAAGAAAATCCTAAAACCTACAGATGAGAATCTCCTCAAGTATTATAGCTCATGAATTCTCTTTCAAGAAAGCAGAGTTGTAAAAGAGTTCTGGAAGAAAAGGGACTGAAACATACATATTTCTCATGGTCTCATCTTGATTTGTGATTCTCTAGATGTTGATGATAATTTCCCATGTAACCCTATTTCCATTTTTATCTAAAATTGAAATAAAAAATGTAATAAGCAATGGCTGCATAGAGGAACTGAATCTGTGCCTGTTCTCTCTGTTAAAGAAACAAAATCCCTGGCATTCTGCCAGAGGAAGATGATAACTTTTAGGGTATTTCTTGTTCGTTTTTTTCATAATCTTTTCATCCAAGTCTTGTGTTATCATTCTTGCAAATCAGAGTGATTGTGAAGGTGGAAAGAGATTGATTACTAGGCCTGTTCAGTCAAGGTTAAAACACTTACCAATGGTGGCCCATCTTAATAGCCCCAAGGAAGCTCTGCTATCCAGTGTAATGGTGGAAAGCCTTCAACTCTGGATTATTAAGATGTGGGATATGAATTGAAAGTTTAAGACCAGTGAATAAGTAGTACAATATTCGCTAGCAAAACAAGCAAAAATTCTAAGTGTATTCATATTCTCAACTCATCTGATAGGAATAGATAATGATTAAGCCATTAATCTTTTTCTTGAAGAAGGTAAATTTCGAACTGATATTTTGCTTATTTCGGAGATATTGGAGATCTTTGTTTTTCAGTCATTTTAAATGATTTTTGAAATATTGTTCAGTGATTATATAACCCATAAAAACAACTGGTAGTATGAAAATAAACTCAGTAAATGTAAAAAAAAAATAAAGAATTAAGTGAAATTAGAAAGACAACTGACTCATAAAGGAATCTTTTAAACGTTTTCTAGCTTGTCCTTCTATCTACAAAGAAAAGCATATTTAAGCAGCAAGGTTACAAGACAGGAAGAGATTAGATTGATTAACTTTTTAAACCCTGAGTGAAAAAAAAGTTAAAATGTTCATTTTTATGGCCATAACATCTTTTCTCTGTCTTACCTACATGGAAATTCTACTTTTAATCAACTTTTCAATCATTCTCTTTTTGGTGACCTAGTAAATTCTAACACAAATAAGGCAGGAACTGTATCTTTTGCTTTTCTTTCTCTAAACACCTCAAAATAATAATGCTTGACATTTATATAGCTGTTTAACAAATTTAAACTCTCCTTCATACATTATTTAATTTAGCCCTTACTAAAACTTAGGAGTAGATGCAGTAATGTCCTAGAGCCACCTGTTTCAGCTCCAGAGAATTGACTGTCAGGTTTTCAGGGATACGTTTACTAAAATGAAATATTAAATTATGTAAACTTACAGTTACATAAATTATATTTTAAATAAAGGCACTAACTATTCAAGATGCATTTCCTAATTTCTTTACCACAGAGTCTATCAATAAGAGCTGTTTCCTTCTACCAAGTATCTACTACTAGCTTAATGTTACTAAGGAGAAAATTGAATCTTAATAGTGGTAGAGTGACTTACTTGACACAGTAGGGACTAGAGTCAGGTCTCTAATTCTTATCTACTCTCTTTTATCAGTTACAAAGTAAACAAATATCGAATACCTGCTAGGTGAGAGGCATTATGACTAGAAATATATAGTGAAAGCCTTAAACCTTCTCTCTCCTTACTCAACAGATGAATTTTCTTTCTGTTCCAAAAAGCAAACAGAAACTCTCAGTGCAGGGACACCTGAGTGGCTCAGTGATTGAGTGTCTGCCTTTGGCTGAGGTCATGATCACAGGGTCCTGGAATAGAGTTCCACATCAGGCTCCCCACAGGGAGCCTGCTTCTCCCTCTGCTTATGTCTCTGCCTCTCTCTGTGTATCTTATGAAAAAATAAATAAAATCTAAAAAAAAAAAAAAAAAAAAGGAAAAATAAAAAGTCTCAGGAGGGAGAACTTCAAGTTCCCTCAACTATGTTTGATCTACCTGTGTATTTGCCTTCCCCAATCTTAAGTGATTTATTAGCATTTTTTGATAGAGAGGGGTATTTTTCTATGAAACACTTTCTTCTCTGAGATTCCACAATGTCAATGTGGATTAGTTTGTCTTTCATACTACAATATCTCATTTGCTTTCTTTCTCATTTCACTGGCCTCTAAATGTTGGACTATGATTAGGGGATCTCATTATGTTTAACAGTATTATAATCTGTCCATCTGTCTGACTATCTGCTTTTCTGTTTATGTGTCATATTAGTGAATATCTGTTCCAGAAAGCTCCCCAGAACTCCAGATCTCTGTCATTGGCCTATTTGATATTTCTACTTAGAAGTCCAAAAAGCATCTCAAAGTTAACATGCCTTAAGCTTAACACTGAGCTCCTGATATACCTGCCGTCTACCTAATCCATACGGTTTTCCCATTCAGGCCCCAAATCCTGATTACTTTCCGTCATTCACATCCCAAATCCACCTAAAAGCAAATTCTTTCAATGCTATTTTCAAAACATATGCATAATTTGATTGCCTGCAAACACCCACGTTTCTACCACCTTGGTCTCAAGTGACCATTCAGAAGTTACCTCTATTACACCAGTCACTTTTTAAAAAACATGAACTAATATATCAAAACCATAACTGGCAGATATATGACTCAACCATTAGTGAGGTTTTAAGATTTATACCTTCTTTTAATTTTGTCATTAATACTTTGAAGTGTCCCAATTTGTATTTTTTAAAGATTCATTTACTTATTTGAGAGAGAGGGAGAAGGAGAGAGAGTCCCAAGTAGACTCTGCACCGAGCATGAAGCCTGACATGGGGCTTGGTTTCATGACCCTGAGATCATGACCTGTGCCAAATCCAAGAGTCAGATGCTTAGATGACTGCACCGCCTAGGTGCCCCTAACACATAGAAAATTTTAATTGCAGACAAAATAATATTCCATTGAGTTTCTCAACAGATCTCTATCCTAGGATTCATGACTGCTAGCAGCAACCTGGATTTAGAATTTTCCCCACAATGTCTTACTTTTATAAAATAATAACAGAAATGCTACTATGTCCTTTTATATAGTCCATATAACAGTATTAGGTTAATTCATTTAGCTAAAAATATTTACCAGTACTTATCCAAAGAGTTGAGATATCCTGAGGAATAAGACAACACTCTAAGGGCTCTCTAGCAGAGGCATTTAACAAGGCATGGTTACTTAAAGAGAATCACTGGCCAATTAGGACACTAAAACTACTGTATTCAGTACAATGTAATGACATAAGAAACATCACAATTACTTTAAATATATAATTATCACAATGCATACCTGAGTGTTCACTTAACACATATTCATTGAGCAACTTTTCCAGTTTTGTCGGGAAATGATTGATACGTATCACTGTGTAAGGTTAAGCTGTACAGTTTAATTTGATTTGTCTATATTGTGAAATGATTACACAATAAGTTCAGCTAACATCCACCTTCTCATATAAATAGACTAACAGGAAAAGAAAAAAGAAAAGAAAATCTTTTTATTCTCATGATAAGAACTCTTAGGTTTTATTTTCTTAACAACTTTCCTGTATGTCACACAGCAATGTCAGCTGTATGCTGTCATCATGTTATATATATTATAAATAGTCATCATGTCATACATTACATCCCTAGTGTTCATTAACTTATAAGTGGAAGTTTATACCTTTTCGCCACCTCCCTCTGATTACCTCTACCCACCCTCCACTTCTGTTAACCATAAGTCTTATCTCTTTTTCTGATTTCTTTTTTCTTTTCTTTTTTAAAGATTCTATACATGAGATTATACAGTATCTGTCTTTCTCTGACTTATTTTAGTTAAATTAATCCCTCAAGGGCCATCCATGTTGTTGAAAATGGTACAGATTCTTCTTTTTTAAAAAAGATTTTATTTATTTATTCATGTGAGACGCACCGAGAGAGGCAAAGACATAGGTGGAGGGAGAAGCTGGTTCCCATGGGAAGTCTGATGTGGAACTCAATCCAGGAACCCTAGGATCATGACCTGAGCCAAAGACAGAAGATATTCAACCACTGAGCCACCCAGGTGCCCAAGTTCTTCATTTTTTATGGCTGAATAATGTGTGTGTGTGTGTGTGTGTGTGTGTGTGTGTATGTGACCTGTAAATAATGCTCCTATGAACATAGGGGTGGCAAATGTCTCTTTCACAAAGTATTTCATATCCTTTGGATGTATTCTCAAAAGTGTAATTGCTAGATTACACCGCATTTCTATTTTTGTTATTTTCTGATGATCCTTCATATTGTTTTCCATAGTTGCACCAATTTATAATTCCACCAACTTTGCACAGGGTTCCCTTTTCTCCATATCCAAACCAGCATTTGTTATCATGAATAGACACTGAATTTACTCAAATGCTTTTTTGCATCTACTGAGGTGATAAGTTTCTTTTCTTTCATTCTGTTAAGCTTATGTATCACATTGATTGATTTGCATATTTTGAGTCTTCCTTGTAAGGATAAATCCTAAATAGTCATGGTCAATGATCCTTTCAATATGCTGAATTTGGGTTTATTGATAATTTTACATTCATATTCATCAGGATATTGACCTGTAGTTTGCTTTTCTAATACTTATTTTCTGGCTTTGGTAATAAGGATAATGCTTATCTTTTAAATGAATTTGAAAATGTTCTCTCCTTTTCATTTTTTGGAAGAGTGTGAGAAGGATTGGTGTTAATTCTTCTTTAAATGTTTGTTAAAATTTATCAGGGAAGTCATCTGGTGCTGGGCTTTCCTTTCCTGGGAAATTTTTGATTAGTTATTCAGTTTCCTTACTAGTAATTGGTTTATTCAAATGTTCTATTTCTTCCTGATTCAGTTTTGGTAAGTTGCATATTTCTAAGAATTTTTCTGTTTTTTTTTTCCTCAGTTGTCCACTTTGTTGGTGTATTATTGTTCATAGTATCAAGTAATTTTTATCTCCACACATTGTTCTAGGCACTATGCTGTGGTAGTGAACAAAATAGACAAGATCCTTCATTGTATGATAATGCTGGAGGATGAGATGAACAGTACACAATTAAAGGAAGACAAGTTTTAAATTTTCTTTTTAAAGATTTTAGTTTTTGTTCATGAGAGACACAGAAAGAGAGAGGCAGAGACATAGGCAGAGGGAGAAACTGGCTCCATACAGGGAGCCCAATGTGGGACTCAATCCCAGGACTCCTAGGATTATGCCCTGAGCTGAAAGCAGATGCTTTAATGTTGAGCCACCTGGGAGTTCCAAAGACAAGTTTTAATTGCAGTAAATGCTATATAGAGAATCAAAATAAGGTTCCAGTTACTATTACAGATTGAGAAATAAAGTCTCTCTCAGAAGGGTGTTAAACTGAGTTATGAATGACACAATGATATGCCATATGAATATCAAGGGGATAACATTGCAGGTCAGTGTAATAAACTCAGTAAATTTGAGGAAAATTAATGATAGTGTGATTGGAGCATAATGATTGAGGTAAGTATAATGAGTATAAATGTTCCAGATAGGAACTTTTCAGTCTAGGTGGGATAGAAAAACCACAGAAAAAGTTCTTAAGGGCAATAGCATGATCTTTTTCACATTCTTAAAAGTCACTTTGGTTACATATATTGTAGGTAAACATGAGTGGAAGATGGACTAGAAATAAGTAGACTATTGAAATCAACAATTTTACAGGTGAGAGATGATGGAAGCCTAGTCAAGGAAGATGTCAGTGGAGATGGCAAAAAGAAGAGGCATAGTATAGTTTTAGAGATTCATTGATAGAACTTCCTGATGGATTGGATAAGAGTTGTATAGGAAAGGAATAAAGTCAATGGCAAACCAGAGAGTTTGGCTTGAACAACTAGATGTTTTATTCACCCAGTTAGCAAGACTGGAGAGTTAGGAGTTTGATTGTATCTTATTATTGTTTATTTTCTCAAAACCATCTCCACTCTTAAATTGTCCTGTGTACTGCAGTGACTGAAAACATTTTTCCGACTCACTTGTCAATAGTTACTGGTTTTGTTTTTGCCAGGGAAGCACTCTTGTGGGAGATATAAGGAAGATGAATAAGAAGGAGAAGGCATTTTCTTCCATGGGGACTGCAGATACCTGCATGGGCATTGGAGACAACAGATGAAGGATTTTTCCCAGTGCCTTCCAGATGTCCTCCTGAGGTCACCCACTTCAGCGCTGCAGGTAACTGAGACTATTAATTGTAGTTTCTGAGTTTCCTGCCTATCCATATTTATCCTTATTTGGGGTTTCCCAGACTTGCTAATAGTTGAACAATTCTCTGGTTCTTCAAACTAAGTCATTTGCTGTATGAAAAGCTTAGAATAGTTAATATTTTCTGGAACAAACTCTAATATAGGGAGACTAATTAATAGTTCTGCTTTCTGGCTTCAACAGAGAGAGTCAGAGCTGGAGATATAGATTTTGGAATCATTGGTGTTTAGATAATAAACACAGGACAGGATGAAGTTTCTTTGCAGATAAAATAAATGGGGCAGGAGAGAATCCTGTGGGTTCAACTCTTTTGAAGTTAAATAAAAAAGAAGTCAGAACAAAAGAATGAAACTGGACCACTTCCTTACACCATACACAAAAATAAACTCAAAATGGATTAAGGGCCTAAATGTGAGACCTGAAACCATAAAAAAAATCCTAGAAGAGAGCATAAGCAGTAATTTCTCTGACATTGGTTGTATCCTTCTAGATATGTCTCCTGAGGCAAGGGAAACAAAAGCAAAATAAACCAGTGGAAAAAGCATCAAAATAAAAAAAAAATGTTAGCACAGCAAAGGAAACAACCAATTAGACTAACAGACAACCTACCTAATGGGAGAAGATATGAGCAAATGATATATCTGATAAAGGGTTAGTATCCTGAAATATATAAAGAACTTATACAACTCAATACCCCAAAAGCAAATAATCCAATTAAAAAGGAAGAAAAGATATGAACAGATATTTCTCCAAAGAAGACATTAAATGGTCAATTGGATACATGAGGAGATAATCAATATCACTCATCATCAGGGGAATGCAAATCAAAACCACAATAAGATATCACCTCACACCTGTCATAATGCCTAAAATAAAAAAAATACAAGAAACAAGTGTTGGTGAGGATGTGGAGAAAAAAGAAGCCTTGTGTGCTCTTGGTGGGAATGAAAACTGGTACAGTCACTGTGGAAGAAGACAGTATGGAGGTATCCTTCAAAATTAAAAATAGAACTGTCCTTCAATCCAGTAGTTGCCCTACTGGGTATTTACCCTTGAAGTGATATATGCACCCTTATGTTTATTGTAGCATCAATTATAGTAGCCAAACTATGGAAGCATTCCAAGCATATCTAAACATTCCATCAAAAGATGAATGAACAAAGATGTGATATGTATACACATGCACACACTCACAATGGAATATTATTTAGCCATAAAATAGAATGAAATCTTGTCATTACAAAACATGGATGGATCTAGGGAGTATAATGCAAAGCAAAATAAGTCGGAGAAAGACAAATACCATATGATTTCACTCATATGAGAATTTTTTAAATTTATTTTTTATTGGTGTTCAATTTACCAACATACAGAATAACCCCCAGTGCCCGTCACCCAATCACTCCCACCCCCCGCCCTCCTCCCCTTCTACCACCCCAGTTCGTTTCCCAGAGTTAGCAGTCTTTACGTTCTGTCTCCCTTTCTGATATTTCCCACACATTTCTTCTCCCTTCCCTTATATTCCCTTTCACTATTATTTATATTCCCCAAATGAATGAGAACATATAATGTTTGTCCTTCTCCGTATGACTTACTTCACTCAGCATAATACCCTCCAGTCATATGAGAATTTTAAAAACAAATGAATAAAGAAAAAAAAGAGACAAACCAAAAAACAGACTCTTAACAATAGAGAACAAATGATTACCAAAGGAGAGGTTGGTGGGGGAATGGGTGAAATGGGTTAAGAGGATTAAGAGTACATTTATCTTGATGAGCACTGAGTTATGTGTGGAACTGCTGAACAATTATTGTACACTTGAACCTAATATACCACTGTATGTTATCTACACTGGAATTTTTAAAAATCTGGAAAAAAAGAAGTCAGAAAAGAATACTAAGTAAGAGAAACCAATGTATTAGAAGTAATTTTATGTAGGTATGGCATTATCAATGATAAGTTAGTATAAGTGTTTCAACAAAGGTGGTCATTGTAGTCTAGAATGGCCAGGAAAGGTTTAACTGTGGATGAGGGGTCCTGAAAGGCGAACTTACTTCAGATTAAGAAGAAATGACTTTTTAGCTAGTTACAAAAACAGCAAGAATTAGAGCATGGCAACAGAAATGCTAATATATGGGGGTTTTGTAGATGGAGTATGGGGGAGGATGGTGGAAGACGGTATTAAAAAAAGGAGAGCCACTACAGATTTTGGAGTTTGTGAAAATTATTAAAAAGGCATGCCACTGAACAAATTAGGTGAGATAACCAAAATGACTTTAAAAAAATAACTTCTACTCCCAAGCAAAAAGACTTCAATGGAAGACATTTAGTAGACTGTGAGGACATTAAATATTGACATAAACTAGGATATTTTGGGCAGTTTTATGTTGAATTGATCGCATTAACAAAAAGAGAGGTTAGGAAAGGAAACAGATTCTGCCTTTTATGTAAAGGTAGCATTTTTTAAAAAGATTTTATTTATTTATTCATGAGAGACACAGAGAGAGGGGGGTGCAGAGACACAGGCAGAGGGAGAAGCAGGCTCCATATGGGGAGCCTGATGTGGAACTCGATCCCAGGACCCCGGAATCACTCCCTGAGCCAAAGGCAGACGCTCAACTGCTGAGCTACCCAGGTGTCCAGGTGTCCCTTTTTTTTGTTTGTTTGTTTTTTTAAGCAGAGTGACCATCATTGTTTATTTCCTTTTTTCCTGTCCATAAATATTTTTGCCTGTGCCTAATTTTCCAGTATGAATAATTTCTATTTATATGAGAGAGAGAGAGAAAGTGCAAGAATGAGAGCTGAGGGGAGGAGCAGAGGTGAGGGACAAGCAGACTCAACTCTGAGGTACAGGCTCAATCCCGTGACCCTGAGATCACGACCTGAGCTGAAATCGAGTCAGAAAATCAACTGACTGAGGCACTCAGGCATCCCAAGGTAGCATTTTTTTCTTCCACAAAGAGAATAATGGTCACTTGATGGAATCTAAGAAGTAAGAGTCATTTAATAAAAATTTTATTTGGGGCTACTCGAGTGGCTCATCAGTTTAGTGCTTACCTTTGGCCCAGGGTGTGATCCTGGAGTCCCAGGATCAAGTCCCATGTCAGGCTCCCTGCATGGAGCCTGCTTCTCTCTCTGCCTGTGTCTCTGCCTCTCTCTCTGTGCCTCTCATGAATAAATAAAATCTTTAAAAAAAATAAAAATTTTATTTGGAAAGATGTTATTGTACTAATATGAAAATTCCCTACATATTCCGAATTAGAACAAATCATATGATAAATCTTAAATGTCTTGCTTCACCACAATACCACCTGGATTATGTTGGTGCAAATCCCAGGCATTATATCACTAAGTCATTTGGATCATCATTTAATATGTAAATATTTTAGTGTATCTCTCCAAAAGAGAACTCTAAAAAGATAACCATAATACAATAGACACCTACAAAATTAACAATAAGCCCACTTACTGTTTAGTCAGAGTTCAAACTTCCCTGATGTTCTCATAACATTTTGTTACAGGTTATTTGAATATCCATATTGGGTGGGCAATTGTCTTTTAAAAGACAACATGTAATATTAATACTCACAAACTAACATAATATGACATATATGTAAAATATAAAGCAAAAAAAAGAAGCACTATGAATCCCAAATCCCAGCTCTAGAGCTTGAATTTATCAATACTAATTAATCTGTTTCCTCTGTGCTATTCAGCCCCTGTGCCATTTCATCAAAAGTTAGTACGATTCTGAATTTTCTATTACCTTGCTTTCTTTCCTTTTTTTAGGTTTTACTACATATATCTGTGTTCATGATATGTTGTTTATTTTTACTTGTTTTTAGTCTTTTGAAAAATATCATATACTATAATTTGATTTTTTCTCCCACTGAACATGTTTCTAAAGTTCCTCCATGTTGTTTTGTGCAACTGAAGTTCATTGTTTTTCTCTGCTGTATAATATTTCACAGAATGGCTGTTATTATTTCCTCTTTTCCTGTTTACAGACAATTTTGCCTGTGTCTAGTTTTCTAGTATGAACAATTTCTATGCACAGTATAGCTCCTATTACATGTGCACAAAAGATTTGCAATTAGAAGTAATGGAATTGTTAGATCTTTGCAAAATAATGCTGAATTGTTTTCCAAAGTAATCATACTGATTAACATTCTCACTAGCCATTTATTAGAATTCTTGTCATACAGGGATCCCTGGGTGGCTCAGCAGTTTAATGCCTGCCTTTGGCCCAGGGCGTGATCCTGGAGTCCTGGGATCAAGCCCCATGTCGGGCTCCTGGCGTGGAGCCTGCTTCTCCCTCTGCCTGTGTCTCTGCTTCTCTCTCTCTAACATGAATAAATAAATTTTAAAAAATCTTTAAAAAAAAGAATTTTTGTCATACATATTTACCAAATTAATAATTTTCAGACTTCTGGAAATTTACCAAATATCTGGTAAAGCCAGTATCAAGTCTTGGTTTAATATGTATTTTCCTGAGTACTAGTGAGGTTAAATATTGTTTTTGTGCAATAATTTACCATTAAACTCTTCCATGAAGAGGTTGATTTTCTATTTTTGTACTTATGAATTGACTTTTTGAAAGTATTAATGTAAATGTTTCCATATTATGGATAGTAATCCTTTACTATTAACATGATTTGAAATACTTCCAGGTTATGGCTCCTATTTTCAATTTATTTGTAGTATCTCTAGATGAACAGATAATTCTTTCATAAAATCAAAAAAATCAATTATTTTAGTGTTAGTAATATTGGAGTTAAGAAATCCTTATTACCTCAAGTTTATAATAATTGTCTTAGGTTTCCTTATAAAAGTACAATTTTACTTTTCATATATACATTTTTATTTCATCCAGATTTTTCTGAGTAGTTCCAGAATAAATCAAATTTTAAAAATTTAATGTATTTTATATAAAATAAAACTTCTAATAATTATAAACTGAGTGATTACTGTGGGTCAGACTCCCTGGGAAGCAGACTCTTGAAATTCTGAGATTTTTGACAAGAGGTTTATTTTGGGAACAATACCTGTGAGGGGTGAGACTAGCTAGATTGGGCAAAGGGCAAGGTTGAGCTGTGATGAAATTATAACAGAAGACTCAGCTACTCCAAGAAGGAATTCTGGAAGCCAGGAGGCCATTCAGAATACTCCCAGTTGAGGTGATGCCAAGGCCTTTGCCATATCCCATCAACCAGTACTAGCACAGCTGCTAGAGGAGCTCTAACTTTAAAAAAGCAGCCTCCTTAAACCAAAGGCAGTTTTTAGAGAGGGATTAAGGTTTGGGGCCTCAGTAAATAAAATTCCTGGAAGTTGTGGGTGGAATGATCACCCTGAGGGGTATCTGCAGCAGCACAAAAGACTACAACAATTATTTAACGACTATAATAGTTTACCAAATAAGGTGAGAAAACTATGTTCAGGGCTGTGTCACAGGTACCAATACTGGAATGTTAGAAACTTAGTAGGCAACCAATAAATATTTTCTGAGAGAATAAATGTAACATGAAGTAGACACAATGCAAAAAGATCTTTATTGCCCTCAAGTTGCTTTTAGCCATGTATTAAATAACTGAATATATCACATTGAATAGATTTTTGTCGAAGTCTAAGTTTTGATCATCTTAAATGGTAATTATGGTCTTCAGTAGGATTTACGCATAACAGAAGTTCAACTGGAACTAGCTTAAGTAACAGAAGGGACTTTAATTCCATTTATAATAAAAGTCCAACAGACATTTCAGGTATACTTAGTTCTAATGACTCACATGAAGTCAAAATGACTCTCTTCCTTCATCTTTTGGTTTTCCTTTCCTTTGTATTAGCTTTTCTTATTTAGTCTCTCTTCATATAGAAAAAGCCATGGTCATCAACAGCTCGCACTCAGATCCTACTATTATGACAACTGCCTAAAACTTGAACTCTTTCCTTAATAACATTAAAGGAGGTCTAAGGAAGACTTGAAGTGATATGGCTTGAGTCACATAGCCCACTTTTAATCACTCACTGTGATGGGCTGAATAGAATGCCTTGAATGATGAGACCTAAATCATGTGTCTCGTCAGGGAGCCTGGAGAACAGATATTCGGCTCATTGCAATTATACAGACAGAACAGCACTGTTTTCGCCTCACTGTAATCATACAGATGAGAAGGCATAGTGTCTATCTCTCCCCAGCCACATGGGCTGAACATCACTGTGTCCACCACACTCCATCCATATGGACTGAACAGGATTCTTATGTCATGAGAGAGGAATGGTTCTTTACATTGATGCTAGAAAGATGTATAAAAATATTTAGGTACTTAGATTAACTCATTTGGAAAAGGTTAACTTATTTGTATAGTAAAGGAAACAAATATTCCTTACAAAAATCAGTGACATGCTATTATTAGTTCTTTGAGGGGTTATGCATGTTCAAAATAATATATTAATTGTTATACTTTTTCCAAATTGGGCACTTTATACACCTGCTCCAAAATAGTATATTAGTTAAGTGTGTATTTTCCTGTGATAATTTTTCATTTATTTTCTATTTCAAATAGAAATATGTTCATATGTTCTAAGTCAATTTTTGACAAATTGTCCAGAGCTTAGAGCTTAATAGATATTTATCTACCTTACTGTAGTCCCAACCTACTCACTCACTCAAGTCTACCTCTTACCAAGTGTCCTCCCCTGAATTGACTTGTGCCTTTATCATTATGTTAAACAGTCATAAGATTTAGATTGGAGGCTTTTCTTCCTTTCTAATAAAATTATATGATAATGATTATCATTAAGATAATTATCATCAAGATAATGATTGAAATATTTTACCTTTGGTACTTCCATTAGGCTTAATAGATGTCTGTGTCAATTAATATATACAGAACATGATACTTGTCTGAAATGTTTCTTTTCTATATGTGCTATTGATATAGCTGGGGGAGTTTTTACCATATAATTTTTCATTTTTTTTAATATATCAGCCAAGCTTATATCAATTTATAAAATTCTATATTGGAAAGAAAGTTCTTCTATAGTTGCTAATGAAGTTCTGTTTCAGAATTTGTGATAAGTTGGATAAATATAGCTAGATTGAACTTTATTTTTATTCTCCAACGGAAAAAAAAAAAGACTTATTAAACAAGTGAGCAGTATGCATTATGTTACAGAGGAAAATACTTCAGAGTATTAACTGTCTTAAATTCCTGATAAATTTTCCAGTAATCTGAATTATATCTTTATTATAAACCATACAACTTTAGTCTTAGATGGGTACTGTGCAGTGTAGGCTGTTTTTTTTTCCCATACACATTTCAAATTATTTTCTACCCACTATAGTAAAATAATGAAGTTACTTGGTTAAGATTGTGTTGTGCTTAAAATGATTGAATAGTCAACTATTCAGGTTTTATAGTAGTTCAAATAGGCCTTCTCCAATTAATTTGAATTCACAGAATATTTTTACACTTCTTAATTCTTTTGTATGTGGGAGGAGAAGGTAAAAAAGAGGTGATATACTGAGAAGAATAATTACCAAAGCTTTGTAAAGAGTATTTTTACCCAGGACAATCAGGTAGTTTTTTAGTCAAGTTCTAGTATACAGGGGTCTAAGGTACATATCATACAGAGAGAGGCACAGGCGAAGAGGGAGAGTAGATGGCATGATTACATAGAACAAGGCTTCTTAACCTCAGCACAGTTGACACTGTGAGCCAGAAATTTTTTTGTTGTAGGCTGCTATTTCCCTTGTAGGATGTTTAATATAATTTTAGTCTTTATCACTAGATTTTTGCAATCAATGGCAAAGTGGCAGTAAGTAAACCAGATAGTTTCCAACCCAATTTAGATGGTATAAAGTGTGCATCCAACTTATTGAAAGATTATACACAATGAATCTTTATTTATTAAATAACTAACTCCCCCTTCAGAGTAAAATAACTCCCCTTTCAGTTAAAAAGATGGCCACATATCTATATACAACCTAAAGAAATCCACATAAAATAAAGTGAGCAAAATATTTTATATTCTGCTTTTATATGGGCAATTTGACATTTGTCCTCCTAGGCTTCTACTGCTGACCACCATTCCTATTGGCAACAACCATTGCCTGTAATTGCTCTGACATCTGTTAAAAATGACAAAATTTTGTAGTGAAGGCCATCATATAAAATGAGACTATAGAGAATGAAGCCATTCATTCAGAGGAAGGAGGAGTTGGGAAAAATGGGTACCACTATCTGAGTGTGGGAATCCAGCAGTATTTTTCATATACATGAGATATTGAATTTTTTAAAAGATTTTATTTATTTATTTATTTATTTATTTATTTATTTATTTATGAGAGAGAGAGAGAGAGAGAGAGAGAGAGAGAGAGAGAATGGCAGAGACACAGACAGAGGGAGAAGCAGGCTCCATGCAGGGATCCCGACGTGGGACTTGATCCCCGGTCTCTAGGATCAGGCCCTGGGCTGAAGGCAGTGCTAAACCGTTGAGCCACCAGGGCTGCCCAGAATTTCTTTTTTTAAAATCTAAACTTAGTTGAGTTGGGCTTTCTTCTGTACTCAACTGTAATGATCTTGAGCAATGCAGAAGGGTCTAACAAAGAATCGGGATATAATTCTTTTATTATAAATTCTGTTTTTAAGATCCAATTTGATTTCCTTTAGTTTCTAAGTTAAAAAAAAAAAAGAATTTATGAAAAAACTGAAGGTGATCCAGTGAAGATGATCCAGTTCCAAAGAAACTGTTTTCTGTTTAGGCAAAAGGAATTATAAATAAGCATAAAATATAAAACTGCTTAGACATAATTGCTTCCTATGAAAAATTTTGTCATATATATGAATATCACCCAAATCCAATACAGACATTATCAGCCATTGTGTGTCAGAGTCCATGGTCCCACCACTTGCAGTGGGGAACTGTCTATGACTCCTGCTGAAGAGTCTTCCCTTGTTTTAGAACATGTGACCCAACTCCCAGGTACAAAACCATTTAGGCTAGAAGTAGTCTCAAGGACAGTTAATCTACACATTCAATGAAGTCTGTGCACAACAATGAACTTTGCTAAATAGATTCCCTTTTTCAAGACTTGGCACATTAAGTCCTGAAAGAATGCATGTGTTAGGAACGGGAGTTGAAGCTGAACACAGAACACAGTTACAGAGATTGTGACAACCATATACAAGTCAAAATGATAAAGAAGGAACCCAAGATGAGGAGAGAAGTGTAGACTTACTAAGAGATAACTTGAAGGAAGACAGTCAGGAAAAAGAGAGACAGAAGAAGGAAGACTGGTCCCCAAGTGCAGATTTGATTTCTTATGATTATCTAGTGGCAGTTATAAGATCATTCCATTCTCATTTGTGCCAACTACCACTTAACTGCCACTCAGATCCAAATTCACCCATCAGTACCTGCCCTGTAATAATGGTCTGGACCTCAAACATTTTTCTAAAACAGTGACACATTAAGTTGTGTCAGTAGAGGGGTGCAGGAGAGACACTGAGGGAGGAAGACGACTTCTGATTTTGGGGTGCTACATTGTACTTTGTATTTTCCTTTTTGCTTCTGTTGCACATTCTGTCAATAGTGGGTATATAGGGATATCCACTGACACTGTGTCCAAGTGGTGCCCCCAGAACATGAAGTCCTTCAACCACTTTGAAGCTATGCACCACCCCCCCCCCCGGTGACCACTTTTCATGGACCTTCCTCCTGGAACACCATGCCCTAGGCTCTGGGCACCTGCCTCAGGCTCAGCTCATCTGTGCACATGGAAGACCAATATCCTAGTTCCCTCTCTTAATGGATACCACAGATTCCATTGCTCTAGAGAAAGCCCCTACCCACTTCCTCTGTATGCACCTGCTTACTAACCCTGGCCAGCTATGGCATTGGATCCTGCTTGCCCAGACACATGAACTAGCAAACTAGTTCAGGGTTTTGCAATGATACCTCCTTCAACCAAATCTAAGGCTCACCTTAGAATCCTTTCTTCCAACCCTGTCCTACAATGTATATACCTTCCCTCGTGTGACGGTTACCTGCAGAGTTCTCTTTCCAACCTTATAGTTACTCCCTACTCATAACTTTATAATTCTTTATCCTAAAATTTTCCTGTTCAAGTTTCTGTGACTTCTCCTTATTGTACTCAGATGGACACCCTCCTTTATAACAAATTCCATTTTTCTTGGACTAACTTGAATGGATTTCTGTTTCTTGTGATCACAAGAGCTGGATTCAAATAGCCAGGACACTCCAACTGATTTTTCTCTCTGAGATTCAGATGCTTCTGCCCTTGTTGTTTGATTCCCACAGAATTTCATGAAATTGACCATACAGCCTATATCTGACCATACATATGGTGCAGAACCCTCAGATCAGTTTTGATGAATACAAGGTTTGACATATTTGTCAATAGTACCAGGAATAGTTTTGCATACTATAGTATTTAACAGCCATGGGAGAAGGACAAACCAATATAATTAAGGTTAAGGGTATATAGAATAACTGACTCAGAGAAGCTTAATGTGTCCCTATTTCTATTTTAACTCTGTTCAGGCTTATGAATCAATGAGCTAGAGCAAAGATATGTAAAAAGAATAAATATCCAAACAGAATTTGCTTGAGTTTCCCCAAATGGATCGTTAGTCATGCAAGTTAATTTATCCTTTGAGAAAGCATGTCATTTCTCTGATATACCCATATGCTCTGGGGATGCAAGTCAATTCCTTCATTTAAGAAAAAAAGTCACAAAATATCTTCACTAGTTATTTAATGATTGATTTTGTTAAGATGCATGCCTAATACATTTTTGCAAAATTATTTTCACAGCTGCTGGTCCTCTTTGGCACAAAAAACTTTAAAAAAATGGAGAGTAGGAATGAGGCTCCTCAAATATCTCAACCCATTCTACATTTAAATGTGCTTAGTCATTAGTTACATCACTAATAGGCTACAAATTTGCCATATAATTTGTTTTTCTGATAAGCATTGATATAAAAATATTGAATGGAATTAAGAAAAAAAACTTAATGGATATAATGCAATCCTTTCTGGGATTTTTAACATAATAAGTATTTTTAAATGATGTAGTCTATACTAGCAAGAGAGAATTAAAAGCAGTCCAACAATCAATAATTACACAATAATACTGGAAAGAGCAAAGTACAATGATTTTCAGTATAGCTGACTCTTTAATTACAGATAAAACGTCTTACAGAATATGAAAAGATAAAGAGCATTTCTGCTTAGAAAAGCTGATTAAACATTCTAGTGTGCAATCAATATGGTATTTGCAGAACATCAAAAATTAGTACCTAAATATTAACCTCCTCAAGGAAAATTATGGCTAGGTCATGCCATGTTAGAGAGTGACATTGAAAGGAGACACTAAAAAATGTCTTTCTGAATAATTTACTTTTTTATAGTTGAAAATTACGAGAGTAGATTATAAATAAAAACATAAAATGTAAAGAAAAGCTTTTAAAATGCTTTAAGATACAGTCTTGAAATAGCATTCAGCTGAGATGAACACTTCTACTATTTTGAGGTGAAAAGAATAAAGATGTGAGTGTTTTTGGTGAGGAGAAGTAGAGAACCAATTTGGACTACCACAGAAATGAGTTCTCATGAATTAAGTACATAAATATTATTTAACTATGTACTTTATGTATAATGAATTACTAAAGGGAGTATTCTTATTCTAATAAACATGTTTTTAAATTTTGTGGGTTTTCCTAACCTAAACATATTATTTATAAGTAGAATTATATACTTATAGTATAAATCAAATATGTTCAGAAAATTTAAGAGTTCCACAAAATTAAACAGAAAATATTGTAAAAAATAATTCCCCAAGGAGTAAGCATTATAGATTGTTAAGTGAAAATTACGTGAAAGCAAAAAGAAAAAAAAATGTTAGGGGAAAATATTAAATATCTAACTCAGGCTCTATAGGAAAAGGAATTTGTGGAAAGAACACAATGAAAATATACACAGAAAAAAGAGAAGTTCTTATACCTTGTTTTTTATAATTGAAGTCCTGGAGAATATAGTTCAAGAGCTAATAGATGACATTTGGGAGAAAGAGCTCAGGTATTTCCTAAAGATGCTGAACTAGAATTTGAAGTATTCTGTATAAGAGTCCAAATGTTGTCCATTCCTGCTCTTTTGAAAACTCTTAAAACCCTTTTATTTCTACAGTACCATGGAAGGGTAGCACAAAGTATTGGTTAAGAGTAGAGTTCTCCTCAGCATCACATCCTACCACCTAAATAAACTTGGATAATTTCTTAGTTCTCTCTCTATACCTCAGTTACTGCCTATAAAATGGGAAAATAATACCCATCTCAAAAGGTTATGCAAGCATTACATGAGTACATATAAAGTACATAGAATAGTGTTAACCCCTAATAACAATTCCTATATTATTATTAGAATACAATCTGGGCGGGGACCAGGGGGGCACCTGGGTGGCTCAGTTAGTTAAGTGTCTGCCTTCTGCTCAGGTCATGATCCCAGCATCCTGGGATCAAGCCCCACAACCTCTCCCTGCTCGGCAGAGAGTCTGTTGCTCCCCCTGCCCCTGCCCCTGCCCCTGCCCTTGCCCTGACACTGCCCTTGCTCATGCTTGGGCGTGCACTCTCTCTCTCTCTGAAATAAACAAATACACAAATAAAATCTTTAAAAAAATAAAGTACAATCTGGTTTATTTGGTATCCTTTCACCAATGTTAGTTTTTATCCCCTACGATGGGGATAATTAAAGACGGTAATTATCAATTTCATCAGTCTACTCCCTACAGAATAATTTTACTTAAATTCTTTTTATCATTTTACTTCATTGTTCAAGAACCAATAATGCTTCCCTATTGCCTAGGCCATCAGAGGTTAGGTTCTATCTGCATTCTAAGACTCTGTAATTGACACTGATTTTACTTCTTTAAACTTCCTTCCTTTTTACTCCACATTATTTCCCCTTCTGTCTCATGAGAGATTGCTCGCACTTCCGTACACATGCCATGCCTCTGTTCATCTGTCCTAGTGCCCTGAAACAGCTTTTCTCTTTTCCATTCCTTCAAAGACAATTCCGAAGCATTTTATGGAGGAGGCTTTGTGCTTGGGATTTCCTTCCCCTTCCTTCTTCTTCACTCAGAAATGTATTTGAGTATCTCATCTTTAGTAGGCTCTGCCAAATTAATAGCAAGGGGTTAGCCAGCAAGGTTGCTGACCTTGTTGACTTCACAGATTTGTACAGGAGATGGAGAATGAAATAAGCAACCACACCATACCTGGTCTGGCTAGATTGTTCCTTCCCAATCTCTTCACAAGCCCACTTTCTTCCCATTTACCTTCTCTGTTTTATCTAAAACAGCCTCTGCTCTACCTACAGTCAATATCACATTACCTGCTGAATATTCTTTACAGTATTTATTATTATCTGCAAGTACCTTTCCCACAGGTAGATTTACTTATGAATAACAAAGTTGTATAGTCCTCTCTTTCCTCTCCATTATCCAACGACATTAGTAACGTGATTATTTGGCACTGAACTCCTTAGATCCAGTGTAGGTCCTGATTGGCACAAATATATCAGATCCATTTCCCCATCCTTGCCAAAGTCAACTGTCCAGGAAAGAACAGTAACCTAGGTCTAAGCCATCAGTGCCATCATCCTCCTGACCACAACTGTACAACTCAGAGTCAAATATGTAAAAGGTGAAGAAAGATCTCTTGCTCTAGACAGTGTGATGTACACAAATGAAGTCTGGAAAGGCTACAGCCATTTGGCCACAAATAGGGCAGTTTTAATTTTTTATTTCAAAGTGCTATGCCTTCTGTATCCTTTTGGGACCTATTGTTAGTAACTGAGGCTTCCAGTAATGTTGAACCTGAGTGATGAGAGCAGATATTCTTGTATTATACCTGGTTTTAAGAGGAAAGGATCCAGTCTTTCATCATTAAGTGTGAGGTCAGCTGTAGGCTATTTTAAGGATGCTCTTCGGCAAACTGAGGTGATCATCCTGTAGTCTTAATTTGCTGAAAAATGTTATCCTGAAATGGTATTTGATTTTGTAAATTCTTCTTCTGGGCCAATTGATATGATCATATGATTTCTTTTTTAACCTACTGATATGATGGATTACATTGCTGTATTAAGTATTTAACCAATCTTGCATACCTGGAATAAATACCATCTGGTCATGGTAGATAGTTCTTTAAATACATTGCTGGATTGGGTTCACTAATACTTTTGTTCAGGATTTTTATGTGTAAATTCTTGGGAGATATTGGTCTGTAATTTTTTTTGTGCTGTCTGACTTCAGTACCAGAGTAATTCTGGCATGATAAAAAGAGCTGGGAAGTGTCCCTTCCTCTTCTATTTCTGAAATAGATAGTGTAAAATTTGTAAAAATTGGTGTTAATTTTTCTTTAAATGTTTGGTACAATTCTCCAGTGAAACCAGCTGGAGCTGGAGATTTCCATTTGGGGAGCTTTAAAAATATGGATTTGATTTATTTAATAGTTACAGGACTTGCTCAGATTATCTGTTTCATCTTAGTTCAGTTTAGGTATATGTTTTTAGTTTTTGAGGAATTGATCTATTTTTTTCTAGGTTGTCAAATTTAGGACTGAAAAGTTTTTTGTTATATTCTCTTATTATTATTTTTTCATGACTTCAGGATATGTGGTGATATACCCATTTCATTCCTCATACTGGTGATTTGTGCCTTTTGTTTTTACTATTGTCAATCTTGCTAGAGAGGTTTGTCAATTTTATTTATTTCTTTTGAAGAACAAACTTTGATTTTTCTCTATTGTTATTTTTTTATTTCATTGATCTCTGTTCTCTATTTTACTTATTTTTTTCTTTTTTCTGCTCTCTTTGGGGTTTTGTTTTTTCCCCAGTTTCTTCGTGTGGGAAACTAGATTGATTTGAGACCATTCCTCATTCCTAACATAGGATTTTGTCTAAAGATATTTTTCTCACACAGTTGTAGCTGCATCTCACATATTTTCCTATTTATATTTTTATTTTCATTCTTCTTTCATTCATGGATTTTTAAATATAATTTGTTGTTTAATTCCACATGTATAGGTACTTTACTGTTATCTTTCTGGTATTATCTTTCTAGCTAAACACCATTTTAGTCAGAGAACACGCTCTATGATTTCAATTCTTTTAAATTAGTCAAGGTTTGCTTTAAGGTCTAGGATATGGCTCATCTTGATAAATATATCATTGGTGTTTGAAAAAAAAATGTTCAGTAAGCTATTTTAGGTGGGGGGTTAAACTATATATGTAAATGTAAACTTCTTGATTGATTGTGTTATTTTTCCCTATCCTTGCTAATTTTATGTCTAGTAGTTCTATCAGTTGCTGAGAGGAGATGTTGAAGTCCTCAACAATGATCATGGATTTGGCTACTTCTCTTTTCAGCTTTATAGTTTCTGCTTCATGTATTTTGAGACATGGTTGTTTGATTCCTATGCATTTAGGATTATTTGTCTACCTATGATTTAACCTGATTTTTTAAATTGATATGTCTTGTCCCTATTTGTCTTCAGTATTTTTCTTTGTTCTGACCTCTATGTCACTGGCTATTTGTATATTCATTCTTCCTTGTTTTGGATAAATGTTTGCACAATATGTTTTCTTCCATGCTTTTAGTTTTAACTTACCGGTACCTATGAATTTCAAATCAGTTTCTTGTAAACAACATATATTCAGGCCATTTTAAAAAATACTTCCCATCAAACTCTCTTTTGGCTAACATTTCAGGTAATTATTAACATTTAAGTTAATTATTCCTATGTTAGGGCTGAAGTCTACTATTTTATTATTTGTTTTCTGGTTCTCATTCCTTTATTTCTCTTTTCTTTTCCTCCGATGGGTGCTTGAACATTTTTTAGTATTTCATCTTGATTTATTTGTAGTTGTTTGTTTCTTAGTGTTTTCTCTGTCTAGCTTTCATGGTGGTTATTTCAGGTATTACAATATACAAATGCTACTTATTATATCTACTAGTATAAACATTTACCACTTAGAGTGAAGTGTGGAATCTTCACTTCCTTTTAGGTTTCCTTACCTTCCTTACTTCAAATATCACTATCTAGAATATCAGATGGTTTTACAATTCTTGTTTCAATATTCCAATATAATTTATAGGATTCATAAGAAAAGGATAGTCTATTATATGTATTTATATTTTTGCTCTATTTTGCTTTCTTCAATTCTAAACCTCCAACATTTTCTCTTTCATCATTTCATTTGTTTGAAGGACTTATTTTTTAGACAATCTTTAAGGATAGGTATGCCAGTGAAAAATTCCTTTAGTTCTTTTTCATCTGAGAATGTTTTGTTTGCCTATAACTCCTGAAGGATGATTGTGTTAGACATAGAACTCATAGTTGACAGTTCTTTTCTCTTAGCGCTTGAAAAATTTGTGCCACTTATTTCTTCTTTGTGATTATAGCTGAGAAATCATTTGAATTGATATTTCCCATAGGTAATGTGTTGCTTCTGTTTGTTTTAAAAAATTACTTATGATATGCCTTGGTATCAATTTGTTTTTTTCCTCTTCAAGATTCATTTGAATTTTTAGATCTGTAGGTTCATGTCTTTTGCTGAGTTTGGAAAATTTTCAGCCATCATTTCTTTGAATATTCTTTAATTTCACTCTCTCCTCCCCTACTAGGAGTAGACTCCAATGATATTAATGTTGGATATTTATTATTATTGCCTAGGTCCCTGGGGCTCCATTATATATAATTTTATATAATATTATTATATTATATATATTTCTTTCCCTATTTTTCTGCCTGATATTCAGATTAAGTGTATTCTGTCCTTAAGTTCGTTGATTCTATTTTCTATAATCTCAACTAGTAATAAACAAATCCAGCAAGTATTTTTATTTCCGTTATTAAATTTTACTATTCTATATTTTACATTTGTTTCTACTGTTTTCTTTAACTTCTATTCCTCAATTTTCTGTATTTATTTAAGAGAATTTATAATTGATGTTGAAGTGTTTTTTATGATAGCTGCTTTAAAATAGGATCTTCAGTAATTCTAATATCTGACTTATCTCCATGTTACCATCAGTTGATTATTGTTTTTTCACTCAAGTTTTGATTTTCCTAGTTTTTAGTATGATGGGTGATTTTTAAAATTATATCCTGGAGGTTTAATATACTAAGAAATTCTGGTTCCTATTTAAATCTTTTATTTTATCAGTTTAGCTTTAGCCTGCAGGTCCTACCTCATTTTATCCTAGCCTATTCTTTCAAAGATAGCTTCATTCTGTGGTTTTTTGAGCCTGTATAGTTTTATTTTGATCTGCTTGGCTTATTGTGTGCCACTGGGGCTCTCACTACTCCTTGTTAGTACTGCCTGAAGAAATGGAAGGAGTTGGGATTTAAGTAGGCCAGTTCTGCCTGGTGTCAGTCATTGGGATAGGAAAGCCTCAGGCCCAAAGACCCCTGCTATTTGACTCTTCACTCCAATAGAAATGAATTCCCAAATGGTATACCTGTCCTCCATCCAGCTCATGATTATACTATAATAAAAACAATCTCATTAGTAAAGCACTGTAAATGACTTTGTTGTTGGGATCATGGGGGGTATAAAAGAAGCAGTCACAGATCTTTTATCCTAGCTTTCTCATAGGGGACTTCAAGATAATAAAAGAGGGCAACTATTCAGGATCTCATCAAATAGAAGTCTTAGGATGGTTAATTATAAATGTATAAAAAAGGAGAAGATTGACAGTGTGCTTATCAAAAGCTTGGTGGAACTTTATGGGAAATTCAGAAACTTACAAAGTATTTCTCCTCAAACTTCCTGGATATCAGAACACCTTAAGGCAGATATGCTCCATTTATGTGAGCTTAAACCAATTACAAACAAAGAAAAGTTTTGGTCAGTCTCCAGTATTGGGTGGCAAAATACCGTCTTTTAACATTATGTTTGTCATAGAATAAAATTGACATGAAATTCAGGGTCTCCTCTCTCAGTCTCAGGTAAGTTACCCCAATATGGATGAAATGACTTAGGGTTGAAGAGAAACTCTTTTAGATCTATTGGATAAAGGACCACAGCATATAGTACTGTCTAGAACAGTTAATAAGCCTCTTGGGGATGGTAGAATTAATTGACAAGGATATGGAAATACTACTGCAGTTGGGTAAAAATTAATGTCTGTTTAACTTTTGGAATGTGTGAGGAAAAAAAGTATGTCCTGATGGCAACTACTACCAGGTAGTTATGAATACTATTCATAATTAGCATGAATTTAATATGTGAATGGAAATTCTTCCTCTTAATCAGGTATAAATTTGTCAAATGCTAATTAGACAAGCAAAACTGAAGCCATTAGAGTTACTTAAGATTTCTCAAATGGTAAACTGAAACAATATCAGATACCTGGAAGACAAGAAATTATGCGTTAATTAAGGAAATGTTAGATTCAAGTATATTAGTGCTCATAAACTTATTGTTCAATAGCCTGGTGTGGACAATGGAGGCGGCTGGTGGAATTTAGAGGCAGACAGAAAATTATGAGACTCAGTACAACAGTATTCCCAATAGCCTCAGTTTGTGACGTTGATATATTATTCAACTAATACAATGAAATATAATAAGGGCTGGTATTCTGTAATTGATCTGGTTAATGTGTTTTTCTCAATATCGGTTACTATGAAGAATTAACAACGATTTAAATTTACGTGAAACTGTCTCTAGTATATATTTACTGTATTATTACAAGGATATTTGAACCCTCCTTTATATTGTCACAATCTAGTACAATTAGCAGTAATATAAACACTACAGGCATTATAAATTAACCCTATAAAAATGCAGAACCCCATATAGACTGTTAAAGTTTTGAGAATTATAAGAACTGAAGCAACCTGTGACTTATCATAGACCACTGAAAGCAAATTATTTTCACTGCCTATCTCTCAGTGTGAACAATACTTACTGAAATTTCTGGACTTTTGGAGAAATCCTTTCCTCACCTTGGGATACTGTTGACTAGAATCCTTAAAATAATTGAAAAAAGGCAATATTTGAGGGCTGGGTGACTCAGTCAGTAGAGCATCCGACTCTTGGTTTTGGCTCAGGTCATGATCTCAGGGTCGTGGAATCAAGCCCTGTGTCTGGCTCCGTGCTCAGCACGGAGTCTGCTTCTCTCCCTCTCTCTTTGCCCCTTTCTACTTGCTCTCTCACTCTCTCTAAAATAAATAAATAAATTTAAAAAAATAAAAGAAAAAAGGCCATATTTAATTGGAGGCCTGAACAAAAATATGTCTTTTTAGAACTATAGAAGACTGTAACTCAAGCTATTCTTATACCACATAGTCCTAATGTTGAAATATTTTTTAAAAGGCTTAAAACATATTTTAATAAGCTGATGCTGCATTACTGCTCCATTTCTCAGAAAAACTCCAAAGGTATCAGGGACAAAGCAAACATGGTACACCAATAAAAAAAAAATGCACAGCAGAACTACTTAAGATAGGCAAGGCTAAGAGCTACTGTCTGACCTTCAGCATATAGCAACCCTGTTCCCAAGATTGTACTAGGCCTATCAAAAGCTGTTAACAGCATCATAGACATAAAAGGGCCATTTCTGGGTTGTCCTTACCCAGAAAAAAGATGGAGGCAACACAAGATTTTTTAAAGATACACTAAAATGAAAATCTCTAAGAGAAAGGTCTTCCTTAGGACATGAAGGGGTAATATACTGGATATACCAGAATTGTATGTATGTTGTCTGTGACCTCTGTGGACATTTGCCTGAATTCTCACCTGTGAGTGAATGGAATGGGGCTAAGGTCATTGGTGGATGTTTGTTTTTGTGGCCTATGTGGCAGTGTGTATGGAGTTGGAGGATATAAGAATGAGAAAGCAAAAAGAACAGGATGGACAAGAATGGAATGATCAAGATTAATGGGGGCTCTAACTGGATCCATTTTGCCATGGTTCCCCCCCCCCCCCAGACCCTCAACAATCACATAAGACTTCAGGAATGCACCACACAGAATCAATTAGTTAAATGATATACCACACAGAACTGATTTGTTAAATATCCTCCCCCCCCCGCCCCCTGCCACCCCTTCCTTGCCTTCAGCCTCCAGTAAACTCCCTCTGAGTAGTACAGGCAAGGAAGACCTAATGGGAGGCATCCCTAACACTTTTCTAGGGCAGAATTCTGGCTAGTCCAAAAAGGGTCCTGCTTTTAAGGGTTTTTGGGAAACTAGACATTGACATTTTTATTAGTATCAGCGACGTTTGTTTGGAGCAAATTCAGCTCTAGGAGCTGCACGGTTGAATGCAGGAGGGGTTCCACCAATTGCCCCAATTCCTTCCATTGTAGCAGCCTGGCCAAAGCATTCAGTTGTTGGTGGGGTCAATCCCAAGGTTCCATCTGGCATCATAGTGGCAGGTCCTGGAGGAGCTGGGGTACCAGCTGGCACTGGAGCAGGGGGCATCGCACCTCTATTGTTTATGCCCACAGCACCTCCCTTAGCCATCTGCCCCATCCGTATCTCCCGTTCTCTCGCATCAGGGAATGTTCCCTTGAATCCTTCCTGCTGTTGCTGCATCATTTCTTCCTGTTGCTGTCACATCTCTTCCTCTCGGTGCCTGCGCTCCTCCTCTTGCCTAAGCACCAGTTGCTTTCGTTTTTGCACTTCTTGGTTGTGCAGCTCTTCCATCCTCCTAAGCTTTCTTGACGCCTCATCAAATCCTGTCTCATTAGCATGACCTGGTGCTCATGGCGAGCAGCCTCCATCTCCATCTCCTCCTCACGAGCTTCCTTGATGTTGTGGTCCACTCGGGCCCTGCTGCTGCTTCTCCATCTCCATCAGTGCCTTCCAGCACATGGCATCCTCATACTCAAAGGAGCCAGGCTGTGCAAAGCTGGGTGGCTGCTCTCGCTCCTTGTGAAATTGCTGATTCTTTATAACCAGTTTCTCTGGAAGTCCCTCTTCATCATCCAACTGGTCCATGGGCTCCACAGTCACAGGCCGAGGAAACGTGGTTAGCAGGAAGGAGCCCTCCCTGCACTGTCCAGAGCTTTCCAAGCAGCTGGCTTCCCTGAGAATTCAACAATGCCTTTTCCTGAGGGCCTTCCTCGATCATCCATGATGACTACAGCCCTCTCCATCTGGCCAAACACGGAAAAGCTTCCTCCAGCAGTTCATTGGAAACATACTGAGGAAGGTTTCAGACTGTAAGGGATACACCATGGCAGGCAAAGCGCACACGCAGCTGCTTTCCACGAAGTGACATGTAGTCCAATTCTACCCTGGCAATCTCTGCTAAGGTTCGTGTTTCCAAGCAGGTAAAGCCAAAGCCCTTATCCTTATGAATGAAGATTTCACCTGCTTTCCCGTATTTCTCAGTTTCCTCATCTCTTCTTTAGTGATATCAGGAGGAAGATTGCCCACAAAGAGCCGGCTACATTGGGTGAAGGTCTTCTCTCCTGGTTTCCTAAAATTCTTCAGGTCAATAGTCAAGCCTTCATTTTGGCTGCTGGCTTGTTGCCCATTTGCAGGTATTGGTGGTGGTGGTGGCTGCTGCTGTTGTTGCTGGTGGTGCTGCTGGTGGTGATGCTGATGATGCTTCCTTGAAGTATAGTTTTGCTTCTCCAAGTTAAAGGTTTTATTGCTCTGCATTTTTGTACCCTGCTACTGACTGTTCTCTCCTCAGAGTAACAGCGATGCTACACGGCCTCTACCATCCCGAGAAAAACTTGAAATGATATTAGAAATGTTAGCAACCTACACTCATGGCAAGTGGAGTCTCTTACAAATTCTCAAACCTACTGTTACTTACTGGTGACTTCTAGTCTTTTGAAGTAGAAAATTATCAGATGAAACTCTCTGGTACACTGCTTTTGAGTAAAGCCAGTTACTGGCTTCTTCTTGGGTAGCTATGCAGACAGCCAAAGTAAGTAAAGCCTTTGGACTACATTAAGATGTGAAATGCCTATCACCATTGGTGGTTCTAGAACAACATTCTAAAAGACAGGGTGATGCTCAAATAGTTCCCTTGTGAAGTTAAATAGAAATGACATATTCAAGAACATCCAACCAGGGATTTACAAGAAAGGGTCCATTCTAAACAAATAATCTCTTCCTCCTCTGATCTACTGTAGACCTGCCCAAGGACTTGCCTGCTACTATTGCTTAATGGGCATGCTTCAGATCAAGTACCTGTAGAGGTTGGCATTTGGTCTGCTTTATAGAGGGTGATTATAGAAGTAAGGTCCAAGACTCAGTGTAAAACCAGGTACTTTGAATCTAGCAAGTAGTAACATTCTCATGGAACAGCTAAATTACAGGCTGTTTCTTGCAATAATAGAAGAAGAAGAACAACAACAAAAAAAGCCCTACAAAAAAAAAAAAAAAAGCCCTACTGTTTGGGTATAGTAACTATTGGGCTTACAATGGACCAAATAGATCAGTAAAATGGACCAAATGGATCATGAAAAGATCCTTATATAAGATATTGCTCTTAAAAAAATCTTTCTGGAAATTCTGAGATAAAATCAAAGTAAGACATTTTGGATGCTTATCAAAACAGCCCTATTCTGGAGTTGAAGGCAATTGGAATCAAGCAGCTAATGCCCTACTTTGATCTTTTGAAGTGGCAACCTAGGTCCATGGCATGAATGGACACAAAAGAATTCCAACCATTCAATGATTTGCCAAATGGTGACATATACTGGTGACTCCTACCAAAGTCAAACTTTTAACAAAGCAGAAAAAGCAAAGTGTACAGTTTACTCTTTCCAGCAAGTAGTTGGCAAGTACATTAATTTGGCTCTTTATCTATTGCTGCCTGGAAAGGGAGGTACTTCAATGGACACTGACTGGACTTGATCTATAATCTGGGTTTGGATTGCCATACACAGTAACTGAAACCAGTGCTGCTAATACTATCAAAATACTAAGATAAAAAGAAGTCAGTTCTGCTAATACCAAAAAGAACCAGGACAAACAAAATACTGTACCAGTTTGGGCCTCCTAGTTAATTGGTCATCAGATCAAAGCCTTCACTTCTCCACTCACCTAGTGCAACAATGGGTTCAGAAACATAGGAATAGCACTCTCAATTGACTTTATATTTCTTATCACCCTTACGATAGTGGGTTAATAACTGATATGGTCAATTAAAATACCTGTTTAAAAGGATGGAGAGTGACAAAATATTGAAGGATGAATCTACAAACTTCCAACCTTATATTTTGCAAGTGAATATCAAGAGCACTAATGATATGTATCTCTTAGATAAATTGTTACATTTTTGTATTAAAATTGGGAAATACAGTATAAAGGATGATACGGAAGCTTATATACAAGTCTTCTCATGCATATAACCACAATTTTTTCTCTCAGTAGCAGATCCAGTGGTCCCTAGACTACAGCCACTGTCCCAGATCCTGGTAATATTCCAAAATAAGAAAGTATGTCTATTAATCAGAACCTAACTGAAAGAATTCCAAAAGAATTAATGGGATGGATTATTTTTTCCCTTTCCTTGCCAAGTTGGAATTGATGGTAGCAAATATTTTTTTGCCTAGTAAGTGTGATAGTACCATTTCTGTATATTTGTCCATTCCACTGGGAATGGAATACAAGAGGAAGTCCTGGTACATTTCACTTTGCTACTAGCAATATGGACTTGACTAGTGCCTGATCCTATCTCAGCAGGAAAGGTTTAGGTAAAAATTAATGATAAACTAAAGAAAGGTGAGATTGTTACTTAGGCAGAAGGGGTCAAGGAATGTTATATGTTACAACAAAAGGGAAATGCTAATATCATTTGGGTGCCTGGGAAAGACTTGGAGAAAAAGAATAATCACTCCCTTGGCTTTGACTCAGATGCACTTGGAGTGAAACATTCTGCTGAAGCCATCTTTTTACAAGAACCAGGAAGTGAGCTGGATGATAGCCATCCCAACCAACATACATTCAAGAGCTATCTATGTTCTCAAAATGAATAATGTGTTGGGAGCTCTATGACCATATGAAACATTATTAATACAGTTATGTACTTGACTCTTTTTCCAAGATATGTCTTTTATGATGGACCCATGAAATGAAGCAACTTACAGCGAATATTTACTGAATGGAATCTGGAAAACACAAATTCATACTAATCTCCATGAACACTGTGTGCTCATTAATTATGATGGTAAAAGTTTAAACCAGTTGCTGGGATTTGATCATATAAGATTATCTGCTGCATATTACATCTGTTATAATATTACATGTAAAGTAGCTATTTGTCATGTTTCATGGGTAAAAATTAATATTGTAAAACCTAATAAAATTATGATAAAACTGATATTAATGCAACACAATGACAAAAATAAGTAATCTGATCATAAAATGGGCAACAGACCAGAATAGACACTTCTCCAAAACAGATATACAAATGGCCATTAACTATATGAAAAGGTGCTCAATGTCTCTAATTCTTATGGTAATGCAAATCAAAACCACAATGAGGTATCATTTCCATCCATTATGACCACTATAAACAAGTGTTGATGAGTATGTGGAGAAATTGGCACTGCAGTACACTGTTGGTGAGAATGCAAAATTGTACAGCTGCTATGGAGAACTGTATGGAAGCGCCTCAAAAAACTAAAAAAAAAAAAAAGAAAGAAAGAAAGAAAGGAAAGAAAGAAAGGAAAGAAAAGGAGGAAGGAAGGAAGGAAGGAAGGAAGGAAGGAAGGAAGGAAGGAAGGAAGGAAGGAAAGAAAGAGAAAGAAAGAAAGAAGAAAGAAAGAAAGAAAGAAAGAAAGAAAGAAAGAAAGAAAGAAAGAAAGAAAAAAGAAATTAAGAAAGAAAGAAAGAAAGAAAGAAAAAGAACTATCACATTATCCTGCAATTCTACTTCTGGGTATATATGTATATCAAAATTGATAGGATATCAAAGAGATATCTGTACACTTATGTTTACTGTAGCATTATTCATGATAGCCAAGAAATGGAAGCTGAAATATCCATTGACAGATGAATACAGAAAATGAAGTTTATACATACAATGGAATATTATATAGCCTTAAAAATAAGGAAATCCCATCAAGCTATAATATTGATGAATCTTGTTGCCAATGTGCTAAATTGAAATGAACCATTTCCTACAAAAGGACAAGTACTATATGATTCTGCTTATATCATATTTCTAGAGTAGTCAAAATCATGAACATAGAAAGTAAAATGGTGGCTTCCAGGGGCTGGGTAAGGGGGGGAAATTAGGACTTGTTGCTCAATGGATAGAGAGTTTCAGTTTTACAAGATGAAAAAGCTCTAGAGATCTGTTACACAACAATTGAATATAGTTAACATTACTGAACTGTACACTGAAAAATGGTTAGGAGGGTGAATTTTATATTATGTGTTTTTTAACCTCAATTGAAAGAATTTAAAATCTTGATATCGAGGTCAAATGTATTGGTAAATTAAAACGTCCTCAGGTCATTTCATGTACAGAAGAGAATTGGCCTGAAGAAGATTCAGACTTGATTACTGATGTATTTGTTAGACTTATTATAGTTCTTAGTCACTCAGACTCTGTATACCTTAAAGTACAGATAGCTGAAGATCAGAGATGCAAAAGAACTGTGAAGTTAGCACAAAAAATACAAGGAAATTTGTGCAGATGTTATTGGATAATCCAGCTGTTTCTTTAAATCCATATCAATCTCAAGTGGCTATTACAAAAGTACAAAATGTAATCTATATGGCATTTTGTTTATCCGATTAGCAATATTGTCAGACAGGTAAATGGTTAGTGACTAATGGAATCACTATCACCTCTAGATCTATTATTTCACTATAATAAATGCACATTTGAACCCAAATTGCATACTTTGTTTCCTAATACGAGGAAGTTTTGTGAAATGACATATACACAGGAATAACTGACATTTGTAATCCATTTTACTATACCAAACATATTTCTAATTTGTAGATCTATTTTTCCTCTTAAGGACAGTGGATACCGACTGATTTGCTAAGAAGTTTTCAGGTTTTAAGGAATAGAGGAGAAAGGTCCATTGTTTTTTTTTTTTTTTTTATACTCAATGATTAACACTGGCATGATCATGATGTAAAAATCTGTAATTCTTCCCATCTTTTCATAATTTTTACAACATGAAAGGTAGAATTCCAGTAATCAAAAATCCTAGAGGAGAACACAGGCAACACCCTTTTTGAACTCAGCCACAGTAACTTCTTGCAAGATACATCCACGAAGGCAAAAGAAACAAAAGCAAAAATGAACTATTGGGACTTCATCAAGATAAGAAGCTTTTGCACAGCAAAGGATACAGTCTACAAAACTCAAAGACAACCTACAGAATAGGAGAAGATATTTGCAAATGATGTATCAGATAAAGGGCTAGTTTCTAAGATCTATAAAGAACTTATTAAACTCAACACCAAAGAAACAATCCAATCATGAAATGGGAAAAGACATGAAGAGAAATCTCACAGAGGAAGACATAGACATGGCCAACATGCACATGAAAAAATGCTCCGCATCACTTGCCATCAGGGAAATACAAATCAAAACCACAATAAGATACCAACTCACACCAGTGAGAATGGGGAAAATTAACAAGGCAGGAAGCCACAAATGTTGGAGAGGATGTGGAGAAAGGGGAACCCTCTTACACTCTTGGTGGGAATGTGAACTGGTGCAGCCACTCTGGAAAACTGTGTGGAGGTTCCTCAAAGAGTTAAAAATAGACCTGCCCTACAACCCAGCAAATGCCCTGTTGGGGATTTACCCCAAAGATTCAGATGCAATGAAACGCCGGGACACCTGCACACCGATGTTTCTAGCAGCAATGGCCACAATAGCCAAACTGTGGAAGGAGCCTCGGTGTCCATCGAAAGATGAATGGATCAAGATGTGGTTTATGTATACAATAGAATATTACTCAGCCATTAGAAATGACAAATACCCACCATTTGCTTCAACGTGGATGGAACTGGAGGGTATTATGCTGAGTGAAGTAAGTCAGTCGGAGAAGGACAAACATTATATGTTCTCATTCATTTAGGGAATATAAATAATAGTGAAAGGGAATATAAGGGAAGGGAGAAGAAATGTGTGGGAAATATCAGAAATGGAGACAGAACATGAAAGACTCCTAACTCTGGGAAATGAACTAGGGGTGGTGGAAGGGGAGGAGGGCGGAGGGTGGGGGTGAATGGGTGACAGGCACTGAGGGGGGCACTTGACAGGGTGAGCACTGGGTGTTATTCAGTATGTTGGTAAATTGAACACCAATAAAAAATAAATTTATTATAAAAAAATCAATTATCACCTTTTCTATAGTTCCACTGATCAGTTGCCTTTATGGTTTTGAGATCTTTATTCTAAGTTAGAATAACTAGTACCATATTGGATCATTAATATTGACTATAACATATTTTTTAAAAAACTGACAAAATGTTTATTGAACACATTAGGGATTCTCAGAGTGATTCTGAGAAAAACAGAAGTGCTGTAAGTATGTCTACCAGCTATCCTACTATCTCCCTACATATGTAATTAGCCAGTTCTTTTTTATATATAAATTTATTTTTTATTGGCGTTCAATTTGCCAACATATAGAATAACACCCAGTGCTCATCCCATCAAGTGCCCCCCTCAGTGCCCGTCACCCAGTCACCCCCACTCTCCCACCCACCTCCCTTTCTACCACCCCTAGTTCGTTTCCCAGAGTTAGGAGTCTTTATGTTCTGTCTCCATTTCTGATATTTCCCACTCATTTTTTCTCCTTTCCCCTTTATTCCCTTTCACTATTTTTTATATTCCCCAAATGAATGAGACCATATAATGTTTGTCCTTCTCCGATTGACTTACTTCACTCAGCATAATACCCTCCAGTTCCATCCATGTCAAAGCAAATGGTGGGTATTTGTCATTTCTAATGGCTGAGTAATATTCCATTGTATACATAGACCACATCTTCTTTATCCATTCATCAAGGGAAACACACACAGACATACTTCTAAAATTGAAACTATAGTTGTCTATAGTCATCAATCTTTTTCTCAAAAATTGAATATTTTATTAACGTCTCTGAAAATTCCTTATGAATTAAAATGATGGTATAAATGTAGTGCTTTTTTGTATTTCTTTAGATATTTGGATGCTTTCTCAGTTCTCTAGTTGGTCCATTTAAGGACTGTAAAATATAAAGTTAGGAGAAACTATCCTAATTCTCTCATGAATTAGATGTGTGTTAGCCTCTGAAAAAGACTTATCATCTCTAGGTCTCTTTAATCTCTAGAGTGAGTCATTGATAATGTCAATGACTTCAATTTTTTTTAAGCTCATGGGAAAGTTTATTCAAATCAAATCTTACAAAAAACCTTAACATGTAAAACAGATGAAAATCAAGCTTCTCTGATCATGGTGGGAAGGCCAGTAGGAACCTTACGTTTATTTATATTTTCAACACTCCCACACCCTCTTTTCCATCAAACACCCACCCAAAAGGACTCTGAAATTATCAGGAATCAACTTAGCTCAGTTTGAAAATGTACGGATTCAATTATAATCCAATTTCATTTATTGACCTACAAGCCTAAGTATACAACATAGTTCCATTTAAATGATTCACCTAAAAATCAGTCTAAAATGAGCAAATTCCTAATCATTTAAGGGAGTTAAATGCCATTTATATTTCATCCCTGCATGATTTCAAAACAAAGTAACATAAAAGAACAGAAATATGTTTTATATTTCTCTACTGAGAGTCAGAATTTGAGTTATAGCCTAAAGCCTCATAAATTAAAGTAGAACCTTTTTTTGTATGACAGCCAAGAGAAAGTATGAGATTCCTAAATCACTGCATTTAACTCAAGTCAAAACAAGACTAGATACACAAAAGAAATGTGTTGTTTTATTAAAATTCAGACTCATGTAAAGAACTCTAGTCCCATCAAAGCATTTAAATTTTAAAATATTGTTGAAAGGACATTGGTTCTCACTTTGTGTCAATGGCAATTCAGCAATATGGAGTAAAAATGCACTCAGCCCAAGAAAGGTAAAACAAACACGTAGGTGAAATAAGGTACAGGGATGCTTGGGGCGACCATGCCATGAGTATTCTGATGCTCAGTTTTAATTTCTGTTTCATTAGACCCAGATGGTGCCGCTTCTCTACATACCCAGTAGAAAGGCAAGAAGATGTTCACAAACTAACAGACTTCCAGTGATGAAAATGTGACTGTTAATTGCAAAGTTTTATTTCCAGATGTTCAGATAGCTGAGTGCTTTTCAGACAGCACAAAACGCTTGACAGAATAGCTCCAAGAAAGTAAAATAAGACAAGAGATCAAAAACTACTGTAGTTTGAGAAATATGATGCCACCATAAAGGAGTAAATATTCAAAAAATCTTGGTAATGGGAACATCTGGAAGATATGTAGAGGATGCACTAGAAAATAGAACAACCAGTTTAGGCACATTTTATGGACAATAAAGCCCATGATAATTTATTTGACTTGAATAGTAAAATATAATATCTTTCCTTTACTAGGCCATTAGTTGTGGACTTCAAGAATTCAACAAGAAGAAAATTAATTTTATATGTTGGTATTTCTTTAAATATGTAAAATGATTCTAAGTAAAAGGAAAGGTGGTCTTTTGTTTAAGTGCTTCTAAAGTTCATCATTCTTACAAAATAACTCCTCCAATGCAGATTATTGCTATACCTTTATTTAAGGACAGTTGCAAATTTATGTAGATATAGACATCTCAAAAAAATTGGATTCTACATATTTATAAATATTTCTCAGTAAGAACCACTAAAAAGCATGATTTCATTTGCAGATTTGTGAACATGCTAAGAAATTAAACATGGGTATCTTTTGGAGCAGTGTAAGATAATCTTCATTAACTAGGATCTCCAAACACTGCTGATCATATACCAATATCTGCTAAACATTTTTCTGTATGTACGCTCAGTATAGGTGTATTAATTGTGGTAATGAAGAATTAGCTCATTGGGGGTCCCTGAGTGGCTCAGCGGTTGGGCGTCTGCCTTCGGCCCAGGGTGTGGTCCTGGAGACCTGGGATTGAGTCCCATGTCGGGCTCTCTGCATGGAGCCTGCTTCTCCCTCTGCCTCTCTCTCACTCTCTATGTGTCTCTCATGAATAAATAAATAAAATATAAAAAAGAATAAACTCATACTGCTATTCTAACATTTAAACTATATTGTAAAATATATTTTAAAAGGATGCTTTCTGTGTTGGATGTAAAACATTGTGGTAGACCAGTAGTCCTGCTGTAATAACTAAAAATAAGAAAAGATAGTACAAATATGATTGTCATTTTTAGAACACCAGAGTACTCTGGATTAGTGAAGAGGAGGTGAAAATTTTGGAAATGAAAGGATCCTTCTGGAGAGCTTCAGACCTCTAGTTGTTTTCTCCCTGAGGCATTTGCCAAAATGGATATAAGCTTGGTTTAGATAGAGGATCATTGCTGGGGGGGAAGGGCAATCAGTAGAACTTTTAAAAATTGTGCAGTCTTAATTATGAATTGATATTTGAGGAATCCCAAATGCATGGCCAACTTTCATTCTAGGATATTTGCTGATGTCTGGGGTGATATGGGAAGCTGGAGACTGGGATGGAAACATTTTAAAGTCAAATAAAATATGAGATAGCTTTGTGGTGCTTAAGAAACAAAGTTCTGCTACAGGGATTGCTTTAAACTCACAGTAATCTCTGTCTCAAGAACTGTCATATTTTGACAAAAAGTGGATGGTTAGATAACTAAGCTTAAAACCTAAAAATAGTGGAAATTAATCTTCCTATGTTTCAGGACCAAGGAAACAGAGATCTGCCAGGTTCTCAATCACACTTCAGATGAAAGTATCATTACAACTAAACTCAGTCAGACCTTTTTTTTTTTCTCTCTCAATGCTTAACAATTCACTCCCCTCTACTCTCGCTTGCATTGTTTTTGAGGAGTTTGATGTAATTCTCATCGTCTCTCTGTGTGTAGGGAAAGCAATATCTATCCCCTCCACATTCTTCAAGATTTTCTGTTTTTCTTTGGTCTGGAGTTTAAATATGATATGCCTAGGTGTTAATCATTTGATTTTTATTTTGCTTGGTATTTTGGTATTTTTTAAGCTTTTTATACTATAAATGTATAGTTTATTGTCTGTGATAAAGTTGAGAAAACATTCAGCCATCATTGTCTCAAATATTTTTTCTGCTTTTTTTTTCCTTCTGGTATTTCCACTGTATCTATATTACACCTTTTGTAGTTGTCCCACAGATTCTGCATCTTCTGTTATATTACTTTGTTGTTCTTTTTGTCCCTTGATTTTTCAGTTTGAAAACTTCCTATTGACATATCTTCAAGCTCATGGATTCATTCCATTGCTGTGTTCATTCTACTAAATAGGCATGAAAGACATTCTTCATTTCTCTTATAGTAATTTTTATTTCTATCATTCCATTTTGATTTTTGCTAGTGTTTCTAGCTCTCTGCTTACATTACCCATCTGTTCTCATGTATTGTCCATTTTTCCCCTAGTAGAGCCTTTAGCATATGAATCATAACTGTTTTAAATTCCTTGTCTGGTAATTCCAAAACCTCTGCCATACCTGCATCTGGTTCTAATGCTTATTCTGTTTCTCCAGACTGTTTTTCCCTGATTATTAACATGCCTTATAATTTTTTGTTTAAAGCCAGTCAAGATGTATCAGGTAATAGAAACTGAGATACAGTTTCTTTATTATGAGGTTTTGTCTTTATGGGGCTAGGTGTTGGGCTGTGTTTAATGTTTGCTGTAGGTGTCAAAGCTCCTTCTAGTGTTCTTGTTCTTGGGTTTCCATAGAAACTCCTTTTTAAATATGACATGTGTCTTTTACCTCTTAGTTTTTATATTGGGCTCTGTTGATGGTATGGTAGGCATGGGGAGACAAAACATTCTTATGATATTTTCTTTAAATCTCATGTTTTTAGGGGGCCTAATTCCTGGGATGTGGTCTTCAGAAGAGTTTGTTAAGCCTTTGTTTTACTTTTCTACCCTTATGTGAAACAGGAAGGCTACTGGGGCCAGAGCTATCTAATAGCTCTTCCCCCAGGTTGGAATAGGTTCTGAGAAAGTAGTTTACTTTGAAGGCGAGTCATTGATATGGAGACCTAAATGCTCTGGGCATATTTTGATCATGGTTACCTTTAACTTTGTTGAACTTTAAAATGATTACTTTCCTCCCTTCCCCTTTATGGAACAGAAGAGGACTTCTTTCTGATCTTTACCATGAGAAGCTGGTGGGGGTCTTAGAGGTACAACTCAGGAAAATGTGGCCAATGCCCCTAGGACTGTGCTCTTTTTAAAATATTTTTTTCATATTTGTCTATATAGTGAAATCATTCCTCTAGGAAAACACCTCCACATATTTGGAATAAAATACAAAATCCTCTTTTGGTCCCCATCAATTGCATCTTCTTAGAAGTAACCACAGATCAGAGTCTGATGTGCTTTAGATTTCTAAGTAGGCAATCATACATTCTGCAAACACTGTTAATTTTACCTCTTCCAAATATTTATACCACTTGCATTAGGCTTGATATGGTACTTTAGAGCCTGTTTTGCTCACCCATATCTAGTTTTGTTTAATGCTTCCACTGCTCACCCCATACTTCAGGCATCAGTGTTTCCTTCTTAATAATATGAAACACTGTCGATTCCTAAGAACGTGAAAACAAAAAGTTTGGGTATGTTAACTCCCTATGAGAGACCAAAAGAACATTGTTAAATTTTTATTCCATTTTCCTCCCAGACCAGATTTGTTGAAGATATCTCTATGAGACTGAGCAACTGGTTATGCTTGGCACAAAGTGGTGGCCAGCTCAATAATGCAATCTTGTATTGGCTACTTTTTCTTCTCTGCTTTGCCTCATTCCCGCTTTCCTGAGATTGTACTCCTAAAACAATTAGGAGCACAAGAACTTTTGCCTAGGTTCTTAGGCAACACAGGCAAGGACACCACATTTTCCCTTTTTTTACCATATCGTATCTAATAGAGCCTCCACAAATACACAAAAAAAGATGGTGATGATATAGATTTCATGTATGTTTGAAAAATCTTTATTTTGCCTATGAAACCTATTTAAGTAATAATTTTCATGTATAGATTTATAAATTGACTTATGTAACTGATAAATTTCTACACCAAAATGTGAAGAATAGGGATCCCTGGGTGGCTCAGCAGTTGAGCACCTGCCTTCAGCCCAGGGAGTGATCCTGGAGTCCAGGGATTGAGTCCCATGCGGGGCTCCCTGCATGGAGCCTGCTTCTCCCTCTGCCTGTTTCTCTCTCTCTCTCTCTCTCTCTCTCTCTCTCTCTGTGTCTCTCATGAATAAATGAATAATTTTTTTAAAAAATGTGAAGACTTTTTTTTCCCCAGTTTTCATCTAACTTCTTGCTTGTGATGAAAAACTCAATTTTACTTATGTATTTTTTGAAGGGATCATATGCTATTCATTTTTAAGATTTTAGAACCCTGTTCTTATGTTTTTTATCTTGTACCTCAATAGTATAGTACCCATATGTAAGTTTTTCCTATATTCTAATTTTTCCTCTGGTATGTTTTTCTACTTTAAGACCCAAGTCTTTCTTCAACTTGGGGAAATATTCTTCAATTTTTCTCTTTCCCTCTCTATTTTTCTCCCTTAGAATTTTTCCCTTTTGTTTTTTTCCCCTCTTCTCATTCTCTGGGATGAGATTCTGGAGTTTCTGGAAATATTCTTTATGTCTTTTAATTTGACACATAATTTGTTTTGTGTCTCTTGCTCTACATTCTAGAAATTTGATCAGCCTTCCATAGTGTGATTTATTTTTTGTCTATTTATTTTATAATTCCATTCTAGTAAATTTGTACTTTGGATATGTGATTTTTAACTGTTTCTTATTGTACATTGATTCTTTTTATAACTCTATTTTCTCTTTTATGTTTTTATCGTTGCAGTAACTTCTCAAACCATTTTGAAAACATAATTTTTAAATTATCTTTTATTTGTTGTATGATATACTTTTCTATGGGATTAATTGTCACATTTATTTGTTTTTGTCCTCTTTTCTACAAGTGATTTTCCATGACATAAATTTTAACCTACTTTTGCTTAAGCAATAAATGCAATATGTTGACATTCATAAAAGAAATGTCTAAGAGTGATCAGTCATTTTGAAACAAGATCTCTTTCTTCCATTTCTAATCTGCATTTTCTCATAGGTTCTTCTTAATTACAGGCAACAATTTTATAGTAGAGAGAGCCACAACAATTCTAGGGTAATATAATACCATCTGCAACCCCAAAACACCAGCCCTGCTTTTGAAAACTTCAGCAAATGCCCCAGAAAATAATCTCTTTTGCTTTATTTAGATCACATGCCATAAGTCCATTTTTGAAGAATTACCATGGAAGTATATGTTAATTATAACACATTTCAATCTTAAATCAAAAATAATATACTTTTTATAAATAGACTGCACTCTTATTTCAAACTATAAGATAGATTTTTTTCAAACTTTTGGGTTATACTAAGTTAATTTTTTTTCCCCAATGAGATTTGAAAGCAAATTCTTTTTTCAAATTGCTGTCACCGTTTTGCATGTAACTACAGGCTTTAAAATTCTTCCTTGTGATATATTATGAAATCATAAGGAAGCTTTGTATTCTTTTAGAAGAATATCAAGACATTAGACAGCTGTCTTGGCGGAACACAAATGAAATGGTGAGATCCCATGAAAATGCAAACATGTTAATGTTTATTTACATCTTTTAAACTTGGGAGTTCATTTCCAAATATATATGAAATATTGGAGCCAATATAGAATGCAAACTGTAAGCAGCATTTATTTTTTACTACAATTGGTTCATAAGTTCATTTTATTATGGGGTTTAGTTGGAGTCTTGTAAACTTAAAAAGATTGTATATAACTTATGAACTTGAAGAAAGGCTATCTATACAATGTACTCTATGTACTACCAAATCTTTAAATTCTCCAAAGTTCAAAAGACCAATCTAGTCATAGATTAAATTGTATTGATACAGGATAGGAGAACACTGGCCTATTGGAAAGAGGAATATTTTCAGTTCAAAGAGATCACTACCAACCAGTGAGAAGTAGAATAAAAAACCATGAAGATCAGCATGAACCTGAGACAATTGCATTGAAGACTGGTAACCCAGAGATAAAAAAGCCGATTTCAGAAAAGGATCAAAGCCCCCAACAACAGAGAGAATAACTGTAAAAGGAAAATTTTTGGAGGTGATCACAGAAATAAGCTCTCTCCTCTTGGAATGAACTTGCTGAAATTTTGTTGCATCATTCAAAAAAATACTTTGAATACATCATTAAAGGGTTTCTTCAGAGACTTAATCTAACAAGTAAAAGTTCTTTAGTTGAAAAAGGGAGAAGAAAGAGTTTTGTTATGTAATGTGCTATGCTTGATTTGGAAACTTTTGCAGGTCTCAAAATGTCTATTGTGTATATGTACAGATTAAGAAAGATATAGAGGGACACACTATATTATCAGACTTAATGCTAACTTAATTTTTACCTGTGAAATGGGGAAAACTGCACTTTCTGAGGTGTAGGCTACAAGATAGATAGAATAAAGATACAGGGTACTCTCATATTTATAGTATGTAAAACTCTAGTATGACAAAACTGTTTCTTTGTGAAAAAATGACTTGAAAGAAATCCAGCTGCTACTGGTTGAGATTCATTAAAAGTATTAATGTGTTTATCTAGAAATTCACATTTTAGGTAAATTATGAATTGTCAAGTTATACAGCAGCTTGGAAATTTGAAGTTGTCAAGGCCACCGTAAGTTCTATGTGAAAACAAGAAAAAGTGATTTGTGAATCTGATTCAGCAATGTTCTAAATAGTCCAAAATTTGTTCTTACTCTGAAAGAAAAAAAACTGTAGTAAAATCTGAAAAAGCAATTAACTCATAGTATGAAACATATAATGTTGGAAGGAAATATGCTTTGGAGCCATTTATTTCCATAGCTGTATAAACAAACTATAGTCCTGTGTTATAGATGCCTTAGTAACCTGAAGGTATTATTAGTATTTCCCAGTTATACTCTATTGTATTTAAAGGAACAGAATAGGTGTTTGGAGACATATTCTTGAATTTCAGATGGTCTCAGAAAGCATTTTACCAGAATATGAAGACTCCTCTATATTTCACTTATAATTATCAAGAAGAATTTATGATGTAGTGAAAATAAAACATGATTGGTTTCCAAAAAATTTGGATTCTAGCCTTGATTTTCATACCAGATAGATGTATGATTTTGTTCAGGCATTTGATCTTTCCAGGGTTTGGATGCTTTCTAGTTGAGAAGTGGAGTAGTAAACCCAGGTGAGTCACTTCCTTGATGTCCTTTCTCCACAAAACAAAACAAAACAAAGTCCCCAAGTGTCTGCAGATGACTTTAAGTCATTTCAGCTGCTTCTCACTTTACATGTTGGCAGCATTACAAGTAAAAAACAGCATTTCTACATGAAATGTGTGTGTGTGTGTGTGTGTGTATGTGTGTATGTGTGTATGCCACATCTTCTGTGTACATGTGTGTAGCACATCTTCTTTATTCATCAGTTGATGGAAACTTTGTTTCCATAATTTGGCAATTGCTAATTTGGATTTCAGAGGGAGGAGAGGAAGACAGTGGCAGAGTATGAGTACCTTATGCTTATCTTGTCCCAGGAACACAAGTAGGTAACTATCAAATCATCCTAAATACTTCAGAAATCAAGCTGAAAATTGACAGAACAGACTCCACAACTAATGGGAGAGAAGAGGCCACAGTGAAGAAGGCAGGAAGCATGATGTCTTTTAGGAGATGAACAGATAGTGGGTGCTGCAGTAGGGAAGGAGTTGTGGCAGTGGAGAAGAGGGAGGGATAGAAGAGCACACAGGGAAATGCACAAGGACACGGTCTTAAATTCTTTATGTATATTAACTAATTTAGTCCTTACTCAACCATGTGTGAAAGAAATCATTATTATTTCCATTTTACAGATGAGGCACAGAAAGGCTAAGTAATTTCATCTAAGTTCCACAGACATTGGCAGAACCAGGATTCAAAGCCATTCAGTCCTTTCAGTGTTCAAGTTCTTGACCATTATGCTATGATCCCTGGACTGTATTCCATTTTCAGTCATACAAAACTATATTTTTAAAATTGATAAACTGATTTGGTCAATTAGGATTGGAATACAGCAGCCAAGGGAATCCTTAATCAACTATACTAGTTAAAAATATTCCCTTTGGCATTGTTTTTATTATTTAAAAAGAAATAATTAGCTCTATAGGATAAACGTAAAGGACTGCCCAATTAGAGACTGATTTTTCAAAAATCTCTGGCCATTGACTTTGATTTTTTAAGTCTGAGAGAGTGTAGTACTTGGCTCTCTCACATAGTTCCATTTTAGCTAACTAAGTTGGTTGAACCAATGAGCAAACTTGAGGAAACTTCACAAATTTTTATATGGCTGGCTGCTTGTGATTTTTTATTTTTCACATTGCCTCATTGACCTTCCAATTCTTTATTGACTGTCTAATGATCCTTGCCAAAATAAGAACAGTAAAAGAATGATAATATAGGTTTCTGTGGTCAAAAAATTAAAACTAATCTGGAAAAACAGTCTTAAAAATCTGGTATCTGTGACTCCTTGTAAGCCACACAATCAGATCGTTCTATCACATTTCAGTAGGGAGATAAATATATTATAAATCTAAAGCTGAAATGGAAAAAAAAAAAAGTGAGGAGAAAAGTCTTAAAGTAGACACATACCTGGCATCAAGTCCTTTGTTGTAAAACAAATTTTGAATTTGCCGAGTCCAGAAGTCATTACAGTATGAGGCAAATAATGAATATGCATTTGTGCTGTAATTTTTGTTGGATCACAAAAGTCGTGTTAATAAAACTGTCAGACTTGAGAGAGGCATTTCCTAAATTGTCAAAGGATTTCCTGTGGCTTCAACTTCAGCTTCTCTTTGGTAAATTCTGATTATTGTAAACTATCTGAGGACAAAACAGGATCAACAGTAGTTTTGTTAAATCTTTTTTAGTGAATGAGTTAACATCTTCATTACTTTTACTGATACCTATTTTTAGCTTTTGAAAAAAATATAGTCACTTAAGGTACATTTATTGTTTATGTAATTATTTTCTAATAATAAATGAAAATTTATATTACTAATTCAAAAAGTCATGTAATAAATTCCCATAGATACTGTATTTCATAGAGGTGATGTGCTGCACAGTGATCATCTGTGATGGATTATTTTGCTTTATAAATTATTTCTCCACTATTGACGAGTAGAGTATACTCAAAAAATGGAACTGTATCTATACTGAAAATGGCATTTTCAGAGGCTGATATATTAGTTCTGATATTACTATAAAAATATCTGATAAGAGTATTTAAATTGCTATATCTCACACAAACAATATTTTAAAAATAGATTACATATACAATGGGGAATTAGTTACATTTGAATATCATGGAATGATTTTTTGGAAATCTAAAAATGTAGTAGGGTCTCATTTCAAAAAATTCTGGTCATCTACAGAAGTAGGAAATATGTATGTCTTCTATTACAGAAATCAGTTGACAATTTTAATCTTCTGCTTATTTACCTGTTGGCATTTTTTTCACCCAACTGATTTAACCGTACCTCTTATTGTATGGCTTTTATAATAAAGTCCCTGGTAATTTTACTTTTAAGTCTTTGGATGTTGCTTCTAAGTCTTTTTTGCCATAACCCTTCGATGATAATATTCTTCTTTATCTACAACCCAAACATCTCTCCTGAATTTCTTCACAGACATTTAACACAACACCTCCATCTTCAGTTGAATGACTAATACATCTTTTTCCTTTTTCAAAATCAAAAAGAGACTATGACATCTCTGCTCCTATGGTAGGGTTTCCTATATTGGATGATTACACCAATAGCTATTTTGTTGCTTAAACCAGTAATGAGGAAGTAATTTTTTAAATTTCTTTTCTCTTATTCCTTCTAATCAATCACCAATAGCTCTTACTCTTTCCTTCAAATATTCTCACACCTGTCCCATTTATTTTATTTCCTCTGTGTTCTCCCTCCATTCTAGGGGCAGTCTCCTTAGAGAAGAGTACAGAGTAATACTAAGAGTACTATTTTCATGCAAGCCTAAAAGTGTGTCATACTTTCTATTTCTGTTCACCCCAAGCACCACCAGGCGAGTGTGCTCCAGGGTGTCATTCTAGTCTCATTTCACACTACCCTTGACAGTCACTCATCCGACCTATGCACCCACACACCCTTCCTCACAAGCCCTCCCACAACAAATACTGGATCAGCCACTCTTAGATCAAAAAGCTCCTCAGTATCTGTAACCTCTTCTTAAAATATTCTCTTGGCCTTTGGTGAACCCCAGATATCTACCGGGGCAATTTCTTCCTTTTCCTAACTTGTAGTTGTTTCATTTCTCACTTACCACAGGTCTACATGGACTACTTAGAATTCCTTATTTCCCATTATTACTTACAACCCTTTACTTCAACCTCATTTTTTGAGAGTCATCCCTGTGGATAAAATACTTTTTCCACCATTCATGCTGTCATCTAACAATTTTCTTCTTACTCAACTTCCTCATTGAAAGCTAGAACTTACAGTTAATCGTTTCTCCTTACTGGTTATTTTTCTTTATGACTTCAATATGCACAAATCCTATCCCCTGGCTTTTCATTTTTCTGCTATCCCCCTTTCTAATGATCTTTTATCCATTATACTACTGCCATTCCTTTTTATGAATATATGTATAAACCCCGTTATTACCAGAAACTTTAAAAATAGATATTTAAAGCAATCTGAGATAAACACTTTCATTTTTATAGCATTTCCATCAAATATGTATATGGCTACAAATCTTTGACTTCTTTCATATCCCCAGTGTGTTAACTCCATTATTTTTTTCAATATCCACTTGCTTCTGAGATCAGCCTTGTTTCTATGGTCCATAGACAACATTTCTCATTTGTAAATATTTTCAGTTGGTCATTTGACTCTCCTACTATTTTACTTATTGGGGAAAATATATATGGATGAAATATATCATCCCTCTTTTCTGTATATAAACTGAACTAATAACTATATAGGAAATCACCCAAATGAAGCTAGGAGTTTTTGCTATGCATTTTTTAAATTAAAATTTCAACATTGATGTAAGATTTTTTGTGGCACTTAGCATGGCCCAACAATCATATTACATCTCAAATAGGCAGATTGCCCTACTACTTAAAATTATTTCATACCACTATTGAGGTAGAAATTGGTTAGCTGCCCTCCAAATAATTTTCTTTTTCTCCTAGACTCATAAGCTGACTACTTTCTCCAGCCTACTTTATTTTTTTTTATAAATTTATTTTTTATGGGTGTTCAATTTGTCAACATATAGAATAACACCCAGTGCTCATCCCGGCAAGTGCCCACCTCTGTGCCCGTCACCCAGTCACCCCCACACCACGCTCACCTCCCCTTCCACCACCCCTAGTTCGTTTCCCAGACTTAGGAGTCTTTCATGTTCTGTCTCCATTTCTGATATTTCCCACTCATTTTTTCTCCTTTCCCCTTTATTCCCTTTCACTATTTTTTATATTCCCCAAATGAATAAGAACACATAATGTTTGTCCTTCTCCGATTGACTTATTTCACTCAGCATAATACCCTCCAGTTCCATCCATGTCAAAGCAATGGTGGCTATCTGTCATTTCTAATGGCTGAGTAATATTCCATCGTATACATAGACCACATCTTCTTGATCCATTCATCTTTCGATGGACACCGAGGCTCCTTCCACAGTTTGGCTATTGTGGACATTGCTGCTAGAAACATCGGGGTGCAGGTGTCCCGGCGTTTCATTGCATCTGCATCTTTGGGGTAAATCCCCAGCAGGGCAATTGCTGGGTCGTAGGGCAGGTCTATTTTTAACTCCTTGAGGAACCTCCACACAGTTTTCCAGAGTGGCTGCACCAGTTCACATTCCCACCAACAGTGTAAGAGGGTTCCCCTTTCTCCACATCCACTCCATCATTTGTGGTTTCCTGCCTTGTTAATTTTCCCCATTCTCACTGGTGTGAGGTGGTACCTCATTGTGGTTTTTATTTGTATTTCCCTGATGACAAGTGATGGGGAGCATTTCTTCATGTGCTTGTTGGCCATGTCTATGTCTTCCTCTGTGAGATTTCTCTTCATGTCTTTTGTCCATTTCATGATTGGATTGTTTGTTTCTTTGCTGTTGAGTTTAAGAAGTTCTTTATAGATATTGGAAACTAGCCCTTTATCTGATATGTCATTTGCAAATATCTTCTCCCACTCTTTAGGTTGTCTTTTAGTTTTGTTGACTGTATCCTTTGCTGTGCAAAAGCTTCTTGTCTTGATGAAGTCCCAATTGTTGATTTTTGCTTTTGTTTCTTTTGCCTTCGTGGATCTATCTTGCAAGAAGTTACTGTGGCCAAGTTCAAAAAGGGTGTTGCCTGTGTTCTCCTCTAGGATTTTGATGGAATTTTGTCTCACATTTAGATCTTTCATCCATTTTGAGTTTATCTTTGTGTATGGTGCAAGAGAGTGGTCTAGTTTCATTCTTCTGCATGTGGATGTCCAATTTTCCCAGCACCATTTATTGAAGAGACTGTCTTTTTTCCAGTGGATAGTCTTTCCTTTGTCGAATATTAGTTGACCATAAAGTTGAGGGCCCACTTCTGGGTTCTCTATTCTGTTCCATTGATCTATGTGTCTGTTTTTGTGCCAGTACCACACTGTCTTGATGACCACAGCTTTGTAGCACAACCTGAAATCTGGCATTGTGATGCCCCCAGCTATGGTTTTCTTTTTCAAAATTCCCCTGGCTATTCGGGGTCTTTTCTGATTCCACACAAATCTTAAAATAATTTGTTCAAACACTCTGAAGAAAGTCCATGGTATTTTGATAGGGATTGCATTAAATGTGTAAATTGCCCTGGGTAACATTGACATTTTCACAATATTAATTCTGCCAATCCATGAGCATGGAATATATTTCCATCTCTTTGTGTCTTCCTCAATTTCCTTCAGAAGTGTTCTATAGTTTTTAGGGTATAGATCCTTTACCTCTTTGGTTAGGCTTATTCCTAGGTATCTTATGCTTTTGGGTGCAATTGTAAAAGGGATTGACTCCTTAATTTCTCTATCTTCAGTCTCATTGTAAGTGTATAGAAATGCCACTGACTTCTGTGCATTGATTTTGTATCCTGCCACACTGCCAAATTGCTGTATGAGTCCTAGCAATCTTGGGGTGGAGTCTTTTGGGTTTCCTATGTAGAGTATCATGTCATCGTCCAGCCTCCTTTCAGTTAGAAGTAATCATTTTCCCGAGTTCTGGCCAATGGAACTCAGGCAGAAGGTATAACTATCATTTTCAAGCCTGGCCCATAAAAAATCTCGTACCTGCTTCTCTTACCTGATCTTCTCACTGAATGGAAAAGTACTCTGAGGATCTAGCAGATGCTGAAGTCACAGCTGGAAAGAAAATGGATTAAGAGTGACTATGAAGAAGAGAGCTTAGCTATCAGGAATATTCACATTGATTGTGTATACATAACAATATATTTATCACTTTTAGCTGCTGAGAATTTGGGATTTGTTTTGTTACACTAATGCATATTACTTAACCAAAGCAAGAGTCTTTCCTTCTACTTTATTCTCAGATAATGACCTCCTGACATAATTTGTTAAGAAAATTGAAATGACTAGGATCAAATTCTCTCCATTTTCCATCCCGGAACATCTAATCTGCTTACATTCGTGCCCATATTTTTCCTTCTCTTTTGCTACAATGGAATAGAATGCTAAAATGGAATGACTGGCCCTCTTTAATGTACAAGGACAATCACTCAGCTAGTGCTCTGGGTTCTACCCTTTATAACCTCTTTAAAGAATGATGGTTCTTCACTTAGTTATCTCTGCCATCACCTACAGCATCAATTTTTCTGGCTACATAGGATCTTTCATATCAGCATAGAAAGATGTTCTACTTTCTGCTATTTTCATGAAAACCCTATTGTTAATCCACATTTCCTTCCAATTATGGCCTTTTCGAGGTCCCAATGGGCCAAACATTTTCAAATAGTTTTCTATATTTACTTTTTCTGTGTATATTTTATAATGTTTTTATGGTGAAATGGGGGTGAAGGAATTGTGACCCATCCGAAAAAACACAAAGAAGAATAATCATTCATATATCTATCATCCTTAATTAGTCTGGTTCACATTGCAAAATTATTGCTTTGGAGTTTTATTATGTTCTATTTTTTAAAAAAATCACTTTGTTTTGCAAAGTGATAAATATGAATTATAAATATTTTTAAATTTTGCAGAGAAATTATAAAGACAATAGTTTAATCTTTTTTTTTTTTTAAAGGTTTTATTTATTTATTCATGAGAGACACAGAGACAGAGAGAGGCAGAGACACAGGCAGAGGGAGAAACAGGCTCCATGCACCGGGAGCCCGACGTGGGATTCGATCCCGGGTCTCCAGGATCGCGCCCTGGGCCAAAGGCAGGCGCCAAACCGCTGCGCCACCCAGGGATCCCTAAAGACAATAGTTTAAAAAATCTCTAAATACCACTCCCCTAAAATTGTCTCAACACAAAGCAAAAGCATATATCATTGCACACATGTAAACAAATTCACAAGTGATATTTTTATAAAAATAGAATACTGTGTATTGTATTTTAAATAAAATGTTTTATTTGAATTTTACTATGAATAGTTTATACTGTATACACCTCTGCAAGCATATGACTTACTTCTATAAAAGGAAGAATTCCCACTGTTGTTTCCAACTGGTTTTGTTTCACTTGTTTAATGTTTACCACTAATTATTTTGTCCTTTTGTGTGTTTTTTTTTTTTAAGATTTTATTTATTTATTCATGAGAGACAGAGAGAGACACACACACACACACACAGGCAGAGGGAGAAGCCGGCTCCATGTGGGGAACCTGATGTGGGACTCCATCTGGGTCTCTAGGATCAGGTCCTGGGCTGAAGGCGGCCTAAACCGCTGAGCCACCCAGGCTGCCCAAATTCCTCGGTTTTATCTTCCTCCTATTTTGCTGAATTTCTTCATCAAACATTTTTCCTTGCAAAGAGGATTGTTTCTTTTCTGAAACTTCCCACATTTGAGGATATATCCCTGTTGCCTTTAATACTTGACTGATTTGGCTGGCCATGATATTACTGGGTCACACTTACCTAAGGACATTGTGGAAAGAACGTCATTGTATTCTGGCATTGAAGGTTACTGAGGAGAACTTTGATGTGAGCTTGATATTTCCCTGTTGTAGATGATTTGAATTCTGTATGTCCCAAAAAAGACTTCTTTAAAGTAACACTTAAATATCTGACTCAGCCTATAGTTTGTTCTTAAGGTTTCTGTATCAAAGTATCCTGGAATATAAGGCTTTCTTTCAATTTGCAGATTTAATTATTTATTTTAGGGAACTCTCTTATACTAAATTTTAAAATAATCTTCTGTTCTATTGTTAGGTTTTTCTACTTCAAGAACAAAAGTTATATTTACCTTGGCTTATCTTGCTCTACCATCCATGTCCAATTGTTTCATTCCGTTTCTTTAAGCTCTTTTATATCTACCGTGATTATTTCAAACACTTCCTCTAAGTCAGCAATTTTATTTTTAGTTGTGTCATTTTTGTTCTTTGCTTCTAATTAATATATTAATTCTATTATGATGATTTAATCCTCACTTCCCTTACAGTTGCAGTTATTTTCAAACTACTTCTTATCTTACGTTTGATCTTGGAGCTCTTATTTTACAGAAATAACATTTCTTAATTTGTTCTACAATGTGAAACAATTGTGAATAATTGCCTTTGTTCAAGTTATAATTTCCTATTGGATGAGCTCTTTTTCAGGCTTTAATATCTTAAGTTGTTTTGCCATATTATATTTGCTTAATTGCTGTGTTGGTTTTTTTTTCTTTCTTTCCCATTTCTGGTTGTCCCTGTCTAGACACTCCATTTGCTTAGATAATTGTGAGACTAACTGAGCTATCTTCCAACAGTATCAAAGCCAGTTTTGCTTTATTTTCTCCCAGAGATGTTGTGAAGACTGGATAAATGGTCTGTATGCATTTTTTGTGGGATAGGAAGCAGCACCTTTTGTGGACTTAGTGGTGTCATTTGTAGTGGAGTCTCTGCTTTTTCCTTTATGAATTTTTTATGTATACTACCAAGGTTTACTTTTCCTAGTTTTAGGCAAAGGTAGATTGAGGTTTAGTGAATTTACACAAATTGTAGGGCCTTGGTTAAAGAATACAAAATTATGAAAATGACATTAGGTGTAGTTCCTTAAAAGGGACTCAAGTAAGTGAGGAAAACCTGAGGTTTAATCTTTATTAGCTTCTACTACATCTGCCTTAATGAGGTGCATTTTGTAGCCATGCAATTCAAGATTATTTTTCTTATGAAATGTAAAGTTCTGATGTCTTCCTTTCTATCAGAGTTATCTTCTTTGTTTCTTCCCCACTTTACAGCACTCTTTTTAGATGTCATTTCCTTCACTTCATTGTCACAAGAAAAAGAGATTATGCCGCCTTGGGTTATCTAATCCATGCTTTGCTCAGGACTGTTTGTGCAAATACCACATGTACTGGTCAGGGTTCTCCAGAGAAACAAAACCGGTAAGATTATATTTATGCGTGACGCACGTATGTGTATATGTGTATAGAGAATGAGGAAAGAGTTCTATAATTCAGTCTGAATACAAAGGCTTGAGAACTGGGGAGGCCACTGTTTTAAGTTCTAGAATCTGAAGGCTGGAGAATCATGAGCCCCAAGGTCGGAAGATAGAAGATGGATGTCCCAGTCCAAGAAAAGACAAATTGATCCTTCTTTTACCTTTTTATTCTATTCCAGCCCTCAGTGGATTGGCTGATGCTGGTCTACATTGGTGAGGGTGGATCTTCTTTATTCTGTCTCCTGATTCGAATGCTAATCTCTTCCAGAAACACCGTCACATACCCTGAAATAATGTTTTACCAGATACCTGAGCATTCCTTGGCCCAAACTGACAGGGAAAACTAACAATTACAGGAAGGGATAGGACCCATGCCATACTCTTTCTCTTTTTACTCTGGTAAAATGTCCTATACTTTTTCCTTTTCCCAGTTTACTGATTAAAGTTAGTATTGCTTGTTTGGCTACTACTTATAAGTTTTGATGTGGGTTTTACTTTATTTGAGGAGACAAGATAAATTCTGTGAGGAATTTCTTATGGTAGATTTCTTCATTTACTTCTCAACTCTTCCAGCGGCTCCCATCACTTCCCTGCTCCTGTCAAGGCTACAATGACCTCCTTGTAGAACAAACAGTGCTTTAAATATGTCTTTCTTAGTCTCTCAACAGAATTTACTAAGATTTCCCATTGGCTTTTTCTTGAAAGATTATCCCCTCTGGGCTTCCTTGAAACAAACTTTTCTAATTCATTGGAAGCCATTTTTCTATCTCTTGGTTAGATTCTTCTATATTTCTGAAGGAAAGTTCTCAGTACAGTCTCAAGCCATCTTCTTTTTCTCCACAGTCTTTCATTCCCTGGCTTAAGTATAAATTACATGCTGAAGATTTCTAATATTATATCTACAGGATGAATTTCTACCTTGAGCTCCAGAAAGGAATGTATATCTGCACTTGGATACTTTACAGCTATTTGCAACTTAAGTGAAAAAAATGGAATTTTACTTTTTCCTTCTCAAATCTTTACCTTGCATTCTGTATGAGTTTTGCATATTAGTAAATTTAAATAAATACTTGTGCTCATCTAAAGTTGAAAAGTAAAGGATATGTATTAAAAAACAAAATATGCATAATGTAACAGCTATTAATAAACATATATGTACATGCTACTGACCCTAAGAAATAGGTCAAAATTAGTAGTTTTGAAATCCTTTGTGTGCTCATCTCAGATTCATTTCCTTCCTCCTTGTTGCATGTAATCACATTTGGATTTTTCTTGATTTTCCTTATGGTTATTGCATATATGTATGTACTACAATATAACTGTATAATATATGCATATATAAACAGTATATATGTATTTATATAATTTTATATATGTTTTTTAGAAAAAGTGATAAAAATACAATAGTGAGTTCTGAAGCTGCTTGATGTCTATACAGAAAGAGCATACATAACAGTATTAGAGATCATAGGGATAAGACTTTTGAATAAATGTCACTGAGACAATTAATTATGCAGATGTAAAATTTAGACCCCTATCTCTCTATACTAATACCAATTACTTGAAAGAGTAAATATAACAAGGCTTGGGAAATATAGGCAACATACACTAGAATAGGAAGATCAAAGAAAGCGGTCATCCTCTGACACATGGTGGCCACTCTCTTCATTGTTCAGCTATCATCAAGGTAAGTCACAAAAATAAATAAAGACCCAATAACCTTAAAAAGAGGACTATGGGTATTAAAAAAGGGAAACCTTAAATAGAAACTGAAGAAAAATTTTATGCCAAATAAAATTGATTTTTTTTTAAAGATTTATTTATTTATTCATTCAGAGAGAGCGAGAGAGAGGCAGAGACACAGGCAGAGGGAGAAGCAGGCTCCATGCAGGAAGCCCGACCTGGGACTCGATCCCTGGTCTCCAGGATCACACCCCGGGCTGCAGGCGGCGCCAAACCGCTGCGCCACCAGGGCTGCCATAAAATTGATTTAAATGAGAAAGACCAGAGACTAAAATTTGGAAAATTATAAGACTAAGCATTTAATAAGTTAGAACAAAACATTATTAAAGGTAAGATAAATACTAAAATATATTATTAAAATTTTTATTTTATTTATTTATTTTTAAGGTTTTATTTATTTATTCATTCATTCATGAGACACAGAGAGAGGCAGAGACATGAGCAGAGAGAGAGAAGTAGGCTCCCTGGGGAGCCCAATGTAGGACTGATCCTAGGACCCTGGGATCATGACCTGAGCCAAAGGCATGCTCAACCACTGAGTCACCCAGGTGTCCCAATAGTAAAAGCTTTTTTAAAAAGAGGAAAGTTTGAGATAACTTGGCTATCTGAAAAATAAAGCTTAACATTATAAGAATGGAGTTAAGAGCCAGCAGAAGGGCAGCCCGGGTGGCTCAACGGTTTAGCGCTGCCTTCAGCCCAGGGCCTGATCCTGGGGACTGGGGATTGAGTCCCATGTCAGGCTTCCTGCATGGAGCCTGCTTCTTCCTCTGCCTATGTCTCTGCCTGCCTCTCTCTCTCTCTCTCTCTCTCTCTCTCTCTCATGAATAAAATCTTAAAAAAAAGAAAGAGCTAGAAGAGGAGAATATAAAAAGTAACAAGCATTAGATAGCAACTGGAATGTGTATCATGGAAATATTTTTGAGGGCTATCTAGCTCCCTGGGGTGTAATATGACTTGCTATGTATTTCATTATTTCTATGTTTTCTTTGGCAATGTGAGGGACAAAGAATAATTTATTGTCTTTATTTTATCTTTTATTCTATGGCAGATCACAGAAATCTATTTTATTTCTGGTATACTTCCATTCTTATATTGTCATTTTACACTTCCTTTTCTAGAAAAGAAACTTTAGTACATTTGTTGACTTTGAATCTCCAAAGTTTCAAGATTATTTTCATGTACCAATGATGCCATACTCAGAAAACTTTTCCAGCATGCTAAACATAATTTGGAGTAAGTATTTTCTCCTCAACACTCAGGAGCAAGAAGCATCACATTATTATTTCAAAGCAAATTAAAGTAGACTCAGATTTCCAATTATAAGAGGTTTGGATCTCTCTGTCACTTCACAGAAGAATCCTTGAGGTTTACAAGGTGCTCAGAACACCTCCTTATGTCACGGGAAATCCCACTGTCGCTGATTCTCCTTCCAGTGCACAACCAATGGTGCCTTCCCTTCCTAATTCTGTCAAGTGGTGATGCTTCTCAGAGGCTCAGATATGAATCTCACTCTATAGCACACTTAGAAACAAAGAAACTTGCTCCTGCCATCAAGGGCTTATGTTTAGGAGCTAGACTTTATAAGCATCCTGTCTCCACCTCCCTTATGGCCTGGAGAGAATGACCACAGTCCGAAAAACTGTGCTAACCCTGTAAAACCTCTTCCCTTCCTAGTCTCAGTGAAGATTTAAAGTGCTGACTTTCAGGGGTGCTTGGGTGGCTCAGTCAGTTAAGGGTTTGTCTTTAGTTCAGGTCAGGATCCCAAGGTCTTGGATCCATTCCTATTTTGGGCTCCTTGCTCAGTGGGGAGTCAGCTTCCCTTTCCCTCCCCCTTTGTCCCTCCCCTTGCTTGTGTTATTTCTCTCTCATTCAAATAAATCAAAAAATCTTAAAAACAAATGCATTACTCTATGGGATATCTGGGTGGCTCAGTTGGTTAAGCACCTGTCTTGGGCTCCGGTCATGATCCCAGGCTCCTGGGATCAGGCCCTGATTTGGGCTCCCTGCTCAGTGAGGAGCCTGCTCTCCCTTTCCCCCTCTGCTTCTGTTGTGTTGTATTGTTTCTTGCTATTTCTCTGTTAGATAAATATATAAAATCTTTTTTTAAAAATAAAACAAACCTAAAGTGCTGTTTTTCAGGTCTACCACTCATGTTCTACAGATCACCCCCTATCCCCACAATTGAAATCTTGATGATGGAGAGTTGCTATCTCATAGGTAAAAGATATTCTGTCTGGATTCCTGAAACTTAAAAACTAACCCCCGAGAAAAGGACGGAAAATACCCAACAACAAAAATACCATACCCTTCCTTCTTTTAGTCTCTTACTGCAGTAAAATCAACATCCTAAGGAAGAATATCTATATAAACATGATTGATCACCTATCTGAATCTTTCTTTTATCTTGTCCCTGACTTTCAGACTATTGGTCAATCCGCTTATGTGGTTCTCAGTGTCAATATTCCAGGACATTTTATTTCTGCAATTGCTCAGATGTTGTCACCCATATTTCTATGGTTCTAGCTGCTCTGGACACTATTGGGATTAGTGACCACACATGCTCCTACATTGCACACTCTGCTTGACATTCTTCTGTTCTTTGGCCTTTGGCAAGTGTAAAGTTCTTTCTCTTTGCCTGCTTATGTCTTCACTTGGACTGTTTTCTTTGCTCTCTTCTATCTTCTTCTCCTTCTCAGGAAAAAAAAATGAGAGGACTAGTATGATTTGACCTGCCTTTTAGATGAAAGAAAGAAGTTTTCAGGTTGACTTTGACCTTAAGCCTTCTGTGATACTTCTTGAATCACATTATCAAACGGTATCTCCATTCTCCACTCCATCCGAAATAGCACAAAATTTGATAGCATAACTGTTTCTTGCCCGCTTCCCTGAGGGCTACACCGATAGATTCTAGCGTGCTTCCATATACAGCCAAATCATGAAAAGATGTTAATTAGAAACTCAGACTCATCAAGAAAGCTTGATTTCATTAGCTGATTCTCTTCTCTCAAGATGTATATAAAGAACTGATGGCAATGTTTCCTGTTAGCAATGAACTGAGCTCTTACTGAGTCTGACAAAACTCAGGTAGGGCTTCTATTTTCTGTCTTATGTCACCTATTCTTAGGTTTTTCATTCTTCCATGTTAGAAAAAAAAAATAGAGGAGAAAAAAAAAAAACAATGGAATTTATCTCCTGGGATTTTAGGAATTATTTAAAACTTTGAAATTTTTGGTTTTATACAAGTAGTTTTCTAGGTGAGTAAATTCTCACTTAGTTCAGATAATATTTTCTTCCATAGAATTTTACACTGAAATCTGTCTTCTGACAAATGCTTAAATTTAAACTTAAATTTAAACTGACATACTCCTATCAATAGTCTGCTCCAGCCCTCTACTTGAAGGGGCTACTGTTCTTTTATTCTTTAGAAACATTTGTTTTTAAAAAATTATTTATTCATGAGAGACACACAGAGAGAAGCAGAGACATAGGCAGAGGGAGAAGCAGGCTCCCCAGGGGAAGCCTGATGCGAGACTCAATCCCAGGATCACGACCTGAGCCAAAGGCAGATGCTCAACCACTGAGCCACCAAGGCACTCCTCTTTAGAAACATTTAAATGAAGCTTTTCATTTCTCTATAATCCTTTAAAATCTAGAGCCCTAGAAGGGAGGATGAGTCTGCAAATCAATTATCAGCTGGTAAGTTCTGTAAGTCACAAAACTGTTATCTGAAACTATTTTATATTACAGTGCACTACCCCATAACACAAATTAGCACTGCTTTCATGCTCATAGGCCATTCCTATTTTTGTAATTGCATAGAACAAACAGTGACAATCATGTTGCTTTCCAGCACTCGAGATTGAAGTTATTTTTCATAAGAGACCACTAAAAATTCTTCCAATGCAAGCTGAGATGAGACTGTCTAGTGTATAACTAAACTTTGAGAAAATTATTTAGTTGTCTGGATGTACAGTAAACACATTCTTAGATAGCACCTTTGTGTTATTTCTTATTCTATCAGCACTATTTTCCAAGTTTCTGACCTTCAATGTCAGAGAAAGTTCTCTTGATGTCAGTCTTTGATCCATGAGCACTGAAATTCAGATGGAGAGTAGAGTACATATCTAGCTTGAGAGTAGCAAAGATATTTATAATTTTGAAAAGTTTTTCTATTCTTGGCTAAACATTTTAGCTTTCGAAATGTAATCCACTGGAAATTAAATATGAAATATGTTAGTTGTATATAGTATTGAAGGGTGACTATATTTGTATAGCTCAGCTATGATATTCTATGAAACTCTGAAGTGATATTATTTTCTTGCTCTATTTCATAATATACAGAGCATGACTTTCTTAAACCCTGTCTCTGCCCACTACATAACTTTACCTGCTTAACTCAAACAAGCATGAAATGACTTCATCTCTTTGCATAAGACAACACTGTATCCTTTTGTTGTAGAGAGGTTCAAAAAGTTAGCCACACTAAATATGATTTTGGTTTTTATTATATAAGAAATGCCACAACCTATATTGACAGCAGAGTAACATCTCTGTTCTGCAGATAGAAAATGAGAGAATTGGAACTTGCTGTGCTAAACTGCTGAGATCATCATCATGCATTATTAATTAAAATAAATAAGAAATAAAAGAAAAAATGACTTTTGCTCCTGCTATTTGAAAGGTCTGTAGTACATTATCTACTCATCAATTCCTTTTACCACATCATGCACCCAGACTTATACTATGTGGGTGACAAAATTCTCTCTATGACCTTGTCACTTCAAGTTTTCATAAATTCCCCCCCACGCCAGTATCTGTCTCAGATTCACCAGGAACGCACTTCCCTGAATCTTAAATTCACAATCGCAAAGCCTTGGAATAAACGTAAAGCTGCTGTCATTAAGGGGTTATTTCAAAATAACTAAAAATAATATGAGTGACTCTGTCACTTGGAAAACTTAGATTGAGTCCTAGTTAGTTGGGTGACCTTGGAACAAACATTTAGGCTATGCCTACTGGATTCCAAAGTAGAAAACTGAGGTGATTGATTGAGCAACACAGCACATTTTAAAAGAAGGAAGGAAGGAAGGAAGGAAGGAAGGAAGGAAGGAAGGAAGGGAGAGGTGAGGACGGGGAGGATGTAGGAGGTTCTTTCTTTTCTTTCTTTTTTTTTGTTTTTCTGGAGGTAGGGAGGGTAAGTTTTTGGTGTTTTTCTTTTCCCTGGGTGGGAGGGGAGGGAGGGAGGGAGGGAGACAGACGGGGAAAAAGATCAACGTACTGAAAAAGTATGTTTAGTGAATTAACTAGCTGTTAGACTAAAATTTACCTGCTTTTAGACTTAATTAAGAAACAGGCAAATTTTAATTTTCCATTTGGTCTTTGGTGATTCAAAAATATTTCTGAAAATTCACTGACATTTCTTTCTTTAAAAAGAGGAGCCTAATTTTCCTTCCTTTGAATGTAGGCTGGATTTATGACCCATTTTTAATGAATAGAATGTAATAAAAATCAAGGTTTGGCCATAGAAAGGATGGCTTTTGTCTGGCCCTAGCTCTTTTGTCACTCCTAAGTAAGCCAATTGTCATTTTGTGAGGACATTCAGGTAGCCCCGAGAAAAGTTATATGAAGAGGCTTCTCAACAACAGCCAGCATCAACTTGCCAGTCACGTAAGTAAGCCATCTTGGAATTGGGTACTTCTGCCTCAGTTAGGAATTCAGATGATTCCAAGCTTAACCAACATCACCTCACAGCATCATGAGAAATCTCAAGCCAGAACTGCCTACCCAAGCTGTTCTTAAATTCATGATTCACATAAACTGTGTGAGAGAAACAATGTTCATTGCTCTTTAAAGTCATTAAAATGTGGGAGAACCAGCCAAGGACATCAGAAGAAAAGAAAACGACACACCAATATCCCTGATGAACACAGATGAAAATTTTTCAATAAAATATTAGCAAACTGAATTCAAAAGTACATCAAAAGGAGCATATATTACTAAGATCAAATGGGATTTATTTTAGGAATGCAAAGAATACTCAACATCTGAGCAAGCAACGTGATCTACCATACTAACAAAATGAAGGGTAGAATGCATATGATCTCGATAGTTGAAGAAAAATATTTTTAAAAAATTAACATGATAAAAACTCTCAGCAAATGGTATGGGGAAATATATATCAAAATAACAAAGGCCATGACGACAAGCTTACAGCTAATCTCAAACTTAATGGTGAAAAGCTAAAAGCTTTACCTCTAACGTCAAGACAAGGATGTCCATTGACTCACAGAGCATTTATTCAACATAGTATGGAAATCATGGTAACAGCAATGGATAAGCAATGGATAAGAAGGCTCTTGGAAATGATGGACTAAGAAATCTCAAGAAGAGTGCTTTTTTATTTCATACCTGCCACATGTGGTGGATGAAAAATAAAATCCTGTAGCCACAATTTTTTCAAGAATGGTTTCTGGGGTTTTTCATTTTATTTAACATTATATCATTTTTCTTTCATTTATATAATCCATTATTTCTTCTATCATTCTTTCCTAAGATTTATATTGTTAAATATTAGGAAATCTGTTATAATTTTGATTATTAAATATCTTGAAAATGATTGGGAAAGAGAAATATCTAGAAGAAGGCCATTTTTTTTTTGCCTGGCATTGGGAAAAGATCGTAAATTTTATCATTCTTTTATTTACTATCAGCTTTCATTTCATTGTTTCATTTGCTTTCTAAAACAAAAACAATATTTATATACTATTACTTGTTGGATTTTCCAATTTTCAACTACATAAACAAATGTAACGTTTGAATACCTCAATGCACAGTACGTATAAAGGAAAGATATTTAAATTTTTTTTATTATTTGCCTTGTCAGTAGATTAAGATATTAGAATTTGAGAGTCAAGATCTCAAGATTTATCTGGTCCTGACCCTCTTAGTTTCCATATAGGAAAGATCAAAACCCAACAGGTTTGAGTAAATAGCAGGGGAGTAACACTAGAACTCAAGTCTAGTAGAGTGTCCTTTCTACTTTATCTTTGCTTGCTCTGAATATATTTTTTACAACTTTCCAAATATGCATTTGATACCAGAACTGCTGTGCTCTCAAAATCTCATACCATTGTTTTACTTTCCATCTGACTAGGCTAATGGAACATAAGCTTTGCTCTATCATGAAGACATCCTGGAGCCACAGAAGTAAAAGTGGTTCATAAAGCCCAGAGGCTGTTCTGACCCTGTGCCCCTGAATCCATCACCTGGATCACTAGTACATAGTTCCAAGTGAGTCATTAATACAACTGAACTATGGTCTGGTTCAGTAATACCTGCAAGTATGCGGGTTATTTCTCCTCTACATCAATTTTCTTGGATATGTAATGCAATTACTAAAGCATGGAATATGAAAATATTTAATTGATTGTTCCATTCACAGTCCTCAGCAAAATTCACATTCTTCACACCATTGCACTATGTTGAAATCTGCCTCTTCCCTAAAGTTACTGCTTCCCCTGCCGTCACCTCATATGGCACAGGTCTGCTCCTTAACATGCTGTATATGCCTCTCTCATAAGTGTCTTAGGCCTTCTTGCTCCTCATTATGGTTTGCAGACAATTCCTGTTTCTTTCTCTTTAAAAAGTATCCAGTTTTTGCTCTTTGAATTCTATATGACTATCCTCTCTGATAACCCTGCTTCCTGCAGTTGGTATGTGGCTCTTCTGTCACTTTCTTTCCTTGAAAATTTTCCCTCCTGATTCATAGTCACTCTCTTATCACTACTTCTACCATAATTATAAGGAATTTTAATATCTACCTAGATGATATGATTCTTTCAATATTTTTGCCTGCAGTTCTCTGATCTCCTTCCCTCTAATGCCCATGTCCCCCCATACTCTCTCTCAAGGTCACATCCTACAATTGTCATTACCTGTAACTGTAGCCCCTCCAAATTTCATTTACAAGCATCCTCACCTCCAACAACTATATCTCAGTTTTCCATTTCACTTGATCTAAAATCCCAACTCCAAAAGCCTCTTTAACTCAGGGATTCTACAATCCATTGACTGCACCACCTCCTATTAACCCTCATCCACCTTCCTGTTTCTATTTCCCTCCTTATTCTGCTTGAATTCCATGTTGAGACAATCTAACCACTCCCTGATCCATATCTCTAACTCCCCTGCCTTTCACTCTCTTTGCTCTATTCTCTTGGCAATGCCTGCATGGATTCTGTTTACATTCAACTTGTCTCCCTTTCCACTCCTGCCCTGACAGTACAGCTGAACATACTGGAGAAAAACACACCACATCACTTTAAATATGACCACAAAGATCAAGTGAGCTTTTAACGATGCCTAGAATTCACGTTGTGTTAGCCCAATGTAGTTTCCTCCTCTTTTCCTTGATGACTATTTCAAATCATCTTATCACTTCTCAAATCTTCCACACCTATGGTTTCATGCTAATCAGTCTATGACCTACCATACTACTTTTCTGAGATTGTTGAAGCAATAAGAATTCCATTTTTTCCTCTTTTTCCCTATGATCCTCAGTTTTGTTTCTTATATTAAGCAAGATGAAATCAGAGAGGGAGACAAACCATAAGAGACTCTTAACTATAGGAAAATCAAACTGATGGTTGCTGGAGGGGAGGTATTGGGGGGATGGGGTAACAGGGTGATACACAGGATTTGAGCATTGAGTATCATATAAAACTGATGAATCACTGATCTCTACCTCTGAAGCCTATAATACGTTTTATGTTCATTAATTGAATTTAAATAAAATTCTTAAAATGCAAAAAAAGAAGATAATTTCAGAAAGTCCCAACAAATATACCCACTTACCTCCCTTCATGTATGCCTATGCAGTGACCAACTCTTCCACTTGTGTGCCAGTTTCTAAACCACCGAAGAACACTTTCCACAAATCTCCCTCTACTCCATCATTGTTTTTTTTTTTTTTTCCTTCTATATTGAGATTTTCTTATAAACATAAAAAAACTATCAAGTAGGGGCACCCAGGTGGCTCATTTGGTTGAGCATCTAACTCTCAGTTTTGGCTTATGTCATGATCTCAGGGTTGTGGGATCAAGCCCTGTGTGGGGCTCTATGCTCAGTGGGGAGTCTACTTGAGATTCTCTCCCTCTACCTTTGCCCCTTTCTCCGTGCTCCCTCTGTTTATAAATAAAATAAATCTTAAAAAAAATTTCTCAAATATCTCCTGTCCTGTAGTAATTCTCCTTGGGTTTCTCCTCTCTCCTGGTTACTACTTCAGATTTTTGTCTTTAAAGAAAAACTTCTCAAAACAGTTGTCCTCACTAGCCCTCTCCAAATTATTTTCCTTTATTCTACCTAGAAGATACCACAATGAGGTTTTTGTGCTTCTAACTTCATTGAAATTACTCTTTTCAATGTCACCCATGACCTCTGCCTTGCTGTTCTTAGTCCTCATCTACTGACCTATCAAAAGCATTTGATAACTAAAGGGTCTCTCATCCTGAGAGCACTGTTTTCACTTGGCTTCCAGGATGCTTCTGTGGCCTGGTTTTTCTTCTGAGTAACAAGTTGCTCACTCTCAAGCTTTATTTTTTGCTGCGATCTCCTTTACTTGCCTATTTCTAAAATTGAAGTGTTTAGAGCTCAATTTTGGATCCTCTACCTTTTATTCCATGCTTTTTAAAATTAAGTCTCAACTTTAAATATCATTTAAATCTTGACAAATTATAAGTTATTATCTCCAGCCCAGACCTTATCCCTGAACTCCTACTTTGAACAACTGTCTACTTGACATTTTTACCTGGTTAACTAATAGTCTAATGGGCACCTTAAATTTAGCATATTACAAAATGAACTCCTGATTTTCAATCTTCCCAAACTGGATTTTCTTGCCATTCTTCTTATCACTTGAAGACAATCTCATTGTTTCAGTTGCTCATGCCAAAATTCTTTAAGCAGCCTCTTTCTCTTCCACACTAATTCAATCAGTAAGTCCTTCCTTTAGCTTTACCTTCAAAATGTATCTGAAATCACCATTTTCTAATACTCCTTTAATTTTTTTTTTTTACCATCTTCGTCCCAGCCTCTATCATTACTTACAGAAATTAATGCTCAAGCACCCCTCACCAGTTACCCAGCATCTGTCATAGACTCCTCCACTCTATTTTTAATCAAAACTGGTAGAGTACTTCTTGTAAAACATAAATCAGGTTAGATCAACTAGCTTATGATCCCTCAGTGACTTCCCACATCATCCCATGCACAAACGACATTACTGGAAAATATCTGGACTCCTGTTAAAAACTCTGGCTTCACTTTTTAAATCCCCTTTTTTTTTGTTTCAGTCCCACTGACCTCTTTCTCTTTCCAAACAAATCACCGTGTTTCTTCAAGATGGCCTATGTGCAATGTTGCAGAGGATGTGGAGAAAAGGGAACCCTTTGCACTGTTGGTGGGAATGTGAACTGGTGCAGCCACTCTGGAAAACTGTGTGGAGGTTCCTCAAAGAGTGAAAAATAGACCTGCCCTACGACCCAGCAATTGCGCTGCTGGGGATTTACCCCAAAGATGCAGATGCAATGAAACGCCGGGACACCTGCACCCCGATGTTTATAGCAGCAATGGCCACAATAGCCAAACTGTGGAAGGAGCCTCGGTGTCCATCGAAAGATGAATGGATCAAGAAAATGTGGTCTATGTATACAATGGAATATTCCTCAGCCATTAGAAACGACAAATACCCACCATTTGCTTCGACATGGATGGAACTGGAGGGTATTATGCTGAGTGAAGTAAGTCAGTCGGAGAAGGACAAACATTATATGGTCTCATTCATTTGGGGAATATAAAAAATAGTGAAAGGGAATAAGGGGAAAGGAGTGAAAATATCGGTGAGGGTGACATGAGGGACACCTAACTCTGGGAAATGAAAAGGAGTAGTGGAAGGGGAGGTGGGCAGGGGGTGAGGGTGACTGGATGGCGGGCACTGAGGTGGGCACTTGACGAGATGAGCACTGGGTGTTATTCTGTATGTTGACAAATTGAACACCAATAAAAAAAAAAAAAAAAAAAAAAAAAAAAGATGGCCTATGTGCTAGCTCCTTCCTCTGATGGCAAAACTCTTCCTTGAGAACCACAGGTCACTTTCTACTTCCACCAAATCTTTGCCATTTGAAGGAAATCTTTGCCATCTCTACCAAATCGTAGAGTAGTGACATTTTAAAACTGCACCTTCAATGTACCCCCTTTAATCCTTTTTTTTGTTTTGTTTTGTTTTGTTTTCAATAGGATTGTCTATTTTACTATTTAATTTATACAGTTCATTTATGATCTGTATTCAGTCACTATAAATAAAAGCCCTGTAAAGTAGGGATTTTTACTTTACTGACAACCATATTCCGAGCACCTGGAATCTGATACAAAATACAAATATTAGTGGTATTTATATTATTAATTATATTACATAAAGTAATAAAGTAGTTGAATTAATGTTGCAAACAGTTATATTTCTTTTGTATTCATGATGATATGAGCAATATATACTAAAAAAGAGTGTTCCTTTTATCCTTTAGGGGTGTTTAACGTGGGTGGTTCATAGCACAGAGTACAGATGAGTAAGAACAGGAAGTACAAGATCTTCTCAGACTGGATAAATATGGCAGGCCAGCATCAAAGTGGTTAAGAGGAGAAACATGAGGACAATTAATATTGGAAAAGAAAGTATCATTTCGGTGGCTTCAAAGTTAAAGCTGAGATTGAATAAATTCAAGGACTCAGTGGGAAGCACCAAGGAATGGAAGATTATTTTCTGAGCTACACATATGTCCAGTAATTCAGAATAAAAAGGACCGTCATATCAATATTTATAAATAAACAAGCAGGAATTGTTACTTTTTAAAATAAGGTGTCAAGGATTAGCAATTACTGATGGGGGCTACTTTCACTCTTTTCAAAAATATAATTACATGTGTTCCCTTACATAGTCCTCACAACACTTGGAAAAGGGCAGACTCATTTCACTTTTATAGAAGTGATGTTTAGAGGTTATGTGTCATGCCCAATGTCACATGGCTTCAAATGAGTAGAACTAGTCATCTTTGCCAGTCTTCTACTTCAAAACATTTCCCTTTGCATCATTCCAGGCATTTAGCCAGGCACTTTGGTTGGGCTGAATTTATGCTGAAGAGGGCCTCTATCTATGTTGCATGATGTTACTGTAAAGCCTTTGGGTTGGGACTTCCTGTTCCAAGGGGCCAAAGGCTAATTAATGTGGCAGATTCTTTCAGTGAGGCAGGGATCCACAGCTATTCAAGATGGGGTACGGCTGCTATAGTATTCATCCACTGTGCATGGCAAGGTCTTCCCAAATTAGTGGCTTAAAATGATAATATCAGTAATATCAGTATCCTTTTTTAGTTTCTGTTTCTCATGGATTTGGGAGCAGCATAATTGGGTGGTTCTGGCTTGAAGTCTTTCATGAGGTTCTAGTCAAAGTATCTGGAATTATCTGAAAACTTGATTGGAACTGAAAGATCTCCTAACTCACTTTAGATGACAGATTTTTGCTGACTCTTGCTAAGATGCCTCATTTCCTTGCCTCTCTACTTCTCCTTAGAGCTGCTTGTGTATCTTTCTATATTTACAAGTGGCTTCCCCTAACAGTGTGGAGTCTCAGAGAGCAAGGCAGGAGTCTTGTTGTCTTTTACCACTAGCCTTAGATACTCTATTCTTATAATTTCTGCAGTATTTTGTTAATGATACAAGTCAGCCCTACTCAATGAGGAGGGTACAAGACAAGGGTGTGAATACCATCCAATCAGGGGCCATTTGGGAAGCCGGCTGCTGCAGCTGTCCACCAGACATCCAGATTTCATATTTTTAGCAAAAGCATCTCATGTTTGAGAGAATCCATGTGAATGCTGAGTCCTAGATAAATGGACTTCTCTAATATTATAAAAATAGTCATTTTCACTTAGCTATTTATGCTAAAAAAATACTTTCCAATTCAGACTTTCTTCTCTGCATTCAAAATACACCTCAGCATTTAATTCTTCAGGAAGCTTGGGCAGATCAATCAGTATAAGAGCAAAAGAGAGAAGATAGATTCTCTTTCCTCACATGATAATAAAGCATCTGTTTACTGGCACTCCAAGAGTAGTAATGGTTACATACTCTCATTAATTTAACATTAAATATCTAGCAAACGTTACCTCATCATATAGGTCCTATTGCTATAGCAATGTCACTTCTGCTTTCTAATCCATTTAAATGTATTTTTGAGTGGAAATAGCGGCAAAAGGCAAGTAATCTGCAGGTTTATAATGTAATTTTTTTTAGTTTGGAAGAAAAAACATTCATGACCCAGCTGAGAACTTATCACTGTCAGGGTTATTTACTAACAGGTAAGAATACAATTATCTACATTAGTAAAACAATTTGCTCAAAATGAAATAAAAATACACAATAATATAAAAGGACCATATAAAGAGCATTATAACCTAGTATAACATTTGACCCAGTAATCCCCATTCCACATGAGCAACAGGTGGTTATGTAGTTCTATTATTCAACAAGCTTTTTTTCTGTAAAGAGCACAATAGTAAATATTTTAGGTCTGTGAGCTAGTCTTTCAGTACTCCTCAAATTTTCTCTTGCAGTGTGAAAACAGCCATAACGAGCATGTTTGTGTTCAATACAACTTTATTTACAAAAAGACAAACAAAACAAAATAGGCAGCTAGCTGGATTTGACCAATGGGCCATAGTTTTCCAACCCCTGATTTAGACTATGAATGATATACTGAGAATCCAGGCCTAAATATGAACAAGACAGTAGTTTTCTTTCATTACTGTTGAATCCAGGTTTCCTGGTTGTTTTTTGTTGTTGTTGTTTTGGGTGGTTTTAAGACTGAAATGCATTAAGCAAACATGTTCTTAGAAATCTAACCATTTAGACTTTGTTTTAAATTCACTCAGCTTTTAAACAATTATGTTTAGTGTACATGTCCAAATGCATTTGAGTCCAATTCACTTTTGGCTTGAATGCCTTTCCTACCTGAGGTCTCAGTACTTCTCAAGGTAATTCGTTAACTAATTGGACATATTTAAATGAATTAATCACCACATTCTCTGTACTCCAATTGGACATTTTTAAATGAATTAATCACCACATTCTCTGTACTCCCTTAGTATAATGTATTACTTTACCATGTTATTAATTTTAATTTAATTTAATTTTAATTTTAATTATTAATTTTAATTTTGTAAATACTGGTTTCTTCTACCTGACTGAAACCCTTTGAGAATTGCTGTTGTCTTTCATGTGCTTTTGTATACTTGTATCTAGCACATTGTGTAGCATCTAATAAATGCTTAAGATATTTTTGCTGTTGTTGAATTAAGAGTGAAAGTTCCTTACATTCTCCCTCTTTAATTTCCTTATGTATGGGCCTCTCCTGCTTTTGGATGACTGATTCTAATTTCATATCCATATAAAATATCATGTAGTCATGTCATGTGTGATTATGTCACTTTCTTATTTTCTCTGAAGCTTAATAAATTCAGTTTCTGTGATTCTCACATGGCATGGTCTTTGGACTCTTCATAGTTTTGTCTATCAATATATGTGCTCCATTTGTTGGCATTCCTCTTGAGATGCCATGACCACAGTGGTATGATATTGTTCAGTCAATCTTTATCTAGCACTTCCTGCATGTGCTGGCCAGGGTACTAGTAAGCCCTGTGCCTAACTGGGGACAAGTACAGGTGGTGCTCTTTATTACTCTCTTCCTCTTTCCCTTATGCATGTCCACAGATTATTTTAAGTATTCTGCAATGTAAGTAGAGATATTAAGTACCTTTATCTACCATCACTTTTGGACACAATTCTCACCTTTTGGCCTCTCTGCTGATCTTCATACTGCCTCAAACATAATGATAGGGGCTCTCTAAAATTTGTTTAGAACCTTTGGACATTATGTTTCTGGACTACAGATGCAACTTTTTTTGGCTTCATGGAAATATAATGGACATATATAACATTGTATAAGCTTCAGTATACATTGTATTGATTCGATACACTTACATATTACAAACCAGTTATATACCATAGTGTTGACTGACAACTTCATCACATCACCTAATTACTATTTCTTTTTTGTGGTGGGAACAATTAAGACTTAGTCTCTTGGCAACTTTGAAATATATAATACACGATTATTATAATCACCATTCCGTACATTAGATCCCCAGAATTTATTCATTTTATAACTGCAAGTTTGTACCCTTTGACCAGCAAGAGATAAAATTTCTTAAAATAGTGCCCCCTTTAAGGGTCCTTATCTATTTTTGACTCAAATTCAGCCTGGCAAATGAAGAGTGTCAGATGCTACTGAAACTCTTTTGGAATGCTAATGAAGTAAGACTCCTTCAACTGTAACTCATATAACTGACAGATTACTCTTCAGAATATGTTAAAATAATTTCTGCAGGTCCATAGAAAAGAACTAAGCATCAGATTGACTATTTGGCAATAAGGATAAGACTCTACAATTCAGAATAGAAATCTGTATGACCAATGTAACTTCTTAGTGATCAGGAAAGCCCTAGAACAACTATGTGGATATGTATAGTTACTTATGATAACATCTCATATTTAGCTTCTTTCTCACTCCTTTGGTATTTGTGCATAAGAATCTGATGCTAGGGATGCCTGGGTGGCTCAGCGGTTGAACATCTGCCTTCCGCTCAGGGCATGATCCCGGGATCCAGAATTGAGTCCCACATTGGGCTCCTTGTGGGGAGCCTGCTTATGTCTCTGCCTCTCTCTCTGTGCCTCTCATAAATAAAATCCTTTAAAAAAAACAATCTGGTGCTAAAATTTGTGTTGCTGACCCTCTTCTCAGCTTTTTGTGTTCTGGTTAGTCAGGTTTTTGTTTTTCTTCTTTTTTGCTTGTGTATTTCTTTTTCGATGATTTTTTATTTCAGCCACCAAATTTTATTTAAATCTCTTTTCTGATCATGAACACCCATTTCTAATTTCTCTATTTCCCTTCTAAATTCTTAATTTCCTTTAACAAAAAAGTTCGAAACTATTGGCTATGCCCACATAACTGCAATTAAAAAAAAAAAAAGATTTTGAGAGAGAGAGAGAGAGAACACGAGCAGGGAGAGGAGCAGAAGGAGAAGCAGACTCCCAATTGAGTGGGGAACCTGATACAGAGCTTGATCCCAGGACCCCAGGATCATGACTTGAGCTGAAGGCAGACGCTTAACTGACTGAGCCACCCATGTGTCCCATGACTGCAGTTTCTTAACACTGAAGGGTGTTAGATGTGTTTTGGCTCTCTTCTACAAATATTCCTGACTTTATCATTGTAGAAACTCAACAAATATTTGAGGAATTAAATTTAAATGTGTGATATACAGTCTATATTCTCATGAGATCACAAAAGGAGTCATCAGAGGGAGGGGTTGATATATACCAGAGAGAGACAATACTTTCTTATTAAACATATTACACTTGAACTCTTGAGTACCATTCATCATTGATCATTGGGTATTTCACAAGATTCTCAAATCTATATGAGAATTCTTTACTGCTACCGTCACCTGGGTTCCCTTGTTTCTCAAGGCTTAATTTAATTTGTTTCTCAAGGCTTTCCAATTAATGTTAAAGGGTCATGAAACCAATTCATGGCCAGCCATGTTTTAATGAAGATATGATGTTAGTTTGGGTCTCTTCCCCACACGCAACATAACAACAACAACAAAAGTAAGTTCAAGTTAGAGTACATGAATAAGCAGTTTATTCGTAATTTGATCCCAAGATATAGTAATCAGGGACTGAGAGTAATAAAATGGAGATAAAGAACAAACCAATCCACAGGAGTGTTATTCTGATCATTGCTATGGGCATCCAGGGCTAGATCCCTCTAGCATAGTTTTAGAACATTATGAGTCCTGTGCCTCAGAAGAAGAATAAAAGAGAAGGATTTTACCACTGGTTCCTGTTCCCTAATAGTCAAGGATTACTTAAAAAAATGTGTTACCTTATACGTTTTTTTTTTTTTTATATATAAGTTTTGTTGTTTTTGTTTGTTTGTTTGTTTGGGTATGTTTCTTGGAATGGTGGATGGCATTTCCATGTAGTCCCAAGCAGGGGTGGTTGAGAGGTCCCAAGGCAGAAACCAAGAAATACCTGATGCAGCTGAGGCACTTACTATCCTCTATAGATAGCAAGGATTATAGTTATATTTGAAGCACAAAACTTGCCCCAACACAAATGAAAAATAGGAAAACAGAGGCTATTGCCTAGGATAGGTTAGAAAAATACTAGAATATATTTCATTTAATATATTTGGAGGTACCAAAGGGTATTGTTTTATGAAAATTATATATCAATTCTTGCTCTTAATATACACAGGAGTATGTGTGTTCACACTTGTGTTAATAGATGATGAAGTAAAATATGCTTCTTGGCTTTGTTCTATGGTCAAAGCTCAAAAGTCACTTGAGCCATGTCCTTCCTTTGCACATACTGCTCTATTTTGACCTACTGCCTAGACTTATCTGTTTTTTCCCCTATTGCCTCATCATTTTGTGTTGAACCATAATAGTCTCCAATAAACAAAATCATACAGAACATTTCCTCAGCATTGTTCAGCTTTCTTCTATTATTTATAACTGAGTGTTTATAGTTTGAGTATCTTGAATTAAGTACAAATATTATTTGGACAGGAGTATAGTTTACCCAGGAGGTTAGTCAAAAGCTATATATTGTACTTTGTTTATTGCTGAGGAGCAATGGCTGCACTTTGAAATATACTTACAAAAAAACCTAATAGTGCATCCATCAGTTGTTAAAAAAAAATTAAACATCTGGAGTTTAAAATCCGTTTCTGCGAACAAATCCCATATTATGTACTTGTTTGATGCCCAAGGAGAAAACACAAGCAAAATAATGTTTAGAGGCCTACATATGAGGCACAATCTTTAAAAAAAAATTGAGTTTTGATTATTACATGATCTTCTCTAATATCCTTCATGCAATGGTTTTCGGCTACAGCTAGGATATTTTCCAGAGGTAAAATGTTTGAGCCTACAGAAAACCAACGAGGCAGATCTTTTCACTATTATGGCATTCATGTTTAAAGACTGCATTATGGTATATGAATTGACCCCTTTGTATAAATAATTCAGAACCCCTCTATTTTTTTGGTTGAGGGGTATAAAGCCTTTTTCAGCAAGGTGTTCTTCACGGCCTTCCTCAGGGAAATGTCACAGATGTTGGGGGAAGTGTGCAGCACGGAATGGAAGTTTGTATTTCATGCTTAACATTTGATATTATTGGTAATGCAATCACTGTCAAGTAGCCTTAGAAGGTCATTTGTGAATTTAAAATTTTCAGCCTTAAAATATATACATTTATCTTTATTTTGTGTCACCTTGTCACCTCAGCTTTGCTTGGTTTAGAGCATTTGATTTGTTTTGAAAATCTTAAACTAGTGATGTCTAGATAGCTAAACATTTAAACTATAATTTCAAGTGCTCCAAGTCAAAGTTACATTGACAGAATTTTCTACTTTGGATTTCCACACTCATGTGTCATCAGTGGACATCTTAATATTGAGCATCACTAGATTTTAAATGAGGTACTATTTTCTTGCTTTTCATTTTCTATTAGTTTTAACAGCTTGAATGCTATTGAAGAATAACAGCCCTTTCTTCGGAAGAGGAGTTTCCATTCTTAAATAATTGCCAGCATTACTCATACACGGCTAACCACTAATATTCTAGCTTTGGGTATATGGCTTCTTTGGCCTCTTATTACATCAACTCACCAGGAAAAAGGGCCAGAAGTTTTGGTAATAAAATTCTCTCTGCTGGGAAAGAAATAATCACTTGAATATAGATATGTACACAGATGAACAGATGACGGAGAGGAAGGAGGGAACTGGGAGGTGGGAAGGGGAAAAGGAGTAGGGGAGGTGGTTAGAGGGACAGGAGGAGGGAGGGGGGACAGGGAAAGAAAAATAATGGCAATTGAAGTGCTGTGTGTAACTCAATAAGGGACCTCAACCTTCCATTTTCAGTAGTTTCCTGTTTAGGAAAGTGTAAAATAAAAAATGGTTTAGAGAAGTGTAAAATAAAAAAATGAAAAAAAAAATAAAAAATGATATGAATAACTCCAAATCGCTATTTGTTCTTCCATCTTAGTTAAATAGGTTGGAACTCATGTGAACCAAGAAAATCTGTTTTGCTTCTTTAAGTCTCAAAGTCAAGCCCAACAGTCTACCTTATTTATTTTCCTGATCTTGGATTAGGTGCTTTACTGTCCCTGTATGTTGAGAAAACATGGAAGATTTAACTCATAGAAAAAGAATACCTATCTCCTTCAAAAACTTGTGTGCACAACCTACCACCTCTCCGACTTGTGACTCTGAAAACCATCTAGTCCTGCTTAGTCTTTTCAAAGGCAGAGAAGCACCTCTAGGTGTCTTTTACTATACTCTCCATCTGAGAGGGAACATAAAGACAGGAAGTGCTGTCCCAATTCATACAATAACCAATATGTTCTATAACTGATTATGCACCAGAGACTGTCCTAGGCTACTTATATTTAATATTTTATTCCTCATAATGTAATAACTATTTTGATACTCATTTATAAAAAGAACTGAGAGTATTATGAGTTGAGTACAATTGCAATGTCAAACAGCTAATAAGTGGAGGAGCTAGAGTTCAAAAGAGAAGTGTAAAGAGGTACCAAAGGGTGAAATGTTTTATTCCCCTCTTTTTTCCCCCATCCAATGTCTTGTCGTCCAGCCATGTGTCCCATCATGCAGACTTCTTAGAAAGCCCCCCTCATCAGGGCATTGTAGAGACAGTCCAAGAATGTGGCCCACAGAAGGCAAGTCCTTAAATGTTTTATTTTAAATCTTTGGCGTCTATAATTATAGTACTTCTAACTACAGTCTCTCTAAGATTTCCAAGAAGGGAAACTCAGGTTTCTTGAGAACGAAATCTGTTGCATTATGTGTACCTACTGAGGTGGTTCTACAAACATTTAACTTCTGTTTGATACTGGTGTCAAAACATCCATGTATGCTCCCAGAATCATGCTCAGCTAATCATCTGAAATAGCTATTCAGAGCCTATGCCATTGAGAGTTAGTGTCCTATGGGATTGCCTTACTTAGGATGCAATTTTGAAGGTGAGAGATATTTTTACCAACTTTGTTTTTACATTTATTTCACTCTCCTGATGAACTTGCTTTTCCCAATATTCTCTAAGGACAGGATAAATTAATAGTAATGAGCTCATTTGGAAAGAAATGGGCTCGTGATCATTTTGGCTTTGTTCACTGTGCAGTAATGGCTCCTGCTCATTTTATTTTAAGGAATTTTGCTTAGGCAAGATGCTGAGTACAGCAAGGTGGTTTTCGCTAAAATAAACCTATTGAATTTTGGTGAGCCTTTGGGACAAAAAAGGAAAGACAATTGCCTATAAAATGTGGAATTGTTATCTTTTGGCGAAGAAGAACAGTAGGTGTGTGCAGCTTCTAAGTGATAAACATGTACGTTTCTAACTTCATTTGTACACCTGCCAAATCTCCCCAGCAGCTGTCTTCATTACAACCATCTGAGCACTAATAGAATGAGCCCAAAATTTCCCAAACAACATGCATCATAACTAAACTTAAAATAAGGTTTTTATATCATCAGTTGGAAAGCTTCTGACAGTATGTATAGCAAATTTTAGAGTGTAAGGTTTGTGGAGATTTTTATTCCCTTTGTTTTACATAAACATCATGATTTCAAAAGATAGCACATTTAATAAATGGGAAGGAAAATGCCAACAGAGTTTCTTTCATGAAACAAACTGCCTGGTGTGGCATAGAGAGACTACTAAGACTGTCTTGACCTAATAGTCTTAAGCAAATAATGAAGTCCTAGCACAGATTCCTATTTTCAATGTACCTGATTCCTTATTTCCTTGTTGGAGAAGTTTGGAGAACATGGAAAGAGGAAAATATTCCCTGTGTTTCTTGTGGAGATTCATCAAGCAGATGATGCTAGGCTTGTATCTGACCAGCTCAGCAGTTTGCTGACCTAATGTATGCTTTGTAAGGAAGCATCCCTACTAGTTTGGTTGTAATCCTTGATCTTCTATTAATGCTTCTGCTTTACCTTGGAGTCTACTCTTTTGAAAATAGGGATAAGGACTAGCATCTGTTGCATTCAGTTGTTGGAACTGTTAGATCATATAATGTGTGCAAAGTGCTTACCATATTACCTGGCATGGACTGCTAAAGGAAGGCGATTCATCATCCCACTCATGTGAAAGTTAAAGAAATTTCTTTATGAAATGATTTCAACATTTGGATATTAGGACTTATCTAAGCAGGGTTTATGAAAGTTCTGAGGAAGTGTCCTGAAGGCTGGCATGCATTCTGATGTCATCCTTTAAAGGGTCTTGGTGAGAGGGTAGGCCATGTTGCAGAGCGAGGTACGATTCTCATCATAGGAAGAAAGCTCTAGTCTCTCAAAAAGAGAACAAGGCAGATGATTCTGAGTGCATGCTTGTGTCTCTGCACATGTACACATGCGCAGTGTTTGCATCTGGCTCCTGATTGGGGGAAGAGTAGCTGACAAAACTCCGGAGTCCTACCTCTTATTTTGTAGTCCTGCAGATTTGGGATCAACATTTAAAAATTCTTAGTCTGTTGCTCATGGATGTTGGTGAATACATAAGGATGAACTAGTGTGTCATTTATACAAAATTAGTTTTTCTAGAATAAATGAAACATTTTTAAAATTTTAAAGTTACATGGTCTGTTGGAGTTTGAAGCTGTCTGATAGACTAGGAAACTGATGGGATTTAAAAGCAGATACAGTTAAGTTTGAATTCAGCTTTTCTCATATTGTTATGAGTTTTTGTGAGGTGTCTCCAAATCAAGTATCCATGCTTTGATAATCAAGTGGTAGGTAATTAATAACCTTATAGGGTTCTTAAGAACATTACAGTGAATAATGTAAGGAACACCTGCAATAGCACTGGGCTTAGCACAGAAATGGCGGAGAAATAATATAGGAGGCTATTTCCCTTTAATGACACTATCCTTGATAAACTAGGGAAATATGGTAGCTAAAAAGTTTACAGAGATGAACAAGAAAAGATGTTCCATGTAAGAGAGAATAAGTGAATCAGGTAATATTAGAATATCACGATTCAGTAAATCCAATCACTTAATAACACTAACTAAAAACCAGTTTATTGAACTCCTATGATGTGCCAGGTACTAAATTAATTTCTTACATGCATCATCACAGCCCTAGAACCTTAGTAATTCCCTCACAGAAGCCCTACCATGGCAGTAATTACCTGCATTTAATAAAGGAGCAAACAAGCAGAGGTTTTGCAATGCCGTTAAGTATCTCTCTTGTTACATGTAGAGGAAAAACAGAAAGTAACAAACCCATATATCTATATAAGTGAACAAGTTCTTCCTCAGTTTTTTAAACTTCTCCTGTAATTTCTAATTTAGACAAAAATTCAAGAATTCCTCATATTTGGGTTTCAAACGTATAGGACATTTAAATGACTGATAGGTTACTCTTTTTGAGTACTGTGCATTTTTAATCATTTACTAACATCTTTATCTTGTCAGTATTATATTTTTTGTGAGTTTTTTTTTCTTTTTAGAATTTCACACACCCTCTCTAAGGAGGCAGCAAAGTAGAAAGGCCAGAATGTGCTACCAGAACCCTGAGGATTTCTTTCCTGACCTGCTGAAATCTACTTTTTAACTTTGCAAAGTGAGAACTTTTTGAACTTCAATTTTCTCAATCATTAAAATGACATTATGGCTAGATTTTCTGCTATATCTTTATATCTCTATCTGAAAATGATTTCAAATTCATGTAAGTAAAACTAACAGAACTGTTTGAAATGTCTGCCATTTTAAAAAAAAAGGTTATTTTATTTGAGCTGGAGGAAGAGGGAGGGAGATGGGAGGGAGGAGGAGAGAGGGTACCCACACACGTGAATGGAGGGGAGGGGCAGGGGGAAGGAAGGAGAGAATTCTCAAGGTGACTCCCCATTGAGCACAGAGCCTGGGGACTCTATCCTAGCATGGTGAGATCATGACCTGAGCTTAAATCAAGAGTCAAACGCTTAGCTGACTGAGCCTCAAAAGGCTTGTTTTTGGCATTAAGAAATCACAGCAAAATAGCAAATTTTTTTCCATTAAAGTGAAAAATTCACTGTCTCACCTTCACCATCTACTGGAGTGAACATTTAGGATTATTCCCAAGACACTGTTGTAAGAAATATCCAATTAAAATTGCAGTTTTACTTTTTCAAGGTCTGTAGTTTGGTTATATACATATTGACTCAAAATGCATATACATTTTTAAAAATACATACAAATTTTAATTCTTTTACATTTTAGATGCTATTGTTGAGTAACCCATCAATAAAACCCTTTCTAAATCAATCCATATTGAGTTTTCATATTGTCATTTGTTCTGGTCATATTAAGCACAGATTTTCCTATATGAACTGCATCTAGCAAGAACATTATATTGTCACTAGTAATAATATATATAAAAAAGTATTTTATAATCAATCATACTGGATATTTAATTTATTCTTCTACCCCTGGCCAGAAGAATGCTTATAATAGCATTTTAGGAAGACTTTTGTTTATTAGAGGGCAAGTGGAATGATTTTAGATTTTGATTATATGAGAGAAACATTAACAAATAAAAGAAACGTGATTTGGAGCTTTCTAGCACTTAATGGCATAGTTCACTCTGAACTCTAAATTATTTATGGCACAGAAGGAGACACTTGGTAAATAACAGGAAAAGCACAGAAATCAAATACAGATTGCGGTATTTGCAGACTTTAACACTTGGGTGACCAAAATCCAAGACTAGTGATTTATTTAATCTAAACTACTTCCTAAAGGATAGTTACATTTCTGAAGGAAAAAATAAATTTGAACATTAGCAAAAGACTTAAAAAACTTCACAAATAATCCTTCTGATTGGTTGTTAAAGCCAATTGTATACAGCTGCCAGGAATCTGGAAATATTTTTTCTTAGACCTGCTGAACATTGAGAAATAGCCAATCTTATTTCAGTACAAATTAATGATGACCTGTGTTTGTGAAATGTAATATATCATCACCAAGGCAGTAAATAAACAATCACAGGAAAGTTGGAAATCTAGAGGTGTGTTTGTGTATACATGGGCACAAATATGTGTATAGGTATGTGGATTCACATGTATGCACGTATGTTTATGTCAAAAAATGTGAGAAGCTACTCTTTAGAAAAAAGAAGCAATGAGGGGCAGCCCGGGTGGCCCAGTGGTTTGGCGCCGCCTTCAGCCCAGGGCGTGATCCTGGAGACCCCGGATTGACTCTGGCATCAGGCTCCCTGCATGGAGCCTGCTTCTCCCTCTGCCTGTGTCTCTGCCTCTCTCTCTGTATGTCTCCCATGAATAAATTGATAAAATCTTAAAAAAAAAAAAAGCAATGAAAACCACACTTTTTGTAAACTATGATTAGAGTACCTACTCCAAACTAAGATATAGAAAAATTGAACTCCTGAATTATCTTTCATTTAATGCACTACAATCTTTTCTCTGATATGCAAATAATTATCCTTACTTTTTAAGCATTTTATTTTAGTACTTCTCAAGAGTTTTCCTTATGTTTAAACTGCTTCTACTTGTAGATTCACTTCAGACTCCAATGGCTTGTAACCCAAGTATCTGCTTGGCCTCTTTTTCACAGAGGGAAATGATCACAGAGAATGCTTCCTTCTATTGAATTCAGTAGCAAAACCCTTCACTGGCATCAGCTCTGGATGACATCTGGTTTATTTGTTATGTAACAGATTTACTTTTTAAAAAGGTTGAAATTGCAATACTTTTTTCCTGGAATTTCCCTTAGAATTTTACTGTGCATACCTTTTTAAAAATTCAATATTTCTACCACTCAAGTTCATGGCCTACTCCCATTAAATATAAAAGCCACATCATTCATTTCAATTTCTAAGTGGTAGAGTCCAAATAATCGTAAGCCCTAGTCCAGCTTTTACTTCTTTCCTCATTCATCATTGCACACTTTTTCTGTTCCTTCTTTTCCTTCTCTTGTAATTTTCTTTTTCTTGGGATTTTGGAATTGAATATTCAGACTGACCATAAATCCAGTGAGTTTCCTGCTATCCAAGTCTGTCACCCAAAGGAAGCACTTTGTAAAAACTAAACTCCTAAATGTCAAAGATCTGGTTAGGCCTCCCCTACAATAATGGATTACATTATCAATTTCTTTACCTCTGAGACAGTAAGATCTTTTCAGGAGGAAACATTAAGGACTTTTGGAAGAAGGCAACCATTGATAGTTGTCAAAGGGACCCTGAAAAAAGATGAAAAACATTGAAGGAAGGTAATCTTATTGAATTTGCAATTGTGACCAAGGCGAGCCCAGTATACACATAAAAGGTGCTTAATTAGGCAAGATGTATGCATATATGTATTTATTCTCCAAGAGAAGCATAGGTAAGTAGACACAAATTATGGGAGGAAGGGAGAGGGGCAGAAAACCTGCAAAAGCATTTGATAGAAACTTTGGTGACTTCACCATGACTGAGTTCTTGAAGTTCTTGCTCTTTCACACTAGTCACAGGAAATAACAAAGAAGCAATGGATATAATTGTAGGAGACTGTACAGAAATCTTAACCTCTGGTTCCCTGAGATTTAAAGGTAAAGAGACCAGAGACGAACAGAACGTTTTCACAAAGATCAACTAGCAGGGAAAAGAAACCAGATACCTAAAATAAAGTAACTGTGAGAAAAGGTAGATCTAAGCTGGTGTTTATGCTTAAGACAAAGGTCTAAACAGTCACGAAGGAGAGTTGATATGTGCACAACTTTAACCTGAAGGAAGAAGCCTATTCCAACAAAGCAAGTACAGCATGGAGTTATATTTTGGGGAGGAAAGGACAAACATCTTGAGTAATGGAAGAGAAATCTAACTCTAGGAGCTACATTCCTGGTGGAGTCACTCCATCAACATACTAGAGAATCTGCAACAGCACAGTCATTATTACTTTGTTGACAACCTTCAATGGTGTCACCTAGTGGCTACAACAAATAACAGCATGATTTTCCGTGTCAAGACTCCTCTTGGCCTCTCTCTACAGCATCCAGTAACTTCCTCTAACTTCTCATAACTACAGGATCCTGGCGATTTCTTTACCAGAAGGAGATAGGAATTGGTTTCTGTGCTAAGAGGAAAGTTGAAAGCATCAGCCATCAATTGTAAAAATAATATGTAACTGTATTTGGGTCCTGAGTTGAAGAGAAGACCAAATATTAAACACGTGCCCACTGCCTTCTGCCAGAACAGGACTCTTAATCTACTGAAAACACATTAGCAGGTGGTCCAGACATAGCAGTAGAAGAGAAGTAGAGTAAGGAATAACCATGCAAACACAAGCAATGATGTAACAGACAAGAATATACTTTCCTGTCATTTCCATGCAAAACCAAAGGTGGAAGACAAGCATTGTGGATGACTCTTGACATTAATTTAAAATCCATGTTATGTTGGTAGAGGAGAGCTAAAAGTGAATGAATCTATTACAAAATATATCTGAGGTATTTACTCTCAAGTGTTGAACTATATACTTTATTGCTAAAAAAGACTTCAAATCAATAGTTTTTCCAAATCCATTTTAAAATACATTTATTTTTTGGTTAAAATAAAGGAAGAAAAAGTATGTTTCTGCCTAAAAAAAAAAAAAAAAAAATCAAGTGGTGCTAAAATTATAGTCTTATTTTTTTCAGACCATTGTGGCTAGATAACATTACATCTTGTGCATGGTTTCTAAGTCAAGGATTTTAAACCAGAAAAATTTGAAGGACACTGGGAGCCTAAATTTTTAAAATAACAAATAATGTTCCAATTAATGTAAGTATATGCATGATTTGGTTTTGTTATTGTTAGCTATTTCAGTTATAACTTTTAATCACTGATGTGACTTAGGGTATTGTATTTCATCCAAGACCTATATTAAAATCTGAAAAAAAAATTTATCAACTCCTGTCAACCCCACTCCTTAATTATCCCTATTATCATCAGGCATTGTTTATTTAGGAGAAGAAAAATGATTCTAATATTTGCCTAATAAAACATAATTATGCAAAATGTGTCTAAAATTAAAGTATTCTCTAATATCAAGTATTTTGGAAATAACTATTCTATTATACACATACTTTTATTTTGTTGAATAGTTCAGATTTGACTATAGTTATTTAAAAAGTTACAGATTTTTTTCCCCAATCTGAACTATTTACAGATATCAGAGTAGTCCTGGAATACGTGGGTGTTCTATTCTTAGTTAACTGAGAGCATGTGGCCGAAGAACTTAAGCTATGCAGGTATAATGAAAAAAAAAAGAGAGGTTCTTATAGCTCTAAATATTTTTTGATTCTAAAATGTACAAAGTGTTACTGGAACTTAGAGAATTTAAACATATAGAAAATACTTCTATGCAGATACAGATACCAGAAAATGGACCATATTCAGATATATAAGATATGCATTCCCAAGACACAAAAAGGACTGAGTAATTTAAAAATGAAATTGAGAATATATTTAAATTTTCCAAATTTGAAAAAGTCAAATTCTAAAATAGCTCTAAAATGAAATAGATATTCCAATAATTTAACAATAGTTACAAAATCAGAGGCTATTATGCTTTTCAAAAAATACACAGATTAGAAACCAGTGGAAGGGGCTGCTTGGTTGGTTAAGTGTCCAACTTTGGATCAAGTCATGATCTCAGGGCCCTGGGATCCAGCCCCACATGAGACTTCCTGCTCAGCGGGCAGTCTGCTTGTACCTTTGCCTCTCCTTTCCTGCTTATGTGTACTCTCTCTCGCTCATAAATAAATCAGAAAGAAAGAAAAGTAGAAAAAGAAAAAGAAAAAAAGAAAAAGGAAAAAGAAAAAGGAAAAAGAAAAAGGAAAAAGAAAAAGGAAAAAGAAAAAGGAAAAAGAAAAAAGAAAAAGAAAAAAGAAAAAGAAAAAAGAAAAAGAAAAAAGAAAAAGAAAGAAAAAAGAAAAAAGAAAAAATCAGTGGAAGATGGAGTTCTAGGTAGGAGAATGAGGAAGGCATTTTCTTTCTTTTTTTTTTTTTAATTTTTATTTATTTATGATAGTCTCACAGAGAGAGAGAGGTAGAGACACAGGCAGAGACACAGGCAGAGGGAGAAGCAGGCTCCATGCACCGGGAGCCCGATGTGGGATTCGATCCAGGTCTCCAGGATCGCACCTTGGGCCAAAGGCAGGCGCCAAACCGCTGCACCACCCAGGGATCCCAGATATTTTCAAGTGCCTACTCTCTCTTCTCTAAACTTGACATGGGTTTTCAGTTTAGGAGCACTTATAAACTAGAAGAATAAAATCAATGTAAGAACAAAGACCTCAAAGTTTATTCTTGAGTTTACAAGTTTCCATGTTCTCAAATGTTAATACTATGTGCTTGATAGGAAACATAAAAGTTATTTGAAACCAAAGGCTCATTTAGAAACCTAGTTTATGCATTTATTAAGAAAACCTTTTTTACCTAAGAGTCACCAGTGATCTTTCAGCTTTGTGAACAATACAACTTCAATTTTGCCTGTGTTTTCTTGAATGAAAAGAAACAGTAACAATCAAATGAGCATTGCCCAATATGGGCTGTTCATGACTCTCCTATTCAATTAAGTTTACTTTCCCAAATTATGTGTGAGGCAGCATGTACATATTTGTCAATAAATGAGAGACAGAACTTGTCTCTTTTGCCAAAGGGTGTCTAAAAGGTAGAATATACATATTGAAAACAAGAAAAAAAAAAAACTATGATAGAACAACTTTAAAAGAAATACCAGATATTTAGAAGTACATATGTTAAGGTAATCTAAAACACTACAAGCCAAAACCCACCTAATTCTTCATGGATATGAAAATGGAGCTCACAGCATGTAGTTACTAGAGAGCATAGAAAAGTTACAAGCATCTATAAATATTTGAAAATATTATTTAGCCCATCTGCAGATTTTTATAGATGCTAAGTGCTTCAAACTACTATTTTATCCATTATTTTTTATACCAACAAGATTATAAGTAACAATTTGTTTAATGATTTGATGCAGTGAAATAAGCTTTGAATGCATCAAGTTCTCTATTAAACAATGAGATATTTGAAGCCATATATTTTTCTAAGATTGCAAGGATATTGGAGGAGAAAGGAAATATAAGGGCAGAGGCCTTGGAAATCCTTGGAGAAGACATGGGCTAAAAGTCTTCTAGGTCTGTTATCATTCAGCATCTTTCTCCATCAATTTGATAGTAAAGGTCCATGCAGCACTACCATATGCTTAACTCAACTCTGGACTGTGTAGTTTGTTTGTTTTTAGGTAGCCTGGCTCCCTGCTCAGTGTGGAACCCAACATAGAACTTGAACTCACGACCCTGAGATCAAGACCTGAGCTGAGATCAAGAGTGAGACACTTAACTGACTCAGCCACCTAGGCATCCCTGGACTGGGGTCTTTGATAAGATATTCTTAAGTGGACTTCTACTATTCTTGTCCTTTCTTTCCTTACTCAAAGTAGCTTATTTTAATGCAAGAGAGCAAAGACACATTCTTATGTAAGAATTTTGAAGCTATTCATACCCGTAGGAAAAATAATTCACTTTATTCAGTATACACTGTAATTTCTCAGTATATGTTTAGTATATTAATAATATCTTTGTGTTTTAGAATTTTTTTTTTTTTACAACATGTGGTAAGATCAAGTCAAAGTAGACCAAACTAAAAGCAGATAGGTTACTGAAAAAGTTCAAATGATAGCTAATATTTTGTCTCAGTGTTTTGGAATATTTAATTGTAGTTGAAACAACTCACATCAACAGGATAGATCCAGAATGGAGTCACTTATGCTAAGCCCACATCACCAAATGAGACTTACAGTTTCAGCTCTCCTGGAAATGGAATCTTAAATGAGTCCATCAGTAATTGCCTGACCAGCACTAGTTAGGGAATCTGTCTGACAGATTCCTGACATCCTCCTCTAAAGTAAAGTAGCCATGCCATAACCACCTACTCTTATGCCTCATGTAATTTCCCCTTTTGTTTCTGCTCCCTTATGCCTATAAAAGTCTTTCATGTTGTACAGCTCCTCAAGCTTCTATCTGCTGGATTGGATGTGACCCAATTCTAATCAATTTTGATTCAAATAAAGTTTTTAATGAGTCTCAGTAGGTCTTTAACAGCCTCTTGCCCTCTTTAGGCATTTGGTTTGCAACTTTTTCTTTGACACAGGTCTCTTTGAAAGAACAAGTGTAGGTGGGTTGCTAATACTGTCTTTGGGGTCAAACAAGACTTCCTCAGAACAAAACTTCCTCAAAAGCTGAGCCTGAGACAAAGATTTGGCTGTTGGTAGTTTCTTTGGAAGACAATGCCAGGAGGCAAAAGGGAGACAGAGACACCAAACAAGTCAGTAAAGGTCACAATAAGCATGGGCTACTGCATCTCAGTCCTACCAAGAAGCCTTTAAAAGATTCAGTGGACCATACTTCTGAATTGTCAAATCTCTAAGAACAAGGGAAACTGGGACATTTATCAGTGGATTCCCATCCCCAATTGGTTGAGGGTTGAACTGGGGGTATTTACTCTGCCATATTTCAGTGTTCAGCCTAGACAAGGAAGCAAACATACTGGGGAATGCAAGAGTTTTCTCAGGTAGAGGTACTCTGTGTGCAGCAAACTTTCTAAAACTGCAGGTAAATTCAAGGTAGGATCTGGGACAATATGGCTCTCTTACAACCAACTTTGTTATGGAATTGCAAATCAATTTTTTAAAGCTTCACACGGGCAATAGTAATTATTATTACATTCTGATTTTTTAAAAATTATTTTTTTGGTTTTTAATTTGTATCAATTGGAATGCAAGGTAAAGTCCTTTAAGAGAATTTTCTTTTTTATGATTGGAATTTTGAAGCAGTCCTTAACCTCTGATAATATGCTGCCCTTATACTGATTTCCTTTTATACCAAAAACTAACATTAAAGAAAAATTCGTCAATGACACTTGTTAAAGCATGGTGAGAAAGACTTTATTCAAGTGGGGGAGGGGTGCTATCAGAGCAGCTTTAGGGACTACTGAAATGGAATTTGACAATAGAATAGAAAGATTGTTTCAACTCTAAACACAGCATGGGCAAGTGGGAACTAATAGCTAAGGTGCAAGGAGGGCTCAGTGGATGGAAAATTACTAAGAGAAACATCAGGGGCAAAGGTAATCAGTTATCACCTAGAGAAGGTGGAGGCTGAGAAGCCTGGTTAGATAGACCCTAAAGGTGATCAGATATGGAGGATGGGGGACTCCAACTAAATTGACTTAGGATTCCTGCTTAAATTGGACAGTACACAGACAAAGAAGTCCAGAAGTTGAAGCCGAGATGAAACAGAGTTCAAGAGAGCCTGATAGAATGAAATCAAAGAATCTTTGAGACTCAACTGTACTGAAAATACCACTGAATTAGTTAATTTCTCCCACATGTGTGGATGGTAATGGAGTCTCTAATAGATTTAAGGTTTAAGGTCTGGAATAGGAAAAGGACTCGAGTTAAGTGTCTGAAAGACAGGCTAAGTTTTAATGTGGCTGGCAACCTTTCAATGATTCAGAAAATTCTATCCTATAAACAAAATAAAAGACCCAGAAAATTGTTTACACTGTAAAATATTTGCAAAGTACTTTAATTTTCCCCTCCTAACACCTAGTAATTTACACATAAGCCAGTTTAAACTCATTAGCATTTGCCAAGCACACTCCTCTTCAAAAGCTTCAAATGGGGATGGCAATCCAAATAGCAAAGTAGGGCTTTGACCCAGCAGGTAGGGGTGGCTTCATTAGCTGACTGTTCGGCTGTTTTTCCAGCTGAAGCTCAACTTGTGAAACGAATGTGCAGGAAAATGTGGGGCAGACATATATAAATAATTTAACTTGAGAAGAGTACTCTAAACCTCTCATTTATAGTCACCTTTTATTATTTTCTTATTCCTACAGACCAGAGTAGAAAGTGTCTTAAGAGTCCCAAGAAGGGTAAAAAGCATTAATACAAGCAAATGTCCAAATAACTAAAACCAGGATTAAGCATATAATCTGAAAAAAATAAATTATTGAGATTGTTGTCTTCAGTGGCATACATCTCATACGTCAGACGCTTTTGGTTTTCTCTTTTCCCTTATTAGAGTGCTACCAATCAAAAACTAATGAACTAGGAAATAAAATTTCTCTCCCTTTCCCCACCCCCCATCAGTTTATCTGCACAGAGCCAAAGGTGAGGTATGTGTACTGGATTCTCACAATTCAAATGCATTTAAGGAAGGATTAAACAATTCAAATGCATTAAAGATTAAGCAACAGCACTTTTATTCTATTTTAAAAGGCATCAGTATTTTAGCAACAGCTCTGAACATGGTATTGTACCCATCTTCCTCTCTATGTTAGTTTCCTACTGCTGCTGTAACACAAATTACCACCAATTCAGCAGTTTGAAAAAACGCGAATTTATTATCTCAGTACCCTAGCTCAGAAGTACAAAATGGGTCCCACTAGGTCAAAATGAGTCCCACTAGGTCAAAATGAAAGCTTTTTGCTCCTTCTGGAAGCCCTGAACTAAAATCCTTTTCCTTACCTTCTGCAGAGGCCCCTCACATTCTGTGGCTTGTGGTCACCCCTTCTCCATCTTCAAACAAGATGGTGTTAACACCCTCCAATCTCTGGCTCTGATCTCTTCCACGTCTCTCTTCTCTTTAAAGGATCCTTGAGATTACATTGAGCACACCTGGACAATCCAGGCTACCTTTTATCTTAAAGGCAGCTGATTAGCATCCTTAATTCTATCTGTAACCTTAATTCCCTGTGGTTATGTAACATAACATATTCAAAGGTTCCAAATATCAGGGTGCAGACATCTTTTGGGGGCCATTAACCTACATACTACCTCTCCAGCATTCCTTGGTGAAGACAGCTATCCACATTCCCAGCCCCACAAGGCATGCAGACCCTGCACCGGACCAATGATAACCACTTGCCAGTTAAATTGTGTATCATATTGTTAAAGTGTGTGCCATGTTGGCTATGAATTAACCGAAAAGTTGGAAATGCTGTACTACTGGATATGGGAAAATGACAAGAGAAGGACATAAGAATGAAATGTGTTTATTCAGCCAAAGTTTATAAGGGATAATAAAATCGTAAAAAAAAAATAAAGGTCATATTTTAGTGATTTATTGAATACAGACTATTTTTATATAATATCTTCTAAAAGAAATTAATACCTGTTATGGAAACTTGGGAGTTTTGGTAGCTGTGATTTATCTATTCAAAGATTATTGGATATCTTATAGGGATGGCCCCAGGGGAACATCAGGGACTAGAATCCGGGGTTGGCTTTCAAATAACTCACCAATTTGTAAGACAATCAGACAAGGAACCATTTAGAAACAGAATGAAAAACTTTAGCATAGGTCTTAGAGCGTTAAAGGGGCACAGCAGAGACTCACTGGAACCACTCTGATGCAGAAATTCTCCAAAACAGAAGTGAACCAACCTTTGAGAAAGGGAATGTGCCAGGGAGTATAAAATTTGCCGAAGTACATCACCAGGAAAAAAAAAAAATCAATAAACATGGCATATGCGGTGAAATCCAGGTAGAACAATGTGGCTGCAAGTCAGTTTGCACAGGGGATTAGGAGGAATGTGGGTAGAGGAAAGGTTAAGAAGATCCAGCTCATGAAAGCCCTTGTTTGCCTGAGGATTTTGGACTATTATCATGTAGAACAGGGTGATGTGATGAGGAATATCATCCATTTCTAGAAAACTGCAGATGGTATTATAAAGGAAGGACCAAAATGGGGGCGAAAAGGATTATCCTGCTTCTTCCTTTGCTACTATGGCTACTACGTTAAAATTGCAGCCAGAAAAAAATGTTCTGAATGTTTGCTGATAGAAAATTAGTTAGAAAATCATCTCTACTTAATCCTCACTCACAACATCCCAGACACAGATCCCATGTCTCTGTCCATTGTACAGACAAGAAGACTGAGGTTTAGAGAGATTAAGTAACTTTCCTCTGAACTCTATTCTGTCAAATGTGCATCTAGGATTAAAGTTGACACCTCTGCTCTCAGAAGCTTCTTAGAGCTCCCAGAGGCGGATTTACCTTGAGGTTCTCAAGCTGAATCTTCTAGTTATCTTACTGGCATGGGCCCATTGTAAAATTTGACAGATGCAAGGAGGAAGCAGAAGCCTGGTCAGGGACATGACACAGTTATAGAGTGCTGTCCCAGCTCTGGGGGCCACCACATCCATGGGGACACAGCAGAACACCCAAGGTCGCCAACCTCAAGTAGAAGGAACCCGAAGAACTGCTGCCCTTTAACTGCTGAAACTCCTTTGTAAGATATCTTGTACAAGTTAGTGCCCATGAAAGATGTACTGAAGTCTGTTACATAAAATGAAATTACAAATGGGTTTCATCCAGAGAATTCAGTGTAAGTCCTCACAGAACCCCTGACCTACTCTTTCAGGCTCCACGGGTCTATCATCCAGTCTGTTGGTGTTCCTGGGATCTCTGAAACTGTTGGAATAATGTTCACAGCAGCAAGTCAGGGCCAAAGCAGCACAAAATAGAATGGTTCAGCTCTTACTGATAGAATTCAGTTCCTCAAAGCCCAGACTCCTTCCTCTCTGACAGGAGACCGAATGGCTGGCTTGGTATTCGCCAGAGATTTGGTGGGGTAGACTGATGGCAACTGCTTCAAAAAGTTCAAGTACAGACAAAATCTGCCCAAAATGGCAGGAAGGAATGACACTTAACTGAGAGGTTAACATTTTTATTTCAAAAAGCACGATACTGTATATAACACCTTCTAAAAAATAATAAGGTACTGTAACGAAGTGAATTCCTTTTTTTTTTAAAACCACAATAAGGATGTATAGAATCCTTCAACGTGAGTTTGTTCAAATTTTACCTAAATAGAATGTAATATAGTTGGGAGACAAAAGGGGTGATTTCTGCCTGTCACAAAATAAAAGCTCTTTTGCGGGTTTTATTTGTTTATTTATTTATTTAAATTTTACATCCTTAACATATATTACAAGGGCTTCATTGTTTAGTTTAGAATATACATACTGTATTTGAATAATTGTTTGGGGGTTATATGTGCCATGAAAGGTACATTTTCCTTTTTATAAACAATAAACAACAAACTGACACAAAAAGGAATGGAACCATTTAAAAGTTTTGTCTCATTCAAAATAGAATACAGTCTGAGATTCAACACAGATTCTTCCTTGAAAGCTGCAATTATTTCCCATCCCCCTAAAACAGAAAAAAAGAACAAAATGCAGAAACATATACACAATTCATCGGATTTAAATTTCTACCTGCAGTAGACTACACTAAACATCTGAGCCTTCTGCTTTGTTATGGCTATAATCACATAGATAGTTTAAACATGAAAACTGTTTTAAAAGTTTGCTTTTATTCACCTTCTACAAGATGCCTCCTTTCTCCACAAATAATCTGACCAGCACTTTTTGCTTCAAATACTCATGGTATACATATGTATGTGGAAAAATACATTTATGTCCTTTAAAATTTCTGGGTCCATATAGACATGTCCATTCCTATTGGAAGCATGGCTGATCCGCCCAAGATTCTTCTGGAGTGTGTATCAACTTGGTGTATTGCACTGTTTAGCAAAAAGCCTATCTCTTTTCCCCTGTTCCTCTGTCCCCTGCAAGTCCAGTGTTAATTTTTTACTTTAGAGTTTCATCTACTTAAAACTTTATACTACAATTTCTACTATATTTAAAAGAGGTTGACTCAACAACGCACCCACACACAGAGAAGAAAAAATTCCATCTTGAAAAGCTAACATTCATTATTCAATATTTTAATATACCATAGAACTTTCCTTTGAGAATTTTCCTTAAAATATATATTCTTCACTTGAAGCTGTCATAAAAATGGAAAGAATATCTTCTCTGATTTTTAAAACCATCAAAGTCAGGTTTTTAAAAACTACTTTCCAAACCCCAGGAGTAGTGTATTTGGAGGGCAAGCACATCAGTATCTTTAGAAAATGAGTTGAAGACAGTAACATTTGATTCCTATTTGAACATTTATTATTTGTACCAATGAATTCTGACTGAAAAATGTAACTACTATTATCACTAATTATAGTTACGTAGCTACACTGAAGTAAAGCTGCATCCCTTTATTTCAACTATGGAAATCTGATAGGCAGGGTGTTTGATTTGTCCCATCCCACTGTCTCTTCAACAGCTTTCTACTGCACAGATTGTTAAGAATGATTCACAAACTGTTGCTGCCTTCACACTACATACTATAAAAGGTAGCCAAGACATAATTGTATGTGTACTGAACATAAAATAATTTGTGGCTTCAGAATATGTTTTGATACAAAGCCTGCCGGCCCATTGTAGAAAATTTTGTCAATTTATGTAAAAATATTTATTACCTGTAACCATAGATACACAAAATCAATGTGTGTGTTATGTAACATTATGTCAGTAATGCATTTGTTACTGTTTAGAGATTTCTTTTGCTCCAGATTACTGTGCTGCCAAATAACTTTTTTTTTTTTTTATTATACTAGGGCAAGTGATTGCTGTGCTACATTTGCAATTGTAATGATAATTTTCCTGGGAATGCTAAATTATGTCTTAATTTTATTCAAAAGCTTTTATTTTCAAAGCAATTAAACTTATTGTTGATTGATATTTACCATCTAATGTTCCTGGAACACTAAAATAATACGCTTTATACAAAATCTTCCATTATAGTACATTGCTTGAGAGTAGCTATTTGATATAACAGCATTCAGTTGAGTTTTCAAACCAAAGAACAAAAATTATAGCAATTTCACTTGAAATCCATAAATCCATGCACAGGACTGTGTTCAACAGAATCACTAAATGCTATTTGTTATTCAAAGATGAATGAATCAATAGAAAAACAGAACTGATAAATCATTAGTACTTTAATGCAGAGTGGAGGGAAAAACTAATAAATCATGCATTTCAAGCACTTGTTTTCCTTATGGCATGTTTAAAAACATAAAACATGCAATGATGAGATGCAGGTCAATATGAGTGAACAATACTCAAACTGCCAAGAATAGCATTTCATCTTATCACATAAATTTAATGAAACACTAAGAAAAGTACATATTCCATGATTTCTTTCAACAGAGACTCCAACCATACCATGAATACTGTAAACAATGATCTGGACCAACATTTCCAAATAAACATTCGAAATGTCGTAGAGATGGGAGTGGTATAGACATGGGAGAGGACTAAATGCATGCATGATTGGCTTCAGTGAGCTTAATAGTCCTTAGAGGTATCAATTTATACTAGAACAAAACTGATACAATCATTTACTTTCTCAAGTGCACTTAACTGATCCATTAAAAATTACAGATACCTATATTTATAAAAGACCCAAAAAAAGCAAGAAATCAGCGATTGAGCTTTGATTGTGTTGTATGGCCTATTGTCTGCATAAGGTGACAATTTTAGTTATAATGGGTAATTCACTCTCTTCCAGAGTTTAAGTCATTAAAAAATTAATCATGAGAACAATACATTTTCTCCACAATGCTAATTAATTATACATTAACCCATTTCTCTCAAACATCTTGTTCTGAATCTTTGGTGGGAAATAGTATATTAGGCACATAGTTTCAAAAATATATTTGGTTACTGGTGTGGTTATGAATTTTCTTCTAGATCTACATGCAGAAAGGAATAAGGCTTGTCATATTACCACACTTTGCTGCCAAGTAACTTGTTTCTGTTTTCACTTATTTCAGGAATGAGAAACAAAATGAAACAAAATAAAAATCACTTTCTATTTTTTTAGCACAAGAAAACTTTATACCTGATATTTTATATTCCACTCAGAAGCATTAAGATGTTGAAGAAAAACTATTTAGATACAGCAAGGTGTTGTAGTCAACTATTTAATAAAGCCTTCCTAGTAAAAGTTTCTCTTCAAGTCATAGTTCAAAGATCACTGATACACTGAATTTAAAAGGGAAAAGTATCACAATCTGTGGTTATGATCATTGTAGCAATACTGATTAGTGCTTATCAATAATTGGAATCACACAGAGAATTAGCTTTCCCATGGTATTTCCTTTATGTTTCACAGATTTCTCTCATAGGGTAGCAAATGGAAACTGAGGGAGGAATGAGTGGGAGACATAAAAATCTATGGGAATGCATGCAACAAAAATATGCAGTACCACTTCATGTAAACTTCTGCCTTCTTCATGCAAAGATGCCTATAAAAACTGAGACAAATTTTCTAATAGCTGAATTGTACATTAGCTCAGTAACAAAAACTGTTAAACCAATTTTATGATTTTGCGTGAGCAAGAGAATTGAAATGGTTCAAAGATTTCCAGCATAAGTTTCCATGGCCCAATTATGCTAATTAGATCTCTAAGAATAAAATGAGACAGGTTTATTCCTTGCTTCGGTTTCTTGTCCTTTTGACGAGGGAGCAGAACAACCCGGTTTTTGGAGGAGGACCCATCAGCATTGGGGCTTGGTTCTTGTGTGTAATTTTTATCTAGGGAAAGAAAGAGAAAGAGAGTAATCTCCAAACATAACACCAATTTCAGAGAATCTCTGTTAAGGCTAATAATATTCCATGAACTACTGGAACATCACAAATATAAAATGCAGTTTCAGAGCTTTTTTTACTTCAAAAATATTTTTTTTAAAAGATTTCATTCATTTATTCATGAGAGACACAGGGAAAGAGGCAGAGAGATAGGCAGAGGGAGAAGCAGGCTCCCTATGGGGAAGCTGATGTGATTCTCTATCCCAGGACCCCGGGATTATGACCTGAGACAAAAGCAGATGCTCAACCACAGAGCCACCCAGATGCCCCACTTCAAAAAGTATTTTTAAGGGAGACAAGAATTTGCATTTAAACCATATTCTGATGCTCAGGGTATTAAGAAAAATAAAAATTAACTGAAATCACATTTTAAATATCATGTTATCTCTAACCTCATTTGTAACAGCCCAAACTCTCTTTCAGCCACATGTTATCTAGGATAATTCACTGACCATTTAAGCAGGAAAGGACCCACCATTACAGTATTCAGAATCCCAGTTACAGTCCAACATCAAGATGTACTGGAGATCAAGCCAAGCCTTATTTATCTTGCTAATCAGATTGTTTCTTTCTTTCAACATGAACTGCAAGGTTCAATTTCAAAACAATCATTAGGAATAAAAGTCAAAAGTTAACGTGCATAAAAGGTCAGAAATGATGAACTAGCTTTCTAATTTGTTAATTAATTGGTAATAGAATAGAATCAAATATTGAAAAGCCTGCTTAAAACACTTTGGGAAACTGTTCTGAAGCTACTCGTTTTGATTTCTTTGATATAAAACTACGAATCACCTTAAATGAGACAACCTTAAAGTAGATTATGTCTGCAATTTTCTCTAATTCAAGTCTAAATTAGAGAAGACATTTTATGAATATATGCTATGCTCAAAGCTAATTGAAAGCAATTATCAAAGTGGCATTTTGTCTGTGACTTTAAGATACATTGTAAGATAATAAATGATTCTCATTATGTAATAAAAAGGTCACATCTTGCCTTTGGGCTAGTGACGCTAAGAGTTTTTCAAAAGCAATCTGAGACATTTTCTTTAGAGAACTGCGACTAATACAAGAACCATCGCTTATTAAATATCAGTTGTCACCTGCACAGCACCCGCATCAGAGATGAGTATTTCTTTCAAAAAGAAACACCACCTCATTAAAAGCTGCAAAAATATATCTCTTAAAGTGCATCCCTGACATTTTCAAGTTAAAATGAATATCCTTCACTTGTCATTCACTAATAGCAATAAAACACATGCAAAAAAATGTATGTCACGTGGACTGGATCATAAAAATCGGCACTGGGGCTTTTGGGAAATGGAGATTCACTTCACAGTCTAGAAAGACAGAAGTATGTCAAAAACCTGGAAAAATGAACAACTTTATTTAAGTCTGTTGGAATCAGGTTATTCTGGGAAGATGCAGTGTTCTTTTTACTGTAAAAAGAAATTGCACCTGTAAAAGGCCAGTAGGCTAAGCTAGCCCCAAATGCTCTGGATGTATGGTTTTGTTTTATTTTTATTATCTTATGAACTGTGGATTTGTTAGCCAGATAAGATCCCAGAATGTAGGCATCTATGTGGATTAAAAAAGATCTCTGCCAGATTTTCTTTCTTTTTTTTCTTTTTTTCTGCCAGATTTTCTCTCTTAATAATTCAGCTTTAGATTATGCCATTGATTTTTTTTTAAAGATTTTATTTTTTATTTACTCATGAGAGATACAGAGCAGGAGAGAGAGAGGCAGAGACACAGGCAGAGGGAGAAGCAGGCTCCATGCAGGGAGCCTGACGTGGGACTGGATCCCGGATCTCCAGTGTCATGCCCTGGGCTGCAGCGGTGCTAAACCGCTGCACCACCCGGGCTGCCCTATGCCATTGATTTTTAAATCCCCCTGAATCCCAATTTGTACAGTATCTAACACAGTATCATCCATTCATTTATTAATTTCACAAATTTATGGCGCCTCTACAATGCTTCAGACACTGTATAAGAACTTTTAATGAATAATGCACAATCTGTGTTCCCAAGAAATTCTAGTCAAGTAAGAAAAAGTAATTTAACAGGCAAGTTCAACATATCGTAGAAACTGAAATTAAGCAGAAAGGCTCTATTTTTTTTAATGCTGAAAATGAAAGTGATTTTTTTTACACAAAAACACTAAGTTTAAATGAATTCCTGGGGAAGCACTTATATGATCACCTTAGTATCAAAAAGAACATTAACAGGCTAAAGTAAGAAGATACGTATTTCTGACTCACAGTTGCTGAACTAAATTCTTTGGAGGGTAAGGTAATATTAAGACATTTTGGAAAATAAGTTAATTATTGTTAAGACTTTGGGAGAAATATTTCATCTAGTTATTTATATAAGCTTAGTACCAATTTATGATGAAGTGTAACCATAATATCATAAATTATTGGGTATGAAATTTTGTTCATTCTTCACATTATCTTGGCATTTGAAATTTTTTTTAATCATGGCTATCTTTCTACTGGCAATTTTTTTTTTTTAAGAAATAACTTGTTGTTATTCCTTTGTTCAGTGCTTTTGATACAATGGGATCCTTAATCCATGTTCTAGTTTTCAGTTTCTAAGACAGATGGTGGCCACTCCTATTTTTAAAACGATCTAAAACCTGTCCTTTAGGTTGTTTGATCATTCCTATGATCTAAGTATACAACTCTTTCTTTAACCTAACATTATTTCCACAAAAATTCAATCTATATATTCATTGTCGATTGTTTATGGAAATGAAAAGACTGGCTCTGTTTTCCTCTTAGGAGAGAGAACATGAAGTAAACTAGCATTCATGAAATGCCTATTATGTATCTGGACACTTTGCATAGGTAATCTTATTGGATAATTAAATGTCCTTGTATATTTGAGCAGAAGCAAAAAGTACTCTATTAAGAATAATTCCAGTTCAGGTGAGATGATGGTGTGGTCACCGAAAGTCAATGGAGGCTCCAGAAAGCTGTAGAGACATGAGTATGTTTAGGTTCAGATTGCCCAGTAGGGTGACCTGGTTAAAAGATCCTCCCCAGGAATGAAATAATGATTCAGATGCCTATTTTGTATATATTCCATACTTTTTGTTTTAAAGATTTTATTTATTTATTTGTTTGTTTGTTTATTTGAGAGAGCATTTGCGCACACGAGTGGGGGAGCGGTGGTGGGCAGAGGCAGAGAGAGAGAATCTCAAGTAGATTCCATGCTAACTGTGATGCCCAACCTGGGCCTTAATCCCACGATCCCGATATCAGGACCTGAGCCAAAATCAAGAGTCAGATGCTCAATGACTGAGCCATCCAAGTGCCCCTACATTCCATACTCTAGTCTTATTATTTTTATTTATTTATTTTTGAGAACCTGATAGCTACCAGAAAAACAATGAGTAAGGAGCAGATTTTATCCCTAAAAACTTTAAAATATACTAAATTTCAGCAATCTGAAGACATAAGCCAAATATTCAGCAATCTTTGCTTCCATCTTTCAGCAATCAGGAGGTTGCTTCTTAGCTGTTGCTTAACACATCAAATATTTATTGAGCACTGGCTATAAAGAATTTGCAACTTGATTTTGATTGATTTAAAGATACTTTATAATTGAGAGAGAATTGTAGGCACTCATAAGCAATGGTGATGGGGCTTCCACAAGTTGGGATGGCTGCATGAAGGCAGAACATTGCTTTAAGAATGCAAGATAAATATTGTTGGTCATACAATAGTGTCCTCCTATAAAAACTTTTCATTTCTGCATATTATTTATTCCTTTGCAAAGCAATAGTGGCAAAAGAGAGGCACTTCTGTTGCATGACTTTTTCTACTTCTATCATCCTATTATATATTAAGATTGGCTATCTCTAAAAATGAAAAAATTTGATTGCAGTTTCTGTTTTATAAGGATTCAATACAAAATAAAGATGCACACATGGATACCAAATCAAGGATTACAAGACACAGTTTTCTTGTTTCTAGTGTATAATCAGTATTACATCCTGTGATAGCTTCACTTCATAATTATAATATTGAGAGTAATAACAAGATAAAAAAATAAGATTTGACTTTATGTGCTGAACATTATGCTAAGTGCTTTACATAAGTAATTCAGATGCTACCTGTTTCGTATTTTTGACTTTCCCTCACCAAAAGTCTATTCCCATAAAAGTATTATTATTTAGATTTGTAGAATTGAAGTATAATTTCATAAGTGATAAATAGGAGGTTAATATCTCATAGAAGTAAACAGTGTTTACTCCCATTAGATATTTATGCTCTCTATGAAGCACTTCCTTTAGCCTAATTAAAACTGAGGTAAGAGATGACTCATTCTCCAGGCAAGTTTCATACGACTCATTGGTATTTTCCTTCCTAGGTTCCCCATTCCCTAGTATCGAATATTCTCACTACCCTTTATTATAACGGGCAATGTTTCTTTTCCTCAGGTCATCTGAACATCTTGTTCAATATCCAGTTTCTAGGGGCTTTGGCTACCCATCTAAAGGCTTACCAGACTTTCTGATAAGAGAAGTATCCAGGATGGCAGTGTAGGAAGATTCTGAACTCACCTTCTCCGATGGACATACCAAATTTGCCACTACATATGGATCATTTCCCTCTGAAAAACATTTGAAAAATAGATGAACTGCTCTCCACAACAAAGGATAAAAGAACTATATTGGGATAGGTAGTAAAAGCCCCACCCTGGCACAGCAACACAGTCAGAAGGGATATCACCAGACAAATACTTCTCCCAGAAAAGCAGGAGGCAGGGATTGGTTCCCCATATTGGATACCCAGCTCCTGGGATATGCACTGGAGAGATGATCCCCAGAAAGTCTGGCTTGGAAAACATTTTGGGTTTTCGAAGTGGGGCTGACATTTTGGGTTCCCAAAGTGGTACAGGAAATTGAGATTTCCCTCCTGGAATGCTTACATGCTATCTTGCTTGCCCTGAGACCCAGCAAAAAAAAAAAAAAAAAAAAAAAAAAAACAGCTATTTGGAAAGCAGCTAGACTATATGTAAGGAGATTCATTTGTTGATCTGGGGACATTGGCTGGAAGGGCACGGAACATTTGAGGTGCTCTCTGGAGACAGAGGCACTGGAGAATGACATTGTTGCACTCTCCACATTGCCTACCAGCCTGGGTGGATGAGGCTGGATTTGGCACCCTCCTTTTGTCTTGTTGGGAGGATAGGGGCAGGTGGTTGAGGTAATTGCTGAGGCAGAAGGGCATGGGTGGTTTCAGTGCTCCCCGTCTCCCTGACTGAGAGAGGCAAACATGAATGGCTACAAAATTCTCCTGCTCACTAGCTAAAGTCTGCAATAATCCTCTGCCCTTTGGCTGGGATTGGTGAGTATAAGTGATCTCAGAATTCTCTCATTTCCAGCCTAAAGCTGGTGTCCATGCACAGACAACACACTCTCCAGCTGCCTTGTTAAAACCAGTGGGCACATGCAATGCACAGATTTGGGACCACCCTGTGATTGGCTGGCCCTGATGGCCAAGAGGCCTGGTGTTCCAGAGCTCCACAGGACTGTAACAACCGGAAAGACAATTCTTGGCAGTTCACCATCCCTGGGCACTGCACAGACAGTAGACTGAAACACAACCCCAGTCTTCCTGTTAAAAAGGCCTATTCATTTAGATTGGAGTTTCAGCTTTAAACCTTCAGGCTTTAGATTTCCCATATATCTAGAGGCTAAAAAGCACTTTCAGGAAATATAAGTGGAGAGATACTATCCTTAAGCACCCCACTGACCTTGCTACAGCTCCACAAAACTTTCCAGAAAGGAGCTACACACAGGCTCATCAGAAGCCTCAGTTTTTGCAGCTGTTGCCCAGGGGACACCTCCAAATCTCCTGGTCTACAGACTAGCAATGATTACAAATGCAGCCCCATAGACTAAATATTAGCATCCTTTAAAAGCTGTTGCCTGAAAGTTGATGCTAAATGAGATTCCTCCTCTTAGGATTACTGATAGATCTTGGCATACACTTAACAATAGAGATATATTAAGAACGAATTATGTGGCTTAGAAAATAAAAAAGGTTCAAGAGACAACCAAAATTTAGAAAAAGTTTCAATGAGAAGGATCTTCAAGTACACAAGGCCAACCCTCCAAGACTGAGAGAGGTAGCTAAATAGCTATTTAGGCGAAATCACCTAAAACACAGAAATAAACACAGAGTTAAACAAAATGGGAAAACAGAGATATATGTTTCAAATGAAAGAACAAGAGAAAACCTCAAGATAAAAACCTTAATGATACAAAGGTAAGTAATTTACCTGATAAATAATTCAAAGGAATGATCACAAAGATGTTGATGGAACTTGAGGAACAAAAGGTGAACAGATAAAAATTTTAACAAAGAGATAAGAACATATGGAAAAAAGTAACAAATGGAAGTCACAGAGATAAAGGATACAATGATTGAACTGAAACATACATTAGAGGGGTTCAATGGATTGAGTGGGGTAGAAGAATACATCAGCAAGCTGGAAGATAAAGCAATGGAACTTAGAGCCACAAAAAGAAAAAATAATTTTACAAAGTGAAGATAGCTTAAGGGACCTATGGAACCACATCAAGTGGAATAACATTTGCATTATAGGGGTTCCAAGGGAAAGGGGCAGAAAACTTATTTGAAGAAAAAATGGCTGAAAACTCCCCTAATGTAAAAAAGAAACAGGGATCCCTGGGTGGCGCAGCGGTTTGGCGCCTGCCTTTGGCCTGGGGCACGATCCTGGAGACCCAGGATCGAATCCCACGTCGGGCTCCCTGCATGGAGCCTGCTTCTCCCTCTACCTGTGTCTCTGCCTCTCTGTCTCTCTCTGTGTAACTATCATGAATAAATAAATAAAATCTTTAAAAAAAAAAAAAAAAAAAAGAAACAGACATCAATTCCAGGAAGAACAGGAAATTTCACATAAGATTAATTCCAAAAGAGCCAAGATAAGACACATTATAACTAAAATGTTAAAGGTTAGAGAAAAAATTTAAAACCAGCAAGAGAAAACAACAACAACAATTTGTTATATACAAAGGAAATCCCATAAGACCATTAGCAACTTTGCAAGCCAGAAGGTGGCATGACATATTCAAAGTGCTAGAAGGAAAAACCTTCCAACTGAGAATACTCAGCAAGATAATCATTCAGATTTGCGGGAGAGGCAAACATGAATGGCTTGCCTCAAAATGAAGATTTTTCCAGACAAGCAAAACCTAATGTTGTTTATCAATATTAAAGTGGCCTTATGGGATGCCTGGGTGGCTCAGTGGTTTAGCATCTGCCTTCAGCTCAGTGCATAATCCTGGGATCCAGGATCAAATCCTGCATCCGGCTCCCTGCAGGGAGCCTGCTTCTCCTTCTGCCTGTCTCACTCTCTCTCTCTCTCTCTCTCTGTCTCTGTCTCTCATGAATAAATAAATAAATCTTTAAAAAAATAAACAAAAAATAAACTGGCCTTATAAGAAATATTAAAGGACTTCTTTAAGCTGAAAGGAAACAGCAGGAAAACATACAAAAGTAAAATTCTCACTGGAAAAAGTAAATACATTGTAAAGGTAGTGGATTAATTAGTTATAAAACTACTAAGAAGGTTAAAAAGACTTAAGTCGTAAAATTAAGACTATAGTAATTAATTATATCAAAGAAAAAAATGTAAAACATGACATAAAAAACATAAAATGTGGGTAGAGTAACAATGTAAAGTCTTCAAATGTGTTCAAATTTAAGTTGCTATAACTTAAAAATAAACTGTTATATAAATAGAATGATATATATGTGAATCTTATGGTAACCACAAAGGAAAGACTTATAGTAAGTACACAAATGTACATAAGAAAGGAATCTAAACAACACTAAAATCATCAAATCACAAAGAGAGAGAGAGTAAGAGAAGAAGCAGACAGGATCCACAAAAACAACCAGAAAATAATGAACAAAATAGGCAGTAAGTAAATACCATCAATAATTACTTTAAATGTAAATTGATTAAATTCCCTAATAAAATGATACAGAGTGGCTGAATGGATTAAAAAGCAAACAAACAAACAAACAAACAAAAAAAACCCCAAGATACACTTATCAACGGTCTGAAAGAGACTTCAGAAGTATGGACACAACTACACCCACAAAGACTGAAACAAAGACGTTAGCAAACTGCATAATGATATAGGAGTCAATCCAGCAAGAAAATATAGCATTTATGAATGTATATGCATATAACATAGAAACACCCAAATATATAAAGCAATATTAAAAGACCTAAAGGGAGAAATTGATAGCAATACAATAATTTTAGGGGATTTTATACCCTACTTACATCAATGGATAGATCCTCCAGACAGAAAGAGACTTTGGTTTTAAAAGACCCACTGGACCAGATGGACTTAATAGATATATACAGAATAGACCATCAAAAACAGCTAAATACATATTCTTCTCAAGTGCACACAGAGTATCCTCCAGAATAGATGACATAATAGGCCATAAAACAAGTCTCAATAAATTCAGAAAAAATGAAATCATATTAAGTATATTTTCAGAACACAAGTGGTATAGAACTAGGTATCAATTCAAAAAGAAAACTGGAAAAAAAAAAAAAAAAACTACTTCCAAATGGAGATTAAACATGTTACTAAATAACTATTTGGCCAAAGAAGAACTCAAAGAAGAAATAAAACAATACCTAGAGACAAAAACAGAAATATGACATAACTAAATCTAAGAGATGCTGCAAAAGTGGTTCTAAGAGGGGGAAGTTCATAGTAATTCAGGCCTACCTCAACACACAAGAAAAATCTCAAATAAACAATTTATACCAAAATGAATTAGAAAAAGAAGTGCAAATGAAGCCTAAAGTTAGAAGAAGGAAGGAAATAATAAATATCAGACTGGAAATAAATGAAATATAGACGTAAGGCAATAGAAAAATATCAATGAAATTAAGAGCTGCTTATCAAATAAACAAAATTCACAAACCTTTAGCTACACTTACCAAGAAAAAAAAGAGAGAAGACTCAAAAGAACCAGAAGTAAAAGAGAAGTTACAACTGTTACCATAGAAATACAAAGGATCATTAAGAGATTACTTTGAACAATTATATACCAACAAATTGGGCAACTTAGAAAAAACAGGTATATTTCTAGAAATTTGCAATCTTCCAAAATGAATCTTGAAGGAATAGAAAATCTGAATAGACTGATTACAGTAGAACTGAATTGGTAATTAAAATTTTCACAAGAAACAACAGTCCAGGACCAAGCAGCTTCACTGGTGAATTCTACCAAATATTAGAAGACTTAATACCTATGTTTCTTAAACACTTCTAAAAACTGAAGAAGGGTATGCTTCCAAATTCATTTTATGAGGCTAGAATTACCCTGATAACAAAACCAATGACACCAAACACAATTTACACTAAATTCAATACTATATTAAGAAGATCATACACCAAGGTCAAGTGGGATCCAGAAATGCAAGGATGGTTCAACATCTGCAAATAAATCAGTGGGATATACCACATGAACAAAATGATTAATATGTGATTACTTCAATAGATGCAAAAGGCCATTTGACATAATTCAACATCCATTTATAATAAAAGCTTTCACTTAACTGGGTATAGAGGGAACATACCTCAACATAAGAGAGGCTGCATATGAGAAGCCCACAGCTAACATCATATTCAGTGTAAAAAGCTGAAATCTTTCTTCTAAAAGCAAGAATGATACAAGGATCTCCACTATTTCCATTTTTATTCAACAAAGTATTAGAAGTCCTAGGCAGAGCAATTAGGCAAGAGAAAGAAATAAAAGGTATCCAAATTGACAATGAAAAAGTAAAATGGTCACTATTTGCAGATAAGATGATACCAAAAATAGAAAACCCTAAATATTCCAAGCAAGAAAACAGTTAGTACTAAAGAAATGAATTCAGTAAGGTAGCAGGATACAAATTAATATACAAAAATTTTTCTGTGTTTCTATACACTAATTATGAACTACCAAAAAAAAAAAAAAAAGAAATTGAGAAAATAATCCCATTTACAATTGTATCAAAAAAAAAAAAAAAAAACCTTGGAACAAATTTAACCAACTGGATGAAAGACCTGAACACTAAAAACTGTAAGACACTAATGAAAGAAATTGAAGAAAACACAATGAAAAGATATTTCATGCTTATGGATTGGAAGAATTAATATTGTTAAGATATCCATACTACCTGAAGCAATCTATAGATTCAGTGCAAACCCTATCACTATTCCATGACATTTTTCACAGAACTAGAGTAAATAATTCTAAGATATGTTTGGAATCACAAATAGTAAAAAAATAATCCTGAGAAATAAGAACAAAGCCAGACGAACTTCACTCCCTGATCTCAAAGTATATTACAAAGCTGAAGTATAACAAACATTACGGTAGAAAAACTGACAACTGACACAAAGGGTCAATGAAACAGAATAAAGTGTCCATAAATAAGCTCACATATATAAAATATGTGAAACAGAATAAAGTGTCCATAAATAAGCTCACATATATATGGTCAACAAATTTACAACAAAGGAGGCAATAATACACAATGGGGAAAGGACAGTCTGTTCCATGAGCAGACATTTCTCCAAAGAATGGCCACAGACACATGAAAAATGGCCAGCAGACACATGAAAAAAATGCTCAACACCACTTGGCATCAGGGAAATACAAATCAAAACCACAATGAGAGAAACCTGGGTGGCTCAGGGGTAGAGTGCATTCAGCTCAGAGTGTGATCCCGGTCTGGGGATCAAGTGCTGCATCAGGCTCCCTACGAGGAGCCTGCTTCTCCCTCTGCCTGTGTCTCTGACTCTCACTCTGTGTCTTTCATGAATAAATAAATAAAATCTTAAAAAAAAAAAAAACAAGCACAATGAGATACCACCTCACACCAATTAGAATGGCTAAAATGAGCAAGTCAGGAAATGACAGATATTGAGGAGGATGCAAAGAAAAGGGAACAATTGTACACTTTTGTTGAGAATGCAAGATGGTGCAACCACTCTGGAAAACAGTATAGAGGGTCCTCAAAAAGTTGAAAATAGAGCTACCCTATGACCCAACAATTGCACTACTGGGTATTTACCACAAAGATGGAAATGTAGTGTTATGAAGGGGCACCCGCACCCCAGTGTTATAGCTGCAATGTCCACAATAGCCAAACTATGGAAAGAGCCCAGAAATTCATCATCAACAGATGAATGGATAAAGAAGATGTGGTATATATAATATATACAATGGACTACCATCAGCCATCAAAAAAAAAAAAATGAAATCTTGCCATTTGCAATGATGTGGTTGGAACTAGAGGATATTATGCTAAGTGAAATAAGTCAATCAGAGAAAGATAATTATCATATGATCTAACTCATATGTGGAACTTAAGAAACAAAACAGAGGATCATAAGCAGAGAGAGGAAAAAATAAAATAAGACAAAATCAGAGAGGGAGACAAACCATAAGAGTTTTTTTTTTTTTTGTAAATATTTTATTTATTTATTCATGAGAGATACAGAGAAAGAGACAGAGAGAGAGACAGACAGACAGAGACAGAGGCACAGGCAGAGGGAGAAGCAGGCTCCACGTAGGGAGCCCCACACAGGACTCAATCCCGGGTCTCCAGGATCAGGCTCTGGGCTGAAGGCACTGCTAAACCTGCTGAACCATCCAGGCTGCCCAAGAGATTCTTAATCATAGGAAACAAACTGAGGTCACTGGAAGGGAGAGGTTTAGGAAGACAGGATAACTGGCTGATGAACATTAAGGAGGGCACAGGATGTAATAAGCACTTGATATTATATAAGACTGATGAATCACTGACCTCTACCTCTGAAACCAAAAATACATTATATGTTAATTAATTGAATTTAAATAAAATTTAAAAAAAAAAGAAAAAAAGAGGACAGTCTGTTAAATACATGCTACTGGGAAAACTGGACTGCCACATACAAAAGAATAAAACTGGGCCACTGTCTTATAACACATACAAAAATAAATTTAAAAAATAGTGGATTAAAAACTTGAATGTAAAATCTGAAACCATAAAATGCCTAGAAGAAAACTTAAGAAACAAACTCCCTGATATTAGTTTTAGCAATGCTGTTTTTGGATTTGACTCCAAGGCAAGGGAAACAAAAGCAAACAAAATTAAACAAGTGGATGACATCAAACTAAAAAGCTTCTGCCTAGCAAAACAAAAAGACAACCTAAATGGTAGAAGATATTTGCAAATCATACATCTGACAAAGAGCTTATATCCAAAATATACAAAGAACTTATAAAACTCAGTAACAAAGAACAATCTGGTTAAAAAATGAGCAGAGGATCTGAATAGGCATTTTTCCAAAGAAGAAATACAAATGGCCAATAGGCTGATCAAATGATGCTCAATATCACTAATTATCAGGGAAATGGAAATCAAAACCACAATGAGATATCACCTCACACCTGTCAGAATGACTATTACCAAAAGATAAAAAATAACAAAGGTTGGTGAGGTTATGGAGAAAGGGAACCCTTGTGCACTACAGGTGGGATTGTAGATTGGTGCAGCCATTCTGAAAAACAGGATGGAAGTTCCTCAAAAATTTAAAAATAGAATTACCATATGATCCAGAAATTTCACTACTGGGTATCTATTTATCTGAAGAAGGTGAAAACACTAACTTACAAAGATATATGCAGCCCTATATTTATTGCTGTATTATTTACAATAGGCAAGAAATAGGAACAACCTAAGTGTCCACTGATGAATGGATGGACAAAAATTATGTGCTATATATGTACAAGGGGATGATACACAGCATTAAAAAGAATAAAATCTAGCATTTATGACAACACAGATGTATTTTGAAAATATTATATGAGGTGAAATAAGTTAGAGAAAGACAAATACGATATGATTTCACTTATATGTGTAATATAAAAAACCTCACAACTAACAAAAATATTCCAGGATTCATATATATATAGAGAATAGATTGGTGGTTGCCAGATTGGAGAGGGCTTAGTTGGGTGGCAAAATGTGTGAAGAGGATCAAAAAGTATAAGACCTCAAGTTATAAAATAAATAATTTAGAGGGATGTAATGTGTATAGTCCATAATATTGTATTAACTTTGAAAAGAGACAGATGTTAACTAGATATTGCGGTGACCATTTTGCAATATATACAAATGTCTTATCATTGTTGTACATTTGAAACTAATATAATGCTGTATGTCAATTATACCTCAATAAATAAAAAAACAAAGAGCAGAAAAGCATTCTATTATAATTAAAACAGAAGTGGATCTGTTCTCTCCTCAAGGAGTTCTCAGACTTGCTAGAAAAGGTATAATTTTTTTCATAACTTTTAAATTATTTAATTTTATCTTCCACAGCCCTTGGAGGGTCTGTGTCAATATCCTTAGTTTTCAATATATGGCACAAGTTTGGGTTCTGTAACTTGTGTTACACAGCTCATGTTGGTGAGTAAAGAACTGAGTTTGAGAATTGACACTCCAACCTCCCAGCACTCCTCCTGAACTCCCACCTCAGTGCCTAGTGCCAGCTATTGCCCTGGAGAACTTTCCCTCTTTTTCTGCTAATGAAACATTGATTCCCATCCAGTTCAAAACATGTATTATTGTGAAATTTCAAAGCACAGGGATAAAAAGAAGATTCTTAAATGCCCTCTGAAAGGAAAAACTGATGACTTACCAAAAAAATAAAAGTCAGCATGGCATCAGGTTTCTCAAAAACATTAGTGCTAAAAGAAAATGGAGATACACCTCCAAACCCCAGAGGAAAAGTTAATTTTATCATAGAATTCTATACTTAGTTAATGTATTGATTAAAGACCAAGGATACAATGGAGACATTTTCAGTCATAAAACAATTGACTTTACCTTCTATATGCCCTTTAAAACATATTTGAGCAAAACAAATGCATGAGCTAAGAAAGAGATTAAAAACAAAACAAAACAAAACAAACAAAAACAGGGGATCACATTGCCAACACCAAATGCTGGCAAGGATGTGGAACAATAGGAACTCTCATACATTACTGGTGGGAAGACAATGTGGTACAGCCACTTAGGAAGGCAGTTTGGTAGTTTCTTATAAAACTAAACATACTCTTAGCTTAGGACTCAGAGATTACACTCCTCAGTATTAATCAAATGATTTGAAAACATGTTTGCACAGAAAACTGCACATGGATGTTTATAGCAGCTTTATTCATTATCACTAAAACATTGAAGCAACCAACATGTCCTTCAGTAGATGAATGGATACATCAACTATGGTAGTTCCCGACAATGGAGTATTATTGAATGCTAAAAAAGAAATCAGCCATCAAGCCATGAAAAGACATGGAAGAGCCTTAAGTATATATTACTAAGTGAAAGAAGCCAATGTGGAAAGGCTGCATACTGTTTGATTTCAACCTACTTTATTCTGGAAAAGGCAAAACTATGGGGAAGTAAAAAATTAGTGGTTGCCAGGGGTTATAGCAGAAGAAGGATGAAAAGATGGACCATACAGAATTTTTAGGGCAGTGAAAATATTCTGTGTGATATTGATAGACACATGTGTCCAAACCCACAGACTGTACAACAATAAGAGGGAACCCTAATGTCAACTATGGACTTTGGGAGACTATTTATCAATGTAGGTTCAGTGATCATAACAAAGGTACCACTTCGGTGAAGGAGGTTATGCACATGTGTAGGCAGGTGGTATATGGGAAATCTTTGTAACTTCTCAATTTTGCTGTGAACCTAAAAGTACTCTAAAAAACCAAGTCTATTAACAATAATAACAACAAGAACAACAATAAACCAAGGGATCCAACTGAGAACCAGGATGATAGATTTGCAAAAAACCTAGAAAGAAACTCCCAGAGAAAAGGCTTTTGCCATATAAAGAACAAGGAGGTGGGTAGCACTGGGGTAGTTCAGTAGGTTAAGAGTCCTGACTCCTGATTTCAGTTCAGATCATGATCTCAGGGCTGTGAGATGGAGCCCTGTGTCAGGCTCTGTGCTGGGTATGGAGCCTACCTAAGATTCTTTCTTTCCCTCTGTGCCCCTCCCCTGCTCTAAAACAAAATAAATAAAAAATAAAGGACAAGAGTGGGCTCAATAAATAAACTGATATCTATTTTTAAAAATGAGAATTATTATGATGATGACTTTAAAAAGAGGAGAAAAAGAGATTCCAAAATCTTTATAGAAAAGAAAATGTAATTGTGTGTGTTTGGTTCTGCAGTTGACAATATACTCATAATCTCAATGACTATATATTTTGTTTCGATTTAAATAAAATCATTAATTTTTTTGTTCAGAAGCAGAACAGCATAATGGTTAAAAATCAGACTGACTGGGCCCACCACTTCCTATCTGCAGAGACTTTGGCCAAGTGACTATGATTCACTTCCCTCATTGGTAATATAGAGACTTTAAAACAGTATCTGTTTCATTGGTTTCTTGTTAAGACTAAATGAATCAATGCACACAAAATGCTTAGAATGTTACCTAGCACATAAAATCACTCAGTGCATATTCACTATTAGTAAAAAAGTTAAACGGAGTAATGTAAGTGTTAAAAACTGCCTTTCTATACATGAAGTAAATAGAATACAACTAAAACTAATAGGTGGAAAAAAAAAAGATCCAAGCATATTTTTTAAAGATTTTTTAAAAAATTTATTTACTCATGACAGATGTACAGAGAGAGAGAGAGAGGCAGAGACACAGGCAGAGGGAGAAGCAGGCCCCACGCAGGGAGCCCGATGCGGGACTCCATCCCGGGTCCCCAGGATTGCACCCCGGGCCAAAGGCAGGCGTCAAACCGCTGAGCCACCCAGGGATCCCCCCAAGCATATTTTTTAGATATAGAGTAAGCAACAAGAAAAAAGCCAAATAATTCAAAGAACAAACCCAGTGCCAAAGAAATAAGGGGATAGTAGCTTTCTATTTTTCTTGCAAGTCTACACGTTCTAATTTTTTTCAGTATGCATTTATTATTTTGGTATAAACATTTAAAAAATTAACAAAAACAAAAATCCCTCTGCAGGTAATTATCTTGCATTCTAGTGTTCTGGTTTTCCAAATGTGGCCCACAAACCAAGAGAACTGTCTTCATTGTTAGTAATGCAAACTCCTGGATCACAACTCAGACTTTCTGAATCAGCTTCTACTGTGTAGCAGGATCCCCCAGGTGATTCTTATGCACTTTTAAATTTGAGAAGCCTTGCCTATTTACTCTTGTCACTTTACTTCTCTTCCTAAGGCTCAAAGCTAATAACAGTCTGTTGACTATTCTGACAGACTGGACGGCACCTTCTTATCTTCACTCCCAAAACCTATGGCTAAAAAATAACCTAATTTATCCAACTTTAATTAGCTCTGTTGTTAATCCGCTAGGTACTAGCTTATTTCAGTTTAGCGCTTGGGCTTCCAAGTCGAAAAGACATTTTTAAACATAATTAAGGTGCTTATATTCTAATGATGATAGCACACACAATGGTAGAATGTGATATGCACTGTGTCAGAGATATTCTCAGGGTGCAAAGGGAGCACGAAACAATGCCATTTATATCATGGTGGAAAGACAGGATATATTTAAACTCAGGTCTTAGCAATGTTACTCTGGAAACATAGATTAAGGGCTAGGTGTCACATGAAAGGCAGGGAGATCAGATGGGAAGTTAATATAATAATCTAGGAAAGAATTAAAATGTATTTTAATTGTGGCAGTGGAATGGGAATGGAGCAGGGGGTAGATCTCAAGAGATAGAAAGGAGGCACAATCTATAGGACATGACTGAATGTTTGGAGTATTGGAAAATGAAGATTCTAGCATGACCTCTGTGCTTTTAGCTTTGTTTGTTATGTGCATGGTGATGCTTTTTAAGAGAAGGGGATGCATTTTGGCAGGAGCGGGGACCAAGAAGTTGGTAAACTCTGTGTTAAGTGTTACATTCTGAAGGTGGTTTTCAGTATCTTTTGGATATGTAGGTCTAGTGTTCGGAAGGGAGAACAGGTCTCGAGACAAATTTGGGTGTGATGAACCTATAGTAATAAAATAATAATAAAATTCCATCCAGAATAGATTACTGAAGGCCAATGCGGCAAATACAAATATCAGATATTAGATATTTGTCTTCCTCTGCCAGTGTCTCTGAGGAATGTTGACATTTAAGGGTGAATCAGGAGAATGATATCCTGTGAAGGAATATGAATACAAAGGGCCTGAGAGGTAGGAGAAAGACTAGAAAGAAGCACCGTGATATAAACATTCCCAGTCAATCTTCAGTGTGGCCTATTCCTCTTCTATTAATGAGGGCAAGACCTTCAAATTATGTGTATTTAGGCTAGTCATGGCTCAGGTTATCACAAGAGTTTTCATGTAAGTGGTATAAGCTACTGAACTTTTATACTAGTTCTAAATCCAGAAATGATCATATTTGAGAGTTATATACTGTAGGCTATTTAGGTAGTGCTCATTTAATTTAGGGGTTGGCAAACATTTCCCGTACAGCATCTTCTGTTAGATAGCAAATATTTTAGGTTTTGTAGGCTGTGGGTTCTCTGTAACTACTCATCTCTGCCACTGTAGCACAGAAGTGTCCATCAACTACATGTAGATAAACAGGTGTGTATTCCAGTAAAACTTTATGTTTGACAACTAAAATTTGGATTTCATATAATTTTAACACTATGAAATATTATCCTTCTTTTGATTTTTCAACCATTTAAAAATGTAAAAAAAAAAAATCTTAACTCTCTCACTATACAAAAAACGGCAGCTGTCTGATTTAGCCCAAAGGTCATAACTTGTTGACCCCTGATATAATTATAGTCTATATAATTACATCTAGAATTATGAGGCATAAAGTAGAAGAAAGCAATTTTAATTTAAAGTCATGATGTAATGGATCGATAGCTGGAAGATGGATAAAAGTGAAAATAATTTCATATGGTGTATCTTTGATATACTAAGTGACACCATTCAGAAATCATTCTACAAAAGTTCTAAATTATAATATATATGAACTTTCTCAATTTGGGTAATGTATCAACTGATCACGTTTGGCTCAGCTCACATGTATAATCTCTATTGCTTTGAACCAAGGTAGACTTAGTAATACTGTGATTCTTAGAAAGTACCTCAGCAGGTAGTATTTTCCTTTTAATATTTTCTCCCTGTATCTAGCCAACAAAATGCTCTTTTCCTGCTTCTTTTCTTTAAGAGTTTACTATCACTGGATTTATTCAGCTACCTTAGAAATGAATGGAGTTTTCAGAGCAAAATAAATGCCATAAAATATCTGTGGGGAAAGCTTAATTTTGAAGTTATCTGGAACATTAAAAGCTACCTAGCTTGGTTCTGGAATAAGATGGTGGTGTCCTTCCAATAATGGAAACCATTTTGAATTCATGCATGTAGCTGAGCCATATGACAGCGGGAATAAGGAGCATGCTAAATTTTTCAGGTCGGTAACTGCCAAAAAGCAAAGCAATGGAAACATAACAATTTTCTAAAATCTCTATGCCAGCTTCTTTATGATTCCAGTCATTATTTTCTGGAATGATAGTAATAGCCAAGTTTAATGTTAAAGTCTTTGATCTAACAACAAATTCAGAAAAATTGTTGTAAAGATTTATAATAAAATCTTTAAAAAATGGGTTTAAGACATTTACTCACTGATGAAATTCACAGCAATTTTAAATATGCATAGTAATGAGAAAAGAGAAACTTTTTCTTGCAAGTGACAGGCTCTTTGGCTACATTAGGAAGGAAATACTTATACCTGGATTTGAAATCTCTTTTAAGATATAAATTTGGCTGTCCTTTCCAAAATATTTTATGGTTATAAATTGGTTGTCAGGGAAGGTCAGCAGCATTTTAAAAAACCTTTTTATGATTTCCATATCTCTATAGAGAGATTATACCCCACAACCTTAACCTATTAACTGTTTTTCTTTTCCCTAGGATCTCTCCAAACCTTTGGTCATGTGGAAAAAAAACAAAAAAAAAACAAAATAGCAAACAAAAAATAAACAAAAATAAAAACAGAACATAACAACAGAAAAAAATTCCCCTCAGGGCAGCCAGGGTGGCTCAGTGGTTTAGCGCCGCCTTCCGCCCAGGGCCTGATCCTGGAGACCTGGGATCGAGGCCCACGTCTGGCTCCCTGCATGGAGCCTGCTTCCCCTTCTGCCGGTGTCTCTGCCTCTCTCTCTCTCTCTCTCTCTCTGTGTCTCTCATGAATGAATGAATAAAATCTTAAAAAAAAAAATTTCCTTCATTGACTATAGCCAGAGAATATTCATAATATTCACAACTTGTGACTATATTTTTCTTAATAAATAATATTTTGTATGTCCTTTCCTATGTGGTTTTTTCACACAGCTAAAGGGTTAAAATCATGGACTTGGGACAGGAGGCAAGAGTTTGAGTGTCAGCCTAGCCACCGGCAAGAGGATCTCTTTTTTTTTTTTTTTTTAAAGAGAGAGGGAGAGAGAGAGAGAGAGAGAGAGAGAGAGAAGAGAGAAGAGAGGAGGGGCAGAGGCAGAGGAAGAGAGAATCTTAAGCAGACTTCATGCCTAGTGCAGAGCTGGACATGGGGTTCAATCTCACAGCCCTGAGATCATGACCAGAGATGAAATCAAGAGTGGAATGCTAACCAACTGAGCTACCCAAGTGCCCTAAGATCTCACATTTTTGAGCCTCAGTATCTATTTATTAAAAGAGGATAACAGTACACCTACTTTATAGGACCACTACAAGTAACAAATGAGGCTGTGCATTACATATAAGTGCTTAATAAATATTATCCGTTATTTTTAGTGTAATTATATATAGAACAGTGGAAAACACATTTTCTTCACCCCCTTCTGAAATAACAATGCTTTCAGGATTCCTTGGGTGGCATTATGAGATCGCATATTACGGCCATCTGCCTTCTCTCTGAGGAGGCCAGAAGCACCTGGGAGGATTCCAGTGACATTCCAGGCTCCATTTCCACCCAAAGAAAATACCAGAAAAAAAATCCATGTGAGGCATTTACTAGCCCACAGAATTTTTTTTTTTTTTTTAAACCAAGGGAGACCAATAAGCTCATACTGATGATATGTAAGATCAAACCTCTTTAATGACCCAATTCCCAGATGCAGCTATACCCTTTGGCTATTTGGAGCATCATGGCATTGATCTGAAAGAGTTTCTCATCAATGTTAAACTATTTCAAGGTAATCCAATGAGCATTTTGACATCCATAAAAAATTGCCATCCTAGGGATGCCTGGATGTCTCAGTGGTTGAGCATCTGCCTTCAGCTTAGGGTGTGATCCCAGAGTCCTGGGATTGAGTCTCCCATTGGGCTCCCAGATGGGAGCCTGCTTTTCCCTCTACTACCCATGTCTCTGCCTCTCTCTGTGTCTCTCATGAAAAAATAAATAAAATCTTCAAAAAAAAAATTGCTGTCCCACAGTGTAATAATAATTGACATTCATAACAATGTCCTAGGCCATTGATTAGGGGGCATAATTTAGTTGAGTTAAATTGGATAGAGAGGAAATAACTTGATTGTTTCCAGATTCTCCTATTTTAATGAATTGTTCCATCATTCATTCAGTTGTTCAGGCCAGCTATCTGGATCACCTGTGGTATCTTCTTAACACCCATAACCAATCCATTACTAATTCTGATCAATATTATCCCTAAAATATTTTCTGTATCTCTTAACTTTTTGTCTTTCTACCTCCACCACTTTAAGGCCTAAGCAATTGCAGAAGTTTCCTCACTGGTTATTGCCTTCCCTTCCAATCCATTTCCCACCCAGAATGATCTTATCAGCATGCACATCTGATCACATTGTTCTCTTGCTTAAACTCTATTTATAGTTCCACTTGACTCTTAGACTAAAGCTAGCTATCCTTCCTGTGAGTGTCAAGGTCCTGCAGATCTGACTCCCACTGAATATCCAGCCTTGATTCACACCTCCTTTCCTTCTGTTCCACATCCATCATGTCATCTTTCAGATCCCTGTACACATGCTCCCTCCTTCCTTATGTAGTTCCCTCTGCATAGGACACTCTTCCCTCTTTTTATGCTTAGCTATATACTCCCCGTCCTTTAGGCCTATTTTGAGCTTCTTTGAAAGTCTTCTTAGACCTCCTTTGATGAGGTCAAATCCCTCTATGATACCCTCTAATAATATCATAGTATCACAGCTGATAGTACCACAAACCTTTCACTCACAGACCTCCTCATCATTACTGAAGTTTTGTGTGAAGCCATGGTCTTGTATGTTTTATTTTGTTTTGTCTCCATTTTAACACTAGGACAAAATATCAGAAACTTCATAGAGAAGGAATTCAATAAATATTTGTTGAAGAAATGGAAAAATGATTTGCTAATATTCTTGATTTGGCTTAGATGAAATAGTTGTATTCTTTTATTTAAATCATCTTTAATAATATCCATTTAATTCAACCCATGGAATTGTGTCATGTGTATAAACAACGTGATATGTTAACATTTTTTTTTTTTAATTTTTAAAGTCTTGGTTTCATTCGTTTGGGGAATATAAAAAATAGTGAAAGGGATTATAAGAGAAAGGAGAGAAAATGAGTGGGAAATATCAGAGAGGGTGACAGAACAGGAGAGACTCCTAATTCTGGGAACGAACAAGGAGTAGTGGAAGGGGAAGTGGGTTGGGGGTTGGGATGACTGGGTGACGGGCACTGAGGGAGGCACTTGATGAGATGAACACTGGGTGTTATACTATATGTTGGCAAATCAAACTCCAATTAAAACAATATACAAAAATTTTTTTTAAAGTCTTCTCAAATGAAATATGTGCGATTATGTTCTAGATATCCAAGAAAATAAACAAATACTATTACATTATACTTAGTGTATGTTTATTATGAATTTTTTTATATTCAAATTTCTGTTTGAAATGGGTAAGCCATCCAGTGACTATCTCTATGAAACACTGGACCCTGTTCTCTGTTCATTACTCTTAAAACTTTCAACACTACAGTATGTTTCCTAAAAAACTTAGAATATGTTAGCTATATTTTTTAATTTTAATAATAAAGTCAAAGGAAATGAACAGCTGGATAAGATATGAACCCAAGGCAAATGTGGGAGACAAATTAGGCCTTGTGATTCCATAGTTTGTATCTACCAGAAGGGAGACCTCTAAGTGTTCTGGAAAGAAGTCAAGTCTGTGTATTAGTTTGATGATGCCCATCAACTAGGAGACACTAATAATTACCCATTCTAAATGATGTCTTCAATTTTGAACTAGATGTATATATAAATAAAATAACTATTAGTCCTCTTAAAATCTAATGACAAAAGTCTAAGTGCATACAATTTGACCATTTTTAGCATGTTTAACAATCCTGGATCACATCAATAGACATGTGTAAGGTATTGCATTCTTAGTATATTTCTTATTTCAACTTTTCATCCTTTATGTTTTTGGACATTGTATCCAATTTGGGTTTTGGACATTGTGTCCAATTTTGGGTTTGAGTTATTATCAAAGCATATGAATATGAGAGACATTATCAACTGAAGTGAAACAAACTTTTCTAAGTTTAAACTAAAAACTAGATTAATTCAGATTTCAATATGAAAAAAAGAAAGAACAATTTATGATTATTTCATAGTATTTAGGTAGAATGTAGATAGAAAAGTACAAAAAAGCTAAGTCCAACCATAAACATAATATTTAATATTTGGGTAACTTTTAAAAAATATAATATGGTAAGAAAAAATTGTTTAAAATATTTTAGTGCAAAATGCAATCAAATCTAATCAGTTTGGCATTAATTAAGCTCTAATAATGTACTTCAGTATCTCTCCTAAGTAGTGTGATCCGTTTCCCCTTCACCCAGGTCGATTTGCGCACCTTATGGTGTCATCATAATTTTAAAACATACTGAGAAAATGACAGAGCTGCAAAATTAAAATAAATGATTAATGGTATTTTTTTTCATGTTTTGTACTAATAGGTATTACTGAGCCTTTAAATTAATAGAGCTGTCAAGCTCATGGGTGTTACAGATCCAGCAATGAACCAAAATGGAAATTATATATTCCACAGACACCCAAAGATGACACTTTGGAATATTTTAAAATTTAATTAGTAGGTACAATTGTTTTGTTCCCCATAACCACTGCAAATTAATTGGAAATTAGTCACAACCAATCCTTTTTTTTTAACAATCTGAAATGAAGAGATTGGTGCTTTACACCTTAACATTCTTGTTTGGGGGCCAGAATGCACACATGCAGTAAATTGCATTGTCAATTACAAAAAACAACAACTGTTGTGAAATTAGGAAAAATTATGCACAGGTAAACAAAACTAATTAATGCATAAGTAACAGGGGAACACACAAAATAATGCCCAACTAAACATTAACATGCCAGTCTTTGAAAAAAAAAAATAAAGGCTTGGAAATGCAAATTTATGCAAAAGCAGTTACCATTGAAATCTTAAGTAAAAGATGCTTTTAGTTTATGTTTTATTTAACTGCATTTGGAGTCTCACTATCACACCTTAAAAAATATATCTTCTACAAAAGCAGTCTGCTTACTCAAATATATTTTAAGATGGTATGATATTGTTAGTTAATTTTCTATTCTTCAAAGTATCTACATTTAGACTCATTAAATAACAAATGATGGTATTTCCTTCTTTAACACTCCTATTGTGTATTTAAATACTAGACAAAATGCAATTTCCAGGCACACTAAGAAAATATTCAATATCTATGTATACTGGTTAAGCATTTTCCTACTAATAATTAATAGGTTACCCCTTTTCTCCTATCACTAAAACTATGCATGTTCTTTCATCACTATGCTTTGCCCATCCCTTTCTAAACAAAGCCATTAGAGCAGTTTAAGATTACTTTAAAACAGTGTGTTTACAAAGTCAGCAAGCGTCGAGTTACAATAGCTGCATCATTTTTAATGAGAAAGTATTTTATTAAATTTTCAAAACAAGAATAATTTCTAAAAAAAGTCAACCTGGTGCGTTAAATATTATTTAATACTATTTAAAGTTAATCTATTTAACGCATGAGTCTTGGGAGATTCAAGAGTTACGTAAATCTGCAGATAACTTTCATAGCACCATTCTATTTGGATGAGTTTTAATATAATTTTCCTTTTAGATCATAATTAAAGATGCTAAATGTTATGGGGAAATGATATCTTTTTCCGATATAAGTTTATCAATAAATGATTATGGGAAAATAAAAAAAAGTGTTTGCTACATTTTCTATAACACTACGGCCAAATCTCAAAAAGATATCAAATTTTGTCCCATCATAAAATAACATTGGTTTAACTTTTTTCCCTGTATGGCTTAAGATAACATGGAAGCTAGTTTAAACAATAAAAAAGAAGTAAATCCAAGTGCATTATTAAATATAACAATACTTAATATACACCATAAAATAATTAATACTGTTGCAAAATATGATGTACAGTAATTTTTAACAACTCTTCAATACTACCTTGAGATTTGTAGATAGCTGATTTTAGGAATAAGGAAATAGTTTCAAGAAAATTAAGTAATTGTCTGAAGTGTAGTGGTCACTAATATAACAAATATGAAACCTTGGACTCTGGCCTTTATTCTTGTTTTCTAACCATTGGCATATACTTATTTTGCATGGGTAATCTTCCTAAGTAGTTTTTTTTTTTTTTTCCCTTTCCCTCCTTATAGAAATCCCATATAACATTGCTTTTAAGGAGTGAAAAATATTTTTAACCCTAGACTACACTGAATTCCTGCTAAGGTGCTAGAAAAGTTTACTATTTCAGTTGTAGATATTAGCTTGTTCAAAATAACCTTTAACATATTAATCTTTAGAATGGGTTTCAGATAGAAAGCTAATATAAAGAAGTTTTAATAAGATGGTTGTGATTCTATAATAAAGAATGGTAAAACTATTTCACCTTCTAATCAATTTTTTTGTTTCCAGGTCTGTGATAAGTTAATTTAGGTGGTAGGTATAAGGGGATCCATCTACCATAGAGATAAGTAGGTTTCAGCTATTTTCCTACTTCCTAAATTTGCCCCATTCTCTTCATAAGTATTCTCAATGTACTGTTTATAGTTAGGCTTTAGTACATTCTGGTCAGGAAATCCAGGTCCATGCACAGTTTGCCTATACCCATATTTGTTATATCTGTAGCAATCAAGAGAGGTATAAGCATATAAACTATAGAGAAGAGCATTCCCTCCAATACCATTACATTTTCTTTTTTTTTTAATTTTTATTTATTTATGATAGTCACAGAGAGAGAGAGAGAGAGAGAGAGAGAGAGGCAGAGACACAGGCAGAGGGAGAAGCAGGCTTCATGCACCGGGAGCCCGATGTGGGATTCGATCCAGGGTCTCCAGGATCGCGCCCTGGGCCAAAGGCAGGCGCCAAACCGCTGTGCCACCCAGGGATCCGCCATTACATTTTCTAATATAACATTATGTGAAATGCTCCTTTAAATAGTATTCCCACATAGAAAAGATTGTCATGGTATTTAACTTTATGAGTAGGTTGAAAGAGCCATTAAACAATCTTTTCTTAAAAAGGTTTATTTTGCTTCTCAAAACAAGTGTCCTACACTGTTTGCTGTGGTTACAGCTGCTAGAGAAAGTCAAAGTGTCAAGAAATCTTATTGCCTAGCTGCTTGTTTTACACTTAGACTCCTTTACTCAATATTATGCATTACAGAAAGCTTCAGAGACATTGTATTTCTTCTCTGAACTTTTTATCCTTAGGCAGACAAGCTTAATCACCTTATGACCAGTCTGGGAGTAGAAAAACAAGTTAGGAACAGACCCAATCTTATAACTTTTTTGCTTGGTGACCTTAGTTAGACATTTAACCAATCACATCTCCATAGTCTCCATAGCCTCCCATACAGCCACATAACTCCCATACAGCCACATAACTTACTTGCAGTAGTCTTAATATATGTTCTCCTACAAAGTAATCTAAAAAAATTAACTCATGTAGTCATCCACATCATTCCTAGCCTAGAGAAACACCTAAAACTTTATCCTTACCTTTAAGTAGAAAACTGTAACTTTTTGATCCAATATTTTCAATCAGACAAGGTAAATGCTTTCTTAACTACTTAATGCAGGACACAAGAATGGAAAAAATAATTTATGAAGTTTTCTCAATAAATAAGATTTAAGACTCAAGGTTTAGTGCATTTCTTAGACTTAACATTTTTTTGTGTGGAAGGAATATGGAAATGGAGATTATGCTGGGAAGTTTCCATGTTGGCAGATAAACAATCTGACCAATAACATGCCAACCTGATGAGGACAATTCAGATGGATTTTATTTATTTCATTTTAAATTTTTTTTTCAGATGAATTTTAAAATAGCCATACACAATAACACCTAAGGAGAGTGGTGACAGTTTAAGTTCTAGTCAAGAAGTAAGCAAACTCCACCCTGTCTCTTCCCTTAATGGCAACTATAAATCCTACATAGGACACATAGAACAGCTATCTGAGGATGCTGAAAGCAGATGGTAGTAGGTAGACTGGAGAAGAAAGTTAAGAGCAGAATGTGCCAAGGAACCAAGATGAGTTCCCCCCCCTCCCCTGACATATCCTAGCCAAAGATCTTGGAGGAGAGGGAGAGCACAAAAAAGCTATTCCTTAAAGTTTCATACAACCTCCTGCGTACACACAGATTTGTCCTTAAGAAGCATACTGACAACCTAAAGAAAAAAACTGGGGGTAGACCACCATCCAGGTTCCATACCAGCCTATGGATCTTGTACACGTAGAATGAATCTGAATAACACTGTGAAGACCTAGAAAGTTGAACTAACATTGGAAACAAAACTCACAGGAAGCAGCTCAGGATTTGTGATCTGAACCTAACTGAATCAATGACCTGCTAAAATAGCAACAACAATGACAAATCAACATTCTCCATAAGAATTAAGCAAAACCCAGAATTTCATAACAATGATATTTCAAATGTTCAATATACAATTCTAAATTTCTCAACATATGATGATCCAGGAAAATCTCAAAAATGCGCAAGGGGAAAGACAGCCAAAGATGCAAAACCTGAGATGATCCAAGTGTTAGAGTTGTCACATAAGTCCGTAGAGGAGCTCATAAACCATTCTTCAAGAAGTAATGATTGATACTCCTGAAATGAAAGCTAGAAACTATTGGCTGAGAAATATAGGATATTAAAAAGAGGAACCAGTTTGAAATTTGTGACTGAAAAATACAATGACTGAAGTAAAACAAAGATTACTTTATTGGGCTCAAGAACAGAATGGAGATAAAAGAGGAAAAAGTCAGTGAACTTGAATATAGGTAAATAAACTTTATCCAGTATGAAAAACAGAAAGAACAATGAGGAAATAAAACAATATATCAGACTCAGAGATCTACAATTAATACATAAAGTATCATAAACAAGTCATCAGAATTTCAGAAGGAAAAGAGAGAGTGTGGTGCTTAAACTAATATCTGAAGAAATAATGGCTGAAAACTCTAACTTGGCAAAGCCATAAACTTAAAGGTTCATGAAGCTCAGAGAAACTAAAACAGAATAAATACAAATAAATCCATGCCCAAACTCATCAAAATCAAAGTACTGAAAAATAAAGACAAAGACAAAAAAAAAAAAAAGCAGCCTGAGAAAATGATGCATTACATATTGTGAAGCAATGATTCAAATGACTGTGGATATCTCATCAGAAACCACATTATGTAAAATACACTATGTGAGATATGAAGGGGAACTAAGGATGAATCTTAAAATACTTACAATTAAGTCAGAAGAGTGGGATACATACATGCATAGCCGAAATACAAGGCTGTGCATTGCCATGGCATTAAGAAGATATCAACAGAGAGCCACAGAAGTACAAAGGATAAGACAAATATTTCAGACAGATGGGGAGTTAAAAAGGCTTCATGAGGAAATTGCTGCTAGGCTTGGCTTTGAAGAAGGAATTTTATTTTATTTTTAGTTTATATGTATTTATATCTCATTGCCTTTCAGAAAGAATTTGTAGTAAATTATAAAAATACATATATCCCAACAGGACAGAATAATTAATTCAGGCAATCTGAATAAAATGGAAAAGTAAGTATATCAAAATAATAAACCATAAGTTGACTGAAAGAAATGCCAACCATGGGTCCATCCTACAGAAGTGCTGGAAGAAACCACAGATTTGTTGGAGGCCAGAAGAATGAGTTTATTACTAAAACATAAAATAGGAAATGGGGATTTTAGGCTCAAAATTAATAGGTAGGAGTAGAAAGCTCCTAAGAGATGGTCCCTATGAAGCATGGCAGCCTTGGGAGAATTATTTAATGCCACTGCAAGGATTCTGAACTTTATTCTGTGTGAGATAAGGAGGCACTGAACACTGACATCCAGGAGTAAAATGATCATTGTCATTCAGTAGACATCTTGGTAGCGATGTGATGGATGGCCTTGGCTACACTGGGAAGCAAAAGATAATATATTAAGAGAAAAATGTAAATAAGCTGAAAACAATTTGAATTCTGTTATAAATGATAGAGTTGTCATTGATTACTAATATTAGAGCTACATTAAGGGCCGAAAGAGTGAATGAGCGAGGCAGCAAAGCATCATAATTAAGAAAAAAGGCATTTGAGCCCAATGACCTGCTCTACCTCTTACTGTGTGGCCTTGGAAAACTGGCTTGATTTATCTGGATCGTTTGTGTTTATTTGTTTGTGTTTAATGTATCATATGGGGATTGTAATAACCTTACTAACTTCTTAGGACTTTTGTGAGGATTAAATAAATAATAAATATAAACATACAGAACAGAAACTGGTTGGTGGTAAGCATTTAATACATGTTAGGCATTGTTAACATGGTTTCCTCCAAACTTCCAAACGTCGTTTCCAGGACATCCAAATGTCTTCTATCAGCCTTCATCTAGTTGACACTAAATTTCTAGAACTGGAAAAATTTTAGTTTAAAAAATTTTTCATTTTCTATCTTAATCGTCTGAGATTAATGTGTATTTAGCAAATAATTTCAGACTAAATAATACTCTTAAATTATGATTATTTTTAATAATTACAACAACAGACAACATACAAAATAAAAATTTAATGGACAAAAGAACACTGTTCTGCTTTTTAAAGACTTTGCATTTAAAGTTGTGCTGGATATATTCTCTTAGCAAAAACAAGTCAAAATTAAAATAAGCTTCAGATAACTGCAGCATCTAGAGCAATAGGAAAAAGATAGTCTTCCTAAAGGAGGGTTAAAGCAAAGGCTAGGCAAGTAGCCAGTGTCTGAATCAAGTAGATTCTAGTGCCAGGGGAGAAAACTGACATTCAAGTAAAAAAAATAGCATCTCAAAGAATGGCCTACCCAGTAGAAATGGGACAGGGGGAGATAATTGCTCTTAGGACACTAGATGGCCAAGTGTCTGCCTCAGAAATACTAGGGATCAAGCTGAAGGCAACAAGACAACCAGATTTGGTGGGAATTGGCTGAGGACCGGGTCAGAGCTGAGTTGTGTGTTGAAGGTATTCAACTTTAGAAGATGAGATTGGGCAAGTGGGTTTAGGGTGCTGAGAGGTAAGTAAAAAAAAAAAAAAAAAAAAAAAAGCAAAGAAAGACTAAAATACATGTAAATGCTTTCCAGAAGTTGCTTTGACTTCAGCTACCCTTTTGAGAAGTCTTCATGTTTTATCCATGGTCATTTCACCATTTAGCTTATGATCTGTTCATGACTTCCTTCCCGTTCTGTACCACACAGAAGAGAATTTCAAGAATTCCTTCATCTCAATCATAGGTGAAGCCCCCGAAGTGATATAGCATTACAACCTCTTTGGCATTATTTTCATAAAAGTATCACAAGTAATGACTCACATGACTATTCATATTTCAAAGTATTAACAGAATACAATCTTTATAATATGTAAAATAAATACATAATTGATAATGCAGAGAGAAGTGGCCCAAAGAATCTTAACTATACCATAACAAGAAACAGAAAGATTAAAGTTTTGAAGGTTAAGGATGTATTTCTTCTTTGATACATTAAAATTCTTTGCTTTGAGAATGTAGTGAATAAAGATAACTCAAAATAACTTTTACATATATTTATATATGAAAAATATGTGAATGAATTGCTAGCCAACCTACATTATGTTCAGTGAAAGAAGGTTTAGTAGAAAGCATTTTTTAAAATTGTTATACTACCTCAAGAAGTATTTAAGAAATTCACAAACTCAAAATGCACTTGGCATTGGCAGTGTAATTATGTGTAAGGCACAGTGCTATGCTTCCAGGGGTATAAAGATCATCAAAATCATGGCACATGACCTCAATAACCCTATGCCTATCAAGGAGATGGCAGATAAGCTCATAATTTCAATGCAATATCATTAGTGCTTTGATACAAGTATGATGCACTGAGGCTGGGCTTTCATACTAGCTGGGGTTAGAGATGGGGTAGGGGAAGTGGCATTGCTCAGGAAAGGCTTTATTAGAGAGGACAGACAGCATGAAATGAGTCCCAGGCTAGGTTGTGTGACTCAACTAAAGAAGAAGAAAAGCTTATTTGGACATGAGGGAAGTGTATGAAGAGATTAAAAAGAAGTAAAGGATGATATTGGTGAAATAGGAAGCCTGATTCAGATTATATTTTATCAGAAAGAAATTAAGTGATTTTAAGTAGAAGAATATCATGGTGAGCTTAGTATTTTATCATGATCCTTCTAGTAGAAAGGTAAAGGAAGGATTTAAAGGGGAAAAAATGGAGATGGGGCAGGACTGATATGGTTATTGCCAAGAGTGTGAGAGAAATGAAGTGGGTGAAATCTAGGAAAGTGGTAGTGGGAATGAAAGAAAGGAAAATATTCCAGAAAGATGTTGTATTGGTAGGTGGACATGGCATTTGAATTTGAGAGTTTTGAGAGAAGTTTAGAATGCCTCTCAGATTCCTAGCTTAGGAAATGGGCACATACTGGTTTCACTAAGTCAGTATGGCAAAGGGAGGAGCAAGAATTTTGGAATGTTAAGAAGTCAGTATTTGTTAGCAAGGAGGAAAAAGAGGGAGGCAGGTGATGAATCCATTTCAGGTATATTGAATTTGAGGCTTAGTAAGGTTACTCCTAACTGAGCAGAACTTTATTGGGCACCAATCACTTGTAATGAATGGATACAAAATGAAATGTGACCTGGTCTATTGTCTCTCATATTTAACTGTTCTCTCCTCTTCCTTCCTTCCCAAGCTGCTCTTTTTTTTCCATCCCCATGATAGAAACATATTGATAACAGAATCAGTATGCTTGACATGCTCAAGAAGAAGAATTATGGAAGGAAGAAGACAAAAAGGGAAAAATAGGCTCTGGAATCTAGCCTAAAGAAAGGTCTTCTTGAACTATTTCAATATAAAGTCTTCTGCAATTAATTGTCTCTATTTGATGCACTTGTTAACATGGCCAATAGTTATATGGCTAAAATAGTCTCAGTGACTATTATGAAAATGTGAACATAAGAGTACTTACACATTTCTATTGGCTACTTTACAGTGAGCTAATTTAAAAAGTCATAAATATAATTATTAAGTATATATTGGAAGTTTTAAGCTCTTTGGTTTGGCTTTTCGTGATATCTTAACTCTGGATTGGTAAAATTTCTAAGTAAATATAACCTTAGTTTTTTTCAATTTTCTTTTTATTGTGGTAAAATATATGTAACAGAAAATTTAACATTTTCACCATTTTTAAAGTATACAGTTTCACGGTATTAAGTACATTAACTGTTGTGTAGCCATTACCACTGTTGATCTCCATCCAGTACTTACATTACGTTATTTTTAAAAATTATTAATTGATGTAAGAATCAAGACCCACTTATCATCTGCCTTTCTATTTAATATATTATACTTAAAGAAAAACAAAACTTCTGCTGTGTTCTAACATTATATCTAAAGCAATTCCTTCATAAATTGGATATCAGCTAATGGATATTTAAATTCAGCAAAGAATTTTAACATTCTATCAGTTCTTATGTTCTGTGTGAAAAAACATTTTGCTATTCAATTGAAACAAAGAACATTCTTTAGTTAAACCATACCAATGCTATGAAGACTAAATACTCTCTTCATTTAACGTGAAATTTAAAGTTCAGAACTCCATGTGGTTCTAGAAAAAGTAGAGTATGCCAGAATGTGAAATGACAATAATGAGCCATAGTCTAGTACAGCTCTTGGCCCACTATAGACTGGAATAAATGTTTTAAAGGAATAAGAGAGTTTAAAGGAGATAAAATGAAATATAAGTTATATAAAGTTATTATTCATTTAAATTTTTATAGATCATGATCATCAGTAGCCAAATATCCTGTTACTAATTGAAAGATAAGTTAACAAAACTATCTTCAGAAGTGCTTGTGTAAAATAGGCTAAAAATTATTCTAAAATACTAATTCGATTTTCATAGACATAGACTCTTTAAAGTTGGAGGAAGGCAGTAAGTGATTTACCAGAAGTCACTCCAGCAGGAACATCACAAGGATGGCCCGGACGTTTTCTGGTTGAGATACATGGTGGGGAGTAATCATGAAGAGTGCAGACTGTAAAGCTAGACTGCTTGCATTTTAACTTCTACCTTACCACTTTTCATCAGTGTAGAATCAGGCAAACTATTTGACAACCATTGTCACCACCACCACAACCACCATCACTACATCATTGATAGCACCTCCACCAGTTCATCCCAACCACCGTCACCACCACCATCACCACTACCATCATCACTACCAACACTTATAGCAACAACAAAAATTTTTCATAACTCTTGTAGTCTGAAGTTACATTTATGATACATCTGCTTTTATTTATATATGTAATCTCTTATCTGAATAGGAGTTCCTTGAAAACAATTACAATATTGATCATGTTCTATTATCTGTTCTATTATTGATCATGATGTATACATTGCTGATCACGTTTCTATTCTTGGTGCCAAGTACAGTGCCTAGCATATTTTTGAAATATAATAATATTCACTACAAAAATGGAAATTGGAATTTTGGGGGTTCTAAATGTCTGACTTAAATGATATCTCATTCTGGAGAAAACAATGGCAGGAAGTTTCCTACAGAGAAGGACGCCCTCAAATCCCCAAATGGAGGTAAAAGAACAGATGGGAAAAACACAACAAACAAACAAACAAACAAACAAACAAACAAACAAACAGATGGGTAATGATTCAGGGGGATTTATGTCTGAAGGCCCCATAAATAAATTTCTCATAAGGAGTTCTGAAACAAGTACAAAAAAGATTTAAAAATCCTTATTAATTTTGTCTAGTTTCAGAGTTTATATTATGGCATCTAAAAGTTGTACTTAGACTAACACAAACATTCAAAAGTTAAATCATTGCCAAGGGCATATAATGCCCCAAACCTGAATGCAATAGCTCTGTCACATTAATAATAAAAAGAAAAAGGTACTTGGTGATAGATCAAAAGCTTAGATGTTGTGGTTATTTAGTTATGGGAGTATGTTATTAGTTAATTATAAAAGTACATGATATCTGGAAAGCAAAAATGAAGTGACATAGCCTTTCAAATATTCTGTACTCACTGTGCATGGGGTCTGCATCCATGGTTCTCCATCGATCTGCATTGGCAGAGACTTGCTAGTCCTGGAGGAAAATATTTCATTTTAAGTATAATACTGAAATACATTATATAAGATAATGAGACCAGGGAATGCAAATATGGTAAGAGCTGGCTTTAAATTGATCTTTTCTGAAAGGGACTTCAATTCTTGACTATTAATGAGTACCCTGAAAGTACCTTGGTCACAGGACTATTTAGAGCTTCCTGGTAAATATGACGGTGTTAAAAAATTATGGATGGCAAATGAAAAATGTACGGTTTATGTTTTTTTTTTAATTTTAATTGTTATTTATTTTGAGGTAGTGTATGTTTAATGATGTAGTCAGAATTCTTATAGACAAAAGAGCCTCCTTGTTTTCATGGAAGCCTACATTACAAACCTGAAGGGAAGATGTTTGATGTCTCAGATTTTCCAGTACCAACATTTTCACACAAATAACACCAATTATATCTGTTATATAACCCATGGTTTCACTTTGGGGTCAAAGTAGACCTTTTTTTTCCCAAAGGTAAAATTCTGGGAAAATGTTTCTTGAAAAGGTTTAAATGTGATATATATATATATATAAAACCTTACTTTACAATAAATTGATTATTTGATTTTATAGAAACAATGGTGCACTTTAGTATGAAAGAATTTACGTTAATGGTGCCTCAACAGTGTTTTCATTGGGTAATATGCCCAGTAGATACCCTCCACGCCTCAGCAAACTAAGCTTTATGGGAACCATTTTAGAGGGGCTGAAGTTCATATGTTAGAATTGTATCTATGGTCTGAACAAGAGAATATCAAATTTCAATAAACCTGCTAAGTAATAGCTAACCACAACTTTGTAAAATCTGCCAATTCCCATTATTTGGAACTATATCAATATTAATTACTGATAATTTGAGCCACAAATGGGATAAATGTTATCAGAGCCCTGCATAGTTTTAATTAGCTTGTACTTATATCATATCACCCTCCCCTTTCTCAACTGTACAAAAACAACTACCTGATGAGCACAGAGGAGCACTGAGCCAGCCGCCTCCCAGCACTTTTCAGACCTGTGTATATTTGTCCCATCTCCATGGCTCCTTCCAAGCCGACCACCTCCAGCAGCTGATCACTCAGATCTGAAAGAAAACAGAAGCCTTGTAAGTTGCAGTGTAGATCCATATGTGCACAATTTAATGCCATTAGTTATTATGAAGATGAAAAATGAAAGCTACTTGACAAAGAAAGCTTGTCTTGGATTCTGAAAGTAATGAAAAGATGGCCCACGTCTAAAGCTCTCAGTTTAACTAAACCTCGAGGTGCTGTGGGAAAAGATCTGCTGTCAGCTTGATCTAAAACAAAATGGGAAGAATGAATTCAGAGCCAAATAATGCCAAAAAATATACCAGTAGTTTTTTAACATCAACAAACTTAATGTTATTCCACATGTATATATGGAACGCTTATACATTTGGCAGCAAATACACATTTCAACACTATAAATAAAGAATGAAAATATGCTGTCAAACATGATTTTTTAAATTACTCGAACAAAAGACCCTAGAGCTCATGGAATTAAAGTTTCTCATTTTAGAGATAAGAAGATTGAGTCTCTAAATCATTGAGTGACTTGTCCATAGTCATAGGCAACTTTGTGCAGAAGTTCAAGAAAAAATATTAGTTTCTTGAGATGTTTTTCTGATGATAAGAAATAGGGACTGAAATACTATTTGGGAGCCACCTAGATAATTAGCATAGTGCAATTATTTTTTTTTAACAGAGGACAGTAGAAAGAGGCTAATAATAATAGCTCTTGCTTGATCAGTGTTTACCCTGTCACTGGACTAATCACTTTACATCATCTCATTTGCTTCCCTTTAAAACCGATTGAAGGTAAATATGATTATTCCCTTTTACAGAATAGAGAATCTGAGCCCTAGAGAAATATGAATTTATTCATATTAACATACTTAGGAAATCACAGAGCCAAAATTTGAACCCAATGGCTTTGGCACAAAACTGCTACATTATGTTTGATAAATCAACCATATAAAAAAGAGATACTTAAACATCATATAAATGCTTCTTGTACAGGGAAAGAGGTTGGTTTGTATGAGCTTCAAGGTTCCTTCCCAACTTGAAGACTTTTGCTCAGCCAGAAGCAGAAGTTGTGCTCACACCAGAGGAATTCCACAGAGCCCAGCCCTGACACACAGCCCCTACACAGCTTACCTATTTAACTCAGAGTGCCTGGATCCTTGAGAGGGAGGCAAAATTCTAGGTGTATATATATGGTCCCTTTATATTTTAGCATTCCCACGTATTTTCAAGTGCAAATAAATAGTTTATATTATTTTAGTAGCAGAAAGAGCTGGAGATTTTAGCACATAGTGGGAGGGCATGATGATTTTACAAGATAATAACCCAATAGCTGGTCATAGCTGAGGCTGGAATTGCAGAAAAACAAGCAAGTATGTATGTTTTGTATAGACTCCATTTTGTATGGAAAACCCTCATTCCCCACTAATGAATCTATTTTAGCATGGAGCTCACAAATGTGTATGATCCATTTTTAATGTAGTTCAAGTGTATGGTAAATAAGCACTCTGAAATCTCGAAGTTTGTTAGGCTTATGATCATTGGCAAATATAAGCCCTTAAAGCAGAAAGTGTGACCAAGCCACTGTATTTCTTTTTAATGAGCTGCTTTTGAAAAACCCCAACTATTATTTTTTTAAACTTTAAGCTATAGCTGTAGCATGAGATTTCTCCAACAGAACATTCTAGCTACAAAATCAGATGTTAACAAGTCATAATAACTTAGAGCATTCACCTTGCTGTTCTAAACCCTATTTAGACTTATTTCTCATGAAACTTATTCTGTGTTTCTAGTTTAAATTTATGTTGCCAAGAACAGATGGACAAGGAATGGAAACATATTCTTTCAGCTGTAGCCCACACTAAAATGTACTTGGCTCTATAGCCTGGGTGTTAATATACGCATTTCTTAGATATATGTCAACCAGAAAACTACTCTGTGGCAAGCACTAAAACCCCAGATGTGTGTCTGGTGATATTTATAAAGCAACAACAACAACAACAACATTGAAGTTCATATGAAGTATTACATATTTTGCAACTGCATGATTCCTAAATAGGAGAAATTTTGGGCTAATCTTGTAATGATCTGGTTGATGGGAACTATTCTACAAGATATAAAACACTTTTTCATGACAGTTAATCTGTGAGCCCGAACTTTTCCATGAATCACAGGGATTGTCTATACCCACACCATATTGCTGCTGTCTACCACCCTCCTCCTGATTTTTTTCTTTCTTTTAATTTGTCTTTGTTTTTCTCCCTGCAAAAATGCCCCGAAAATCAATTCTACCATTAATACTAATGAATATATTTCTTACAGATTTAGAAGACAGGTTTTCAAATTTTCACGTTCTTGATAACACAAAGAAATAGTGGAATATTTTCTAACTCCAGTAAAGGTATATTAATGCCGTATTCCTTTAATTAGGTATTATGGGAAATTTTTTTAAAAACCTCTAAATTTGTGTTGCACAAATTTGCTTCCATAACATATCCACATTTTAAAATATAATATTTTCCAATGTTTGTGTAAAATTTATGCTTCTTACATATTGCCCTTGAGAGCTAGATCCTGATTGATTTCAAAGATAATTTCCATCTATATAATTTTGAATTTTGTTTCTATATGTAGTATCATCTAAAAACATCAAAGACTTCCTCACTTCATATTCTAGCTGAAATTATTTTACATGCAGGTCCCACTGGGATGTCATAACCAATCAGATAAACCTACTTAATTGGTTTGCTACCTGGCTACAGATTTCATACATAAGAATTGAAGTAGCAAGCTACAGCCCACGGACCAAGTCTGGTTGGCTGCTTGTTTTTGTATGGATTGTTAGTTAAGAATGGTTTTTACACATTTACAAAGTGGAAAGAATTTAAAAAGAATAATAGACTGTGACATCTGAAGATTATATGAAATTAAAATTTTAGTGTTCATAATTTAGTTTTGATGGGAGCACAGCCACATTCGGTTAGGTTTTATCTGTGCTTTCACACTACAGGGGCAGAGTAGTTGGAACAGAGACCATATAGCCCACAAAGCCTAAAATATATACTATCTGGACCTTTAAAGTGCCAACCTCTGCTTAAGAGAAACAATTAATTAGGCCATTGAAATTTTCATGTTAGTACTGTCACTATAAATGCTAAATGGCATCACAGTGACCTGAAAGGCATGATGTTCTTCATTCTTCAGCATATGTATCCCCGAGGAAAACAGTGTTCTCAACCATAGAGCCTCACCACCTTTGTGTACTGTAACATTATCATCAACAGCTTGTTATTAATCCTGAAGTACTGAAGTTTCCAAATAATCTTATCATAAAAGAAATGAGCATTTAACAGATTAATATTATGTGCAGTCATTGCATCCTGGTTGGACTTTTTGAATATTAAGGGGGAAAAAAAGGAGAGTAATACATAGGAATGCACAAATTGCAACCAGACCTGTAGATCCAGGTCAGAAATAGCTCTATCTGTGAGAGTTATCCATAGATGGTACTGAGACCTCCTGACATCCTGGTATTCAGAAGTATGCATCTATCCTGAGGAAGAGATTGATTTTGTTCAGGGGAAAAAACCATACATTTTTGAAAGAGTTAATACGTCTTTCCAAATGACTCTATGGGGGTAAGAGAGGCAAGAGAATCTGCCATATTTGATATTCTCATATTTAAAATAGCACAGAAGAGATACTTCAGAGGGAAGAAATTGAATGAAATAACCCAAATTGAGTCGTATTAGGGCAACATTCTTAACACGGGTCAGTGACTCTTTAACAGTATTTCAATATAATTGGTGTCCTTCAGTACCCTACATATTTTATTTTTATGAATTTTAAAACATGTTCTGAATAGTCAGTAGATTTTACCAGACTACGGCACAAATATGATAAGAAACACTACTTTAAAGTTTAATTTGCCTTTGACTTTATAAATCTTTTTCTGAACATTATTAGTGCTGTATCATTTTGTTATACAGGCAATTGGGGGGGGATGAATGTAAAATCTGAAAGTCAGGAGTAAGGTATAGATTCAAGAATACAGGAGCAGCATGGCTAATAAGTGGGTAATATGTATTCACAGCTCAGTCTCTTCATTTTTGACAGTTATGCCCTGATAATATGTCTCATTATGTAATTGTTTCAGCCTACCATATGTGAGGGAACAGAAGAGGATGCATTACAAACACAGACTGAATGTGGGTTGTAGCATTTTAGCATTTCGTAGAATAGAATGTGTACTGGAGTGAAGGGAAGGAGGGGCAGGGCAGGGCATACTTCTTCATGCATGGTGTCCAGCAACATGCTGTACTGTGGAGGGGGGAGGCCATGTCCTGGGGTACACTCACAGACTCAGCAGGGACATTTTGTAATCACCATAAATTGCTAATTATATCAACACCTATTAAGTCCTTATTTGGCCAGGGCGAGTCCAGGATATCTATGGAATGGAGTTGTACCTTCTGAGTGTGGGTAGACTGTATGCCTTCTAGTGATGCTTCATAAATCTAGCAACTATTTGAGACATGCCTGAAGATCCAGAATATACTTTTTAAAAACCAAGGTATATATGAAATTCATCCACCTAAGTGAATGCTTTGAGGTTTTTTCTTTAACATGTCCATCTATTGTCCCATTGAGATGGCTCCTCACAAATATAAGTAGCTGTTTTCCCTGACCTCCACAAATTAGAAAATGCAAGTAAGAAAAGAGGGTGATGAGAGAGAACTAAAGCAACAGTTTATTAATATGGATTTTGTTTCACAGCACAAGTATGTAAGCATTAAAGAAGACTTTTAGCACCTAAGGGGATATATCATGTAATTACAGGTCCATCAAGGAGATGGGGAGAGTTACCATATACACTCTATGCCCACTGTGGGTAGGCTTTCTGCTCAGGAATTTGCAGGCATGTTTTCATTTAAGACTCCCAACAAAAAAAAAAAAAAAAAAAAAAGACTCCCAACAATCCTTAGAGGCTGATACTATTCTCCTCATTTTATTGATGAGAAAATTCTGTTACTTGTCCAAGTCTTCATGAATTTGGTTTTGAGCTAGATATACATGACCCAAATTCCATGTTACTGTAAACAATACTGTACAATACTGTTACTGTACTGTATTATGTTACAACAGTAGGAACTAACCATTCAATGTTATCAGTGATGGGAGAGAAAAAAATCAACACCTGATAGTACCATCAATAATCCTCCCACTAAATCATTTCAGATGTTGTCACTAAATTAAAATACAGCATAAAGGGGTGCCTGGGTAGCTCAGTCAGTTAAGTGGCTGTGTTTGGCTCAGGTCATGATCTCAGGGTACTGGGATGGAGCCCAGCATCAGGTTCCTTGCTCAACAGGGAGTCTGGTTTTCCCTCTTTGTCTGCCCCTCCCCCGTTTGTGCTCTCTCTCTCTCTCAAATGAATAAATAAAATCTTAAAAAAAAATAAAATACAGTATAAAACTCTCATTCACAAAGACTATTTCAGGTCATGTGTGAATTACACTCTAAAGAATCTTGTAAGAAGCCTATGAAATGCAAAATGCTTTTTGGAATAATTTCCATCCAAAATGGTTAAAATGAAATTAAAAAAACCCTAGAAAATTACAGTCTGATACATAAATGGATTAACTAGAGTTATTTGGAAAATCTAGCAGTATGAAATACCCATTCCCTTTAAAAAAATCTGAAAAATAAGGGGTTAAGGTACACATACAGAATATATATATATATATATATATATATATATATATATATAGTGGAATCACATGCCTGCTTTTTAAAAATGACTTTTAAAGAATGGATTTGATCATCTCTTTTAAAGCCATCTGGTTTTTGAAAACAACCAGCCAGAGCTGACTATAACTTTATGTATTTTCATTCTAAAATTCTGAACTTCCCTAAATGGATCCAAAAAAAGTAAAGACCAGAAATCACAGTGTGGCATATTGTCAACAACCTCCCTTACTGGGACCAAAGTGATTCTGGGCCTGCAAATCACTTTGTTACATGGCACACTTGAAAAGTGATCTTCACCCCGGGGCACACACAACCCAAGAAATAGTAAGCATTTCATTCACAAGGCCCAGAGAGAATCAGCTTAAAGACTTCCCTTGGCAATTTATTGCTGCAATTGACAATGTGTATCCTGAGTAAATGTAAGCAGAGAGTTTGTGTGAACAAGCTAGCAGTGATTCTGAACGCTGCTGCTTCTGGGTCCTTGAGTCAGTTTGTTCTCGTTAAGCTTTGTGGAGGGACTGAAGGCTGTTGCTTGTTTTCTGTGTGAATGAGCCATTAGTGTGTGGGGGATGTTTTCACAGCACCATGCCTCCGCTGCCCTCTTCCATAAACCAAGCTACTTCACGTGTCTCTTCATATTAGCACCATCACTAAACAAAGCAAGTGCTCATGAATGATGGCTGATGTCAGCAAGTTCTGAATAGCTTCTGGAGGGGCATTCTGCGCCCCAACAATGATGCCTGCTAAAAAGGTGAAGTCACCACGGAGATGGCCAACTGCTGTTCTTCTAAGAATTAAGCAGCTCTGATAATTAAAAAAGAAACCACCCCAATTACAATTCAATTTATTAGAAGGCAGTGCCAATATGATTTTACATATGACTATGTGGTTTTTACATTCAATTTCCAGAAGCACTAGGAAAATGTTATTTTCTTGACATATATTATAAAATATAACGGCATGTTTTATTGACCTTTATTTTAGCTTCAATGGAGCATGAAATCATTTGTGAAAAACAATAACATTTTAAGAACATGGTCATACCTGTGACCTCACTTATAAACTTAATGCTGAAAATTGAAATATGGACAAAATATAGTGATGAAACACAGTTATTTACTATATGACAGAGCTGGCTTTTACGTTTAGTTTATCCTGGTCACATATTAATATTGTGTTCTTAACAAGAGATTCAAAGATTCCATTATACTGGGGTTACTGTGTGTTCTCTGACCATTTGCATAAAACCCTGCTGGTCAGAAGCAAATCTTACTCCCTCAGCAGTATGTCTTCAGAAAAGAGGTTACATGACTAAATAGAATTAAATCCTAGTAATCCTCACTTGGAAATTTTTGGTATTGGTAAAATATAGGATTATCTCCTGAAATTTGATGTCCTGCCAGAGAATCCTTGAAAACCTGCTGACTTCGGGACTCTGCACAACAGGCATACTACAGTTGCTGGTTAGAACAGTGTGTGTGTTTAAGGAGTTTTGCTCTTCTGCAGGACTGAGGAACCCTCTCAACTGAAAACAGGACATGAGAGCAGAACTGAATCAGGAACTCTCATGGTCTCAAGTTCTACCAACATATTTTATATTATCATTGCCTCACTATTTAAAGATGAGCCGCTCTGGACTCATCAGTGCTTCTAGGAAAGAATGATTCACGTCAGAGAAGAGTCTGCTTAATTTGTTTTTTCATTTTTTTAAACTTATAATGGACTGTAGACAGACCATCAGATCTAAGAGATTACCTTTGACAAGTTAGTGTAGCTTAGTGTATACCTAGATTCTTATATTTTGTATATATCCTTCCTTTTTTCTTTCTTCTGTCTTATAAGATAATCTTATTTTATAACCTCATGCTACAGAAAAAGAATATTATGTCTTGGATTACTAAATTGAATTAATGTTGACCTAAGTAGTTTTATTTGGATGGGATTTTAAAATTAATCCCATTTGTAAATACTTGTAAGAAATACCCTCTGTCATGTCAATTACAAAGTTAGCAAAGAGATCCTTTCAACACATGAAATCACTTAGAAGACAGAATTTGCAATCAACTACTGTATAGGAGATTTTCAGTATCCAATCACCTCATGATAGCTTATTAATCATGTACTGACAAGTTTCCAAAGAGCTTGAATTTAAAAAAAAATAAAGAATAAGCCCTTGTATGTGGACATGTTGAGGGATTCAGATAAGTACAAAAGGTCTCTGTGAGAAAGTTTTCCTTTACATTTTAAGAAGCATGTCATTTTATCTTTATAAAAGAACTGCACTGATATTAATCCAACTCTTAGAAAATACAGCAACATTCATGACTAATAGTTATGTGAAAAGTAGAAATGGAACATTCAAAGTACCTTTGCCCCTAATAACCCTTGAGTACATAGGAGAAGTTTAAATGCAAACTTTCAGATTTTCAACACTGAAAAAACTAAGGACTTTATCTCTCCTTTCAAGGAGTTGCTTTGTGGGTAGGGAAAGCCAAAACCTCTTTTACGGTCCGAAGTTTCTTAATATAATTCATTCTTTGCCTACCTCTCCTTGTAAGAGATATATTCTTTTTTAAAATAGTTTAAAATGCTTTTGCATTGATACTCTTGGTACAAAGAAAAATTATTCTATTTAGTTGTATTCTTTTAAAAGTTATTTGTTTAAAAGGGCTTCACTGTATTGGTCTTGTAGCCCTTCATACAACAGAACAAAAGCAGTTCTATGAAAGAAGTCTAAACTTGGACAAACCGTAAAAAAAAAAGCAAAGTTCCTCTCTGTTTTTATCAAATTTGATTGCTGCAGCTGTTCCCAGTTTCTGTATTTTAAAAATAGCCTTATTCAGTGCCTTGTTGGCTAAAGGCCAGAGTGCCATTAGAACATGCTGTACGGAAAACCTCTATTCAGTTACAGATACAGAAATATATTTAAGATCAGTGGGGGTCATCTGCAGCAAACACTTGTAAAAGAAAATAGAATTTTAATGTGTTTAGACTGATCGCCACTTTTGCTACATAGTTTAAAGCTCCTGTGCAGAATCTTCCTATTAACTTTTTTAAAATTTTAGTCAGGTAAAAATGCAGAATGAGTATCAAGTTCATTGGAAAATATTATTAGAAAGGCCTTGTTTCTCAAATAGTAGTTGGATAGCTGAGATACACATTTCAAAGGATGTTACCAGTGGTTTCTGTTCAACAAGTTCACAGGTATGCATTGATCCAGTGTATTACTGAGCAAATGCTATGAATGGAATCGCAACTTCTCTCTGATGTAGGCCACCTAATCAAGACTACCACATATGAAACAAACCAAGGTGCCCAAGGAGAATGGGTCTAGAAACTAATTTTGGAATGAAAAATTTATACCTTTGGCTCCAAGTGTAGGGGGACAGGGTCAAAGAACTGAATTATTAGTAGAGTTTCAGAGCCCAACTCTACATCTATTCAATTCTTTCCTTTTTTCCTCAATAAATCACTGAAACTAACATTTGGGACTAAACAGATTCATAAAAAATATTAATTTGAGTTGTAAGTAAAAAGAATCTGTTCTTCATGGATCATTAATAAAAAAGAAGAGATTTTTTTTAAGCATGGAATTGAGAACAGTAAGAAAGAATTAGAAAGCAGGGGTCTAGGGAGAACATGGGTGAGAAGAGATTTCATTAGGGAAGCATACATTATTGTCAAGAGGTGAAACCTTTCTTGAAAACCAAAATGTTAGCCTTCCATAATTTTGGGAGGGCTGGTACAAGACAGAAATCTCTGGAGTCAGAGACCTAAGACTTCATAACCTACAACATTTACATCAGTCTTCTGAACTTCAATTTCCACAGGGTGAAGCAAAGAGCATTTATATCATGGAATCAAAGGGGCATAGAGAAACTAGGTCAGCATTCTTCAGGCTTCTTGGGGCAGGAAAAGACTCACTGTGAACCTTTGGGCAGAAATAAGACATGGACTGCTCTTATTTCCACAAGGAAAGGGGATGAAGAGACAGTGCTCAGGTATTCTAGGTGTAAAGAATAGTAGAACCAAAATTCAGTGAGATTGAATTGGAAAGGATAATAAAGTTGCACTATAACTGGACAGGTGGCAGCTCACTATAATAAAGATCTTTATTAGGTTTTTAAATTAATACAATTATTTTACTATGTCATTGCTTTATAGTTTCTGCTATAAAAGCAGTAGTGATGACAAAGTATATAGCATCTTAGAACTCTGGATAGCAATATTACCAAAAAGACATTTGCAATTTACCACATCCTTATTATAATCTCAAAAATAACAAAAACAAATATGTCAAAACAAAAAGAAAAATATTAAAATCATATATATCAGTTGCTAGGCTTGGTGTTGAGTATATATATCCAATATATATACATATTTGGTGGCAAGCAAGACTAAACAGAGACTCTTAATACAATCATCAGAATGGAGAAGTTCACATTTTATACATTCAGAACTGGGCATACATCCGGAGCTCCTGGAAGGCAAGTTGCTACTGCACGGGAGGAGCCATTCTGGTTTGTAAATTGTTTGAGCACTTGGATTCAGCCATTTCCAAACATAGTCATGGATTTTTCCATTACATGAGCAAATACATCCACTTTGTCTCTCTTAAAATCATTTTAAATTTAAACATATAAAATAAAGACAGACCAGTTTTGTTTAGTCATTCGATCTGGTTTTCTCTTACAGCTAAATGACACCTGAGTGACATGACTTCTAGTTCTAACTACTGCCTGATTCATTGTCCTCAATATACTTTGGTAGTGTCATTCTCCTTCACTGTCACCTTTAATTGATTTGAATTCCTTAAAGAGCAAGAACCTTGGCATTCTGTGACCCATAATCTTAACTTTATTTTCAATTCTCTTTTATGCAAATTCTCATACCTTGTCCAAACTACTATTTTTCTATTCCCTTAAGTGGGTCTGATTGCCACTACTCTGTTGCCCTCGAATATGGAAGCTTTTTCATTCCCTCCTATTTAAACCCTGTCAGTCCTTTAAGGCTTAGTTAATAACATCTCTTCTGTAATGCTTTATCTTATGTCATCAACCCACTGCTAAATGTTACAAAAACATAGTATCAGTATTACCCTTTTGGCCCTCAGCTTACTTGGGAAGGCAATGATCACAAAATAAAAGATTCAGAGAGTGTGAATCTTTTCACACTTTTCACTTTTCACTTTGGTGCCCCCAAAGTGTGACACCTAGTAGTTAAAAAATGATACATATCACTTTGCACTTTGATCATCTCATTGTCTAATGGTCTACATGAGATTCTTTACTGTTGGGCTTAACCATTATCAATATTTTAGTCCAAATCTGGTTTTTCCTCCACATCACTCACAAAAGTAGTCCCCATTTTGACATAGCTTTATGAATCTCCAATTATCTCATTTTGTTTCATCATGATTAGGGATTTTGGCAAGAATTTTTATTTTCCTGGCTTAAATTTGATCTCCATATTTATTTTGTTATATCATACATATTGTTTCATAATATTACCTAACTTCCGTTTGTTCATTTATACATTTACTTCATACAACATAGTTACATGGTGCACAAAGTAGATGCTCAGTAGATCAATATATGCCAGATAGTGTAGAAGGTGAGACAGGTGAATGAATTTATAGTTCCTATTCTCAAAGAGTGTATTATCCCTAAGAGAACGGACTTGCAAAAAAAAAAAAAAAATGTACCGTAGTATAACTTGTGCTATAAAAGACATATTCAAAGTATGAACTGTGAAAAATAGAATTTAGCTCTACAGATGGTGACTGAGGGTAGGAAGAATTGGGGTAGGAAGAGTTTAGGGAAAGTCTTTCTGGAATTGATAATATTGAAGGTCAATTTTAGTTATCTGATGTTGGGGTGCGTGAAGCTCTCCCAAGATGAGAAACATGTATGAAAATAAAATGATGTTGCAATCACATGATATATCCAGTAATTTATAAAAAAAAAAATCTCATTTTTTTCTGGCTTATAAATAACAAGGGAAAGAATTGTGAGAAATTAGATAATGAAGACTCAGTCATAAAGGACCTTAAAACTTTTGCTTAGTTGCTTAAATTTTCGTTGTAGTTGACTGGGGACCAGTTAAGATTTCTAAGTGAAGTAGAGAAGTGATTGGATTGCATTTTTAAAAAGAACATCTAGGGAGTCACATGGAAGGTGGATTGTAAGGAAATGAGGGTAAGAAGCAAGATAGTCACTTTGAGAGAAAAGCACTGAAGTAATACAGGTGAGAGATGACAAGAAATTAAGTAAGGCTGAGGCCATGTGCAGGAGAGGGAAAGTTGTTTATGAGGCAGAACCGGCAGTACCAGGTGTCTGGGAAGTGGGGAATGTTAGAAGGCAAGATGGTGTCTAGATTCAGGCTTGGGAGACAAGCCAATGACAAAGCAACCAATTAATACGGGGAGGGGAGGGGGCTGGGGGAGGGGACAGGCAGTTGAATTAGAGGACAAGTGGGGAAGTAGAAAACATAATGAGTTTGATTTAGGATGTGCTTATATCATGAGCTCTGTGGGACACTAATACAGAGCTCTCTGAAACTCTATAGAGAGGATTGCTTGGAGAAAACATATCTGTACATATGAACACTATTTCCAAATTCACTTAGAATTTTTAAGGGTAAGAATCATATATTGTGTTGCTTTACAGTTTGTTGTTGGTTTGTTTGTTTCTAGATCCCCAAATGCACAACCTGGCATAGAATGATCAATAAGCAAATGTTGAATTAGTAATAATGTACTGTATTAAGTACACTTGAAGCTTTCCTGATAGACTTCTTTAACTGTTGCCAAAAGATAGATTCACCTTTGAATTTGTTTTACAATGAGTACTAGCTGGGAACAAAAATGGCTCATGACTTCAGAGACAATTTCTTGAAGTGACAAATGTATTCCTTTTGATTAAAGGTAAACATTGATGGGTTATTTTTTTTTAAGATTTAATTTATTTATTAGAGAGAGAGAGAGAGCAACAAGTAAGCAGAGCTGCAGGCAGAGGTAAAGGGAGAAGCAGACTCCTGGGATCAAGACACGAGCTAAATGTAGATGCTTAACTGACTCAGCCACCTGGGCACCCCTGAATTATCTTTTATATGGAATAATTTCTTTCATTTTTTAAAAAAAGATTATTTATTCATGAGACACACAGAGAGAGAGAGAGAGAGAGAGAGAGAGAGGCAAGACACAGGCAGAGGGAGAAGCAGGCTCCATGCAGGGAGCCTGATGTGGGATTCGATCCCGGGTTTACAGGATCAGGTCCTAGGCTGAAGGCAGCACTAAACCGCTGAGCCACCCAGGCTGCCCTATGGAATGATTTCTTATATTAATGTGGCTCTATTTAGTTTCCTGAATTTTTTTCCCCAAGATTTACTATTAAGGTAAAATTTAAAGGCAAAACTGTTGTCATCTAGCCCTACTGTTTGTTGGAAACTCCTTTGTCATTATTAAGTCTTCCCTATTCTTACCCTGATTCAAGAATGTTGATAATTTTGTTGCTGTGAAATGAAACAGTTGCTGTGAAAATTGACACCAATTTGCTTCATTCTTTGTTATCATCACAATAGTGTAAAGAAGTAAGGATTTTGTCTGTACCAATAAAGTATTATATAACTACCTACTAAATATTTTATTTTCAAATATTTCCAAAAATAATTACAATTTGATAGCATGTTAATATTTAAAAATTATTTAAATCAGATGTTTATGATTATTTAACACACATTGCGGGTTACTTATTGTCATAAGATGCTAATCAGACCATCACATTGTTAGTTGTTAGAAGTATTTTATGAATTTGGAATTCTATTAAATTGATGATTTATTTTTTCCAGATAAGTCACCATGCAAGAGGCACTTACTTATTACACGTTTTTCAGCATATGTTGCAAGTTTATTTTAATGCTGAAGAGGCACATTATGATCAAAGCAGAATTCTGCCCAATTTAAACTGTTCCAAGCTATTTTCATACATTCACTCATGTAATACTGTAAAATTTACATTAAAATGAATGCTCCTCTACAATTAAGTGATTCAGTCAACATTAAAAAAAAAGGTGCAAATGTGTGCAACGTGAAAAAAATCAACAGATGTGCGAATAATCTCTGCTTGGGGATTAGTATCAAAAAGAACAGTAGCCAAAAAAAAAAAAAAGTTCCAACATTTATTCTCTCTATACTCTGAAGTTTTTCTGCACCCATGTTAAAGGACATACACAGAAGTCTTAAGATTTTCCCCTATGATGATAACTATTGACTAATCAATAACAAATTGGAGTGAGGAGCAAACAATAACCTACAAAATCAACAATAGCTCTTAAAGATGGATATATATTTTGATTTTGCCTCATTCTTATTTTCCTCTATCCTAATAGTGGATACATTTCAAAAGTAGCAATGATTCATCCACATCTAGAGAAAGTTCATATGTATAACCAGAATATTTAGCATTAAAGCATTTAAATAGGGATTACTTAGCTAGGATACAGTAACAAAGAGAAAAGCTTGTCGTCCTGGAAGATCTGGCCAATCCATGCAGTTGTCCAGATTGTATACTACATAACTGTAAGGTGATAATTCACATTCTAGCGACATGAATGGCATCTCCTTAAATTCTACAGAGCGTACCCTCCGCATTCACATACACTAGGGCCCTGGCAAATATGATAATGCAATAGGAAATGTGAAGAGATTTCTTTTTATAGGATAAATGAGATCAAATTGCATCATAAAGCTTCATTTATGTTTTCAGAAGGTGTATTATAGTGATCATGAAGAATGGCCAGTATTCATCTACTTCAGGTGTGGGACAAAGAATAACTTGATGTGTCAATTGACAATCTGAAGTATTTAGACAATTTGAAGCTTCTTGTCAAATAACATTGATAAAAGTTACTTAAGTGTCATCCTTATTTTCTTCTCCCCCTGGGAAATGCCAGATATTTATCCCTCCATCATTTTAACTGAGCTCCCTCATGCTATTTATTTGAGAAAATAAAAAACTGAAAATGGCACTGACAAGGATATTCCCAAACAGGAGGAAAATGAGTTGATGTAATTGTATTTAAAATATTGTCCATCAATGGTTTTTCAACTAATTAACGTTTACAGAAATCACTGATATAAATCATATTAAATCACATACTCTAAAACAAGGGCACTGCTCTTGTTCACAAATTTCAACATGTTCTATTAGAGTAGATGAAATTTTAACACATGGAAACTTGTATATCGAAGCTTAATAAAGGCATCCATGTTCAATTCTAACTCCACTCAAAGTTTCAACTGTTCTGATTCCTTGAAATTCTTCTACACAGTTCTAACAAGTAGCACGGGTGAATAGGACCTTCTAAATATGTCTGTATATGTGTCTATCTAGATAAATATGAATGAGGAAATGATTAGCCTGAGGTCTCTGGTTAAGCCACTGACCATACTTCAATCCATTACATATGACTGACTCTACGTAGATTTTAAGTTGGGAAATAGAAAACTGCTGAGAAAATACAGGGCTTATAATATGGTGAGGAGTTAACATGACTTAAATCGTCTCAAAAATCTTCATTGGCTCTTTGCCCATGAGAACTAAAAGGATCAAGTTCTTAGTCAACTGGCTAAAAGGAAGTTAGATTTTTTCTGGAACATTATGAAACATCCAAGATCCAAGTTATGCCATCAGGACAGTGATTATTTTTACAAACACACACATATATATATATATATATATATATATATATATATATATAAAAGGATGTTAATAGTAGGGTCATGGGCATGGGAGGGGAACATATGCTCAGGTGGATCAAGTCAAGGAGAAAAGGAAATGTATTACTATGAATGGGTTCTGTTCTTTATCTCTGATAGTTATGTGCATGCAATTCTTTGAATTTGGGGAATTTTTATTTAGAAAAAGTTTAAGCACTTGAATAAGTTTTTATAGTATGTGCATATGTATATCAGCCCACATTAGGTGTTCAATAAAAATAACATAATTTTAATTTCCTGCTAACCAATGTAATTCTGCTTCTCTATTCTCATTACTCTATCTTATCAGCAAATTCTATCTCAGATATTTTAAAGGCCAATTTCCTCTCTGAAGCTTGTAAAATAGCCAGGAAAATTTAAAAACAGCCTCTCATTCTTAGTGTGTTACATTGCCACTGTTATTTATGTCATATAAGCTGGCTTTCTGATGCCATGCACCAGTGGCTCCATCAGTGTACATTCCCACCAATAGAGTACAAGGGATTCCATTGCCTACACATTCTTGCCAACACTTTTGTTTATAGCCATTCTACCAGGGTGAGATGATATCTCATTCAGTTTTGATTTGTATTTCCTTGATTATGTAATATTGAGCACCTTGTCATATATCTATTGGTCATTGGTCTTTGCTGGAGAAATGTTTATTCAAGTCCTTTTTTCAAGATTTATTTATTTATTTCAGAGAGAGAGAGGAGAGAAAGAGAGCATGTGAGTGGGGAGAGAGGCACAGGGAAAGGGAAAGAATCTCAATCAAATACCCCACTGAGCACAGAGCCCGACGTGGGGCTCAATCTCATGATCCGGAGATCTTGACCTGAGCCAAAATCAAGAATCAGACGCTCAACTGACTGAACCACTCAGGTACCCCTCAAGCTCTTTATTAATCAGGTTATATCTGGGTTTGTTTGTTTGTTTGTGCTAAGGAGTTGCAGGAGTTTCTTATAAATTTTAGATATTAATTGCTTATCAGGTATATAGTTTACAAGTGTTCTCTCTCATTCTAGCTAACATATTAAAAACTAAGTAGATTCAACATAAACATGTAATTCTGAGACTCCTGAAAGATTGCAGGATCTTGCAACATCGAGCCATTTTGCTCTCCTTGCAAATCTCATCTTTGGGCAAGGAAATGCCCTTTCCAATTCAACAAAGTCCCTACCTAGAATACTTCACTTCTGGCCACATCAAGCATTTCTGATTTTGTCTTTTGAGCTTGGAATACTAACTGCACAAAGTCCCAGAGCCAGAACGTGGTAGAGCCTTACTACACCCATAAAACTTAGAATGGCAGAATATAGGCAGACAAACTAAATCATAATAAGATGTACATCTACATATTATAGAGATGCAGACAGATGGACAGATAGATAGATAAGGCAAGGAAATCTATAGACTGAATAAGATCATTTCTGATATATAACACTAATCAGATGATAATTTAATAGTGCACATACTCAAAAGAAAAAATTAAGTGCTAACTATAGGCGGCCAATTCCTTAAAGAATTGACATTACTGAGATGAATTAGAAAGACATGGTATGTATCATAGAGACTCTAGTGTCATAAAAAGAGTAGGGGGTGTATAGAATACTTATAGGCAAGCAGTTCATTAAAACACCAACTGAAGGGATACCTGAGTGGCTCAGTGGTTGAGCATCTGCCTTCAGCTCAGGGCGTGATCCCACGGTCCTGGGGTCGAGTCCCACGTTCAGCTCCCTACATGGAGCCTGCTTCTCCCTCTGCTTATGTCTCTGCCTGTCACTCTCTCTGTGTCTCTCATGAATAAATAAATAAAATCTTAAAAAAAAACCCACCAACTGAAAAACGTGATGTGGGTTATAACAATGCCAAGTTCAAGATGCTAGGTTGGGGAAGTTCAAGATGCTAGGGAAGGAAATTGACCAACCTCATGGAAAAAATTCTCAGAGGAAGTTACCTGTCAGCAGCAACCTAAAAATTGGATCTCAGCCAGGTCAACAGGTAGGTGAAGGTGGTTTCAGGCAGCAGAGTGGTGTATGCAAAAGAACTCTGAAAGGTAAGATAAATGCTGACGCTTAAAATGACTTAGAAATTTTGAATTTGGCTGCAACACGGAATTTCATGGCATATGAAGGAAAGGGCAGGTAGTCAAAGAGTAAGTGCATGAATACATAATTTTATAAACCGTTAAAAAGTTTGGATGTAGGTGAAGGGCTGTTGGTTCCCCACTAAAATATTGTATGCAGTGGAAAATACAATCAGATTTTTGGTGTTGAGAAATCATACGATCCCTCCAAAATCTAGTTTATTTGTAAAGTGGAAATAATTTCGTATATTCTGCTTGCCCCTTGGATTATCACAAAGATCAAATAATATGATATATGCTAAAGATTGGCAAACTCTGAGATATAAGTAAGCCTTATAGTGAATAGCATTTAGTTAATGTTTTAAATGTATTTGTAGAAGGGAAGTGAGCAGGATCTCTAATAGATAAATTTTATTATGTGGAACAATTGTAGCAAAGTATAATGTATATAAGTTACTAGCAAATAATAATACAAGTACAAAGTATGTAACTTAGTAGCAAATATTCAATTAAGAGAGGGACAGATATGATACAGATAAGATAAAGATTAGAGTAAAAAGATGAGATGGAGGCTATAGATGATGCAAATAATTTTTAACTAACCTTTTCTCTTATATGGCTTCTCTTACTAAGTGTTGAAGACATTTGCCCTTTCTTTCTGCCTAATACTCTTTTAAGCTTTTATTTAAATTCCAGTTAGTTATGTAATAAGCACTGGATATTATATAAGACTGATGAATCACTGACCTCTACCTCTGAAACTAATAATACATTACATGTTAATTAATCAAATTTAAATAAAAATAAAAAATAAATTCCAGTTAGTATAATATTAGTTTCAAGTGTAAAATACAGTGATTCTATGCTTCCATACATCACCTGGTGCTCATCAGAATGAGTGAGCTCCTTAAACCCTATCCCTCCACCTGACCTCCCTTGCTGGTAACCATCAGTTTATTCTCTATAGTTAAGTCTATTTCTTGGTTTCTCTCTCTCTCTCTCTCTCTCTCTCTCTCTCTCTTTTCCCCCTTGATCATTTGTTTTGTTTCTCAAGCTCCACATATGAATGAAATCATATGGTACTTGTCTTTCTCTGACTTACTTTCGCTTAGCATAATACTCTCCAGCTCTATCCATGTCCTTGTAAATTCTGCCCAATACTTTTTAAGCAACCTCTCTATGTTTCATGAATATAAATTCTGCCTTCAGTAGACCTCTTTCGGGGTCAACATGTGAACTATCAGCATGTGATCCATCAGTGTGTAACCCATCAGAGTGTGACCCATTAGATTGTAATCCACCGGCATATGACCTATGCTTTGCCAATCAAATGCACTAATGTGAGACTTTAGTTTGGAAGTCAATTGCTTGAAAGAGGAGGTGCCAGGAAGAAATTATTCTGGCCAGGGACGGCCTGGAGACATTCTATTCTCTGAAGGAGTAGTGTCAGAAGTCCTAGGGGTTGCATCCTGTTTCTGATGTCTCTATGCTAAAGTGTTATACTCGTGCACAGAAGCAGTGACAGTGAAGTTCCCTATGGATCAGTCAGGTGATGTACTTTGTGTGTGGTTTCTGGCTGAGTGGCTTTTAAGCCTGATCTTCCATCACTTGAAGAGACCCTGGGGCTAGTAATAGTATATATGTTTCTCTTCTTCTTACACGTGAGACATGATTCTGTTGTTTGCAACTAAAAACTCTGGCTGATATCTGTGTCAAAGTAAAACTATGATATTTATCCTGAAATGGAAAACTTTTTAGTTCTATTCCCTTATTGTATTGAGAACTAGGACATGAACACAGTGAGGGTGACGATATAAATGTGGAACAAAAGAAAGAGATGGATTCTAATACTATAACCTCAAAGTAAAATGGATTTTTTAAAAACTAACAACGTTGAAACTTAATATGACTTATCATCATAATTTCTCATGTGATCTTTGGATGCTTCTACAACATTTTGTAAAGCTCTACTCTATAATCTTCTCAGTAAAGTTTTGCAGTGATTAAACATGCAAGTTTTATAATAGGAGTCTGGGTCCAGATTGTTACTCCTTAAGTTGTTAATTGTGTGATCTTGAAAAGATATTTAATCTTTGCAAGCACCTGTCCCTTTGCCTGTAAAATGAAATAAAAATACCCAGTGAGAATATTTTCAACACTCTTAGCACTGTGCTTAGTATAGGACCAGTACTCAATAGTTGCTTGTTAACATAAATAATAATGACATTGTGTTGAACTAGAAAAGTAGTCCAAAGGTGAAACAGGAATAGTGAGTACTGGTGCTCTGGGTTCTTGACCTGTGATGGGAGTGCAGTATTAGAACTCCTTAAAAACTTGAAGAGAACATAGACTAGTCTAAGAAGCATATTCTATTTAACTCTCACATTTTACATAGAAGACAGGAACAATTCATGAGAGTTCAAGTTCTATTTGAAATAGCTCTCACCCATTTTTTTTGGATGCCAGGGATTACCAGACAGCCCCAATTTCTCCCTTTTTATAAATTTCCTTCTTCCCTCTTCCTTCTAAGTTATAGATTGATGTTTCTTTGTGTCTGTGTGTACACAAATGCTAGTATTTCTGTACTGAACACAAAAGTTCAAAATGAAGAGTTCAAATAGTCGCATTAATTTAGAATATCTTAAGAAACTGGCTTTTATTTGCTTCTTTTTCTGCATTCAAGCCTTATGCATTTAATTTTGGAATACAAGAATAGTTGATAGTCTCAGCAGCTAGTTACATTCTCTACATACTCACTGAATTCCCTGCTAATGTGTGCTCAGTCCTATCCCAGTGCTCCAAGAATCATCAGAAATAAACAAAAGGACATTCAGAACCACCTGGATATGGCTAGTTTTTACTTTTTTCATTTACCTCTTTGCTTCTTCATTCTTTTTTATATTCTCTTCTTTCCGTTCCATCCCTTGATTAGGTGGCTTCTTGGTAGCCTATATATTCTACAGCATGTATTAATAAATTACCAGAGTAATACTTATATAATGGCATATTCTCTTTTCCCTGATGGGTGCATGTGTAACTCCCAAACAGAATACAACTGTGGCTATATGCAGAATGGAAAACAAGAGGACATGAGTATAAACCTGAGAAACTATTACTACTGATGAAAAAAAAAAAACATTAAAAAACAATAACCACTCATCAATTTTTAAAATGTAGCTCATGTTTAAACATTTATTTGTTTCAAATGAATAATGAAAGACAGTTCCATCTCCCCCAAACCAAAATTAAGTAGAACTGAAATTCCTTTTCATAGAGCAATATATTTCAAAATGAGGTATTTGGAAAGACACAGACACTGCTTGCAACTATAAAAACAAGATCAAAACGTTTTGATGCCCTTTCTCCACTTCAGTAGGACAGCAACTACACAAGGCTATTCTCTAGAGTAATGATCTTCCCTCCCTCCACAGGTTTTTTTTTATCCCATATTCAGGAGGTCATATCCAGTCTTCAGCTGCACAAAGCTCCACTCCTATTAATTTAAAATGGGGGTTTCAGAGGTTCACATACAGGAAGACCTGCTTCTTAAGAGGTAAGCTCTGTCAAAATCCCATTTGAAGAAAAAAATGAGAATATAGCTTTGAGAAAAATAATCTATTTATATAATCTATCTTCTTCACTAATAAGAAAGAAAAGCTTAAAACAGAAGTTAATATATCTTTTGCTTAAACAAAGTTCAGTTTATCTCCATGTTTTAGTAACATTGTTTTGTTTTGCTTTTTTGGTGATTTTTGTATTTTGGATCTGGTATTATTTTGATCATCATCATCATCATTCTGTTAAGCTATCTGACAGATACAAAAGGTTATTCACCCTATGACTGTCTCATTTTAAAAAAATGTTGCACATTCATCGAAAAGAATGAAAGAAATCTGGTTGAAGATGCAGGTGCAGTAATAAATGGGTGGTCTTTGGATTATAGTATTTATGTGTACTATGGCAAAGCTGAACAGAAACCTAAATGTTACACATACAAAGTGGTACAACAAGAACATCTGTGTTGGGGGGATTGAACTGGCATGGCTAACACCTCCAGTGCCAGGTGCAAAGGAAATTTCAATACAGCTTGAGTAATCTTGACTGCTAGCATCTGCCTGCATCAGATTATCTCCTCTGTTCCTAGTCCACCACTATCCATTAGAGTATTTATATGATACATCTGGTGGTGCAATGGCCAAGCAAGAAGTAGCAATGCTTCCATTACTGGGGGCAAATGCCTGACTCTTTAACTCAACATAAAGGCAAACAGGAATTCTTTTCAGGTCCAAGGGCAGCCAGCCAATTCTACAAGACTGATTAGCAGACAGCACTCCAAAAAGATGGCTGCTCTGTCTTTTCATTATTAGCTAGATACATATCCATGTGCATAATGTGGAAAAGGTTAATTCTGTAGTCTAAAATTATGTCTTTAAGTATTATTGCCAGGAAAATAACAGAGGTTTAATGTGTTGCTAGAATCATTACTGAGTTTTAATGTGACTTGGCTCAAACCAAAGTCCCAACATACATTTGATTTTCTGAATCAGTGTGGTAGGGTGAGGAAGATGGAGATCCTCCATCCAGTAGTCTCTACATGAAGCTTCACATAACCAACAGACCATTCTACACAAGAATTATGCCTTTTTCTTCAAATCTGCAAATCACCCTCACCTTCAATATATGCCTGTAACACCTACTGCAGAGAGTGTAAAAGTCACCAGATGGGCCTGACTTCAACATTCTACTGTCTTAGAGCCTACACAAATCAGCACGTACCCATCCCCCTTTGCTTCTGCTTCCTGCTAGAAAAGATTTACGGATCCCTTTATCTTTGTAAAGCAACCCCATCACCTCCTGACTTATATCCTCACCTTTTTCTGATTTTTTATGCACTCTTCCGCTCCCCTGGATCCTTCCCATCTGAATTTTAAGCTGCTTAGGATTCTCTCCCTAGAAGAAAATCCCTGAATGGCCTATTCCCTATAATAGTCACCTTCACCATTGCTCTCTTCTTTCTCAAACATCTTTCCAAGTTCCTTATCTTGTTCCCCTTCTATTCACCTCCCACACCATTCAATTCTGGCTACTTCCCTCAAAACTCCATTAAAATTCGTCACTCATAAGTCATGTCCCTTCATGCTGCTAAAATCAAAGGAGCTCATTATCCTTCTAGATATTTCAGCAGCATTTGGCCTGTGTGAACACTACTTCTTCATGCAGTTTCTTTCCTTAGCCTCTGCTTTTGTGACACTCCCATGTGTTGTTTGGTTTCACTCATTCCTACATCCCTGGCCACCTACTCTTGATTTCCTTTTATCTCCCCTTTTCTTTAACAATTAAAGGATAAAAGGCTGAAGAGCTCTGTCTTGGGTCCTTTTTCCACTATATCTTTAGAAATTCTCGTTCACCTGCGTGGCTTCAGTTACCACCGTTTTGCAGTTGACCTACACATTTTAGTCTCCAATCTTCTAAAATTCAGTCTCTAACAATAAACTGTTCATCTAGCATCTGAATTTGGATGACTCAGAAGTACTTCAAATCCAACACTTCTGAAGTTCACTCCTCATTTCCACTCTCCCCAAAATATCTGTTCATTTTCTAAAGTTCTCAATCCTTCCAAATTTCACTACCATCCACCCAATTGATAAAGCCACCTTGACATTTTTCTTTCTCTTTTCCCAAATCTATCAATATCCAGGAATTTCCAATTTTAGAAAGCAAACAAGTTTTACGTGAATATGTACTTTACACAAAATGGCAAATTTCACCGTATCCCAATCCCTATCCATCTTTTTCTTTCTCTACCCAAGGGGTAAAGTTAGCTATGAATTTGGTATATATTCACCCAAATATCTTGTCTATTCTTACATGTACTCACATACATACCAGTCCAATTTCAAATATATAGATTAGTTTGCATGTCAGTTTTTACAACAAAACAAAACAAAACAAAACAAGGTAACATACACTGCAATATGGTTTAGTCATACAAAAACATGTCCTGGGGAGCTATTTTTGCATATATAGATCTGCTTCACTTTAATGCAGAAAATGCCACAGTGTGAACATTACACTATTAGACTTCTATGTAAGTCAGACTTTCTCTTTTTTTCTATTAAAAATGCTGCAATGAATATCTTTATATAGAGCTTTCTCTATGAGTGTTTCTCAGGATTGAAGAATAGTTTTAAAAGATACTGCCAGGTTATGCCCTCAAGTTGTATTGGAAAATTATTCTCCCTGGATTTGTCACATTTTTGTATGTTTGGCAAGTAAGGCTTTGTCCTTTGTCTGCACTATCTTTCCAAAGATGAATAGTGAAGAGCCTTGAAAAATAACATGTCTCCTTCTGGAGCACAAAGGAGGCATGCTTACTCCACAATATGATAATGTTTCCTCCAATCTCAGTAAAATTCTCCTGCAGTACAACCCAATCCATTGGCAGATGTTCTCTGGCACTCTGTGTTGCCCTGTGGGAATCAGAGTTTGGGGAACCAGTGCATAAAGGCAGATATTCTGGTTACTGCTATTGTTGTGAGTAATATACTATACTTCATCTCTAACTCAGAATTTGTGGGTCTTCTACCAGCATTAATGAAACTGTGGCAGTGGCCATACAGTTTATATTCTCACCATAAGGGTATGGAGAATATAATATTCTTCACATTATAACCAATAACTGATAGGAATAAACTTTTCTTTTTTTATGTCCAGTAAAATAGAAAAAAGATGATATCTCACTGTTTTAGTTTGCATTTCCCTGGTTATTAGTATAGTGGTGTTACACATGTTTCTCTCTTTCCCTTCCTCATACTTATTTACTTTTGTTCATCTCTGATACCACCATACTACACCAAAGTAATTGTAATAGCTTCCCAAATGGTTGCCTCACATCTGCTGTATCCCTCCAAATGCAGATCTGATCACATTACTTCACACCTTAATAACACTTAGTTTTTTAGAGTACCTTTAGGGTAAAATCCCACACCTCTGACAGGGTCTACACAACCCTAGATTATCTTCCTCCTGTTCACCTCTTCTGCTCTGTCTGTTGCCATTCTTGTCTTCATTTTCAACAGTAAATGGAAGTGCTTAAATATGCCTTACTCTTATTTTGGGGATGTTCACTTATTTATCTTTTTAAAGGTTTTATTTATGTATTCATGAGAGACACAGAAAGAGAGAGACAGAGACACAGACAGAGGGAGAAGCAGGCTCCCCGTGGGGAGCCTGATGCAGGACTTAATCCCAGAACCCCGGGATCACGACCTGATCCGAAGGCAGATGTTCAACCGCTGAGTCATCTAAGTGTCCCTGTTCACTCATTTACAAAATCACATTTCATGTGCCATTTTGCGTTCATGTTTTCCACAAATTTGTTATAATTTCATGTTTTGGAAAGAAATTTTTAAGAACCAATGTGTTTTGGTTGTGCACTGCAACACAGATAGAAGAAAAAGTATAGGAAGAAAATATACAGAAATGTTATCTGGCAGTTATTTCTGGGTAGTAGTGAATGTATTTATTTCTCATTTTAGTTTATATTCTTCCCTTTTATGCAACAAACATATTTCATTCTATTACTTAGAAATTTTTTTTCTAAAAACTTACTTCTTGTCTTTTGCTCTCTTCTATCACATAATTATAACAAAACAAACAATAAAGTTTCAGAGGTGGTACCTGATTCTTCCCATAAGAAGGTAGCACAATTTTGAAAATATCAAGAGAAGACTAAGTGCATGAACTGCTTTGCCCTCACTTAAATTAGTTCTGTATCAGTAAGTTGTAAGGAAATATGGCACTGAATTGAGAGGAAATTCCACTGATGGCTTTTTGGATTGTAGAGTCACATAGTATTTTCTTGGCTTCCATTTATGTCTCCCTCCCTCTCACATTCCTTTGCTCTTCCTCCCACTCAACATATAATAACCACTATCTGCCTGCCGAGATACTGCTAAACAAGTCAAAGGAGTTCATGGTGAAATGGAGGAGTGGATCTATAAAGACCTACCCATATCATGATGGCAACTGATAAGAGAAAACATGAAGACAATAATTATAACTAGAGGTAGCATGTGAGTGGAATCTTGAGGAAAACATGGACACTTGCTTGGTGGTTGAGGGATGTAATGAGGTAAACATCCTCATTATGGAGGGTTCAAACAGGGTAAACAAGAATATTTCAAATTATGAAAATATAAACAATTTCACAAGACAGTTAATAGCAGTATTGGTGTGCATGCACAACAAAGTGGTTAATGACAAACCTTGGAGAAAATTAAAGTTGTGAGCCACATTTTCCTCAATGGTAAAATAGGAGTAATATGTTAAAACCACCTCAAAAAGTACAGGGGCCTGTAGCAAGAATATTTATTAGTCATTTTTCCTCTTCCATCTCTTATATGAAAATTGCCTTTCTCTCAGATTTTCTACCAGTCTATTTGTGCAGATGAGCCCAGACTAATAATAAGGATGGCAATAATAACAATAATTATCCTAATATTTTGAACATGTAATAAATGCAGTTATACAACTGTTTTACATGTTTTATCTCATTTAATCCTCAAATAATCCCATAAAGTGGGTATTCATATATCTCCTTTTTACAGAGGAGACACAGAGTTAACTAACTGGCTTAATTAATTAATTAATGGTGCTATTAGGATTTGCAAGGAGGAATTCTGATTTTAAATTCAAGCTCTTATTTAATAAGATTACTACCAATGTTATTTCTCTGTGCACTAAAATAATATGGATATGAAAAAAAAAACACTTGAAAGGCATTCATGTTATTCACAAAAGTCAAACATTTTCAAACATATTTGTTTATACAATTTTAGCCTTGTTTCCCTCTATATGTGTGCCACAGTGTACATATGGCCTGGATATTATTTCTTTAAGCAGATTGATGTGCAGATTCACTTACCACTAATAACCAAGCTCTTCCTGTGTCAAGTCTTGTGCTAGAACTTTAAAGGGTTGAAATGGTAGATACCATTCTTGCCTTCCTGGAGTTTGCTATTTAATAACGATTACATATTTAAAACAGAACCTAAGATATACAACTATAAATTAGAATACTCTGAAGGAAATGAAAAAATAATGCCATGATAAGAAAAAATAATAAAGGAAGAGAATTTTGATACAACTTCTTTCTTAAACTTGTTAACCTTATTAGAAGTTGGAGATAAAGGGATGTGTTTCAGAAGAAGTAAAATGACACTGGTATGATATCATAAAATACTTAAATCTCAGTCATGCCCAATTTTTTTGGGCTTCTTAAGTCCATACTAGTGATAGCATGAGTAATAAATCTGGTTTAAAACAGATTATAAAACCAAATTATAGAAGGAAAAACATGGATATGAAAATACATATGGTAAGTTACCACTTCTGTCAATGAATATGTGGGGAAGGGGTTTAGGGAGGGAGATGTGTATGTTCAGCAAATAAAGTCAAAGACCTGTATCTTGAAAGATGTGCTGAAGCATGGTTGGTTATCCCTGAAATATGGAGTCATGAATGATATTTTGTTCTTTTGCAGCACTATATGTTTTCTATCTATTTAATCAGTTTCATATATTATATTTACTAAAACATAAAAATGTATTGTTTTAAAAAAAATTCTTTTGCAGCTCTAACCTAGCTTATTGCACTTGCTCATTGAATGAGAACTTAAACGGACAGATAGAGTTGCTTTTTCTTTACATTCCAACCTATACATCAAATGATGAGGAAGGGCTAGAGGGTTTCTCAGATTCTAAAATGACTTTTTATTAAGATGCAAGATTTTTTGCCACTTTGATATGATACTGAATATTATATAATCAATACATTTCTCCTAAATATAAACCTGTAAAAAATTCATGATATGGACCCATGTTCTCCATTAGCACAGGTTATTGAGGGGCTGGATAATGGGTATGATAATGCCTTATTTTCAGACTGTAAGTCTTTAGGAGAGGAAACCTTTTTTATTTATTATTTTTTATTTTATTTTTTATTTTTTATTTATTTATTTTTTTTGGAAACCTTTTTTTAAATCGAAGTATAATTAACAAAGTATTATATTAGTTTCAGGTATACAATATAATGATTCAAAAATTCTGTACATTTCTCAGTGCTCATCAACGTAAGTGTACTCCTAATACCCTTTATGTATTTCACACATTCCCCCCACCCCTCTAAACACCAGTTTGTTGTCTGTATTTAAGAGTCTGGGTTTTTTTTGTTTATCTCTTTTTTTCTTTGTTCATTTGCTTTGCTTTTGCATGAGTGAAATCATATGGTATGTGTTTTTCTCTGACAGACTTATTTCACTTAACATTATATCCTCTACATTTATCCATATTATATCAAATGGCAATGATTTCATTCATTTTATAGCTAAGTATTATTCCATTGCATAATATATATATATAGATATATATATATCTTCATCTATAGATGGACACTTGGGTTGCCTCTATATCTTGTCTGCTGTAAATAATGCTGCAAACATAGGGATGCATATATCTTTCTGAATTAGTGTTTTTGTTTTGTGTAAATACCCAGTAGTAAAATTACTAGATCTTATGGTATTTCTGTTTTTAATTTTTTGAGGAATCTCCATATGGCTTTCCACAATAGCTGCACCAATTCACATTCCCATCAACAGTGCCAAGGGTTCCTTTATCACCACATCCTCACCAACACTTGTTATTTCTTGTCTTTTTTATTTCAGCCATTTTGACAGATGTAAGGTTATATTGTGGTTTTGATTTGTATTTCCTTGATGGTTAGCAATGTTGAGCATCTTTTAATGCATGGCCATCTGTATGTCTTCTTTGGAAAGATACATATTTAGGTCCCTCTGTCTTTTTTTTAAAGATTTATTTATTTATTTTAAGGGGGACGGGGAAGGGAAGAGGGAGACGGAGAGGGAGAAGGAGAGAGAGAGATTCTTAAGCAGACTCCATGCTGAGTGTGGATCCTGATGTGGTGCTGGATTTCAGGATCCTGAGATCATGACCTGAGCCGAAACAAAGAGTCAGAAGCTTAAATGAATGCCCCACCCAGGTGCCCCAACTTCTGCCTGTCTTTAATAGAATTATTATTAGTTTTTGGTGTTTAGTTAATACATAAAGTTTTATGTATTTTATGTATGTATAATATTTTATATTAACTCCTTACTGGATATATCATCTGCAAATATCTTCTCCCATTCAGTGGGCTTTTTATTTTGTTGGTTATTTCCTTCACTGTACAAAAACTGAATTTTGGTGTAGTCGCAATAGTTTAGTTTGCTTTTGTTTCCCTTGCCAGAGGAGACATATGTAGAAATGTTTTTCTACAGCCAGTGTCAAATAAATTATTGCCTGTGTTCTCTTCTAGAAATTTTATGGTTTCAGGTGTCACATTTAGGTCTTTAATCCATTTTGAGTTTGTTATTATTTTTTTGTATTGTGTAAGAAAGTGATGCAGTATCATTCCTTTGCATGCTGCTGTCCATTATAATCACCATTTGTTGAAGAGTCTGTCTTTTTTCCATTGTATATTATTGCCTCTGTTGTTGTAAGTTAATTGACTTCATATGTACGGGTTTATTTCTGGGATCTCTGTTCCATTGATCTATTGTTGTATCAGTACCATACTGATATGATTACTATAGATTTTTGGTATACCTTAAAAAACTGGGATTGTGATACCTCCAGCTTTGTTCTCCTTTATTTAATTTATTTTTTTGAGATTGTTTTGGTTACTTGGGGTCTTTTGTGGTCCATGAAATTTTAGGATTATTTGGTGCACTTCTATGAAGAATGTTGTTGGAATTTGAAAGAGATTGCATTATATTTGGAGATTGCTTTGGGTGGTTTACATGTTTTAACAATAATGATTCTTCCAATCCATGAGCATGTGATATTTTTCCATTTGTGTCATGAATTTCTTTCATCAATGCTTTAGTTTTTGGAGTATAGGTCTTTTACCTCCTTGGTTAAATTTATTCCTAGGTATTTCATTATTTTTGTTGCAATTATAAATGAGATTCTTAATTTATCTTTCTGCTACTTCATTACTAGTCTATAGAAATGCAACCAGTTTCTGTACATGAATTTTGTATCTTACAACTTTCCTGAATTCATTTGTCAGTTCTAGTGGAGTCTTTTGGGTTTTCTATACAGAGTATCATGTCATCTGCAAATAATGAAAATTTTATTTCTTCCTCACCAATTTGCATACCTTTTATTTCTTTTTCCTGACAGCTGTGACTAGGACTTCCATTACTATGTTGAATAAAACTGGTGAGAGTAGACATCCTTGTTTTGTTCCTGATCTTAGAGGAAAAGCTCTTAGTTTTTCTTCATTGAGTATGATGTTAGCTGTGGTTTTTTCATATATGGCCTTTATTATGTTGATGCATGTTTTTTTGAAACCTACTTTGTTGAGAGCTTTTTATCAAGAATATATGTTGTACTTTTTCAAGTGCTTTTTCTGTATCGATTGAGATGATTTTATAGTTTTCATCTTTTCTCTTGTTAATGTGATATATCACATTGATTGATCTGTGAATACTGAACCACCTTTGCATCCTGGAAATAAATCTCATTTGATGGTAGTGAATGATTTTTTTAATGTATTGTTGAATTTGGTTTGCTAATATTTTGTTGAGGATTTTTGCCTCTATGTTCAAGAGAGATATTGGCCTGGAGTTTTTGTTTCTTTTGTTTGTTTATTTGTTTGTTTTGTAGCGTATTTGTTTTTGGTATCAGGGTAATGCTGGTCTCGTAGAATGAATTTGGAAGCTTTTTTCTCCTCTTCTATTTTTTGGAATAGTTTGAGGAGAATATGTATTAACTTTTCCTTAAAGGTTTGGTAGAATTCACCTGTGAAGTCATCTAGTACTGGACTTTTGTTTTTGCAAGTTTTTTGATTACTGATTCAATTCCATTTCTAGTAATGAGTCTGTTCAAAGTTTTCTATTTCTTTCTAATTCATTTTTGAAGTTTATACGTTTTTAGGAATTTATCCACTTCTAGGCTGTCCAATTCATTAGTGCATAATTTTTTCATAATATTTTCTTATAATCCTTTGTATTTCCAAAGTGTTGGTATTATTTCTCCTCTTTTATTTCTATTTTATTCATTTTAGTCCTCTCTTTTTTTCTTGATGAGTCTGACTAAATGAAACCAGGAGCTCGTTCTTTGAAAAGATAAGCAAAATTGATAAATTTGGGGCACCTGGGTGGCTCAGTGATTGAACATCTGCCTTTGGCTCAGGGCGTGATCCTGGGGTCCTAGGGTCGAGTGCCAAATCGAGTTCCCTACATGGAGCCTGCTTTTCCTTCTGCCTATGTCTCTGTCTCTCTTTCTGTGTCTCTCATGAATAAATAAATTAATAAAATATTTAAAAAATTGATAAATCTAAAGTAGTATTTGGATATTGAATTTTAAAAGGTGAAAATAATTGTAAGTTTTATTTATAACTAATATTAACTTTTCCAGTAATAATTTAAATAATTGTAACTGTCAACTAATTTTCTCTGCCTTTAATTGAATTTACTGATTATATTTTTGTGCACTTCCTTGATACATGGATATTTTCTAGAAGCCATATCTCTGAAGCTAGTACTCTAGTGTATTCTCATAATTTCATCTTTTACCATTTTCATCAACCCTTAAGAAAAGAAATTATCAACAATATTCTTTGTGGTTAATCTGAACCAGCATTCTAAAGTATTACAAACTTTTCTGACCACTGTCAATGATTAATCATATCAGATTTATATAAAAGTCTATTTAAAACATAAATGGAAAACAGCAGAAGAGATCTCAAAACAAGCTGACAGCTTGAGAGATGCAAATAAAAAAATGATGGCATCACTCTTCCACATATAGACTTGTATGAAATGTTCCACATAGGGCTCAGGCTATCTATATCCTCCTTTTCTCCTTGTGAAAAATCCCCCCTTTCCCATAGTTTTGCTAGGCCCTTGATGGAAAGTTATACATCTTTCAAGGCAGCTGATTCTCTACCATTCTTTTTTTTTTTTTTTTTTTTTAATTTTCCTTTTCTCTTTGTCTTCCTTCATCCATTGAAGTAAGGGGGTGACAACTCTACTACATATGACTCCATGTTCCTGCCCATATTCTGTAATAGGTCTCTTTGTAAGTAAACTCCCCTCAAGAGAACCTAACTTGAGTGTTTATCCTGTTTTCTATTAAGACTTTTACTAATAAGCAAATAATAGATTTTATTTGGCTTTGAAACAAAGTTTTATTTGGTAGGGTAGATTCATATAAACACACAGATACACCTATGAAACAGTTTCAATTTCATGTTATAAGACTTCAGCCTTCAAGACCAATTAGAGTAAAAAGAATAATCATTTTCAATATGAGGTATTCTAATATTAATATGTTCCAGATAGATAACAGAAAAACAAATGTACTGGTTTATTTAAAGGAAATATTGAAAGAATTTAAAATAGTTTCCAAATAGATAATAAATTTAAGATCTAGCCTAAATTAGCTGTGACAAAGTTTTATTTACAAGGTCACAAATTTATAAAGTTATAATTCTTCATCAAGATTACTCAGTGGGGCTCAATGCTAAATCCATCTTGCAAAAGTACTTGATACTTAAGTAAAAATATCACTCTAAGAAAAAAATAGTAAAAACCACATGGTATTTGCTTAACTTCATAGGTGAATTTGTTGGTGGTCTAAGATGTCTGCCAACAAAATATTTTTTTGTGCTGTGAAGTGATCAAAGGCCAAATGCTAATGGAAATAAATACTTGATCTGTTTGGAAGTACTTCTTGCTGATAATGAATAAGAGATGGCTTGAAGGATGATAAGGGGAAGTTAATCATGCTTTTGTCCATTTATGGACTTTCTAGACTAATACATTACATTATATCCTTTTAAGAAGAAGTTTACCCACTATTCCTGGGACAGAGACCTTTTTTGCAGCCTTATTGTAATGTAATTCACATATTATACAATTCACACATTTTACAACTCAAAGTTTCTCAGTTTATTCAACATATGTGCATCAAAAAAAACACATAATTTTGTAACATTTTTATTGCCTCAAAGAGATTCCCCCTATCATTTAGATATTATCTCTTTATTACTCTCCAACCCCCAGTCCTATTATCTTCCCAGAAACTACTAGTCTACTTTCCATTTGTATAGATTTGCTTGTTCTGGACATTTAAGTATAAATAGAATCATATAATATGTGGTCTTTTGTGACTTGCTTGTTTCACTTAATATAATGCTAATAAGTTTCATCTATGTTGTAGTACATATAACACTTTATTCCTTTTTATGGCTAAATGATATTCCTTTACATGATTATACTAAATTATATTTTATTTATTCATTGATGGACATTTTGGTTGTTTCCATCTTTTGGTTATTATAAATAATGTTGGTATACACATTAATGTACATGTCTTTGTGTGGACATATGCTTTCTTTACTCTGGTACATTTGCCTAAAAGTAGAAATGCTGGGTCATATACTAACTCTATGTCTAATCATCTGAGGAACTGCCAGATTGTTTTTCAAAGTGGCAGAACCATTTTAAAATCCAGCTGTTGGGAACCCTGGGTGGTGCAGCGGTTTAGCGCCTGCCTTTGTCCCAGGGCGCGATCCTGGAGACCCGGGATCGAATCCCACGTCGGGCTCCCGGTGCATGGAGCCTGCTTCTCCCTCTGCCTGTGTCTCTGCCTCTCTGTCTCTCTCTGTGTGACTATCATAAATAAAACATTAAAAAAAAAAAAAGACTTAAAAAAAATAAAGTTTAAAATCCAGCTGTTGGGGCGGGGCAAGATGGCAGAGGAGTAGGGATCCTCAGCTCACCTGGTCCCACCAATTTACCTAGATAACTTTCAAAACATCCTGAACACCCGTGAATTCGACCTGGGATTTAAAGAGAGAACAGCTGGAATGCTACAGGGAGAAAATTTCTTCTAACAAGGTAGGAAGGCAGAAAATAATAAATAAATAAATAAGAAAGAATAAAATGTGGGAGGGGCACCTCAAGTAGCAGGGCTAAAGTGGAGCAGCAAGAGCTTCTAGGACAGGAAAGCTCAGCCCTAGAGAAGTGGGAACTTTAAAAATCTGTCCCGGATTTTTCCCAGATGGAAAAGTGCTTAGCAGGGAAATTGGGACAAAATCCCAGGAGTGCCAGTGAAGCCTCAAGATTCCCGGAGTTATGATTAGAGAAGGTGCGCCTGGGGGAAAGCTCACTACAAACTGAGGTCCCATATCGGTAAAGGCCTGAAGGGCCAAAGCCCTCCGGGGCATTTATTAGAAGCCAGTTGGTTAGGCCAGCTGGAGCCAGACAGAGGTGGCTGTGCCCCTTTCGCTTTGGGAGAGGTGGCACCTGGGAGCCTGGTTCCAGCAGCACAGGGCCCCGATCCCAGGGCGCCCAAGCCGATAAAGCTGGCAATCCTGCACTACCGCCGGGACAGGCGGAATCGGGGAGGGCACAGCACAGCGAGGACGCTCCTGCCCCCAAACTGTGCAGATCAGCACCCCGCCGCCTGGGAGCCTCTAGGCCAGTGTGGACTGGGAGACTGCCATAGTTAATGGTGGGGAGCTGACTCCAGGGCTGGAGACCTGGCCGCTGTCATTGTTGTTTTCCTTTGTTTCACCAAATGCTTGGGAGAGGCGAGGCCACCAGGTAACACGGGCCTCATGGGGGTAAAAAGCTCCCACTGAGCCTGGCACCCAGAAGAGGGCAGGGCAGCTCCCCCAGGTGCTCACACCTGAAAGTCAGCACAACAGCCCCTCCCCCAGAAGACCAGCTGGAAGAACAGGGGAAGAGCAAGTTCTTGATCAAGCAGTGCTGGAAAGCTCCAGGACCAAGGGAAAATCGAGGGAATATGGTACATAAAACTAGAGGGTCTCCCTCCTTCTTATTTTTTTTCCTTTTTCCATTACAACTCTTTTTTATATCACACTAAATATTTCCAATATTTTTTCTCTCTTTTCCGAACTTAACTACAATATTTTACCAGCTCTTAATTTTAAGTTTTTTGCTTTTTGACTTTCATATTTCTACAATTACATGTCTTAGATATATTTTTCACTTCTGGGTTCCCTTCAACATACTCAATTTAATTTTGGGACATATATGAGATACGGGTTTTTGTTTTGTGTTTTTTTCTCTGCCTCATTTTGTTCTACAATGGTGGAAGTTGATACCTTCTAAAACATGACCAACATGCACCCAGAACCAAGTGGAATACCATGCTGGTCCACTCTGTGAGATTGTATTCTCTCTTCCTTCCCATTCTGCCCCCTTCTTTTACCTTGTTTGTGTTTTGGTGGTCAGTGTTGGGGCCCTCTACAAGTACTGCTGATTTACATAAATTTGGAATTGAGCATCTTCTAACATATAGAACTTAATACACTCAGAAACAAGATGATCACCCTCTAGGACCCCTCAGGTGGACTACATTCTCTCTCCAGTACAACTCCTTCACTACCACCATCCCTCAGGTCCCCCTCCTTTTTTTCTTTGTTCTCTTTTTCCTCTTTACTTTTTTTTTCTTTTATTCTTTTTCTTTTTTCTTCTTCTTTGGGATTTTTGGGCTTTATTTTTTACTACTTTGTTTTAAAATTTGTTTTTCACATTAGTGGCCCTTTTGTTGTATTTTGTTCCGATCTTCTTTTTCATTTTCTGGCCTCTGACCTGTCAGAATCATCTGGGGTGGAATTTACTTAGGTTGTGGTTGATATTTTTGACTCAGCCCACTCATATGGCCACTTTGCACTGCACAAAATGACTAGGAGGAAGAATTTACCACGAAAGAATCAAAAATAGTACTCTCTGCCACAGAGTTACAGAATATGGATTTAAATTTGATGTCAGAAAGCCAATTCAAAAACACAATTATAAAGCTACTGGTGACTCTAGGAAAAAAAAGTATAAAGGACTCTAGAGGCTTTGTTACTGCAGAATTGATATCTAATCAGGTTGAAATAAAAAATATATTAAATGTGATGCAATCCAAACTGGATGTCCTAAATACTAGGGCTAATGAGGTGAGAGAAAGAGTGAGTGACATAGAAGACAAGTTGATGGTAAGGAAGGAAGCTGAAAAAAAGAAAAACAATTAAGAGACCATGAGGAAAGGCTAAGGGAAATAAATGATAGCCTGACAAGGAAGAATCTACATATAATTGGGGTTCCAGAAGACGCCAAGAGGGAGAGAAGGTCACAAAGTATATTTGAACAAATCATAGCTGAGAAATTCCCTAATTTGGGGAGGGAAACAGGCATTCGGATCCAGGAGATAGAGAAGTCCTCCCCCCAAAATTAAAAAAAAAAAAAACATTCAACACCTCGACATTTAATAATGAAACTTGTAAATTCCAAAGATAAAGAGAAAATCCTTAAAGCAGCAAGAGACAAGAGATCCCTAACTGATATGGGGAGAAATATTAGATTAACAGCAGACCTCTCCACAGAGACCTGACAGGCCAAAAAGGGCTGGCAGGATATATTCAGGGTCCTAAATGAGAAGAACATGCAGCCAAGAATACTTTATCCAGCAAGGCTCTCATTCAGAATAGAAGGAGAGATAAAAAGCTTCCAGGATAGGCAGAAACTGAAAGAATATATGGCCACCAAACCAGCTCAGCAAGAGATATTAAAGTGGACCCTGTAAAAGAAAGAGGAAGCCCAAAGAAACAATTAAAAAAAACAAAAAAAACAAAAAAAAACCCAGGGACTGAATAGGTATTAGTGGACACTAAATTCATACCTTTCAATAGTTATTCTGAATGTGAATAGGCTAAATGATCCTATCAAAAGAAGGAGGGTTTTGGACTGGATAAAAAAGCAAGACCCATCTATTTGCTGTCTACAAGAGACTCATTTTAGACCTAAGGACCTACAGCCTTAAAATGAAAGGTTGGAGAACCATTTACCATTCAAATGGTCCTCAAAAGAAAGCTGGGGTAGCAATTCTCACATCAGATCAGTTAAAGTTTATCCCAAAGATTGTAGTAAGAGATGAAGAGGGACACTATATCAAACTTAAAGGGTCTATCCAACAAGAAGACCTAACAATCATGAATATTTATGCCTGTAATGTGGGGGCTGCCAAGTATATCAATCAATTAATAACCAAAGTAAAGACATACTTAGATAATAATACACTAATACTGGGAGACTACAACATGGCACTTTCTGCAAATGACAGATCTTCAAGCAGAACATCACCAAAGAAACGAGGGCCTTAAATGATACACTGAGCCAGATAGATTTCACAGATATATACAGAACTTTCCATCCAAATGCAACTGAATACACATTCTTCTCAAGTGTACATGGAACTTTCTCCAGAATAGACCACATACTTGGTCACAAATCAGATCTTAATGGATACCAAAAGATTGAGATTGTCTCCTGTATATTTTCAGACCATAATGCTTTGAAACTAGAACTCAATCACAAGAAGAAGCTTGGAAGAAACTCAAACACATGGAGGTTAAAGACCAGCCTACTAAAAAGATGAATGGGCCAACCAGGAAATTAGAAATGAATTAAAAAGATTCATGGAAACTAAAGAAAATGAAGATACAACCATTCAAAATCATTGGGAGACAGCAAAAGCATTCTTTTTTTTTTTTTTTTTTAGCAAAAGCATTCCTAAGAGGGAAATGCATCGCAATACAAGCCTCCCTCAAAAAATTGGAAAAAAAAAGAAAAAACCCTCAAATACACAAGCTAACCTCGCACCTAAAGGAACTGGAGAAAGAGCAATTAAAACTGCATCACAGAAGAAAGGAGATAATAAAGATTCAAGCAGAACTCAATGAAATAGAGACCAGAAGAACTGTTTTGTTGAACAGATCAACAAAACCAGGAGCTGGTTCTTTGAAAGAATTAATAAGACAGATAAACCATTAGCCTGCCTTATTACAAAGAAAAGAGAAAAAGACTCTAATTAATGAAATCATGAATGAAAGAGGAGAGATCACAACCAATACCAAAGAAATACAAATGATTTTTAAAATGTATTATGAACAACTATATGTCAACAAATTAGGCAGTCTAGAAGAAATGGATGCATTTATGGAAACCCAGAAATAACCAAAATTGGAACAAGAAGAAACAGAGAACCTGAACAGGCCAATAACCAGGGAGGAAATCAAAACCTCCCAAGATACAAAAACCATCAAAAACCTCCCAAGATACAAAAGTCCAGGGCCAGATGGCTTCTCAGGGGAATTCTATCAAACATTTAAAAAAGAAATAATACCTATTTTACTAAAGCTGTTCAGAACAATAGAAAGGGATGGAATACTTCCAAACTCCTTTTATGAGGCTAGCATCACCTTAATTCCGAAACCAAAGACCCCACCAAAAAGGAGAATTATAGACCAATATTCCCGATGAACACAGATGCAAAAATTCTCAACAAGATACTAGCCAATAGGATCCAACAATACATTAAGAGGATTATTCACCATGACCAAGTGGGATTTATCCCCGGGATGCAAAGGTAGTTCAACACTTGTAAAATAATCAACGTGATAGATCAAATCAACAAGAGAACAAACAAGAACCATATGATCCACTCAATAGATTAAGGGAAAGCATTTGACAAAATACAGCATCCATTCCTGATCAAAACTCTTCAGAGTGTACGGATAGAGGGAACATTCCTCAGTATCTTAAAATCCATCTATGAAAATCCCACAGCCAATATCATTCTCAATCGGGAAAAACTAAGAGCCTTTCCCCCAAGATCAGGAACATGACAGGGATGTCCACTCTCACCACTGCCATTCAACATAGTACTAGAAGTCCTAGCCTCAGCAATCAGACAACAAAAAGAAATAAAAGGATTCAAATGGGCAAATAAGAAGTCAAATTCTCCACCTTTGCAGATGACATGATATCTATATATATAACTCAAAAGACTCCACCCCCAGATTGCTAGAACTCATACAGCAATTCGGCAGTGTGGCAGGATACAAAATCAATGCACAGAAGTCAGTGGCATTTCTATACACTAACAATAAGACTGAAGAAAGAGAAATTAAGGAATCAGTTCCATTTACAATTGCACCCCAAACCATAACGCACCTAGGAATAAACCTAACCAAAGAGGTAAAGGATCTATACCCTAAAAACTATAGAACACTTCTGAAAGAAATTAAGGAAGACACAAAGAGATGGAAAAATATTCCATGCTTATGGATTGGAAGAATTAATATTGTGAAAATGTCAATGCTACCCAAGGCAATTTACACATACAATGCAATCCCTATCAAAATACCATGGACTTTCTTCAGAGAGTTGGAACAAATCATCTTAAGATTTGTGTGGAATCAGAAAAGACCCTGAATATCCAGGGGAATATTGAAACAGAAAACCATAGCTGGGGGCATCACAATGTCAGATTTCAGGTTGTACTACCAAGCTATGATGATCAAGACAGTGTGGTACCGGCACAAAAACAGACACATAGATCAGTGGAACAGAATAGAGAACCCAGAAATGGGCCCTCAACTCTATGATCAACGAATATTTGACAAAGCAGGAAAGACTATCCACTGGAAAAAGGACAGTTTCTTCAATAACTAGTGCTAGGAAAATTGGACAGCCACGTGCAGAAGAATGAAACTGGACCATACACAAAGATAAACTCAAAATGGACGAAAGATCTAATGTGAGACAAGAATCCATCAAAATCCTAGAGGAGAACACAGGCAACACCCTTTTTTTAACTTGGCCACAGTAAATTATTGCAAGATACAATTATGAAGGCAAAGGAAACAAAAACAAAAATGAACTACTGGGATTTAATCAGGATAAGAAGCTTCTGCACAGAAAAACAGTCAACAAAACTAAAAGACAACCTACAGAATGGGAGAAGATATTTGCAAATGACATATCAGATAAAGCTAGTATCCAAGATTTATAAAGAACTTATTAAACTCAACACCCAAGAAACAAACAATCCAATCATGAAATGGGTAGAAGACATGAACAGAAATTTCACCAAGGAAGACCTACACATGGCCCCAACAAACACATGAGAAAATGCTCCGCATCACTTGCCATCAGGGAAATACAAATCAAAACCGCAATGAGATACCACCTCACACCAGTGAGAATGGTGAAAATTAACAAGGCAGGAAACCACAAATGTTGGAGAGGATGTGGAGAAAGGGGAACCCTCTTGCACTGTTGGTGGGAATGTGGACTGGTGTAGCCACTCTGGAAAACTGTGTGGAGGTTCCTCAAAGAGTTAAAAAATAGACCTGCCCTACGACCCAGCAATTGCACTGCTGGGGATTTGTCCCAAAGATACAGATGCAGCGAAATGCTGGGACAACTGTACCCCAATATTTATAGAAGCAATGTCCACAACAGCCAAACTGTGGAAGGAGTCTTGATATCCTTCGACAGATGAATGGATAAAGAGATATATGTATATATATACACACATACACACACACAATGGAATGTTACTCAGCCATCAGAAAGGCCGAATACCCACCATTTGCTTCAATGTGGATGGAACTGGAGGTATGCTGAGTGAAGTAAGTCAATTGGAGGACAATCATCATATGGTTTCACTCATACAGGGAATATGAGAAATTGTGAAAGGGATTATAAGGGAAAGGAGGGAAAATGAGTGGGAAAAATTAGAGGGTGGCAGAACATGAGAGACTCCTAATTCTGAGAAACGAGCAAAGAGTAGTGGAAGGAGAGGCGGGGGGGGGGGGGAGGGTAACTGGGCGATGGGCACTGAGGAGGGCACTTTATGGGATGAGCACTGGGTGTTCTACTTTATGTTGGCAAATCGAACTTTAATTTAAAAAATAAATAAAACCCAGCTAGGAAGATAGAAGGGCTATTAGGTTTCTCCACATCCTCATCAACACTTGTGATTATCTGACTTTTTGATTCCAACTATCATAGTGACTATGGAATGGTATTTCATCGTAGTTTTGATTTGCATTTCCTTGATGAGTAATGATGTTGAACAGCTTTGTGTGTGCTTTTTGGCTATTTGCACATCTTCTCTGGTGAAATATCTATTCAAAACCTTTGTCCTATTTTTGAATTGGGTTATTTATCTTTTTGTTATTGAGATATAAGAATTCTTTGTATGTTGTACATATAAATCCCTTATTAGATATATGAGTGACAATTATTCTTTCTCATCTATGTGTTGGCTTTTCATTTTCTTGATAGTGTCCCTTGAAGCACAAGTTTGTAAGTTTGATGAATTCCAACTTATGTATTTCTTTTGTTGCTCATGCTATTGGTACCATATATAAGAATCCACTGCTGAATCAAGGAATCAAGATTTACCACTATGTTTTCTTCTAAAAGTCTATGGTTTTAGATCTTACATTTAGCCTTTGGTTCAAGTTAATTTTGATGTGTGGTATGAGGTATGGGGTCCAACATCACTGTTTGTATACTGCTGTCCAGTTGTTCCATCACTCTGTTGAAATTACTTTCATTTCCTATTAACTGGTCTTGGCACTCTTGTCAAAATCAGTTCAACTTAGACACATAGGTTTATTTCTCAACTCTCATTTCTAGTGCATTAATCTATGTCTATCCTTATTTGAATTCCACAGTGTCTTGACTACTAGTGCTTTGTACTAAGCTTTGAAATTGTGAAGTGTGAGTTTTCCAATTTTATTCATCTTTTACTTGACAGCTTTGGCCACCCTGGATCTTGTACAATTTGCTATGAATTTGAGAATCAGCTTGTAAATTTCCACCAGGAAGCCATCTGGGAATTGGATAGTGATTACATTGAATCTGTAGATAAATTTGGGGAGTGTTGCCATCTTAATAATTTTAAATTTTATAATCCATGTATGTGAAATGTTTATTTGTTTAGATCTCCTTTAATTTCGTTCAACAATGCTTTACAGTTTTCAGAGTGTGAGTTTTGAATTTTGCTAATTTTTCCTATTTTATTATTTTCTGATGCTATTATAAATGAAAATATTTTTAAATTTCATTTTTTATTATTAATTGTGTGTAGAAATACAACTGTCTTTTATATATTGATCTTATATCTATGCTGAACTCATTTATTGATTTTAATAGTATAATAAAATATTTCACTAATTTCTGTTCTATTTACTTTTTTCCTTACTTTTGCTTACTTTAAGTTTAGCAGGCTCTTCTTTTTTCCACCATCTTAAGATGGAAGGTTAGCTTGTTGATGTGATATCTTTCTTCTTATTTTAAATATGTATTCAGTGCTACAAATTTCTTTCTAAGCATTGCATCCAATAAATTTCATATTTTGTATTTTTATTTTCATTCATCTAAATTTCCCTATTGATTTCTTCTGACCCACTGGTCATTTTTTTAAGATAGATTTATTTATTTATTTATTTATTTATTTATTTATTTATTTATTTATTTACAGAGAAACAGAGATAGAGCGAGAGCAAGAGAGCACACAGAGGAAGAGAAAGAGACAGAAGCAGACTCCCTGCTCAGCAGATGCAGGGAGATGTGGGGCTCCATCCAAAGATCCTGGGTGCAGGTGGGGATCCTGGGATGATGACCTGAGCCAAAGGCAGATGCCCAACTGATTGAGTCACCCAGGTGCCCCTCAACCCCCACTGATTATTTTGAAGTGTGTTGCTTAACTCATATATTAGTGACTTTTCAAATTTCTTTTGGTATTGATTTCTAATTTTGTTCCATTGTAGTCATAGAATATACTTTGTATTCTTTCTTTTTTAAAAAAACTTTGTATAATTTCTTTCTTTTAAAACTTACCAAGGTTTATTTTATGGACTACTATGTGGTTTATAATGAAGAATGTTCCATGTGTTCTTGAGAAAAATGTATAGTGTACTGTTATTGCATGTAGTTTTGTATAGATATTATATAGATGTTCTATAGATATTTGTTAAGTAGGCTTTTGTTCAGATGTTATACAGTGGCTTATAGTGTTGTTCAAATTTTCTATTTCCTTGTTGATCTTCAGCCTAGTTCTACCATTATTTAAATTGACACATAGAACTCTCTATTAGCGAATTATCTAGTTCTCCCTTAATCTGTTAGTTTCTGCTTTATGTACTTTGGTATTTTGCTGTTAGTGTATATATGCTTATAATACAGCCTATTGATGGGTTAACACTTTATCATTATAAAATATCCCTCTTTACTGCTAGTGGTATTTTTTGTTTTAAAGTCTGTTTTTGGTGCGACACTAGTACAGCCACTCTAGCTTTCTTGTGATTGCTGTTTGTATAAAATGTCCTTTCTCAGTCTCTTACTTTCAATATATTCTCATCTTTGACTCTAAAGTGTTTCTCCTATAGACAGAATATAGTTGGATCTTGTTTTGTTTTGCTTGTTCCAATCTTATAATCTCTGACTTTTGATTCAGTTGTCTTATTCATACACATTTCATGACTTTTTTTATACAATTGAATTTATGATTGTCATTTCATTGTTTGTTTTCTGTAGTCCATCTTTGGTACCTCTTTTTCTGAGTGGGGAGGGGTAGAGAGAGAAGTGGAGAAAATCTTAAGCAGGCTCCATGTCCAGTGCAGAGCCTGATGAGGGGCTCGATCCCACAACCCTGAGATCATGACCTGAGCCAAAATCAAGAATGTGATGCTTAATTGACTGAGCCACCCAGGTGCTTCGATGTTTTAGTGACTCTTTGATGCTTTTTTTAGTGATTGAATGTTTTTATAATACAGCATTCTAATTACTTTAATGATCTTTTCATTATATTTTTGTGAGCAATGTCAGTGTTTGCTCTAAAGCCTACCAAATACACCTTAATTTATCAGAATCAGCTTCAGAATTATACTAACTTAATTCTAGTGAGATATAGAAATGTTATTAATACAACTATTCTGTTTTCTATATTTTGTTATATTATTTTTATAATTATTATATATGTAAATGTTAAAAACACTGCATTTATAATTTTTACTTTATATAATTTTATATTTTTAAGGAAGCCAAGAGAAGAAAGGAGAGGAAGTAAGAACAGCTTTTGTCAATTAACCATATTTATCATAGCTGGATCTCTTCATTTGTTCCTGTGGATCTAGTCACTATTTGGAGTCAGCTCCTTAGCTAAAACAGTTTATATCTCTACTCACTTCCTTTGTGTTGTTATTGCCAAATATATTATGTATCGATATGTTATAGGCCAAATAATACATTATATGTATAACATTTTATCTAATAACTTTTTAAATCAGTTAAGAGAAAAAGGAGGAGAAATATGCACTTATATCATATTATATAGCTACATTATTATTAGCTTTATCATTGCTCCTTGTAATTTCATATGGATTCAAGTTACTGTCTGGGGTCAATCGCTGTTAGCCTGAAGATTTTTCTTTAGTTTGTATGTAAAGTGGGTTTGTTAGCAGCAAATTTTCATGGTTTTCCTTATTTGGGAATATGTTTAAATTTTGTCTTTATTTATGAAATAGAATTTCTTGATTGTCATTTATATTTCTTTGAACACTTTCGGTGTTTTATCTTACTTCTTTCCAGCCTCCAGTGTTTCCAAGTCGGAGGTACCTATTAATCTTATTTGAATTCCCTTGAATTAATAGGTACCTATTAATCTTGCTGCTTGCAAGATTTTCTCCTGGTATTTGGCTTTCAACATTTTTTTCTGTGTTGTGTCTGATTGTAAATCCCCTTGTGTTTATTCTACTTGGAGTTTGTTGAGCTTCCTGGATGTGCAGATTAAAGTTTTCAACAAATTTGGAGAGGTTTTAGACATTAAAATCATAAAAATCATTTTCTAATCCTTTCTCTCTCTCTTTTCCTTATGGTATTATGCATATCTTGGTGCACTTGACAATGTCTCATATTTCTCTGCCCATTGCATTTTTCTTTATTCCGTTTTCTCTTAATTCTTCAGATTGCATGTTTATCAACTAATTTTCAAGTCACTAATTTATTTCAAACCTACTGACTTTTTCACTTTGGCTATTGTACTTTTCCACTCCAGGATTTAAATTTGGTTCTTTTTTTATAATTTCAATTTCTTTTAAGATATTATATCGGAATTGTTTATATAATGTAATATTGTCATCACACCTTCCTTTACTTCTTTAGTTATGGTTTCTTTACTTCTTTGAATGTATTTATAATGGTTCTTTGAAGACTTTCTTGAATCCTGCATCTGGCTGCAATCATAGGCAGATTCTATTGTTCACTTTTTACCCTTTGTATATAGGCCATATTTTTCTGTTTTTTTGCAGTTCTTATTTTTTTTTTTTTTAATTTGAAACTTGACACTTTAGATCATATATTTTTAGCTACTCTGTGTACTTCTTCCCACCCTAAAGGCTGGTTACTGTTATTATTTGTTTATTTGCTTAGTGATAATTTTAGTGAGGTCTATTTTACTATAGTTATCAACCTCTCACTCCTACTCCCTGTAGCAAGAAACCTTTGATGTTCAGACAACACAGTCTTGGATAAGCCCACAGTCACTCTGAGATGACAATGGATTTTGCAGGGCTTTCTTTGTATCCTACCCTTAACCACAATCAGGTCCAGTAATTATTTTCAACAATGCTCTGGGTAAATTGTTTGACAGACAAATAAAATCAAATTTGGGATCTTTGGAAGATATAGTTCCTGAAATCCAGGTCTGAAATTTGTTCTCATCCCAGTTGTGTACTTCCCAGAAGCACACATGCCTGGTTCTCTCCAGCAAAGTAGCTAATTTTCAGGTTAGAGTGTGTCTCCAATGAATCTACCAATCTCCTACCAATTTCCTTTCACCATAACCAACACTGTTTTTTGAGGCCATCCTTCACCTTGTACTTCTCCACATGCTATTGCAAATGTAATCAGTTCTTATTGAAAGAAATATGAAACTCTCTATGTTACAGTCTATTTTTCCCTATTGCAAAACATGTCAGCTACAGCTTTGGAGCAAGGGGTGGGAATAAGATTACATTTTTTCTCTGAGTCACGCCTCCAATTTAGGAGTTGAATGTTCAATTGATGGGGGAGGGCATGGTAGTTTTAGCAAGTTTCCTGGAATCGTTCTTAATTTATTCATTATATGATCAATATTTGCCTTCCTTGGAAATATTTCAGAGACTTTGAATGTTTCCCTAGGACCATTCCTAGAAACTTGATTTTTTTTTTTTTTTGACAGTTTGAACCAGTTTCACTAGGGAGTGGGTCCACAGAACTTATATTATCATGCTGAAAGTAAAACTTCAACTTTTCTTTCTTTCTTTGGCTGAGTGTTGGAGGCTGGATTTACATAATTCAGCCACATGTATTACTTGAAATGTCTGTCTTCTTTTTTAAAGCTTGGAAGCAGTTAAGGCCACAGAACCAAGTAATTATTATATAATAAAGACATTAAAAAGAGACTGACTAGTAGAAAACTGTAATAAATTAGTTTGGATCAAGTGAGCTAATGAAATCATTATCACATGATCTATTAAGAGAAAGTGAAAGAAATCAAGACAATAATAACAAGGAGTGAATTAAAAAAAGATTACTGTCCTCCATACTTAATAGAATTTCTATTTATATTCCCCCTCATCAGTTGTTGATTTTTTACCTTCTAGATTAGTTACTAACTTGGAGTCTGTAATATCTGAAGGTCAAATTATTACCTGACTACAGAGATCCAAGGATTGAGAAAATGTCTAATCCTATCATAAATAACCTTTCAGAATCCCAATAAGGTATAATAGAAATGAAATAAGTAAAAATAAATCCACACACAGAGACAGGAGCATATCAAAAATTATTACAAATGGTTGAATTTCAGGGAAAAATGCTATTACAAATACATAATCCCTAGTTACTCATTTTCCCCCAGATTCTTAGATTTAAAGCCAGATTCCTTCATTATTTCTGACCTGATATGAAACACCATCTGGCATGTGCATGTTAAGAGGATTATATGTAAGCAGAATAGATATTTTCTCCCTTTCTGACTATAAGACTTTTTAAAGGCATGCAGATCATTTATCTTTGAAATGTGAATTAACAAAACTGATGAAAAGAAAAGATGGTTTTTAGTTTCTATTTTTTAATTAAAGCAATTATACATTTAACTATTTTAATTGGCATTCTGTAATTTCACTAAAATTTTAGCATCATGATTATTTTCTTGAACAAAGAGTTTAAAGAGATTCCATAGGGCAAATGGTAAAGTAAATATTTTTATACTTATCTTATGATGTCATGCCCGTGTCAAACTGAATCACATAGTTCAGCAAATCTGTTGGCTAAATTCTCCAGATAATTAGTAAATATTTATCAATACCTAGTATTTTACTTTTAATGCATGAAGGGAATCATATGTGAAAAATATAAGATGGCATTGGATTACTTTTTTTTAGATGACTCATTTTTGCCATTTTTAACATTTACTTAGAATCATAAATTTTTAAAGCCAGTAGCTACTAGGTCTGGCAGTTAAAAACTATAATGTTAAAGATAAGAAAGCTGAAGTCTAGAAAGTTTACTGAACTTAGCTAAGGGCCTATAGTTCTTTAGTGATACATCCAGGGTTAGACTATAAATTGCCAAACTCTTGGTCTATTGTACTATGGGCCCTACTGTTCTTCTTTTATAAATCTGATGAACTACTGCTGTCCAGCAAATGTCATTTTGTAAGGTCTTAGGTATACAGAGTTACCCCATCCTCAGGCATACCACACTGGAAATTGTAACTAGAGTCACAGTTTCAAAAGTTTTCTTAAATTTTTATTCAAACATTGTTGATAAGTGTTTGAGTTTCAAAACATTTCCCAAATGTGCAAGCTACTAGAGAAATCTATGAGCAAATAGCCAAACAAAACTAGCCAATTCAAATATAACAAGAATAGGCTGTAACTTATGTAACCAAAAAGGATTTCCTAAGGTCAGTTCATCAGGAAATAAGCATCAATTAAATTTCCATTTCAAATATGGAAGAACTAAGGCTCATTGGGTCTACCTTGATAAAATTACACAAGAAGAAGAGGAGAGAAGGAAGGGGGCAAGTAGCAAACTTGTTATCAGTCCAATCCTTTATGCTGGAATATATAAGAAAGAATACGCAAACATCAGAAGCATGGAACAAGGGTATATAATTATGTATACATTTCACATATACCTATGTAATCTATATATTCATCATTTTATTAAGCAAAGCAAAAGAAAAAATAATAGGACACTTAAAAACTTGAAGTCCTATTAGAGTTTGGTCTACTCTTCCACCTTTTTTAATTTTTTTAAAGATTTTATTTATTTATTTATGAGAGACACAGAGAAAGAGAGAGAGGCAGAGACACAGGCAGAGGGAGAAGCAGGCTCCATGCTGGTAGCCTGATGTGGGACTCCATCCCAGGTCTACAGGATCATGCCCTGGGCTAAAGGCAGTGCCAAACTGCTGAGCCATTCTGGCTGCCCCACCTTTTACATACAAGATCATATCTCTTCAGAATTCTGGACAACTATGTGTGCTATTGGAAAATATTAAATAAAATAGTTTCACAAAGTTCATTTGTTACTGTTAGGGTGTGTCTGCCAATAATATGATCAACTGAGAACATTTATTAAGTCATTGTTGATGCTAAACTACCTACAGCACAGGGTGATTTAATCATTCTCATTCCTTAGGCTTGGAGAACTCAAATTAAGCATAATAGAGAATTTCTGGCTTTGAAGACAAAGGTTATTATATCATCAGCTTCTGTGGCTCACTAATCCTGTGACAACATGGTTCTTTGTAATTTATTTTTATTTTATTTTACAACCAGTGCCTGTTTGCCTTGTAGACCGTAGGATAGAAACAATTGCAGTGCATGCTACTGATTATTTCCTCAATTTGAAGTAACTAAAAGATAGAGGCTGACAACAATGAAGGATAAAGACTAAGTTGTTGCTGGACATGCTCTGGCACACAGGCCAATTCCTACTGCAACATGCTCTAAGTTAATGCCTAAATGATTTTATATTATTGTTATTTTAATTCAATAACCTTCTGAAGTGACCCATATGTTGTAATTAGAAGTTTCACTTCCTTTTTATTTTTGTAAAACCAAAGACTCTAATTTGAAAAGACATTACATTTAGTATGAATAGTCTGCAAACATCTTTAGGCATATGTTGATAGCATGAATGTGCATGTGCACAAATACAAACACACACACACACACACACGCACACACAGAGTTCACTACTACACTGGGTGCATCATGATGATGGCCATCCAGAGAATACTACCCACAAAGCAAGTGGTTTTGCCCATAACAGTGGATGTGAGAAAACATGAAACTAGCAGATGATTTTGCCCTTTGGGGCAGTCAGAGAAATCATAAGAGAAAAACGAACACTCAACTTGTGTCACTGTACAAAATATGTCAAACATTTTTAAAACTTGTCTTCTGTTTCAAAACTCATTACTCTGTCACCACCAAAGAGGACTAAAATTTAAAACTACTTGGCATCAGGGTTTTTTTTTTTTTCTTTTCTGTTTATATGTGTGTTATTTTCCTATGAATCATGGCAATGATTTAAAAAGAAAAGGATTTAAGGTTACTTATTAAATTTGATGATTAAAATTTCATTAAGAATATGATCAGATGGTACTGAAATCATATATACATATATAATCTGATTACATATATATATATACACATGCACACATTTTACTATAATAATTAAGTTTTGAAAGAAGCCTTAGAGATCATCTAGACTTATCCTTATATTTTATAAAGGAGAAAACCAAGATGTATAGTATAAAAGTAAAAGTTCATACTGTATATTCCACAAAACAGGGGCATAATGCATTTTATATTACACCATACATTTAATCTTCCATAAAAATGAAATTTGATTAATTAATAAAGATATTCTCCAGTTTTAATCATTCTACATTATTTTACTTGTTTACAAATTTTTCATCATTACTGATACATATATAAGGATATGTATACATATATGTATATACATCTCATTCATTCCTTTTATTCTGTGGAATTTATACCATAATAGAAATTCAGGAAAATTAAGCCATCCAAGATTCTTTAGGTTAAATTTTAGGGAATATTTCTTTATTAGTAACTACAAAATTCTTCTGTCTTTTATTCAGTGACTGTCATTCATTCCTGAGAAAACAGTCTCTACCTGAAAAGCTGCTAAAAAAATTTTAAGAATTAATTGTAGTGGAATAAATCATGATGCATTCCACCCCAAGCCAAGATAATTAAATAATTTTATTAGAAGAAAATAAAATAATAGAAAAAGAATTTAATGTAATAAACGATAATTCAAAAGTAATAAGTATAGTCTGCATATAAAATGCAATGTACTGAGATTTTATTTTCTTTGCCAAAAAACGAAATAACTTCATAGTGAAAGATGGTTGGTGGAGGAAGGAAAAAAAGAGAGTTGATTCTTGAAAAGTTCATTCTTACTGAAATTAAGTCATACAGGTTGGAGGTTTTTTAGTTCCATATGTGAGGAGCTTGGAAGTCACCACTCTGTTCTAATAAGTAAAAAGCTGAACACATTGAAAAGTCAACAACTCTTCTTGGATCCATGAGAGAGGAAACACAGGGTAAAACATGGCCTTCAAGACTAGAGAGAGACAGGCAAATACAGGGAATCTTACCTAGGCAGGCTCAACTTACATGCAAAAACTGCTCTTGTAACCAATACTGGGGTAGAAAAGCCTGGACTGTATGTAATTGATGAGCTGCTGCAGACTCAATGCAGACAAGGCTCAGAGTCAAAGCTTCAAGGGGAGACAGTCAGAGGGGACCACCACAATATTGTGAGGTTTACCTCTAGGTGCTTGATCAGATCCCACAGTAAATATCAGAGAAAAATCCCCTCAGTCTTCTTGCATGGAGAAAGGGGAAAGGAACCATTTATAAATATACTAGGGTATTCCATTCTTTTTAACAAGGCCTGCCTTCAGGAGAAGACAACTACAGCCTAACTTGCTACAGTATTATCAGAGCCTGACAGCCCCAGGGAAGGGAAATACCCAATTTTAGTCCATTCTAGCCATTCTGATCCCCTAAAAAGGAGGAGGAGGAGAAGAAGAAGGAGGAGGGATGGAGGGGGAGGAGAAGGAGGGGGAAGAGGAGGAAGAAGACAGAAGAAGAAGAAAGAAGAAAGAAGAAGAAGAAGAAGAAGAAGAAGAAGAAGAAGAAGAAGAAGAAGACAGAAGAAGAAGAAGAAGAAGAAGAAGAAGAAGAAGAAGAATAGTAGGAGGAGGAAGAAGAGGAGGAGAAGGAGAAAGCAGCAGAAGGAGCAGAAGGAGAAGAAGAAAACAACTAATACTCTTGAAGGTCACAGTACTTCAGAGGCACAGGCTCTTTATAAGACCAAGACCTAATTGTAGGACTATAATAGAATGCTCCCTTCCCCCTACCCTCATCACCACATGACTAAAAGCCTATTTGTTGCAGTTCCTTTTACTTGGTACATCATGTCTTGCTATCAAGAAAAAATTACAAAGCATAGAAAAAAGCAGAAAACAAACTTGGAAGGGACAGAGCAAGCATCAGAACATCAGGGATGTTGAAATGATCAGAATAGGAACTTAAAACAACTATGATTAATATGTTAGTACTCGAAGGCAGACAATATGCAAGAACCAAGAATGTAAGCAGAAAAATGAAAATCCTAACAAAGAACAAAAAAGAAATACTAGAGATTAAACAAAACAACACCACTGTAACAGACATGAAGAGTGCTTTTCATGAGGTTATTAGCAGACTGGATATAGTTGAGAAGAGAATCTCTGAGAAAAGACTGGAAAACATAGAATAATATATACAAGGACTACAGGGAAAACTAACAGAAAGGTATAACTTAAGTGTAATGGTAATGTCAGAAGAAGAAAGGGAGAAAGGAACATAAGAAATATTTGAAGATTGAGAATTTTCCCAATTAATGCCAGACACCATCAAAGAAACAGAAAACTCGAGAATGCTAAGTAGGATATATACCAAAGAAACTATACCAAGGGATATCATTTTTAGAAAATCAAAGACAAAAAATCCTGAAAGAAGGCACAGGAAAAAAATCTTACCTATAGAGAAGCAAATATAAGAATCATATCTGACTTTTGCTCAGAAACCATGCGAGCAAAAAGAGGTGAGTAAAATATTTAATATGCTGATAGAAGAAAACAATACAAAGAAACCACCAAGCTAGGATTCTGCAACCTGAAAAATTACCCTTTAGAAATAAGGGGAAAAACGACTTTCTTAAACAAACAAAAATTAAGGGAATTCGTTGCCAGTATACCTGCTGTGTAAAAATGTTAAGAGAAGTTCTTTAGAGAAAAGGAAAATAATATAGGTCAGAAACTGAGATCTACATAAAGGAAGATCATCAAAGAAGCAATAAGTAAATATAAAAGAAAAACTTTACTTTTAATCTAATAGATAAATTTATTCAAAATAATGCTAGTAATAATATATTTGAACACACACACTTATATATGTGAAATCAATAACAGCAATGCCACAAAGGACGGGGGGGGGGGAGGATTAAGATTATTTTTGCTATTTTAAGGTATTCACTCTTCCCATGAAGTGGAAAGGTATCATTTGAAAGTGGACTTACAGCAACCACTAAAAAAGTAAAACAAGAAGAATATCTGCTATGCTAAGGAGAGAAAAAGGAATCATAAAAACTGCTCAATTAAAAAATGCTCAATTAAACCCACTGGAGGTGGACAAAGAGTGGAAGAATAATTTAGCAACAAAGAAAAAGGGCAAAAGATAAAAAGCAGTAACATATATGGTAGGTGTTAATCCAACTGCATCAACAATCACTTTGAATGTCAAAGATCTACATGCACTAGCTAAAAAACAGAAATGATCAGAATAGGAAAGTACAACCCAGCTATGTGTTGTCTATAAGAAAACCCCTTCAAATATGAAGACATATAAATTAAAAGTAAGTGGGGGAGAAAAATATGCCATGCTAACACTAAATAAAAGAAACCAAGAGTAGTTATATTAATATCAGACAAAAGATACTTCAAAGCCAGGAAAGTTTTCTGGGATAAAAGTATATTACATAATGATAAAAGGATCAATTCTCTAAGAAGGCATAATAATTTTTAACTCATATGCACCTAAGAAAGCGTCAAACTACATGAAGCAACAATTGATAGATTAGGAAGGGAAAATAGATGAATCCACTATCATAGCTGCAGACGTCAACACTACTCTCTCTGAAGTGAACAAATATAGCAGGCAGAAAATCAGTATTGACATAATTGAACTCAACAATACCATCAATCAACTGGATATATATACAGTACTTCATTGAACAAAGGCAGAATACATATTTTTCTCAAGCTCACATTCACCAAAACACACAATATTCTAGGCAATAAAACATACCTTAATAATTAAAAAAATCTTAAACACACCATGTCTGCTCTCAGATCGTAAAAGAATTAAGATAGAAATTAATAACTGGGAGATAACTAGAAATTACAAAATACACGGAGATTAAACAATATTCTTTTAAATAACACATAGGTCAAAAGAGAACTGAATGAAAATATAAATATAAGTTATAATTTGTGGAATTCAGCAAAAATGGTGTTTAGAGGGAAATTTCTAGCGCTGAATTCATATATTAAAAAATAATTATCTAAAATCAATAATATAGTGTTCCACTTTAGAAAACTAGAAAAAGAAGAGCAAAATAACTTTAAAGTAAGCAGAAGAAAACAACTAATAAGAGTTGAAGTAAAAAATTGAAATTGAATACAGAAAATCAACAGAAAAATCAATGAAATCATAAGCTGTTTTTTTGAAATATCAATAATAAAAATAAGCTTCTAGCCAGGTTAACTAAGAAAAAAAGAAGAGAGAATACAAATTACTAATATTAGAAAATGAAAAAGAGGTATCCTACAGATGCTATAGAAATTAAAAGGATAATAAAGGAATACTATAAACAACTCTATACTCACAAATTTGGTAACATAGGTGAAATGGATCAATTTCTTTAAAGACACAATCTGTCAAAACTCACACAAGAAGAAATAGATGATCTGAAGAGGACTATATCTAATAAATACATTGAATCTACAATTAATAATCTTCTAAGACAGAAAGGTTCAGATCATTTCAGCAGTGAATTTTACCAAACATTTAAGAGAGAAATTATACCAATTCCCTATAATTTCTTTCGGAAGAAAGAAGCAGAGAGAATATTTCGTAACTTATTCTGAGGCCAGCATTATTCTAATACCAAAGCTAGACAAAGATAATTCAAGAAAACTACAGACCATGATCCTTCAAGAACTTAGATTACAAGAAAAAAAATCTGAAAAAATATACATTATGACCAACTGAAATTTATCCCAGTTATGCAAGGCTGGTTTAACATTTGAAAAATCAACTAATGTATTCCAGAATATCAACAGAAAAAAAACCCCACATGATCAAATTAATACATGCAGAAAAAACATTTGACAAACTCCAACACTTATTCTTGATAGGAATGTTCAGTACACTAGGATTGGAAAGCAATTTTCTCAATTTGATAAAGATGATCTACTAAAAACCTACAGCTAAATTTAATTGTAGGAAATTCAAAACTTTCACTCTAAGATCAGGTACAAGGCAGGGATATCTATTTTCATCACTCCTTGTCAACATCATACTTAGTCTTTACAAATGAAGTAAGACAGGAAAAGGAAAATAAATAATATACAGATAGGAAGGGAAGATATAAAACTGTCTTTGTTTTCAGATGATATGATCATCTATAGAGAAAATCTGAAAGACTTTACAAAAACAAACAAACACTCCAAAACTCCTGGAGCTAATAAGCAATTATAGTAAAAGCGCAGGACACAGTGTTAATATACAACAGTAAGTTGCCTTCCTATATACCAACAAATGGTGTATGAAATTGAAAACACAATACAGGATGTTTAGGTGCCTCAGTTGGTTAAGTGTCTGCCTTCGCTTCAGTTCATGATCCTAGGATCCTGGGATCGAGTCCCACACTGGGTTCTCCACCCAGCAGGGAATCTGCTTCTCCCTCTTCCTTTGCCCCTCTCCCCTGTTCATGCACTCTCTTACTCTCTCTCTCTCAAATAAATAAATAAATAAACAAATAAATAAATAAAATCTTTTAAAAAATGCAATACAATTTACATTAGCACCCCCAAAATGAAATATTTAGGTATAAATCTAACAAAACATCTATATAATCTATATGAGGAAAAACACGACATTCTGATGAATGAAATTAAAGAACACATAAATAAATTGAGAGATGTTCTATGTTTACAGATAGGAAGACTCAGTATTGTCAAGGTACTAACTCTTCCCAATTTGATTTGTAGTTACAATGAAATTCCAATAAAATTACTAACAAGTTATTTAATGGATACTGACAAACTGGTTCTAAAGTTTATGTGGAGAGACAAAAGACTCAGAATAGCTAAACCAATATTGAAAGAGAAGAACAAAGTTAGAAGACCAATCTGCCTTTGGGATTTTTTTTATAAATCTACATTAACCAATAGAGGGATATTAGGGAAGAAATAAACAAATAAATATAACAGTAAAACAGATTAGGGAGCCCAAAGACAGACTCTTTCCTCCAATAAATATAGTCAATTGATATTGGACAATGGAGCAAAGACAACGAAGTGAAGCATAGAAGGTCTTTTTAAAAAATAGTGCTGGAACACATGGACATCTACCCCCCCCCACACACACACACAAATAAAGATCATATACTCTTCATGACAATTGACTCAAAATGGATCAAAAACCTAAATGTAAATTGTACCCTTATAAAACAACTCGAAGATAACATGGGAAAAAAACCTAGATGACCTGGGAGTGGTGGTGCCTTTTTAGACACAATTCCAAAGACATGATCCACGAATTAAGCAACTGAAAAGCTGGACTTCACTAAAATGAAAAAAAAAAAAAACTTTTGCTGTGCAAAACACAATATTAAGAATATTAGAACACAACCACAGACTGGGAGAATCTATTTGCAGAAGATATATCTGATAAAGGACCATTATACGAAATGAATCAAAAACTCTTAAAACTCAATAATAAGACACAAATGATTATGAAATGGGCCAAAGATCATTTATAAAACATCTCTTTATTAATTTATGAGGAGGAGAGGGGCAGAGAAACAGAAACCTCAAGCTAACTCCCAGTTGAGCCGGTAGCCCAATGTGGGGACTAGATCCCAGAACCCCAAGATCATGACCTGAGCCGAAATCAAGAGTGAGACACTTAAATGACTGAGCCACCTAGGCACCCCTTGGCTAAGGATCTTAATGAACACCTTAAGAAAATAATACACAGATGATAAATAAGCCTATGAGAAGATCCTCCACATCTTCTTATGTCATCTTCAACTTCATCTTATGTCATCAGGCAACTGAAAATTAAAACAATGAGATACCACTGCACACTTATTAGAATAGCCAAAATCTGAAACAATGACAACATAAATGCTGATAAGTAAGTAGAACAATAACCGTAACTCATTGTTGGTGGGAAGACAAAATGGTACAGCCATGTTGGAAGACAGTTTGACAGTTTCCTCTAAAACTAAACATACTCTTACCATACAACCATACAATGCATCAATAATGATCCTTGGCATTTATTCATTGACAACTTATGTCTGCACATGGATGTTTGTAGCAGCCTTAATCATAATTGCCAAAACTTGGAAGCAACCAAGATGTTCTTCAGTAGGTGAGTGGATAAACAGTGGTACCTCCAGACAATGGATAACTATTCATGTTAAAAATAAATGAGCTGTCAAGCCATGAAATGACATAGGAGAAACATAAATGGGTATTACTAGGTGAAAGAAGACAATCTGAAAAGGCTACATACTATAAGATTCAAACTAGTATATTATAGAAAAGGCAAAACTATGGTGACAGTAAGAACATCCATGAAAATAACTGTACAATATTGTAATGGTGAAGACATGTCATTACACACTTATCTGAACCCATCTCATTATACACTTATCTGAACCTACAATATGAAGGTGAACCCTAAGGTACGTCATGGACTTTGAATATTCATGATATGTCAGTGTAGGTTCATCTATTTTATAAACCAAACCATTTTAATGGGGGATATTGATAAAGGGAGAGGTTCTGCATGTGTAGAGATTAAGGAGATATGGAAAATCTCTGTATCTTCCTCTCAATTTTGCTGTAAACTTGCACTAAAACTGTATTAAGTGTTAAAAAAATAAAGTCATAGACCAAAAGCCAGAAAACATTATTAGGACAAAACGAATACATAACACAAGACTGCCTTGAAACTGGAAGACTAAATTGAAGTGTTGTAAAAGATGCTTCCTCTTCAACACTTCACCTGGCAAATTCATACAATTCAAATTAATTTATGCTTTATTAGGAAACGTGACTTCCCATAAATTGGTAAATGCACGTTTGCCTAAAACACTAATGTCAATGTAATACTTCTTTTGTTCTATTATTTGATCAACTTTTTGGGAAAAGGTCATTTCCCTGGGAAAAATGGAAATCCTGTCTGAAAAATGGAATATATTTTCAAAAGCTGGTAAAAAGTCATTAATTGAAGAATTATTATGTGATGTAATCTGTAAAGTCAAAAGTCCTCCACAATTAAGAAAAAGGAATAGAAATTAATGACATCAATTTAAAACAGAACAATAACAGAATGATTTCAAATGAAAAACTGATATAACCTGAGAATTGCTGTAACATTAACAACTTTGCCACATTTTATTATAGCAACAGACTCACAAGTATTTTAAAATGTTAACTTAAATTTCAGAATAAATTTGTCACATCAGTACATCACCCTCACTAATATTATCTCTTTCCATTCTCTTTTATGTTTACTTTCCTTACTTCAGTTCCTATAAAGAACCAATCTCCTATATGCAGTGTAACTCACATATACTATTATATCTGTCTGGAATATGACCGTCTCCATAATTACTGCTATATCCAAAAACCTCAGGGCAGTTTCCTTTCCTTCCGTATCAGATGAGATATGTATCTAAGATGTAGTCTCTCACAGAATCTTTACAGCAGTTAGGGCAGCCCGGGGGGCTCAGCGGTTTAGCACCGCCTTCAGCCCAGGGCCTGATCCTGGAGACCTGGGATCAGGTCCCACATCAGGCTCCTTGTATGGAGCCTGCTTCTCCCTCTGCCTGTGTCTCTGCCTCTCTCTCTCTGTGTGTCTCTCATGAATAAATAAATAAAATCTTTAAAAAAAATCTTTACAGCAGTTAGATAATTACTATATAATTATTTATATCTTCATTACTATGCTGTAATCCTCCTAGAGGACAACTCCCCAGTCTCTGTTGTTCATTTTCAGTTGACAAATTGAATTAAGTAGGAATCTACCTTTGAATGACTATTTAGGTAATGCTATATTTCTTGATAAAGTTCTATTTAAAAAACTATTCAATAAAAAGTACTTAATTAGCACATTGAAGAAGTAATTATATCAGAAGTTCATCAAAAAACTTCTGTAGAATAGTTTGGTATACTGTAAAATCAATTAAATTTTGTTATGTGTATATGCATGTGTGTGTTTGCATATGCACAGACAGAGTATGTTGGTATGGGATGGAAGGTAATTTTCTGCTATCCAGAAAAAATTGCTTAAAATTAATTACTGCATCATATTCCCTGACAATTTCCGAAGGTTCACTATATTGTGATTCTGATTGAGGACAATCATGTGTACTGGTTTTGAAAGGGGAAAAGGAAAAGACTAGCTGATGTGCAATTGAGACATTTCTAAGGAAAAGGGTATATAGTGTTGGAAGTATATCAATATTATTCAAATATCCCAAATTTATCAAGTCTTGTATAATGTTCAATTCAGCCTAAGCCCCATCTTATGAGTTAGGGAGAAGTTGATGGAGTTTTATTGAATTTTCTATTAATGCTTCCAATTTAAGAATTCCTGGGATTGTTTCATGTCACACAAATCTGCCAGGTGCTTATTTTCTGTACACTGCCCCAATTCATCTGCTAGTCTGCTCAGTAGCTCTGGACCACTTACTAAGACTGTTGTACTCTTTGTGCCTCCTTCTGTCTTTCCTTGGATTCCTCCCGTACATGATAAAATTAAATAAAGATTTAAGAGAAGGGAATTAGATGAAGAAAAGTAAAAGTTTAAAATGGATATAGATATTCCCTCAGGAGTCTTGCCTTCTCAGGGACCCCTTATCTATTGGCCTCCTTCATGCCCAATGCTTCAGTGTTTGGGAGTTTTATGAGTCATGTGTCCTCAGTAGGTGAATGACTGCTCAAAATTCCTTCCCTTCAAAGTTCAGAGCAAGCTTGGGAGAAAAAAATATAAGAGAGAGTTCTTCCCCTCAGCAGTCCAAGGCTAACTTCTCATTTTTCTGTGAATTTGGGATAATTGACAGAATGACTATGCATGTGTTACAGGAGAAAGTTCTCATCCTACCATATTGGGTGATCTGGACCCTGGACACAAAGGCAAGATAATCTTTTAAGTAGACCAGATGCTTTTTAATATCTGTGATTCAGTCTTAACCTTACCTGGCATGGAGCATGCATTAAGACAGGACCAGCTCAACTTCCTAATTTGGAAAGCATAAAACTAGCTTATTTAAGGGCATAGTCCAGCTAAGGAAGCAGCCAAGATACATTAAGAAAACTTAATATTTTTTATAAATTGTCTGATATTTTACCAGTTCGAAGCCATAAAGAGGTAATTCTAAGCACTTTCATTGAAATGGCAACTCCCAGAATGATGAATGTGTCTGCTTTAAGGATCAATTCCAGGCTCTATCTTATAAGCAAAAGTTCTTTAGAAGCCCTAAGAGATCGGTTTCCAACCTCCAACAATTTTAAGATCTAGACTATATCCAGAGCAACAGGAAGAATCTGCTAGCCACTTTAAAATAGCATTTTGTCCTTGCTACACAAAGACAACTCAAGCTTATTATTCATGATTGATAAAGTGCCTTAGTGGTTGCAAAAAGGAGGAGTGATTTCTTGAGGTGTTTTGGCTAGAATTGGAAGACAGGGAGTGTACATGAAGAACACTCAAGACAATGCAAGCCTGTGTATGAAAAAAAGGCTTGCCTTAAGCTATGTGCAGGCAAAGAAAGAAGATAAAGGACATAAAAAGGAAGTAATGGGGAAATGATTTTTTCAGACAATTCTCCACCCTAGTCTGGTTAGCCAGTGACAAGTGGAGCTAACTGAAGAGACTGAGTACGGAGCTGTGTAAGTCACTCTGTATCCTTTTTTCTTTGGACTTTATATCTGAGCCAAGGAGGATGTTCACATTTGCTATTTTGTAAAGCAAGAATTTGGTCTAATGTGGTTTCTTCTTTCACATAAATTGAGTCCCTTTGATCCCCAGGCCTCATTTTTCACCCACTCTGAGTTCCAAACTTCGCAAGGATAAATGCTTTCATTTGCTCCTTCTGTTTTCTTAGCAGGTGTGAGAGGGTGTGACTGGTGAAAATCTTCCCCTAACGGAGGCCCATACTGCTTGATACTAACTATTCTTAGAGGAACTGTGCCCAAATTTCTGAGGTGAAGGTAATTAAGTAGGAATGCATTTGTATTCCCTGAAATAACTGTTCTATGCTACTCTATAAATCATCTAAAGATGATGATCATTATCTAAGAATACTAAGCCAAAGCTACGGTGAGGTGGGAGGAGGGCAGGTAGTCCCATAGAAAAATTATCTATAGAATTAAGAACTAAATGCCAAGAAATAGGAACCAGAGTGTGGGGAGAGTAAGCAGGGTGAATCTACAAATAGATGGAGAGACAGTGCCTGCCACCCACTCCTTATCATCTCCACTACTACCTCTCAGGAAGGGAAAGAGAGTTGAAAATAAAGCTTTTGTTTGTCACTCCCCACATCACAATAGAAGAAAGGCCTGGCTAGGCCAATTTTAACTGTGAAATCCAGGATGTAATGCACACCTATTTAGAATTTAAGAAACCCAACGTGCCTAGAAGGCATAGTATCTTCATGGTGCTCCTCAGCCCTTGTGAACTACACAGATCTCTGCCTCTGTGTTTGTCACTCTATGTCTCCTTGGGGTGAAAGTGTCCAATGTGGAGAAAAACTAGCAAACCTTATGATGGACTTTGAAATTCAACACACTACATAAATAGTAAAGAAAAAAAATGATCTTCTACCTCCCTCCCACAAACATAGTTATATATACTTTTGTTGCTAATTGGGAAATGAAGGTAAGGTATTAACTACAGATTTAAAAGGAAAAGAAATATCATATACTATTCTCCAAAAGTAAGTGTGACTTCTGAAATATGCAAACACCCATATTATTTTATGCTTCTTAAATTATTTGTCCCTATCTTATCACTATCTCCCCTGCTAAAATAGCCTTTTCCTGCAAACATGAGCCACACAATGCTAAGTGAAATACTTATTGTAAATATTTTTCTCCACTGGTATAAATGTTCCAAATGCCAAATATGTTTCTAGGAAGGAAGATAATATTTTTGAAAATAGTTTCATGTGAACTGATTGTTTACGCCAGCATAGATTTAATAATCTGAATCCAAACAAAAAAAAATCAGTCCAATATCTTCTTTATGTATTACCACCCTATTCAGTTTTTATCAACACTTATAACCATGGAAAGTTACTTTCTATTAACACTTTTCTACTAGCAACAGTAAAATCCAAAAGGACTCAGAAAAGGTGATGGAGGGGGTGTATGCTCAATCTTATATCACTGCAGTATTCACTTTAAAGCAATGTAATCCATTTCTGTTTCTGCCCCAACATTTCATAATTATGTCATTTTACAAGAATTGTGTAATTTACATAACCACCTAAATTGTCATAATTGCTAGAAAGTGCTGAAAAAGCATACGTTAGGCATTTCAGATTCATTTCTGCTCTGTGTTTTAAACTCATTCGAAATGCTTTTTGCATAAAAATTCTTTTGGTCAACAAAAAAAGTAGCTTGGGTGTGATTTGGGAGAACCATGTCTTCTTGGGCTCAAGCCCTTTTCTCCTCTTCTTCCAGGAGCCCTTGGCCAGGTAGATGCTGAGGTTCTGGCTGAGTACTCAGGGGCCACTAGAGGAAATAAGCCCCTCCTCTTGATTTTACAGGAGAAACTGAGACCTTAGAAGTCAGTGGACTTGATTGGAGCCACACAGGCCATCTCTACAGAATCAAGGCTAGCACCCCTGTTTTGTTTTTGTTGTTGTTGTTTTTTTTACTTGCATATTTTGTTTACTGTCCCATTGCATTTAGAAAGAGGAAAAAGGAAAGAGAAGAATGGAATGGTCTCTCCACAGTTTTCTCAGCATGCCATTTCCATTATAATTATCTTAACCATCTGTTTTGCTTGGAACAGGCAAAAGAATTTGATATTAAGAAACTAAACTGTCATGCTGTACAACAGAGAAGAGCTTCAGGAATGAGACTCTATTTCAGGATGCAGGAGTGAATATCAATTTTATCAGAGGTTTCACCAGCATTGGTAAAGTACAATGCCAGTATTAGGTTATTCCTTCTGAAAAATTAGTGGCTCATAATTTTACAAATACGATTTTATAACTAAAAATCATTGCAGCATATTATAGTTGCTAAAAGTGTAATCAGGAAACATGTGAAGTAAAGCACCACTAGGCAGTTAAGCCAACTAATTTTTTTAATCTAACTCTGCTTCAACTTCTCTAAAAAGCAAATCTATCCTTGCGTACTTAAAAGACAATGTACTAATATTTATCTTCCTGTACTAATTTGGCTGTTATATTAAGCTATAAAGTTTTGTGGGGATATAAGTGAAAGGTAGAAATAGCAAACCAGCATGTTTACTTCTTGCACACATATGTGCACAACACACACACAGAATTTATGATACTACTAATTCATGCTGATGTATGAAATGGAATACATAAAAAAGCTCATTTATTTATTTTATGATTTTTGGTCAAAAGTTACTGCAAAATATGCATTTTAATTCTTATTTTAAAATAAAATTTTAGGGATCCCTGGGTGGCTCATTGGTTTAGCGCCTGCCTTCAGCCCTGGGCGTGATCCTGGAGTCCTGGGATCAAGTCCCACATCAGGCTCCCTGAATGGAGCCTGCTTCTCCCTCTGCCTGTGTCTCTACCTCTCTCTCTCTCTCTCTCTTTCTCTCTCTCTCTCTCAGTGTCTCTTATGAATAAAGAAATAAAATCTTTAAAATAAAATAAAATTTTAAAGAGTAATGTATCTATTTTGTAGTTACAGCCTTAGAGTTCAAATTATAGATTATATGAAAGAACCAATAATACTTCATGTTCATTATTTAGAGTGAATTAGAACTGTTACAAACTAATTGAGCATCAGAACAAGTAATTATCAAAAAAAAAAACAAGTAACTATCAACAAAACAGACAGCTTATCATTTCTCAAATAAGTACAGAAGACAGAGCAATTTTCTAGAAAAATGAAGAAAGTATTCAACTCAATTAAGAAAGAAAAGGAATAATAAATTATTATTTATGCCCCCCAAACAAAATTAATAGGAAACAGAGACTCTTTGAATAGCAGTATCTTTCAGAACATATAACTTATCATAAAGACACAAAGAAGAAAAAAAGAAAAAATATATACATTTAGACAAAAGACAATTTTGGGTGTTCAATAAAAACTAAATTAAGAAGCAAATTTTATATAGCTGATAGATAAAATACAGTCCTGTAATTTTAGCCAAATAGTTTTAGAGATGATGGAAAATGTTCATCTGAAAGAAACAAAATTTCCTAAAAATCAAAGCAATTAAACTTTTCCCAACTATTAATTACATACGAGAAAGAAACAATTCCAAATTTCTCCTTTCTGACAGTTACCAAAAGATGTATCAACCATTGACTTGAAACACTTAAGCCAATTCAGTTCTTACACCAGCAATACTAGTAGCTTGATTAAATCTCAAAAATTAAAATTAAATGGGAAATTTTTTAGGGAAAGCAAGCGTGTATAACATGAAACATTTTCAGAATTTAACATTTTTTTTTCCCTCCTGGCCTCTGTTCTCTTTTTCTTTCCTAATTCTTAATGTAATATTTATCTTCCATTTTCTTAATTTTTTGGCAATATGATGGAAAACCAATAAATCAATCTGGTGTGCTAACCCTAGGAGTACAGAAAAACATCTTTCTGAGATTTCTTACATTTATTTTCTTCTTGTAAATTACATTCATTTTTAAAGCCACAGGGCATATCCTACAGTTTAGCATTATACTTGCTTAACATTCTCCTATGTTAATAACTGATAATAACCTGTTGCTCTGTTTCAAATATATATATATATTTATATTTATATGTAACTGTTATATATGTGTAGATATGTAACTTATATATAAACTTAAAAATAAGTTGAAATTGATACCAATGGAACAAGAAACATGGATATGAATCATGTGCTCAATTTGTTCACACTTTTCTTCTTTCTTCCTTCCTACTATCGTTCTTTCCTATTATTTTTGATTTCTGGTTTACGTATTGTCTTATAAGTGCCTAGCTGTGAATGTGCTAATAAATGAGGCACTATTATTTTTTTTCTTTGGGGGGGTAAGTTTTTATTTATTTATTTGAGAGAGAGAGAGAGAGAGAAGAGAGCTTGTGAGCCAGCGAGTGGGGGTGGGTGCAGAGGGGTAGGAGAAGACAAGCATATGTCCCACTGAGCATGGCTCGATCTCAGGACCCTGAGACCCAGGTGCCCCAATGTGGTACTTATTCTTTAAGATAGTTTGTTTAAACTACTAATGTGCCTATATAGCCTCCAAATAGCCACTACCATGAGAAAATGTTGTCTTGACTATGCATAAATAATACACACTTTGGGGATCCCTGAGTGGCTCAGCAGTTTGGCACCTGCCTTCAGCCCAGGGCATGATTCTGGAGACCCGGGATCGAGTCCCGTACTGGGCTCCCTGCATGGAGCCTGCTTCTCTCTCTGGCTGCGTCTCTGCCTCTCTATCTCTCTCTGTCTTTCATGAATAAATATTTTTTTAAAAAATCTTGAAAAAATAATATATACTTAAATTTTCCTACTATTTTATAATTATTCAAGATAATTTTTAAAAATTCCAGTTGAGGGGTGCCTTGGGTAGCTCAGTTAGTTAAGTCTTCAACTCTTGATTTTGGCTTAGGTTGTGATCTCAGGGTCATGAGATTGAGCCCCATGTTGGGGTCAGCACTGAGCATGGGCTCAGCTTGATTCTTTCTTTCCCTCTGCCTCTCCCTCCCCATTGATCTCCCTCTAAAATAAATAAATAAATAGATAAATAAATATATATATATTTAAAAATTTCATTTGAATTTTAATTCATATAAGGTTCATGAAATTTACCTAAGATATTTTGAATTAAAGTCAGAAACAGGGCAGCCCCGGTGGCGGAGCCGTTTAGCGCCTCCTGCAGCTCAGGGCGTGATCCTGGAGACTCTGGATCAAGTCCCACCTCAGGCTCCCTGCATGGAGCCTGCTTCTCCCTCTGCCTGTGTCTCTGCCTCTCATTCTCTCTCTGTGTCTCCATGAATAAATAAATAAAAAATCTTAAAAAAAAAAAAAAGTCAGAAACAGGTCTGATGGCAACAAAATCGTTTGTAGGGAGGAATCAACAAGGTGGTTATCTGATATATGGAACAAGCCATTATTAAATGCATCTTTAACTTGTTAACAAAGATTAGAAATTATCATCATCTTAATTTCACCTTTTTAAGATGATATAAAAACAAGTTTGTTTTTAATCATATACATGTATTTCTTGATAGTTTTCTTTGTGGAGTTGAGTGAATCTTAATGATTCATTCAAAATCAATCAAAACAAACAAAAACAAAACAAAACAAAAACAAAAACACGAAATCAATTAAAACACAAACATAACCAAGAATCCTGTAGTCCCTAGTAGAGTTTATAAGTATTAAAGACTATTTTAATTACTACATATGCCACTGAAACCTAACAAAATAATTCTGATGTTAAAACATTTTGAACATATCTATTACATTGATTAGTATCCTCCATAGACAAGCATATCATAAGTACATCTCAGAGGTCTGGTAAAAGAAAAAGTTTCTCTTAAATCCATGACCTTCTTTTTATAAAAAATAAGCTTAAAAATTGTGTTACTTTTGCCTTGTTTTCCAGAAATCCCAGGGCTAAATTGTGGCTTACTTACAATAACTTTTCTTGGAGTGCATTTTCTGATTTAGTAAGAATGAAACTTAGCAATGCTATCACAAGTTATTCTCAAAATAGTACAGGACAAAAGGCTAAAGTTTTATCTCCTGGGGGAGCAGAGAAGTAGGGGGTGAACTTGAATCCAGGCAGAAAAGTTATAGGCAACATTCTCTATGTTGGGTGTCTGGATAGTGGTGGGCTGGTCCTCATTCCTCCGCAGCCTCCTTGCCTAGATTAGCTTGGTGGGTGGAAACATTCCTATCATTACTACCACTGGCTAGGAGTCCTCATGAACCACAAGACTTGTACCACCTATGCTGATATTTAAACCAAAGGATATAAGTGTCTTCATGTGCCAATTTATCACATTATGGTGGGAATTGACAAAGTTTATTTTTTTATTTTATTTTTTTTATTTGTGATAGTCACAGAGAGAGAGAGAGAGAATGAGGCAGAGACACAGGCAGAGGGAGAAGCAGGCTCCATGCACCGGGAGCCTGACGTGGGATTCGATCCCGGGTCTCCAGGATCGCGCCCTGGGCCAAAGGCAGGCGCCAAACCAATGCGCCACCCAGGGATCCCAACATTATGGTGGGAATTGACAAAGTTTATTTCCCTCCTCCACAATCTATCATTTTATCTTTCATTTTGGTCCTCTTTCTTCATACTTTAAAGATTTTCAATTGTATTGCACCTGTATATTTTACTGTAAATCCCAAAAATCTTATGGAAATGGGTATAGTCTAAATTCAGGTATGATAATAAGCTTAAAATAATAAGCTTAACAGCTCCTGAACTATTATGTGTGTCAGAGACCTTGCAGAAGATGAGAAGGAGAAAATCCAAATGAAGGGCACATAGTAGGTTTTCAGGAAATGATTATTATGGCTATTATTAATCTGACTAAAATAAGAATTATCTAAATTTATGAAAAATTGTACACAGGGTGAATTCAGTTAATCAAGACAGGTAATTACTAGTAACAACATACATCAGAGCAGGATTTGAGTACCATGTGAAGAAAATATAAGTTGATATACTACATGTCTACATATATACAGTTTAATTTTTAGAAGCTTGTTGAAGTATCACAGGAATATAGCCTAAGAAAGTTACATGCTTTGTTTTGTCTAATTTTTTTTCTTTTTCCCCCTCACTTGTCAAAAGGAGATAGAGACATATAAAGCAATGATTATATTACAGTGAAGAAGGATTTTGTTTTGTCAGCAATAGAGCATCTTCCAAGGGAGACAGATGAATGCCCACTCCCCAAACGTAACTTTGTAACTGCTTTTGCTGTTTGTTTCCTCTCATTCATTTTGCATCCGAGTTAGGCTTGCATCTGTTTATGCACTTGTCTATTATTCATCTACAGGATAACTGCTCAGCAGTCGCTACTTCCTTTCATATCTTTTCTGCATCTTTTGTTTCCATGGGTTGTTTTGGCAATAAAACCAAGGAAAGGGTACAAAGCTTATAAAAAAAAAGTGCAGTTGGAACATCATGTTTTTACAGCTCTAGGAACATTATTGCTGATTTCAAAAAGTTTTAAAAAAATGTTAAAGTGTATTCAGCAAAGTTTAAAGCTCATAGGTATGATAAATTTGAAAATTTGAGAAAATGGAATTTAAAGAGTGTTTTCTAAAATAGCTCACTACTGTTTGATCTTTACATGGCAAACTGCCTTGTGCAATTTTCTATAGATTGTACATTTTAATACCAAAATCTCAAGCAATGCAGTCACAGTAATTCCTTATATAGCATGTCATAATTTTATTATGTGTTTAGTCATTCATTATGTCCTCTGATCTTCCCAGGTAGATAATTAGCATTTTCATTTTAAGAGTAAAGAAAGGAAAGTGGCTATGTTAAATGATTTGCTCCTGTCAAAAGGTCGATGGATTTCTGAGCCTACACTAGAATCTACATTTGCTTGACACCCACTCAGCCTGGTGTGGGCTAGAAGAATCCTCACAATATAGATTTGCCCCAGACTTTCTGTGGGCACAAGGAGGCAAAATATAAATTGGGAATCTGTATGTGATTTTTAATTATGATTGTGCTTATAAGTCCAGTAAGACTTTGTTGTTACTTAAAGTCCATTACCCCAGAATACAACAATTTTGTCTGCTATATCAGAGGGTTCATGGATTCTCTGAAGCCCTTCCAAAAAACCCGAGGATAAAAACTTCAACTCTGTATGAATAATTTGGTCTTCTCAAACTATATTATTTCTTAAGTATCCAGCCGAAACATGCTAGGTTTCGGCTGAGAGAATACTTCTTAATGTTATTTTCAGAAAAAAAAAATGAAGATATGTAAAACTAATTCAAAGAATCAAAAGCAAGACATTTGCATTAGCCCATGCATTGAGAATATGCTTATATTTGTTTCTTGGTGAAATCTTAACATAAGATGATTTGTAGACTTTGGGAATAATTGCTTTTTCATCATTCAAATACTTGTTAATTTGTTAGGTAAGTTTTCATAACTATGAAAAACATAAAGGACCATCAAAAACAACCACAATGTCATTCCTTCAAATGCAAGGCATGTGAATCATGAAAATAAAAAATTCTTTAAATTTTGATAAGCACAATAAAAGAAACAATAAGAATCATAATAAAGTTCTTGTGTACTATTTAGGCTTGGTTGAGTTTAAAATGTTGAAAATGAGCAGCAGAATTGGTTCAGGTTAGAATGGGGACTTTTATCTGAACAGTGCAAAATATTTCATGGCTTGGGAAGCCTAAAGAGACTTTTCAGATTTAAAGCAATGCTGATTCTTTTGTTAAATGCCGAAGACTTCCATTGAAGCCTATTAATATATGCTATAATTTCCAAAATAATGCTAAGTTAGGGTCTCTAGTGAGAAGGCCATCCCTCCAGGTGGCCTGATTATTAAGAGATTGGGGTTTAATTAGCATAGAGGATTAATATGGAATTGGTGTTTAAAGATAAATCTATAGAGATATATGTACTTTACCTATGACTATTTATAGACCCTGTAGAACACATTTTAAGTTTAAATGTTGACATTAGATATAATTTAAAAACAATTTGATCCTATTATCTACGGGACTGTACAATAAGTTTTGTTGACAACAAAAGAAAAAGTGAGGACATAGCACACAAGTGAAGAGGTAACAATATTAGGTACACATATGTCCTAAATCCTGCTTAACCAATTACATATTGCCAATTAACCAGAAAACATGTTTCTACTACAGAGATTTCATTATTAACTTATTAAACTTATTAACTTATTAAATTATTTCAACATCCTAGATCCCATAGTTGTAAAAGAACATCAAAGCAATCCTCTAAAGCCTAGCTTCCATTTAAAAGAAATTTTCTTTGAAATATATCTAGTATTTGTGAAAAATCACAGAACTGTTACCCAAAATAACAAGAAGTGCCAATGTTTAAACAATTGTGTAATTATTTTAAAAGTTATTACCTTTGGAGGGATTAATGATAAATGGCAAAATAATTTTATCTTGACCTATGCCATCCAGGATTCTCCAAAGAAACCTGTGTACATCCTTCCTTATCATCAGAACTGTCACTGTGGCATAACATGACTCATAAGGGAAAATAAACTACCTCCCTCTTTCAATCCCCTCAAGCAGAAATGTTAAAAAGTGCCCCCTTACCTTTTTTTTTCCCTCCCCAAAAGAAAGCTCTTTGGTGAAAGGGCTTAGCTTCTGCCATTTGGGTCTCCTATTTACTTACAGCAATAAGGAGAGGAAAAAAAACACGCAGCTAGAAGAGACTGCCTCTCTGCTCTAACATCTTGCTCTCCATTGCTTTCATTCACTGAGTAATTAACTCTTAATACGCTAACTGACATTTTCAGTAAATTGTTACAGTATGGGAAGATTCACAGAACAAGCTATTAAGAAACAACTTAATAAGGTCTCTGAAAATTTTTACATGTGCCCCTTATTGAATTTGCAGAATCTGTGAGTTAATCATTTCATAATCATTTTTGGGAGGGTCTCTCCAACTCTCTTTCAAGTAGTTATGGTCATAGATATGATCTTAATGTCTATCTTTCAAGTAGTTATGGTCATCAATACAGCCTTAATGTCTATGTGACCTTTGTTCTCCTCTTTGACTCTTGCTAATAAATGCCTACTAGTGGTTAGAAACTCAAACACCATCAAGAAATGGTTTGGGAAGTGGGACTTAACTGTATTCTGACTTAGTCTTTCAAAACATTAATTAAATATATACATCTTCTAACCTAGCTCCATGGTCATTTAATTAAATCATTATTATTATTTTCATAAATCATAATATCAATAGTACCTATGCATACTGTATGTAAGATAAAAGTTCATGATATAAAAATAATCAGTAGCTTTATTTCATTTAGTAGTTTGAACATACATTTTCTCCTAAGATTTTCATCTTAGCATTTCTTTCCATGGCAATCCATAATTCTATAAAGGTTATCAAAATTCTGACTACACTGACCATCCGAAGAAGGGTCCGGGATAAATTCTGATATATTAAATTAAAGATGTGAGTGTTATGCTCCTAAACCCAATTCATACAGCTTATGAAAAATGTCATATAGGTAATATTCTATAGCACTTATGTGTGTCCTAGAACTGTCCTTAAGAAATTAGCTCACTTTTAAGCAGCTTATTCACATTTAACAAGAAATAGCCAAAATTAAAGGCTTTTAAAATTTAATTGAATTTAAAAATATTTTGCTTGAACTGGTTGGCTTTTATACAAAAGTAGGAAAACAAAGTAAAATGGACAAGTAAAACTGATTTACCTGAACTCCAAGAAATTTATATCATGAGAACACTTATGTAGACATAAGAACAGAAAGGAGGTGAGTCTTAGGTAATATGTAGAGCCCAGGGGAAATTATTCAGAACAATAAACAATTTTACCAATATGATAAAGTGAGTGCAAACTAATGTTTAAACTATAAAATATAGAGAAAACTCCTTGTAATAAATTACTTTTAGAAATAACATTTATAAAATAACTAGTTGAAATAATAGGATAAATTGCATTAGGCTACTGACCTGCAGTAATTTATATATTTCAACACATCTATATAAAAAGGCAAATGTGAAGTGAATTGACATTCTTTCGTCTGTATTTATTAGGCAAATGATGCCCAATGAATGAGAAAACCCAAGCCAATTTCATTTGATCCCATCAGTCCCTGACCTGCCTGCAGGCTGACATAATTTTCCTTCACAGAAACCAGTCTCTGGTGGTTACCAGTCTTGATCTCATCCACTGTGGGATGAGTTCTCTTTGAATTACTGGAGCAGGGTGTATGCTAGGATGGATAAATCAGCCAAACAGAAAGGCCCAACAGGGCAAAAATATCAGTAGGGCAACTGTCCTTGTATTGTCCTGAAGGTGACCTCAAGAGTGACTTTCTGCGAGGTAAGAGGTAATTCTGTCTCTACTTTGGCTTAGCTTATATCACTCACAGTAAAGGTCACAAATCGTGACAGTTTTCTGTGCTTGAGAATCAGATTACTGTTTGTCTGAGAAGGAGCAGAGAGCTGTGAGGCCTGCTTCTCTCAGGAATCTAGGTCAGAATTCATCCAGTAATGCCACCCAGGCCCTTCAAAGCAATATCTTACATTGTGGAAATACTTTGAGCAAATCCTGATGGTTGTTCATAAATTATATTACAACCTGAAGGGAGAAAAAGTTATTCTGTCCCTTTTTTTGACTCCAGCTTTTCATAAGATAAGTCATAAAATTTAATTGGTGACCTCAGAGAAAGGTCATAGTCCTTAAATTCAACCATACCCTTCATAACTTCCAAGTCAATAATAAGTGAAGATGATGTTAGTGCTTCTAAATTCAATAGAAGTGTCAGCAGCAGTAAATATACAAGAACCACATCCAAATATATGAAAGCTTTTGTAAAAAAAAAACAGTGTTTAAAGCTTTCCGGGTGTACCTGAAATACTGCATATGTTTAGAATTTGGACTTCATGCAAATAGGGAGTATATGCACACTTCTTAACAGAGGTGATAATATAAAGACTGGAGATTGGAAGAAGAGAGAGGGAGAGAATTGTTGTAATAGAAGATTTTTTTTTAAAGCAGCTTTAGATATTAAGTATAAAAAATGAGAAAGTCCATAAGCAAATGCAATAAGAGAGATGAAAAAGAAAAAACACACTAAAATAGAAACGTAAGACATGGGGAAATTTGCTTATTGCTCTGGGGTTGCCAAAGCTATACCCATGGCCTACTAGAGTGTAGGAAACACAATTGGCACTTAACAGTATTTTTGCAAATGCAATTCCAAAGTCTGGAAGGCCACTGCTTACAACTTTTAGTTCCCTCCAGGAGCAGGCGAATCAAGGAAGGTGAATAAGTGATGATAGAAATTGGTGGTGAGAAACAAGCAATTCAGGGACATTTTAAAATTCCTATAACCATATGGGTGCTAATTATTAGCTTTTAATATTGAGTAACTAACTCAAATATACAATTTTATATTTAAAAGTCAAAGTCATATGTCAAAATCCCCAACATTTCATACACCTAAGACAGTATTCAAAATAGAAGAACCACACTTTAGACCCTGGTATGACATTTCAGTTTCTAAAACAAATATATTCAGGAATGCCTTTTGAAGCATTAGTTTATCAAAGCACACTACTATTCAAATATTGCATTTAGGGATAAAATATTAATGTTACTATTTGCTTAGCACACTGTAACTGATAAATAAAAATTCCCTCTCTTAATATTACCACAATTCTCCCAATAAAGCTGAAACTACAATCGCCTTTGAGTAAAGCCTCTTGCTCAAATTACTCCATGACATTCTTATCAGTTCTTCCTTCAAAATGACTCTCACTTCATCTTTTTTATTTCTACCACTACTGCGAAAATTTGAAACTAAAATGGGATCGTAATAACTAATTTCTGGCCCCATTTTTATTATCCTCTCCCTTTATTCTCTAATTGTTAAATGCTAAATCTAATGTTCTATTACTGATATTTTTCTTCTAAATGCATAAGATATTATGAGTGATTGTGTGTATGGGTGGGAGGGTACTTTTCAGGTGCTTATTATCATATAAGGAGAATAAAGTGACCTCTGGCAAAATGAGAATGATTGGGGAAGACATAAAGAGGAGATGGAGCATGGCTCAAACCTTAAATAATGAGAAAGATGTTTAAAAAAAACTAGAGGAGAGGAGGAAAAGAATGAATTTATCTATCATTTCTGTTCTTAATAGTTTTCTCAAAATTTGTTTTTTTTTTTTTTTTCATAAAATCCAGCACCAGGTCACTAAATACCAGCCACTCTTACACTTATGATTCTTATGCCTTTACTTTTTATACCTCATCTGCAGAGAGAGAAACGTGTATGAAGTAATTTTTGAGTGAAAAGAGGAATAAGATTCATGGAGATGTTATAGAAGAGTCTTCCCCAAATTTGAAACAAAGTTAGCCCTCAAATTTACTTATACTAGAGAAATACACATAAACAGATATTCATACATACACATACACATACGTTCACACACACTGGGATGAACTGGGGATAATAGAACAAACAATCGTCTGCTATAGTAGCTATCTACTGAAAAGTTTACTTGTTAACACCTTGATTTCTAAGTATGATTATATGATTATTCAGGGGGAAATGTCAGATGAAGAAGATGGAAATTTGACTACAATTGATTACTCTGAAACATAGAAAACATGCCTGTGTAGTTATATTCCTGTTGGGAAAAAGACCTCACAAACTAAAAGAAGGAAGTTGAATAAGTTAGGTAAATTAGGAAAATGGGAATCCTAGAAGTAGGTGCTGCCCAAAAGGTGAGGAGCCTGTCTAGTGGCCTCAACCTTCCAAATATGGGGGTTCCCTTGGCAAGACTAATGGTATAATGAGCAAGAGTGCCCCAAGCCATTTTAACAAAGGGACAAAGTGCACCAACAAAAATTATAATAATTTTACCCTCCTTTTAACATGTCTTCATGAGGGACGCCTTGATGGCTTAGTGGTTGGGCATCTGCCTTCGGCTCAGGGCATGATCCCAGGATGCCTGGATCAAGTCCCACATAGGGCTCCCTGCGTAGAGCCTGTTTCTCCCTCTGCCTGTATCTTAGCCTTTCTCTCTGTGTCTCTCATGAATAAATAAATAATTAAAAAAAAAAAAAAACATGTCTTCATGAAGAGACCATGTTGGCTAGATCAAAGTGAAAATAGATTTATTTGTCAATTATATCTCATCACAAACAAGAACTAGCATTGTGCTTACAAATTGGATTTCGACATTAAAAAAAAAAGATTTAAGGGACTTTTTAAAAAAGATTTTTATTTATTCATGAAAGGCAAAGAGAGAGAGAGAGACAGACAGATAGAGAGAGAGAGAAAGAGAGAGAGAGGCAGAGACATAGACCAAGGGAGAAGCAGGCTCCATTCAGGGAGCCCAACATAGAACTCAATCCCAGGTCTCCAGGATCAGGCCCTGGGCTGAGGGCAGCGCTAAACCGCTGAGCCACCCAGGCTGCCAAGGGACATTTCTTAGCTAATTTGTTTATATGTTCATGAAGACTTCAATCAGCCCAGGGATCTATGTGTAACACTGCATGATTTTTAAAATGTATATATCCACATATAATAAAAAATTTCATTCTATGTGTCATGACTAATATTTATTGGATGGTGATCACTTGCCAGGTACTACTCTAAGTGTGTCACATATAATCTTGACAACAACTTTATGTTATGATGAGGGGACTGAGGGGTGGGAATGTGAAGTATCTTGCCCAGGATCACACAGCCTGCATATAGGAGCCATAACTCAAAAGCAGATAGTCTAGTTCCTGTGGCCATGTTCTTAATGACCATGCCAAACTGTCTGTCAGATTGTACTGAAAATGCTTAAATCCATCTTCTGTGCTAAGAAGGGTATACAATTCACTATAAAGTGCTACAACAAATTATACAATATCTAGTAGCTTCTGAAATCAAGCTGTATGGTATTTGACTAAGGAGCTGGGAGTAACTTTAAGAAGGCTGACACACACTCTTAAGAGTGACACAATGCCACCTGGGTGGCTCAGTCGGCTGAGCATCTGCCTTCAGCTAGACCCATGATCCCAGGGTCCTGGGATTGAACCTCTTGTTGGGCTCCCTGCTCAGTGGGCAGCCTGTTTCTCCTGCTCCTGTTCCCCTGCCTGTGCTCTCTCTCCCCGCCCCTCCCCCATCAAATAAATAAATAAAAATCTTAAAAAAAATTAAAAAAAGAGTGGCACAGAGATCAGTTCCCTCATTCTTGGGTCTGTGCCCCTCTGGTTCTCCATCTGTCTGGACCCAGGCTATTGGAACTGGATTGTCTACCATTTTTTTTAAGGGCCATAGTACCTAGTTTTAATAATAGATTATTAGATACTGAAATAGCTATAGCTCTCTCTCTATCCTTAATACTCTGAGGTCTGAAGTCTCTTTGGTAACCAATGTTTTCTCTCTTGTGTGGACAAGAGTTTTGAATACTGTGATAAGGACAAAAATTTTTAACACCTTTGATAAAATCTTCTTCTCTTTGGAGTTATAAATTAAAATAACTCTCCCTTCCCTTTGTTTTCTCATTGTGCTCATCAACTCTATAGAGGCAATCTGACACTACCACACTCAGGACTCAATTTCTCTAGCTTTCCTTTGTCTGTCATTCCTCTTCATCCTCCTTTTCAGATTCCACAAAGCAAAGATCCAATTGGGTCAATGAGTCACCTACTGAAGTGTAACCTCTGTTAGGCAGTATCTTGTGTTAGGTTGCGTCTAGGTCCACTCTTCTCTCAAATGCACTGTACAGATATGTGACTTTGGCTTAAGAACTAATGCTCATCCAATACTAGTTCTGAATAATGTAACAGGATTATATGAAGAAATAAAAAAGACATTTTATGCTCAGAGAGCAACACAGCTGCTTAACTCCTGAGGGTTATGGGCATAAAGTTCTTGAGTTACATATGGCTATTCAATGTAACTATTAAACATTTCCCTAACAACAAGCTGTTTAGACTCAATAGCATGTGAGTTTTACTTTAATTTATGAAAGAGAAGGAGGAAGCAGAGGAGGAGAAAAAGAACAACATTTTACAGATGCAAAATCTGAAATAGAGAGGGAATGAGTAACTTTTATTAGGATATGGAAGAACCAAAATTTGAGCTGAAAGCATGATGCTTGCCTTACATTATCATGCTGAATTCTAGAGTAGATTTCAGGTTCTTTAATGATAAAATTTATGGACAACACAAGAGCATAGAGAGGAAATTTTATAGAGTTCTTTATAAAGACCTTTTTTTTAAAGAAGATTCATTTTTTAGAGAGAGAAAGAGAAACAGCAGGTGGGGGGAGGGATAGGGGGAGAGGTAGAGAAGCAGACTTCCCGCTGAGCACAGAGACCCACGTGGGGCTTAATCCCAGGACCCTGAGATTATGACCTGAGCTGAAATCAAAAGTTGGTTGCTTAATCAAATGAGCCACCCAGGCACCCGAAGAACTTTTGTTTTTGAAGATTTATTTAATTGAGAGAGACAGAGTGCACACACTAGCACACAAATAAGGAAGGGACAGAGGATGAGGGAGAGAGAATCTCAAGCAGACTCCTCACTGAACACAGAACCCTACCTAGGCCTCAATCTGACCATCCTGAGATCATAACCCTGAGATCATGACCTGAGCTGAAATCAAGAGTGAGATCCTTAACGGACTGAGCCACCCAGCATCCCCTTGTAAAGAATTTTTATAAAGCCTCAAGTTCTTCTCTACATGCTTTTGTATTCTCCATGTTTTACCTTCTCTATCCCTCTCTCTATTTTGATCTCTGTCTCTCTCCCATGCATGCACATACACATAGAGTATATATATCATTTATTATTATTTTAAGCTACTTTTAGACATTTTATTTTTTAAAAGGTTTTATTTATTTATTCATGAGAGACGCACACACATAGAGAGAGAGATTGAGAGGCAGAGACATAGGCAGAGGGAGAAGCAGGCTCCATGTAGGAAGCCCAATGTGGGACTTGATCCTAGGACTTCGGGATCATGCCCTGAGCCAAACGCAGATGCTCAACCACTGAGCCATCCAGGCATCCCTACTTTTAGACATTTTAAAACCTCTTCTAAATATCCAGAATTGTTTTTCTTTTTTTGTTTTCCTTTTTCTTCAAGGCAAACACAACGAATGGTGTGTTAGCAAGTTTATCCTAAAAGATAAGAAATTAAAAAAAAACCTAATAGAATAGGATAATGGAATAAAGTAGAAAATATAGAAAAATAGAATCTTCTTTTTTACCCCATCCCAAACTTTGCCCTAATACCTCATAAAGAATTCTTCCTACAATAGGTATTTAGAAATACTGATGATTTCCCTGGAATGAAAAATGTTTCTTAGCACCTGCAAGTATAAACAACAGGGCTTTGCTTTTCTACTTGGCAGGGCAGCCAATGGAAGCTGAAGGAAGTCCCGTATTTCATTCATTATATAAACTTAACACAAAAAATTCAAAACTTTTTTCAGGCAAAGAATGAGTTACACCAGGAAAGAAGGTTACAAAAGAAAAGACAGATGTGGAGGACAATGTGATGAAGTTTAAGTGTGGTGTCAAACCAATTAAATTAGCCTTCTGTTAACACTGCTCCCCATTGCCTGTCTAAGAATTATTTGCAATCAACAAACTTGAAAAAGATAGATGTAAACGTTGCAACAAAAATGAAAACATTCCCATATTAAGCCGTGGAAAAAATAAAATAATTTAATTAGAGGTGTTTTAATGATTACAATATTTTAATATTCATCACCCTCCTATTGCTACTACACATAATGCAATCAGCAGAGTCAATACGTGTATACTCATGATGATAAAGACCAAGACACAGAATTCAATTACAGACATTTCACTCTACTCAAAGCATCTCCCTTGGCCCTTAATTAAGTGAGAAGAAAGAAAAAAATATAGACTTCTTAAAATAATTTCACTGAACAGTAAAACAGGAAGCATATCCAGAGCTTACTTGGAGACCTTTATACTGTTGCAAAGGTAAGAGTGAAAAAAAACAAAACAAAAAACAAACAAACAAAAAAAACAGAGATATAAAATAATGTCCTTGACAAAAACTTTCACACACATGATAATACTATCAGTACCTACTCCTAGCTCTGGAACTTCTCTCCCAACAATTCTTTCACTGTAGTTTGTGAAAAGTCCTTCATCGTCATTGTATCATTCTCCCAGGGTTTTTTCCTGCTTCCTCTCTTCGCAGCTCAGCTTTTAGCACAGTTACTTGCATTTTATTTGCTACACGTCTTCAACTGCCATTCACTCTTCTGTAAACTGCATCCAAGCTTTGACTGTGTTGAACAGTACCGGCAATGATCACTGAGGGCCTTCTAGTGTGAGACGTGATGTACCTATCAGTCAGTCCCTCTTCTCTTCTCTTATTTAAGTATCTTTATCATAATGGTCTCTTATGATTCTCCTCATTCCTCAATGAATATTCTATTTAAATCTTTGCAGCATTTTGTATTTTATTAATTTCAAAAATCAGTTTATTTGCTTATCTATTGGGATCCCTGGGTGGCGCAGCGGTTTGGCGCCTGCCTTTGGCCCAGGGCGCGATCCTGGAGACCCGGGATCGAATCCCACGTCGGGCTCCCGTGCATGGAGCCTGCTTCTCCCTCTGCCTGTGTCTCTGCCTCTCTCTCTCTCTCTCTCTCTCTCTCTCTCTCTCTGTGACTATCATAAATAAATAAAAATAAAATATTTGCTTATCTATTGAATCTTTGCTATTAATTTATTTCTTTCTTTCATAATATTTCTCATTCTTCTTTCTTTCTTTCTTTCTTTCTTCTTCTTTTTTTCTTTCTTTCTTTCTTTCTCTTTCTTTTTTTGCATTTGTTCTATTTCCCTAGCTTTGTTTTTGTTCTTTTAGGGATTTTAAATTATTTATTTGAGAGAGAGAGAGAGAACAAGGAAAGGAAGGGTCAGAAGGAGAGGGAGAAGCAGACTCCCCACTGAGCAGGGAGCTCAATATAGGGCTTGAGCCCCAGACTCCAGGATTATGGCCTGGGCCAAAGGCAGACACTAAACAGACTGAGCCACCCTGGACCCTAAGGTCATGATCCAAGTCCAAGTCAGATGCTTAACCATCTGAGCCACCCAGGTGCCCCCTATTTCCCTAGCTTTGTGAGTTGATTTTTTAGCTCATTAATTTTCAATCTTTATTTTTTTCCTAGTATTTTTATATTAGAGGTAGATATTTTTTTTCTCTCTACATACCACTGAAGCAGGTAGTCTTAAACTCAGCCTACAGTATTTTATATTTAATTCCATTCTAATATTTTCTTAATTTCATTTTGGTGTTTTAAATTTTCAAATGTATAGATATGTGAAGTGCAACTTTTTGTATTTTATGCAAAAATACTTTAAGTTGCAGAATGGAAATAATCTGCTTTATGCACTTTAAAAGATTACTCTGGCTTTTGTAGTGACAGTAAATGGAATATAGCCAAAGTGGGGATTGGGAGGTAAACTGGAGATTACTGCAGTAGTTTGAGAGGGAATGAAGGTTTTATTAGATACTCATAGTGAAGATAAAGAAGTGGATTGATAAAAAATTGAAGGTAGAATGGAACAAGATAATGAAAATATAAGAAATTTTCACATAATGAAAAGCATTAAGAAAAAGTGAATGAAGAATAATCAAGGGCCAAGAGTAACCTTCTTTCTTCTTTGTCTATGTGTGTCCCTTCTAATTAAATAAGAGGAAAACTCATATTGGGTCTAGGCTTTAAGTTATCTGAGCAGTAACTGCACTCATGATTTCTGCCATTAACAAAAGCACAGATATGATATTTACTATGAACTTAATAAACATACATTAAATGATGTCAATACAAAATAATGACATTTCCTTATTTGGAAGGGTTTCTGAGTAGAATAAACAAATGAAATAATGGAATATGATAAACAAAAGTTGACAGATATGATAGTAAGAAAACTTTCATTTAACTGTGGAAAGGCTTAATAAAACCCTTTTTAACATTTACTTTTTTTGTAGACTAAACAAGATTTTGTGATACCATTTACTCAATATATTTTGTTGCACTTATTTCTTAATGGACACCTAGAATAAGAAGACTTTGTGTGTGTGTGTGTGTTAGGAGTAGGGAGGATTATGCTTGGAGAAGTTATTTCAGATAAGAAGAGGAATACAAATTCTTTTTGTTGGAGCATTAAGATTTTTTTCCATAGGCAAGAATCAATTACTAGTCTGAATTAAATAATATTTTGGTTTTGTTGCCTAGAGAAACAATATATTTCCAAAAATCCCAGATAAAATTTACGGGCAGTTGAAATTAGAGTGAAATGCATTAGGGCATTTACTACAACTTTGTCCTATAGCTTCCTTGCATAATCCAAGAACATTTAATCAGTTCAAATTTGCCTGAATGGAAGAGAACAAAAATTGCTGGAGGGTGAAAGGGATGGGAGGGAACAGCCCAGAGATGGTGACTGCAGCTGTAGCTCTCCAATGGCAACAAGTGTTATGGAAATACACATAAGCACAATCAAGTCTATGTACAGCAGGAACTTGGTCTTTGGGGCAAGGAGGAATAGACTTTTCACAGTTGATTTAATTTGCTCATGTTACAAAATGGAATAATGACCATATAAAGGAATAAAAAAAAAGAATTTGTAGCTCTAGGGTAAGTATCTTGCTTCAACTAGGGCCCATTCTTTTAAAAATATGTGATAGTCTCAGGAAAATCTGCAGCTTTTAGATTGTTATTGGGAGGCATTTATTTTAAACCAAGAAAATTTTGATTCTTAAAGCTTTGTTCAAATCTTGCCCTAATTTGTAATGTGGACATCTGAGGTATTTGTCTATGAAATTTGTTCAAGACGTTTGAAGCAACTATCCTATAGCACAACTTCCTTTGTAAAAAAATGTTTTTAACTCTATACCATTGCCTGTTGAACATGGTTTTAAAAATCCCTAGGACACAACTTCTTTCCTACCTGAAGTCAAATATAGATTCACTAATGTGCACTGACTGTCTCTGTCCTAATGTTTCATTGAAAGACAAAAGTTAAATATAAGCCCCAAAGAGGAAAATGCAACTATGTGCAGTAATTTTTGACTCAGAAGGACCATTTTATATATTTATCAACAAGAATTATTTTTAAAAATGCAATGTTGGCAATGTAACTAGGTCTGTCAGTTAACCTCAATGAGATTTTTTGCATTTGCTCAAAAAAATAGTAAATGTTCTTCTAGTGAAGTGAATATATATTAAAATGTTCATTACTGTCATTGCATTTCACTTATAACTGTAGAGCATGTGCAATTGCCAATGGATTAACTATAGTTTATCTTTTTTGGTAACTAATAGGAATTTCTGATATTGTCAGTGAAACATTAAAATTACAAAAATTCCTCATTGTGTTGTTTCCTATTTTTTCACCTTTGATCTAATGTTAAATGGTTTTTTAATTTCATAAGCATCCTATTATGGAAAATAAACACATTTCAAATTGTTGAACACTTTTATCTTCTAGGTTTGTAATTATGCATGTCCTGACTTTGAAACTTTACTGCAGATTAAAAACAGATTAACACACACACACACACAACCTTGAATTTGCTTAGGAAAGAAATCCATCAAAATAAATAATTCATGTTGGGATGGACTGAAATCTAGTCTTTTAGAAGGTGCCAACAGATGGTTTACATTTATAGAATGCACACTTGCTGACTTCCAAACAGAAATTAAAATTCATAAAGTATATCATTAGTACTCCTTATAAGCAGCATTATGTTTATGATATGAATTTGGATTTTCCCAGGTGAACAGTTTTCCATCATAATTTTACTAAGAAAAAAAAGTGAAACAAAATGCTTTCCAGTTACTATTTTGTGTTAGCAAGTTTAAAATTAAACTCTGCTGGTGATCATCCAGCAACATAAGCCAATGGGCTCAGAGCTAGATGAGGCTGTTGTTTTCATGATATTCAAGATTTTATAAGAACCCTTAGACATTTTCATCCTTAAAACAATAGGCATTATTACAACTAATAAAATAAGGCAGCCTCTCTAGCTTCCATTTCTATTACATCAGTTAGGTTAGGAACTTTCAACCAATATAATTAAGCATGAGGTTTCGGCTCATTAAAGTTCAGGCAACTAGGCAGTTTAGTTAATTTTAGCAACTCTTTGGCTTAAGTGTGGCCACTTAATACAAAGAATCACAGTAACATTTCATTTTTAGTGAAACTTGCTACCAACCAAAATGTTAACATTTAACTTGGGTAAGGTTATGGTTAAAACTTGCTTTAAGATCACAAAAGAAGATGATTCATTGCTCATTAAGATTTTGTCTACATAGAAGAAAGGAGAATACTGACAATTATACAATTATATATTTAATAAAAAATCAAGAAAACAATTTTAAAAATTTAAAAAGCCTAGACTTTATTTACTAAGTATAGCTAGTGGCTTCCTTGATCAAATTAACTAAACGAATGACAAAGCCTCTTTAGAATGGCTATATTTATACATGTAGAATATAAGAAAATTAAGTGAATTGAACAATTGCTGGATGTTCTTAACCATGTTTTAAATGCTTTAAATTATGCATGCAATTACTTTCATTCTCTTTTCAACATGTTGGGCTGCACAATGCCAAAGTAATTAAGAAACTATGATAGTGGTAAAAATCTGTCATTTTAGTAAAACATTAAAAAATAAAAAATAAAGTAAAATATAGCTGTTTTCTTATCACAGAAATAACGTGCTTAAGCTTTTAAGATTTGTTGCTTTTCAAGCAGTAGTTTTAATAATGTATAGTTCCGTTCCTATTTCCTATTTTTATGCAGAAATATCTAAGTGCTGGCATGAATCATCCTGAGAAAATATAATATTTTCCCACTGTAAACTTTAGATATCATATACCCTACGGTGAATGATGAAGGACAGAAGTTTTGGATATATCTATTCAAAAGCACCTAGAGTTGAGCTGATATTTTTGCCTTTTCAGTGATTGATTTGATATGCTCCACCAGGGATAAAAACAGACGTCATATTTAGATTCAATTAATCCAATAATAATTTAGCATATAGTATACACATGGCCAAATGCAAAATAAGTTTAAGTAAGATCTTCTTCCTTAAACTGGGTAAAGGAAAAAAAAACAAAACATATTTTATATTTTATACTTAGGATGAAATTTAGAATATAATTTTGATACTTTAAAAGGAATATGATGAGGGCATCTGGGTGGCTCAGTGGTTGAGCATCTGCCTTTGGCTCAGATCACGATTCCGGGGTCCTGGGATCGAGTCCTGCATCTGGCTACCCACAGGGAGCCTGGTTCTCCTTCTGCCTATGTCTCTGGCTCTCTTTCTGTGTCTCTCATAAATAAATAAATAATATCTTTTTTAAAAAAAGAAGGGATATGATCTGGTGGCATATTTAAAATTTTACATACCAAAATTTAATTTTTATCAGTCTGATTCTTTTTCAATTAGGTATACAATATCCCAAAATACATTCTATATTCTTCTTTTTTTTTAAAAAAGATTTTATTTATTTATTCACGAGAGACACAGAGAGAGAGAGAGAGAGAGGCAGAGGGAGAAGCAAGCTCCATGCAGGGAGCCTGACATGGGACTTGATCCTAGGTCTCCAGGATCACACCCTGGGCTGAAGGTGGTGCTAAACCACTGAGCCACTGGGGCTGCCCCCCCCCTATATTCTCTTTGAAAGCAACTAGCATTTAATGACCTTAGGAACACAAAAAGTAGAAATAAATTCTCCATGTAGAGCTTCCTAATTAAACAAGTTAAGAACAAACTATGAGAATGAGATTAAGCTTAGTGAAATGTATTTTATACATTACAGAAGATCTTGAATAAGTCCTGGGTTCTCTGATGAATAATTAATAAAATGGATTTATCATCTCTGACTTTATGTTAGGAAAGGGTACACTGAGGGCAGAGGGAACCCTCTGGAGAGTAAGAACTCCCCAGATAATAATATAGCAGTTGAATTTTCAGCCTAGCAAAACTCAGAAGTCCAATGGTGTTGGGTAGTAAGAGTTTACATTTTTTTAGCTATATCTTTTACCCTACTGTGGCCTGTGTAGAACTCAGATATACTCACTGTGCCTGGTGGAATGGCTTGGAAGATTCTGGGGTTCAGAGTCAGGGACCTGCCACTGGGCCATGGGAAAGGACAGGCCAAGCAGATTAAGATAAAACACTCAGATAGGGAGTGGATATGGAATGACAGACTCAGACTTCTGGACAAACCATCAGTCTTACCAGTCAAACCACATTAAAGTGAATCACAGCACAGAACAAACTGGGTAAGCAGCAATTAACTAGACAAAGGTCGTGGTCCCAGGAACCAAGGGAGACAAAGAATATCTTATCCAAAAAGTTAAATTTTCCATTCCCAGAATGAAGTGACTTAGACCATACCCCCCATCATACGGTAAGATGACATACTGGAATAAATATGAGGCAGGGGCCAGGTGGCTAAAAACCCTGAGAGGCTACACATTTTATCTTAGAATGACTGACTGAGCACTACATAAAATCACATTTTAAAACAGATAGGACTATACTATGTTTTTCTTTCCTGCTACATAGCAGATGGTGATAAATTGGACTCGATTAATTATTGATAAAATGTTTTCTGTATACCTGAGTAACTGGAGTAAGTGGCAACCTGCAAAAACAGGTAGTAGTATTACAGTTTTATGGTCTTTATTGTATGATGTCATATCCTACATCCAGGTGATAGAGGGGACCATGAAAAGACTGACTTTTTAGTATTTATGTATTTTATCAGAAATACTTCTGAAATACACATATCACATGCTCTAGGGCTGGGTTTTCTCCATTAAATACTGGATGCTAAATGAAAACACCTGCTTCTGGAGATCTCTATGGTCTGATTGGGAGGCATCTAAGGATGCTTCAGGTGCTTTGTTTTCCAGGCAGGGATCCTAAGAAAATGTTCTTCTATTCCAATCATAATTAAGGATCTCACTCAGAGTATAGGCTCAACTTTCATGAGCAGTAGGAATCCTCAATGAACAGGCTCTAAATCTTTAAAAAGCCTAGTAGTTACTATTTTTGAACTTTTTGGAACTCTGAGTCACTTTCTGGAACTCTGGCTATTCTTCTAGAGTGGCCATTAAAGAGGACATATGGAGAATAAGTCTCTGAGATAACTTGGAAAGAGAGCCCAAGGTGTCCAAGTATCCCAGCATGGGTGAACTGTGTGAGTGCGCCATCTTGGACATTTCAGCCCATTTGTACAAGAAGTTGTTTTAGCACCAGCCTACATCATGAGGAGCAGAAAAATTGCCAAGCAGCTCAGTAAATGCACAGAATCATGAGGGGAAAAAAAAAAAAAAAAAAAAGGTCTGTTGTTTTGAGCCACTGAAATTTGGGATGATTTATCATACAGCAGTAACTACACCTGAAACTTCATCAGAAGTAGGGTTTTGCTGAAACCTAAAGCAAACATAACTGGCACTGGCTTTGTGATAAGGACTGGGGAGAATCTGGGAGAATTTTGAGGAGGCTGTTAGTAAGAACTCGAAAGGCTCAGGTTTTCAGCTTTTCATCAATCACCTAATTGAATTTATGCAGCAATCTTATGATCTTCTCATCTCCAATCCACTTTTTCCAAGTTAGAGATCATTCTAAAACCAAATCTGATCAGGTCAAATTTGAAAACCTTCAAAGAAAAAAAAAAAACCTTCAAAGATCCTCTACTAAGCATTGCATAATATTTTTCATTTTCATACTGAGGGTTTCATGATCTGGTTCACATTTACCCCTCTGGTCCTCATGGTTAGCATATACTTTTTGGATTTAGAAACATTTCTCTGTTTCAAATGCTTCCCTTTCTCTTGCATTCTCTCTTTTAAAAAAATTTTTGCTTAGTAGTGTCAGTTCAGATGTTACTCATCTTACCACTTAAATCTCCATACGCCTCTGCTACCCTCCCCATACTGTGCTAATTGCTCCAACTAACACATTTTTTTTTTTCTAATCTCCTGACATTTTCATATTCCTTTCTTTCTATTCTGCCTTCCACATCTTTTCTTGGCCAATCTAATTCTCAAATGTCTTGCTGGTACTTCTTTTGGGAAATATCTCCCCATTTTCCCAACATTGAGTTAGATATTCCACCTATGGATCCCATGGTGTCCCATCCTTATCCCAGTAATTGTGTTTTTCAAACTATGTTGTAATTACCTGTTTACATCTATCTTTCCCTTCAGATTCTCAGTATATGGAAGGCAAGAACTATGTATACTAAATCTCTACCCCCAGGATTAAAAAAGTATCTGACACAAAGTAGGCTCTCTCTCTCTCTCTCTGTCTCTCTCTCTCTCTATATATATATAGAGAGAGAGAGATAGGTAGATAGATACAGATATAGATATAGATATATTCTCTTTCTCTCTATATATATTCTCTCTCTCTCTCTCTCTATCTATCTATCTATCTATCTATCTATCTATATATATACTGAATAAATGAATGCATAAAAACTAAATAAATGATTGGGTCAAGTACTTTTACCTAAATTCATTTTTATTCTGGCAAAATAAATATATATAAAATATCTTCCAATCTGAGGTGTTTATGTGAGTTTTAGTTTGCTTTTTGCTTTTACTGCAAGGGGATTATATAGTGAGAATGATGGTAAATAGGGAGTCTGGGTTTTTATTGAAGTACCCTCTTGCCCTTGGCCCAGCCTACATAGGTAAATGCTATTGAGTGCATGTTAGTAAAAAGGCAACCTTTTCTATGGTAGTCTATTCTCTGTGCTCATTCAATTGTTATTTTTACAAGGCAAATAGCTATCAGTGTATAAAGAAGCCATCAAGCTCTTATAGATGGTTTTAAAATACTGTTTTTAGTTTGTATGCCTTCAAATTGCGCCTAAATAACACAGTTATTTTTGACTGATTGATTCTAAGAATTTTGCTATTACAGCCAAACTATGACATTTTGCATCATATATTTTTAGCATTTTTGAAGAATGAAATGCTTTTCTATTTTTTAAAATGATTTTTCATTTTGAGTTTCAGCCAAATATCTGAAAAATCCATAGCTCCTAGAACTCAGAGAATATTAGCAAGGCCAAATAAAATATATGTGGCTTGTTGCTGCAGTTGTATATTTTAAAGAAAGTTAATATATTGACTAATTCTTAGAAGAGCATCCATAAATTGCTGTCATTGAAAAATGTTTGTAGCTATAAAGGCTACAGATGATGTCATTTTGCTGCTACAGGTAAAGAGGCTTCTGTGTGTTTGACCTTTTAAGTACTTCTATTGAGATTCTAAATACCAATGTACCAAAATATATCCACCACTATTTATCCAACAAGACTCAAAATAAAAAGACAACATTCCACCGTATCAATTTATATCCTTATATATTTTTACTCTCCAATTATTTTAAGGGTTCAATCGCTTTTTAATACACAAAGGAATATACATTGGTTTAACTAAAAGGACTATACTGTTCATTTTAATACAGCCTCATAATTTAAAATGACTGCCGATTGTCTAATCAATTTCCTTGATATTAATGGTCACTACTGACATTAAGATACCTTAATACTTAAGCAAACAGATTTGCTTCAGTGTAACTGAAGTTTTTTTGTTCTAATTTCTTTGTCATGTGAACATTACCTTACGTTTCATTTGAAATATAGATGGTGGATAATTTTAGTTTTTCTCTAGTGATATCTGTGATATATGAGCCATTTTGGTATGTAAATGTGTATCTTTGTATGTCGTTTAGGGTGTGGCAGATTAAAGATGTCATACTTTTTTGGATGATTTTTTATCAAGTCTCAGAAGTTTCTATAACAGTTTTAACCAAAAGACAATGGCAGAAGTACTACTGTAGGAATTTCTGGGCCAGCCCTTAAAAGGGATTGGCAGCTTTCATCTCCTGTCTCTTGTAACTACACAGAGAACTAAATGGATTCATATAAATCCATCCTTTCAGCCCTCCATGCTAAGGTGTCAAGATGAACACCACCAAGTGATGCCAGTCATTCCACATGGGCCCAAGAGTTACCTGCCAAATTACTGACCCATCAAACCATGAGTTGTAATAAATCATTGCTGTTTTGAACCACTACTTTTTGAATGGTTTGTTATACAATAATAGATAACCATAACATAGGGTAAACGGCAGATTCTCTCAGCTGATGCTTTATTTTGTGATTCCCTTTCATCAGAGTATTTCAGAACCATTCTCCTACCAGAGGTACAACAAGACAATCAGAAAATGATTCACAAGGGTACATGGAAATATTGAAACTAGTAAGTCTGCAATCCTAAGGCTAAAGAAGAAAATCAGGGGTACTAGCCACATATTACCTAATTATTATATATGTTTTAGAGCTAAGTCAGGTCAGGTAGGTTCTAGCCCACTGATAAAAGCACTGAGTAGAACTATCTGACTCTATCTTACACATTCACACACATACATGCAAACACACATACACTCTCAAAATCTTTCTTTTACATCATCAGATTATAAAGTGCTTTATAAGTCATCTTAAAAAGAGTCTATGAGATAAGCAGTGAATTTACCCACCACCCACAGGCAGCTGCTTCTGGGGAGGAATTAATCTACAACAGCAATAAATAAATAAATAAAATAAAAGTGTAATGAAAAATATATGCATTTTAGTATCCATATATATGTACATAAATACAGAGAGATACTTCAAGCGTGTGCAAGGTTATTGATTTAGAATTCAGCATGAAGAGGGGCCCAAAGAATTCTCAGAATAACAATGTAGAAATGTGTAAGAAATTCTTCCATTTGCTTTCTTTTAAATTTAAAATTGAAACTAGTGCAATTTAAGAAATGAAGAAAAAAATGTTAGAGGATGTAGAATCTTTGGGGATTCCTAGCGTTACTAATCAGTTTTGGAGAAAGTTAATTTTGCTTTTCCTTTAAGAAAAACATGTAAATCTTCTGTTGATTGAACAATTTAATCCATTTAGCCTCTACAAAGCATAACACAGAATACACACTAAGCATTTTGAGAATAAGTTATTTTATGTGTAACTTATGATAGAGAAGGAGTTAGTATAAAATAATTTGAATATTAGAACTTTAAGTGACTTTCACTTTGATGGTGTCTGTGTCTGTCAGGATAGTATATTAACTATTTTGGGTAACAAACGACCTTTAAATTTAGCACCTTAAAACAGCAAATATGTATTAGCTCACAGTTTCTGTAGGTCAGGAATTTGGGTGTGGCTTCACAGGGTGATTGTGGCTTAGAGTCTTATGAGATTGCAGTGAAGTCATCACCAAGTATCTAAAGGTTTAACCAGGGGCTGATCTTCTTCTGTGATGACTCATAAACATGGTTATTGGCTAGAGGCCTTGTTCCCTCACTGGCTATTGGCAGAGGCCTTAGTTCCTTCCCATGTGGATCTCTCTGTAGGACTGAGTGCCGGGTGTCATGGTAGAGTGAGGAATCCGAGAGAAAGGAGAAAGCTATCATGTTTTTATGACCTATTTTTTGTGATCACACACCACCACTAACACCTTATCAGAAGTTAGCCACTGAGTCCACCCCTATTCAAGAAGAGAAGAATTAGGCTCCACCTTCTAATGGGAGCAACATCAAAGAATTTCTGGATATATTTTAAAATCTCCACTGGCAGGCTCAAAGACTCAGTAAGAATGAACATCTTTGGTCTCAAGTTAGAGGTGACAGTCTAACTACTATACATTTCACGGATGTGGACAATAGTTCATGTATATTTCTGAAGATTATTTTTTTTTAGGAAGCTTTTTCTGAATTCACCATTTCTCTAACTCCACCTCTGAGTCTCACAGAAATCAAATATATTCTCTCAAAATGCAACTTCATATTCTGGCAGCATGGGAGCAATCCAGGTCAAGGTATTAGCTAGATCAGAGGAAAAATAGTACATGGTTAAAAACAACCAGCACTGAAATGCAGTTCATGGGTTTAGAAACTTCCTATTTAGATGCAATCCATTTGACTTCTTTACTTTATTTGTTAGAGTAACTTTATTTATAGTACTGAGAAATACTGTAACACAATTTGAATCCAAAATAAATCCTTAAAATCAACTAGATAGAGAAGATTCCATAATACATCTTTAAATAGGTGACAAATATTTAATTATCTGTGCCAAAAGTCCTGTAACACTCCATAAGATGGAGAATTAATACTTAGGCATGTGGAATAATGAAAATATACTAACTTTTCTGAGTCAGAGGACATGAATTCCTAGCCTTTTACTAGCTTTATTAGTATTATCATCACAAGAGAAGGATATTCCTCAATTTACCCCACGAGAAAGGAGTTTAATTTTCAAGATGCATGTGGATAGTTGTGGAAACAAAAAAGTAAAGCTGTCAAAAGTGATGCTGCTCCAGCTTCAGGCTTGTTCTCACAGTTTCTCTCTCATATAGGCTTCATACTCTGTCTCTCATGGCATTTCCACTTTTTCCTGCATTGATTCTCCTCTCCTTCTTCCTAACTAGGTTCCTCTGTCTGCTCATAGATTCTACACTCTCCCAGCATTAGATGGTGCTTGGCCTATTGTCTCTCCCACCCCTCTGTATATCATGCTTCTTAGCTTCTAAGTCACTGGTCAGCCTATGTCCAACTCCATGTAATTTGAGTTGGGGGGCCTGCCCATCCTTTCAACCTATCAGCTCTGATTGGAGAAGACAGGGGCACGGGGGTTGCAAAACAAGGCTTCTTCAGGACTAGCTATGACAGAGCTGTTCCTCTCAGAGTGGATTGTTGGTAATATAGGCATTCTGAGTCCTTGCCCAGGTAGTATAGTGTTAAATAAATGAATACGATATTTTAGTTCTATTTCTTCTAATGCCTATATGACCTTGAGAAAATATTTCTATATGTACATTTTCTTATCTGTCAAAGAGAAATTCATTTATTTATTTACTAAATAGACACATGAAGGCCTATTTCTGTGAAGCCATGTGTTAGAACTTGTGGGGTCTTGAAAGATGCTTAAGAAGTTTCCTTATCTTAGGGGCCTCTGGATGGCTTAGCTGGTTAAGTGCCTGACTCGATTTCAGCTCAGATCATGATCTCAGGATCCTGAGCTGAAACCCCAAGTGAGGCTCCACCCTGGATCTACCCTTCAGTGTAGATCCTACCTAAGATCCTTTCTCCCTCTCCCTTAGGTAATTCTCTTCTTTTCTCTCTCCCTCTCTAAAAACAAACAAAAAGAAGGTTCCTTACCTTCAAAAGCTTTTAGTAATTAATAGAAGGGATGAAGCATGTAAGCAAATAAGTAAAATATGAGATGGAAAGTAATTTTTAAAAATAAGAGTTTAAACATAGCTATTGGGGTTCAGATTAGGTAAACCAGAGATAATAATATTGTCTTTCACTACTTTAGAGAACTGATAATGTATTATCTGATATAAATGGGTACAAACTTTGAAGGTAAAAATTCATAGGGACAAGTTTTGAAAAGAGAGTCCTGTAGGAACACAGGCTCTCTTATGCATAAGCAATCATTTACAAATTGATAACTGACCAAACATTTTTAAAAGCTGCCTCAAATTATTTAAAATATTTTAATAAGGGGATCCCTGGGTGGCGCAGCGGTTTGGTGCCTGCCTTTGGCCCAGGGCGCGATCCTGGAGACCCGGGATCGAATCCCACATCGGGCTCCCGGTGCATGGAGCCTGCTTCTCCCTCTGCCTGTGTCTCTGCCTCTCTCTCTCTGTGACTATCATAAATAAATTAAAAAAAATATTTTAATAAGACTCTCAGACCTTTTTCAAAAATGTTTGTGGCCAAATTTAAACTCATTTTCTTTACTATCTCAGTAGATATCAGAGATTCTATTCAAAGAGAAATAACATGGGAAACAGAATGTTCTGTGGTCAAAATGATGTTACTTGCTGTTTTTATGTTCTTATGCAAGTCTTTTAATTGCTAAGGCCTCAGTCTTCCTTGAAAACATGAGTTGAGCAAGACCAAAGAATGTGAAGATCTCTGTAGCTCTGTGATTCTCTTCAGTCTGGTCCAATTAGTCAAACAGTTACCTGTCATTACAGAGGCTGCGGTGTATACATTTTAGCACCAAACCACAATTTAATAACAGGGCACAGGAGCCGCAAAGCCTCCTATTCTGTTCCATTACTAATTTATCAGACTAAAAGCAACCAAACTGAGGAAACCAGTCAGACAATGGTGCCTTTGAGGGGCGAAGGAAGCATCATTTAAAAAGAAAGCATTACCATTCTAAAATAATGGCAAAGCGCATGGCCTGAGTGCTTTGAAAGAGAGCACTACAAAAAAGGTATTCTTGGCTTAAATGCCCCAAACATAAAAGCTTTTGGTTGGGACTTTTCAGGGAAAAAGAAAATAGCTCCTAATAAATTGGTTTCACCAGGATCCTCTTGTGTGTGTGCTGGTGCCAAGGGGGCGGAGGTAAAGGCAGAGTATGATTTTCCCCAATTTAACAATATTATGTTTCTTATTTGGAACAAAAACTCAACAGTTTGCTAAGGAGGATAAAGAAAGCAGAAGAGATATTCTTGTGTTTTTGCCTGTTTTGGTTATTGAAAGATCATGCCTACAACCTTATTTGTTCAGTGCATTAGCAATATAGTTACATGTTTTTTGCCTTTTACTTTCCTTGATACTTTGATTTAAGCAAATAAGCATACAGTACTATATGTGCATGTGATTTAATCTGATCTGGTTTGAAGGACAGCAATAAGACTACAAACCAATTAACTTGCTAATTTTGTCATTTATGTGTTACTTCTCATAAACAATATATAATGATAAATTGCTTATTTGTAGAATTAGCTGAATTAATGGTTTGTAAATTTAAAGAAATATGAAAGATATATGCGAAAATAACCTTTTAGTAACCTGATCAGTTTGGAAAGGTAGTTGTTCATAGATACTCAATACTAAAGTTGTTTAATTGTGAAAAATTCTATACATATGCCAAATATTATTATTACTATACACATATATGCAAAACTGTAAGTTGAAAGAAAAATCTCTTATGATAAAAAAGGAATGTGTTTTCTAAATCTGTACAAACTATGAAAGAACGTTTAAAGATTTAGATCAGAGGGGTGCCTGGGTGGCTCAGCTGGTTAAGCAATTGACTTGTTTTTAGCTCAGGTCATTATCTTAGGGTCATGAGATTGAGCCCGTAGTCGAGCTCCATGCTTAGCATAGTCTGCTTGAGATTCTCTGTCACTCCCTCCCCACTCCCTCTGCTTACACACTCTGTTTCTCTTTCAAATGAATAATTAAAAATCTTTAAAGACTTAGATCAGAAGAATATATTTTCCAATCATTTTTCTGTTGAAATTTATGTCACTGAAGAAGCTATGCACTCAATTACTCGACAATTACATTGTACAAGAGTTAGCTTTATCTACCATCTTGTTAGAACCTCCTTAACTATACTTTTTGTCACTGTCACTCTGCTTCTGTTACTTAAGCCAGATGTCATCCATGACTAAAAACATTTTCTGTCTGACCCATTAGTGTCTTCAAATAACAAAATCAATCCCAGAAGAACCAGGAGATGTTCATAATGTACACTGCTGATTTTTAACTATTTAACATCTTGAATTATTTTGCAGAAGCTGTGCTAGCATCCTTAAATGAAAGATAGATTCCAACTGCAAATCCCTTCTGAATAATCAAAGATTTAAAAAGGAAAGGATTGTAGATTGTAGAAAAGTTTGTAGATTTTGATATTAAGGGAGCCTATTGGGGGGGGGCAGTAAATGGAAAAGTTGAATGAAAGAATGTTTCTGATAAATCAGGATATCTGTAACCCAATATGTTTGTCCCACTATGGGTTCTATATCTGTAAGAAGGGTCACAGTTTTCCTCAAAAGGACATGTAATAATGTATTGGCATCATTTTAGATGTAACAATAGAGTAAGGGCATGAAACTGATATGCATGCGTAGTTTATGTATTCAGATTGATTGCCTTACCCTCATAGCCAATATATGTATATTGAGCACTGTGTGTTCTGCAGTTTACCATATTGTTGTAATGACAGTAAGGCTGGAGTACTAGGTTTACAGTTGATTTAGAATCCTACTATTTTGGTTAGCATGGTTTAATGGTGGGTCTTCATGTGATGGTTCAGAGAACAGATTTTAACTGAATGACAACTATATACAAATGCTGTGGATATATCCATTGGCTAAGCCCATTCCTCTTGTTTTGAAGAGGCATGTTCTGAAACTATAAAGACATGATATCTCTCAGTTGTTCCTAGTAAGCAGCTCTAACTTCATCCTTTCTTTCCTTCTTGCTTTCACTATCTTTCATATGTTCATGTTGAGGTGTGTGTATGCATTCCAAAAATATTAGTAATTTCTCAATATGCCCACTCAAAATCAATATAATATCCAGAATTATTTAAAAATTTTTACTTTCAGAATTATTTTTCAGTATGATTTAAATTATTGAAAACATATTTATATTTCACTGTTTTGTGGAAGACTGTACTAGACTTGAGCAGCCATGTCTCTTTTGGATGGACTTAAGCAATGAACTTCAGCTAATATGAGACATAGTATCATGGCTTGCATACTCAGTTGCAGTAAGAATCCAGGATTTGAAGTAGACTGACTATGTGGTTACTGACTACCTGCTTGCTCTAGAACAGCTCCTCAAAACAATGTGACAGTCCCATTCTTCCTTTGGACTTTGTCACTGTATCCAGAATTTCCCTGCAGGTGGTATGTGGTGATTAGTTCTGTTTGGCAACAACCTCCAAATTTTATTTTACTTTTTTTCTTGACAACAACTAATTCTACCTTTATAGACCTGATCAGAATTTTCCTACTACAATGAAAAACTCAAGTCACTTTTACCAAAAAATCTTCAATGATTCCTACTTATCCAAAATTCAGATTTGTTGCATGGCATAAAGATTCTTTCAACTGACTTGTCTCTACCTGCCTTTTATTGTCTTTATTACTTAATACCTTTGGTCATTACCTCAGACTAATAGTTTCTATCTCAATTCTGTTTCTACCTGTGTGTGTATGTGTGTGTGTGTGTGACAAATGTAGTTCCTTCTACTTCAAATGGCCATCTCCACTGGCTTAGATAAATTCCTCATCATTATTTAAAATTCAGATTAAACATCACTACCTCTGAAGCATCCCTCTATCAACATTGGGCAGAAGTAATTAACACTTTTTAATGTTATGGTGCTTTGATTATACTTAACTTCTATGTTAACCTGCATTGGATTATAGACTTGGTGCTGTTTTTCAATGTGTTTGTCTTCTTAAATCTTGAGGCAGGTACCGTATCTCATACCTCTTTACAGTTCAATTCCTACCACAGGCCTTGATATAGGGTTGCCACTCAAAGAAAAGTCTTTGTATGAAAACTTATTGAAGTAATATTTAATTATGAGCATTTTTTCCCTACGGATGGATAGAATACAAAGTCCTAGGTTATAATTCAACATGAATCTATTTCTTCAGCTAAGCCAGTCTTACACTTTAATCTTTCCACATTTTCCCCTCAAATTACTTTTCATTCAGAGAGGAAAGCAACATTTAGTGAGCACTTAATTGCAGCATGTATAGAATGAGTCAAATGGCGTCCATGTGTGGAAATTTTAATAGCTTCCCTTTACACAGGGTCTCTGCCAGCTGCAATGGCCAAGGTTTCCTGGCCTTAGATATTTGACAGAAGACAAGAAACAGCTAAGACAAATGTCTTAACAAAAATCAACTAGCAATTCTTAATAGCCCTTAACAAATCTAAAATGTCAGTGATGCCCTACCAGTAACAGATTAAAAAAATTCAATAAGTTTGAAAACACATGTCCAAAGCTAGTTCAGATGATGAAGCTAATTAAATTTTAGGACAATATAAATTTTAGTAACAAAATAAGTTGTCATTTAGTTATGTCTTTTATAGCATGTGAATATTTATATAATTCTTAATTCATAAAAAGTAATTTATTTTTATGAATATAAATACAAGAGGTTCTGAAATATTATTCACAATTTTAGTTGCTAGCTTCATCTGCACTGCTATAACTATTAGTATGCAAAATATTCATTGTCTTTTTTCAAATTTTCAAAAATTAGATGGTAAAAACTCATATTACTCTAAAATTAATAGTTGAAACTATTAGCACTGTTATATGAGATCTATCTCTGCTAAGAATTACAGCTTATTTAGTGATTTTTTTTTTTTTTTTGATCAATGGTACCACAGAGCTCCCCCACTCCTCATAATAAAGGTAAGTAAACCTATTCATCATTCTTGTTGAATCGTAGAATTACACATTTTCTTATATCCCTTCCACTCTCATCCCAGGAACATCTTTAATAGGCACCATTTCTAGACATTCTATTTTTTTCAAAATTATTTCTTAGTTGATAAAGACATAATAAAACATGAGGTGAATCAATTATAGAAGATCCATATGATACAAATTTAAGAACCACTGAAATACTATCTTAAACACATATTTATGGTATGAGGTAAATACTCAAGGTACATTTTAGTGCAAATCTTAGTTTTTCAATATTATATCCAAGTTATCATTCCAAATTTGTGCCATATGTATATGTGTATATCATAAACTAATTAGAAACATTACTGTAAAACACATACTAAATTATTAGAGGGTTTATGTCCAGATCATCTTTAGTATGAAGTGTTTATAATTTTTTGGTGCTTTCCAGTATTATAAAAGTATTAATCATTTACATTCAGAAAATATTATATGCTGACCACTTCGTTAAAATCTTTCCTGATTATCTCAGTTGATACAACAACTAAATGTAGTAGGCACTATTATAATCTCCATTCTACAGATGAAGAAATAGAATATTTACATTTTTTAATATTTATTATTTTGAAAAACTAAATTGGAAAGTTCTACTCCTAAACATTACTTAGCTATACTTTCTCATTCTGCACCCACACAGATGATTATTGTTTTATACTGAATAAAAAAAAAAAAACTTGATTTAATCCTAGTTCCTAATATATATATTTTATCAATTTACCCATATATGTATACCCTACCCTAAATGAGCTCCTAAAATGTATTGCCATTGTATGGGTGCTACAAAATTGAACAAGACATGGAACTTGCTTGTTTGTCAAGAGGCAAGTTACCGATTGATTGTACCACAATTACTGTCATAAAAGAGGGGTTAAAAAGTGCTAATGGAGCAAACTAGTGGGAGGGATATAGTAAGTACATGTTTCAGTCTTTTCTACTGAGTGTTTAAGCTGCTCATCCTATTCATCTTTCTTGTAGGCATTCTAAGTACAACAGACTGAATAAGAATGAGAACTAAAATTAAATATACAATGAGTTAGCAGGGACTAGGCAAATGTTATTTTCAGACAAGAAAGTCTCACAGACCACTCTGTGGATGACATATCAGTTGGCTATCCTCACTGATGGTTATACCACATTGCATCTTATAATTCACATTGTATATTAAGTAGACATCAATAAGTGCCAAAGGACAAATATTAAATGCTCTTTTATTTTAGGAACCAATTGTGATACATATTTTTGGAAGGTACATTTATATATGTGGGAAGATGTTATATAAATAATTTAGAGAAACAAAGAACACATACATTTATGAGACAACTTCACATTTAGCATGTTTGAGAAATCTTTGACCTTAACAGCCCTAATAGTTTTCAGCCTTTCTGGAGCAGCTTCAAATACTTAAATATCACATTTTCTTTGTGTTTAAAAAAACTTAAAAAGGAGACTTATGTTTGAAACTTCCTTTTCTGTATTACTAGTAATTGTATGCATCAATGGACTAATATAGGTCTTTGCATTTTTTCAAATTCCCCTTAGAGGGTGACGGCAATTAGATGCTAGAGACCTTCTTGCCTACTGACCCACAAAGTTTGCAATGTCAGAAATCATTATTTATAATTAGTGCCAGTGCACAGCCAAGTATTCTCTATAACCACTGTGGGAAGCTCTTCATGAAATCTATCTTACATAACACACAATACCTGTGAGCCAGCTTTTCCCAGAGCTGTGTGGTATTGCTTCCTACCTATCCAAAAAGTGTACTTCACTGAGCACTAAGGCATAATACTTTGGAAAGGCGGAGTACAGGGCAAACTTAGGAAACAACATAGTCTCACATGCTGGCATGGTGATGATACAAACTTTATGGGATCTGGATTTTGACAAATTAAAGAATAATGAGAACGTATTACTTGAGCACTAATGTCTTGCACTAAAGGTATAAGAGCAATCAGGATTTGGAATTGGATTTCAGAATCTCCTATGATACTACTGATCTTCAAAAAAGGGAAAGATATCTGAATTGGGACTTGGGCAAATGTTCATACATGAAAAAGCTGACTTAATCACTTGAACATTTCATCGCCTCTAAATTCTCATTTTTGCAGTCCTTTAAGTATGTTTAAGACAACTCTTTTTTTCCAGGTTTTTCTGGTAAGAACCGTTCATAAGTTCACTTAACATTAGATGTCTGGATAATTTCTAAGATTCCAGACTGTGTTTCAATAACTGCAGTTATAAATATATAAGCATATTATAATTTAACATATTTTAGTTATTATTAGAATATAAAATGTGCCAAAGCCTAAGACAATGTTAGAAAAATGTTCTAATGGACAAAAAGATACCAACAACATAAGTTTTTCTTCACCTGCAGCCAGTATTTCAGTCATTTAGAACCTTATATTATTTTTATTTGTCACATCTTTGCATATAAAGTGATAAGTACCCATATGAACGTCTTAAAAACATGTTTATTTTTGGTGTGGGAGGTGGAAGAAAAATAGGGCCAGGTGACTCTACCATCTCCTTCAGCACTAAGTTTCTGTGGCTGTGGTCTGAAATATGTTATTTTTATCCATTAAAAAATAGATTTTGGATACAAAAACAGATACGAATGGAACAGAACAGAGACCACAAAAATACACCCACATTTATATGGTTAGTTAATCTATGACAAAGGAGGCAAGGATATAAAATGCGGAAAAGACAATCGCTTCAGTGCATGGTGCTGGGATGAAAGAACAAAACTGTACCACTTTCTAAAACTATACAAAAAAAAAAAAAAAAAAGAAAAGAAAAAGAAAAAAACAAAACAAAACACAAAAACAACCAAACCTCAAAATAGATTAAGGACCTAAAAGTGAGACCTGAAACCATAAAAAAAATCCCAGAAGAGAGAACAGTGATTTCTCTGACATTGGCCATAGCAACATCTTTAAAAATATGCCTCCTAAAGCAAGGAAAGCAAAAGTAAAAATAAAATATTAGGACTACATCAAAATAAAAAGCTTTTGCACAGCAAAAGAAACTACCAACAAAAAAAAAAAAAGCCTACTGAATGGGAGAAGTTATTCGCAAATGACATATCTTATAAAGGGTTAATATCTAAAATACATAAAGAATTTATACAACTCAACACCAAAACTGCCCCAAACAATCTGATTGAAAAATGAGCAGAGTGCTTGAATAGGCATTTTTCCAAAAAATATATACAGATGGCCAACATATCCATGAAAAGATGCTCAACATCACTTATCATCAAGGAAATGCAAATTTAAAAGCTACAATGAAGTATTACCTTACACCAGTTAAAATGGCTGTAATCAAACTGATAAGAAATAAGTGATGGTGAGACTGAGGAGAAAAAGGAACCCTTATGTGCTATTAGCAGGAATGCAAATTGGTATAGCTACTGTTAAAAAACAGTATGAAAGTTTCTCAAAAAAATTAAGAATTGAAATTCCATATGATTCAGTAATTCTACTACTATACATATTTACCCCCCCAAAAAGAAAAGCTAATTTGAAAAGATATATGCACCCCTATGTTTATTGCAGCATTATTTACAATAGTCAAGATAAGGAAGCAACCTGTGTCCATCAGTAGACAAATGGATAAGGAAAATGTAGTGTACACACACACACAATATTTACATATATACACACACACTGGAATATTATATAGCTGCATAAAAGGATGAAATCATATCATTTGAGATAGCATGAATGTACTTAGAGCATATAATGCTAAGTGAAATAAGTCATACTGAGGAAGACAAATACAATATGATTTCACTCATGTGAAATCTAAAAAAAAATAAATAAACAAAAAGCAGAATCAGACCTATATAGAAAACAAACTGGTGTTTGTCAAGGGAAGGAGGTGGAGGATTGAACAAAATAGGTGAAGGGAAATGGGAGATATAGGCTTCTAGTTATGGAATGAGAAAGTCATGAGAATATTAGGCACAGAATAAGGAATACAGTCAATTATATTGTAACAGCGATGTAACTAGACAGATGGTAGTTTCACTTATGATGAACAGCATGATATATAAATTTACCAAGTCACTAAGTTATACAACTGAAACTAATATAATATTGTGTGTCAACTATACTCAAATTTTTAAAAATTAGAAAAGCAAAAGGTGAACAGATAAACAAATTTTGATATGTCCATACATTGGGATCATCATACCCCAATAAAATAAACTACTGATGCATGCACGACATCAACCTATTTCAACATAATTATGTTGAATAACAAAAAATGAACTATTGGGACTTTAACAGGATAAAAAGCTTTTGAGCAGCAAAGGAAACAAAACTAATAGGCAACCTATACAATGGGGGAAGATATTTGCAAATGACATATCAGATAAAGGGCTAGTATCATAATCTATAAAGAATTTACTAACTCAACACTCAAAAAATTAAAAATCCAGTTAAGAAATTGGCAGGAGACATAAACAGACGTTACTTTTAAGACCTATAAATGGCTAACAGACATATGAAAAAACGTTCAACATCACTCATCATCAGGGAAATACAAATTCACTTAACAGTGAATCTCATTGGTCAGAATGAATAAAATTACCAACTCAGGAAACAACAGATGTTGGTGAAGATGTGGAGAAAGGGAAACCCTCTTACACTGTTGGTGAGAATGCAAACTGGTGCAGCCACTCTGGAAAATAGTGTGGAGGTTCCTCAAAAAAGTTAAAAATATAACTACTCTTTGACCCAGCAACTGAACTACTAGGTATTTATCCAGAGGATACAAAACTAGTGATTTGAAAGGTCACACCCCCCCAATGTTTATAGCAGCAATGTCCATAATAGACAAAACATGGAAAGAGCTCAGATATCCATTGAGAGATGAATGGATAAAGATGAATGGATAAGAACAGAGAGAGGAGGCAAACCATAAGAGACTCTTAACTATAGGAAACAAACTGAGGGTTGCTCGAGGGCAGGTGGGAATGGAGGAGGTAACTGGGTGATGGGCATTAAGGAGGGCACATGATGCAATGAGCACTGGTTGTTATATGCAACTGATGAGTCGCTAAATTCTACCCCTGAAACTAATAGTATACTATATGTTAACTAACTTGAATTTAAATAAGAAATATGGTGAATGAACTAAGCCATTCGGAAAAGAGTATATAAAAACAGATTTTATTAACTTCTCATTATGGTAGAATGCATTGTTCAGAATCTACAGGTTCTGAAACTCAAATATGGCATAAAACAAAGGTAGATTTTGAGTATGTTATGTTGAAAATATCTAACAAAATACAAAAGGGAAAGTATAGGTTTTAAGACTATATTGGCTTCTTGTTTTTTTAAATGCTTTAATGGTTTCTGGAGTCTACATTTCAGTATTTCTCATCTGTTGAGGTTGGGTTAAACCTAACAAAGTAGGGTTTGTGATGCCACCTTTACTTACATTTTTAACGGAAATTTTCAGTGAAAATCTATAGGAACTTCGAAGTTGTTCTAAATGTCTGTCACCGAGGTTGGTATTTAGTAGATGCACAGGGGGAATTTGTTGAACTAATATTTATTTACCTGTTGTGTTACTTTTTATCTACTTCTATTGCATGGTTTATAAATTTTAGTGTCATATCTATGATTTATACATTGAGTTCATATACAAATTCAAATTCCTAATTTGAAAAGAACTCAGTCAGGTATTGATTGCAAGTATACATTTTAGTATTTAGGCTTAATTGATAATGTTGTTATTTACTTTTGACCAGTTATATATTCCCAGGAATAAAATGCCCTCTGCATTTTTAACCACTATGATCTCCTGTCTTCTTCCTTGTAACTTTTTTCCTGCTTTTCTGTGTTTTCCTTTTCTGCATCCACCTCATTCACACCCTTCTTTCTATTCTCTTAACCTTCATCATTTTGTCCTTGTAGAGCAGCCAAAGTCAGCCTTTGGTTGTTAGTCAGACTCCATGGGCAATTCCCTCAATGTTTTCATTGTTTACACAAGAGCATGCAAATGTATAGCAAATACACCAGCTGGAAACCTCTCCATAGACAGATGCATCCAAATAGGAGGTTTCTTGATGTGTTATGGTAGGTCAGTTTGGTTCTGCTACCAGAAAGAACAGCCTACACCCATATGCACTTTTGCTCCTGAATGCAAGGACTGCGTTAGCATCCACATGGGCTGGGCCTCAGCCAAACCTTAGCCCTTAGCTCATACAGTGATATCGAAAGATGTGACAATGACAGAGTTTTGGAATACTGTTTGTTGCATGCTGTTCTTTGGCATAGTTCTTCAGAATCTAAGAACAGATTTCTCCTAATTATCCCAAGTCACATTGTTTATTATAGAATCAGACTTTTAAAATGACTATAGATTTGAAGGCGGTTGATCAATTTAATAGTAAACTCAATATTTATTGTAGGTATTTTGGAAATTGTTTTGAAATGTTGCAACAGAGACTCATGCTTGAAAACACCACCTAATTTTTAGATTTTTTTTTCAGAACAGGACAAAAGGAGAACTAATAATGGGACAAATACAATAATCTTTGACTCTAATTAGGAAAATGCAGTGAAGATTTATCAATAAAAGCAAGTTGCTTAAAAACTGAAGAAAATATACTTAAATACAGTTCACAAACATAGGCAGTTCCTGAGCAAAAATATTTGTGTATAAGTATGTATTTATATTACTCAGGATACTAAAATTCTGTTAAAAATTAAACACTTCATGCCATTTTGATAATAATAAATACAGGCAAATAACACATCAAATCAGTAAATATTTTTTTGTTGTACGTGATTTAAAAGAGTAATCACTCACAAATTTCTAAGTCATAGTAATATGCCCTAACAAAGAGATAGAAATATCCCTTCCTATGTCTAATACTATACTTTGAAAATAAAATGAAGCAAAAAAAAACCATGAAAATGTCTAAAAAACCCTCAATGAAAGCAATTCTGTAAGCATAGTGTGGTTAGAGAAACAGATCTCTAGTTCCTTCTAAGCAAATGCCTTACAGAGAGACAATGAGATTTTGCTTACCTGATATGATTACTGTCAAGGAAAACACAGCTGTATTTTTCTGTTCTTTATTTTGTTACTCGAGGATGGATAACCCGAACCACAAACTCAATAAGGGACACTGAAGAAATGTACAAAATCAAATGCTATATCCATGTCCAAAATGTATGTAACACTTTTATAAATTTGGCATAAATTGCAACCAACATGGAACTACCAGTGTGGATGATTTGGAACTACCTCCTTGCTCATGCTCACAGGCACACTGTAGGAAAGGGAGGCCCTGGCCCAACCTCAAAGCCCATAAAGGGGTCTGGGTAAAAAGCTGTGTTCCTTCTTCCAAGCAGCCTCAGATTTTCAATGTGTTGCATTCCAGGAAAGAGTTTTGGAAAATATAAGAGTGAAAATTAAATAGTCCTCTTTGTGAAAGACATGAAAATGAATCCCACAGACTAACTGAAAGTTAATTATTTAATGTGCAATTTGAATATCTAGTATAAGGGTGACTCCTCAGACTTTACTTTTGGCCTCAGAAAACCTATAAACTGTGGGATGAATGTTCTATCAGTCAAGGAAGGCTAGGCTACTTCTGTTTGACAAACAACTCAATGTCTCAGAGGCTTATAAGCATAAAGTTTTATTTTTCATTCATGTATGTATCTGAGATGACTTGTAAGTTGGCTATATATTTACTTCAATCTATCTGGAACATTGCTAGTTCTTTTCACAAAGGGAAAAAGAGACTCATCAACTACACAGATTCTGCCCAAAGGAGATGCCAATGCTTCTGCTCACATGCTATTAGGCAAAGAAAGTCTTCATGGCACATTGGAGGTCAGTACGTTAAATGAGGAAATATAATCCTTTCTCCTATCAGGAGAAAGTCTTTATGAACAATAGTCCAGTTTACCAGAGATAGCATCAGGGGACATAATGCCCAAGGGTAACATGGAGGAATTGCCTTCTACTGTGGATTAAAGTAGAGAATGTTGAATGAATAGGCACTTGGATGGACTGTGACCTCCTGACTAAGCAAAATGACCACAAAAAACCAGATTCATTATAACACCCCTAAAGTATTGGGGAGGAAGTGCCAAAATAACATGCTATCTAAAAGTAGACGAATGCTGTTCATTGTTAGGCATAGGGCAATGGAACATTAAGCAATTTCCTAACTTGTAAATTCAAGAAATTTCCTTAGTACTGGCCTAGGTATAGAAAAGAATTTATGTCCCAAATAGCCATGAGTTAAAAATGAAATGCATGTTCTAAAATGTATCTTCTCAGATTTGCGTCCTTTCCCTGCTAATCTCATAATTGGTTTGGTTCAGGAATCCTGAATCTTCCTCAGAGTGAATTCTCCAAGTACTTTTATAAGGAATCCATAGTTTTGGGGACCTGAAGAACTAAGCCTAATGGAAGCTTGAAACTCTTTCTCTGACATTTTTGTTTTAATGAGAAAATACTTCAGTGTAATCACTTTCATGGGGCCCAAATAAAACTTCCAATTCAAAAATTTTATTCTCAGAAAATTTTTATAGATTTTGAAAATAGTAAATAACAGGAATAAATCCAGGTGAATTATTCAATGTAAGCAGAAAATTCTGCCATTACTAGTAAAAATCACAAACCCTAAAAATAGGCAACAAAGATCTTGTTGCCCTAAACATTTTGCTTCTCTAAGCAGCAGACCATAATGTCATTTTAGACAACAAAGCAAACATTGGCATAGAAAAGCAAGAGCTAATCTCAGGAGTTTCAGATAGAGTAACTTCTGGAAATTGTTAGTGGCATCTAGTATTTACCTCCTTTTCAATTTTCTCACAAAAGAGGCATAATCTCTGAGGGACAAGTGCTCACTTTTGAAGTTTGAATGTTATGTTTATCAGTGCTACAGAAGGTAGTGGAAATTATGACAACTTGTTTGTCCTGTTTCTGAAAAGTCATTTTGGTCTAGCATTTTTTGTTTTAAAGAAATAATTGTGAGTATCTGTTGGGAAGATATTGCAGTGTGTAAATACAAGAGTGCCTCTCTGTGAGAGTTCTCATTCACTGCATTTTCATCTATGGTGGATACAACATGATTCATTTATGTTGTCTTTTCTCCCTCCTGCTGGGTCTTCCCTCTCAAAATGGCGCTGCATCATCAGCACTGACTCAGAATGAGGAATGTGGTGAGGCTGCCTTTCTCACAGCATTTATGTGTTCAAGCTGTGAAAAGTGTCGCAGCAATACTCCCATTCTGTGTCAGCTGAACTCTGTTTGCTCATATTCATATCTTGGATTGACTACAATTCAAACCTGTTTATTTGTTTTTTTGGTGTTGTTGGTTTTTTGCGTTTTTTTTTTTTTTAATTGTCACAAAATACAGTTGATCTTAGCCAAAAGGCCGAGAAGCGATATAAATTGTCACAAAATAAAAGGCATATTTCAGGCATATTTCAGCATTGTTGGGGACCCCTAAATAGGAAACCAATTTTTAGACAGATCTATACCATTCCCTCTTAGGGAGTATCAATCCTTAAACCAGCAGGTGAGAGCACATTTTATTAAAGGGCTCATTCTAATTCAGGTCCTGAGTGGTCTTACTTATGGATGAATAGTGCTGCCATCCCAAGAAAGGAATCTAATCTTTCAGAAATGAGACGCTTCTGGTTTTGAAATCAGGTTTCTCAGAGGTGCTGATTTTGACACTGGCTACTACTTCATTAAAGAAAGAACAAGATAAATACACAGAGCTTTGACCACTTTTTATGCCGCATTAGGCCATTTCTACAAGACACAAAATGCCTGATCATAATGAATCATCCAAGTGTTCTGCACTTTTTGGATGGCCAACCAAACTAGAGAATGAAAAAAACTTAAATAATTTGCATAAATCTTTCTTATGATGAGAAGGAGAAAATAAACAGAAAAAGAAAAAGAAAACCTTCATTGGATACCTATTAACATGTCCTTTATTTTATTTTTTAAAACTTCCTGCCAGGACTACTTGTTTTTTGTTTTAAAGATTCTATTCGTTTATTCATGAGGGAGAGAGAGAGAGGGATAGAGAAAGAGAGAAGCAGGCTCCACACAGGGAGCCCGACGCGGGACTCGATCCCGGGACTCCAGAATCACGCCCTGGGCCTGAAGGCAGGTGCTAAACTGCTGAGCCACCCAGGGATCCCGGCATGCCCTTTATATGTATGTTTAAAAATAATGTTCTTTATATTTTACTAGAGATATTGGTATATATTGAATATGTACATTATAGTTAATACATTATGCTTAGCAAAATAGCAATTATTGAATAGTCTGGAAATAAAGCTTCTTGTATAAATTTGCTCACACAAAAATAGGAAAACTCTTCAGAAATCATGTCAAGAAAAACAGTTTACCTGAATCTGCAGGTGCATGATAAAAATATCTCAGTGCCCAGCTTCTATTTGTACCTGCCAAGATGAAGGCAAACAGGTAAAACTGTGAAATCTTCTCATGGTTTCTGTGTTTTATTCCATCTTCAATCACCCAATGTATTCTTTCTTCACAGAATAGAAACTAATATCTTATACCTGGGGCTGATTTATTCTCCATGTGGTAGGGCCACTGTTTGTTATTTTTTTAAAAAATTACTATTTAAAATGTGCTCAACAAAGAAACTTGTGGAATAGAAAGAAATAATAAAAAAGAGAACGCATAAATTATCTGTCATGTCACCACCCAAAATAGCTGATGGTAACATATGGTTTGGCCTTCCAGTAATTTTTATAAGTCTATTCCTCATCTCTTCCTGGGCTCCCTTCTTTTTTCTGCGTACTTCTAGGTGATATCCTCCTGGCATGCTTATAATCCATCCTCCACAGAGCAGACCGAGTTTACTTTTAAAAACTCTCCCAGTTTAAAACCTTCTATGGCTTCCTACGGCACTTTGAATAAATATCAAAGTCCTTATGCTGTTCTTGTGGAGTCTTTACAACTTTCCTCTATGACTTTGTACAGTCTGGTTTGTCTTCTCTTTCCCCTGTTATCAGTCTTCTATTGCTAAAACAATTTGTTTCAACAATAATTTAGCAGGGACTTAGTGACTTAACAACACAATTTTTTTTTTTTAATCTTTCAGTTCTGGAGGGCAAAAGTCCAAAATGGGTCTCACTAAACTAAAATCAAAGAGTTGGCAGGCTAAGTTCCTTTCTGGAGGCCCTAAGGGAGAATCCATTCCCTGCCTTTTCCAGTTTCTAGACACCATCTGCATTGCTTGGCTTGGGCCTCCTTCAAAGCCAGCAATGTTGGGCCAAACTTTCTCAGGCTATCATCTCTCTGATTTTCTCTCTTCTACTTACTAATTCCAATTATAAGGACACTTGGAATTGCATTGGACCCACTCAGATAACCCAAGACAATCTCTTTAAAATCAGTTGATTAGCAACCTTAATTCCACCTATAACCATAATTCTCCTTTGCTATGTTAGGACATATTCACAGATTATGAAGATCAGAATATGGAAATTTTGGATAGAGGAGATGGAGTGTGGTGTTCTGTTTACTATACTCCCAAACATTTCTTGGATGGGTGAATATGGCTAATCGATACCTCCAATGTCATCAAGCATGCAGACCCTGATAGCCCAGTGATAGACACTATGATGTGAAGAGTACCATACTGTATCTAATGAATAAAACTGAGGAGTTAGAAATGTTGTACTACTACAAAAGAGAAAATACAAGAGGTAAGAAGAACATTCAGCTAAGGATTATACAGGATATAAAAATACTGCTTCAGCAAACCAACATCCATTTGTTTTGATTTACCAAATAAACGCTGCTTATTTTTCTTTTCTTTTCATATAATTTCTTTGAAAACAAGTAATATATTTTGTTTCCACTTGGGAAGTGATTTGGTGGCTATCTAAGATTATTGAAAATCTATTATGCAATGGTCCTGGGAATGCCGTATTGAATAAAACCCAGGACTAGCTTTCACCAGTTTGAGAGAATCATACAAGTGATCAGAAAGTAAGAACTTTAGCATAGGTTTCAAAGTTTCTTATTGGAATTCAAGCGTTTAACCAGGAAGAGTCACCTAACCTTTGGATTGGGGAGGTTCCAGATACCTTTCCAAATGGAGACGACCACCTGTTGAGGGAGGGGATTTGTCAAAGGGTCTCAAATTTCTTTCGTTGTTGCCATTTTCTTCCCATGAGCTTCATGAGAGAAATAGTCTTATTTCTCTTGACCATCACTGTTTCCTCAGCATGTAGACTAGTTCCTGGTACACAGTAGGTTCTGTACACATATCTAATGAATATAAGAATCACCAAATGCTGGTAAAATATGCCATTTTATTTATTAGAAAAACAACATACTGAATGAACTACTGGGTAGCATGTTTTGCTTTCAGTTATAAGCATATGACTATCATTGTCTGTTCACATTTTGACAAAGATTCAATTCCAAATAAATGCTTCTTTAACTAGGCCTTTTTATATTAGGGATGCTTTTACGCCTGTCACCTCCCTTATATTTTGTCATACATTCCCATGCGGCACGCTTTCCACTCCTCATTCCAGAAGTATTTTCTATTGAGCTACTATGTGTATTATATTTGGGAAGATTACTGAGCCAACAGAAAAACAAAATGAAAACAAAACACCAAAAAAGTCCCTATGGTTGGAACTATAGGAGCAAAATATTTGAAAATGGCATGGTCCTCTATAATATAGGACATATGGTCACTATAGTAGTATAACAGCTACTTCCAAACACAGGTAGAAGAGTGTGTAATTGCACTTTTATGATTGCTGAAAGAAATCTACCAAGAACTATAAAATAGCTCTACTCTAATTTCCAAAGTCCACCAATATTTTTAAATCCTACGTGATATAAATACTTCCTAGCAAAATTTACTCAACAAATGTTTGTTCCTATTTTAGATGTTAACATTGTTTTAAGTATTGCCGTGTAACAGCAAAGTATACTTCCTTCTTCCTATTTCACTTCTTTCTCCACTAATGATTCTTATGTCATTTCTTAAATGGCTAATGATTCATGAGTTATTATATAGAATGATACTATTATAATCAATCAGTATATCACTTACTCTACATTTAAAATGTCTGCATGAAAATGATCACTTATTTTTATTAGTAATTAATAATTACAAGCCCATCTGATGAAGTTAATTATTCTATAAATCTCTGAATACTTTCAGTCAAGTCTATAATATTCTCTTAACTTTATATTTCCTTCCTTATTTATTTGAAGTTTTTATTTAAGTTCCAGTTAGCTAACATACAGTGTAATATTAGTTTCAGATATGCAATATAGTCCTTTAATTACTTCCATAGAATACCCAGGGCTCATCGCAATTTCCCTCTGTAATTCCCAGCACCTATTTAACCCATCCACCCATCCACAAGAAGGTATATATAATACAATATTACTCAATCTTAAAGAGCAATGAAATCTTGCCATTTGCAATGCAGCGGATGGAGGTAGAGAGTATTAGCTAAGTGAAATCAGTCTACCATATGATTTCACTCATGTGAACTTTAAGAAACAAACCAAACAAAAAAAGGGGAAAAAAAGAGAAAAGGAAACTAAGAAACAGACCCTTACCTATTTTTTTTTTTTTTTTAGGAGTTGCCATTCTGGATTTTAAACTTAAGCATATTGACTTTATGAAAGACATCCAGAATCTAGTTTTAACAAACATACCATCCATAAAAATATTTTCTCTATGGCTCTACTCTGTCAGTTTCCTAGTATTTAACAGTTTTATTTCTATCATCAACAATGAGCTTTAAGGTACTTCATTTCAACTAGAGCAAATGGTTGTTAAATTCAATGAGTCATTCAGCAGAGAAATTCATTAGACATTGGTTTATCAGTCAAAGATGACATTTGTTTTGAGCCAGCTGGGTTTTCTTGAGGAAATCCTTTAACGGGAGGCAGATTTGATTGGATTTTAACTTTCCTACACTATTAGGCAGCAGTTTCATATGGCACACACAGCCTGCAATACATTTGTATACAGTTGAAATGATTAAAATAGCGAAGGTTTTAAAAATAAAAGATTGTACTTTTCCTTAAGTCTATCTGTGGTATTTGACATTTTAGTTGTTTAAACACATGCATCATCTTATAAATGTATTTTGTAAACCTAAAATTTGAGAATATATTTTATTTTATTTATTTATTTTTAAGATTTTATTTATTTATTCTGGAGAGACACAGAGAGAGACAGGCAACATAGGCAGAGGGAGAAGCAGGCTCCCTATGGGGAGCCAGATGCTGGACTCGATTCCAGGACCCCTGGATCATGACCTGAGCCAAAGGCAGACACTCGACTACTGAGCCACCCAGGCATCCCTGAGAATATATTTTAAAGTCAAATATTAAACAATAAAAACAAAGAACAAATATCATTTGGCTGGGCTACCTAGTAATGAAATAGGAATAGTTGATTCTGAAAATTCCTGGATAATTTTCCCTTGGATAATTATCCTCTACTTCCCACATCTTACATATATATCCTAACAATCAGCAACTCCTGACATTTATATCAAAAGAAGGGAAAAAAAATCTGTTCATAGTTATCATACTCAAAGACATCTCTATCTATAATGAAGACAACAGTGGTATTGATATGATTTACATTCTGTCTTCAAGTCTTACCACTTAACTCCATTCTCCTCCAGGCAGCGAGTAATCTTTTTAAAAACATAAAATGGGAAGACTATGTACTGTAACAAGAATTAGGTAATTTGAGCCAACCCACAAAAAAACCCCACTATATAAGCGCATATACATAAACACATACATGTACTTATATGTACACATATACAGATAGATGTGTATATATATGTGTGTGTGTGTGCGCATGTGTACAAATGTATATATCCATCTATTTGAAGGTTTATAAAGTTAATAAGAGAGTAAAAAGAAAAAAACTGGGCCACTATCTAAGAGTGGAGATTTCTCAGGGAGGTGGACTACTTTTGCCCTGTGGGCTTTCATTCACTCTAGAAAGTGTGGCTGATAAAGTGGAGTGTAGTTGTCAGACTCGCAGGACTGAGTTTAGGGCCACCAAAGTAGATGACTTGGGAAATACCCCTTGTCTTGGGTTAAGACCCTAAATGGCGGTACCTTGGCAATCAGAGTAAACCAAAATTAAGCAGACACACAGTGACTACAGTTCTGTTTGATTCAGTTTCTCTTACATGATATAGCAAAAAACTATAGCCAAAAACAACTAAATAAGCAAGTTCCACAAATAGTTGAGTAAAGGAATGCAAATACAAAAAAAAAAAGTACTGAACAATTCTATTTATTTTAACACACAAATTACAGTACTTAGAAATGCATTCTTAGGTGCTAAAATCAGATGGAAAAATCAAGAAACCATTTATTATCAAAGCCAGGATAACGTTTCCTATGGTGGACAAAGAATTGCAATTGACTATAGGGTGTTAAGAAATTTTCTTTGGTGCTGCCAATGTTCTATTTTTGGTTGATATTTACACAGGTGATCATTTTATCTGTACTATATTTTATTCTAAAACTATTAAAAGTGTTTAATAGGTCATGTTGCTCTCTACTGAAAACCTTCAATAACCTGCCATTGTCTGTCTTCTACTCTCATCTGGAAATAGCCTGCTTTCCCCCTGCTCATTTCACTTTAGGCACATAGTTTTTTGCTCCTGCCCAAAATGACCAAAAAAAAAAAAAAAAAAAAATCTTGCCTACTTTAGAATCTGTGTTTGAACTTCCTTCTTGTCTTGCAATACAGTTTTTTTGGGTTGTCACAAAAAAGTTTTTTTTTTCTTTGGCCTCAAAATAGTTGTAGCTTTCTCTCAGATGCATTCCTTGACCACTCATTCTAAATTGAAAAGCCATCCATCAATTATTCTTTCTCACTTTGTTTATTTTCTTCAGATTGGGAAGCTCCAAATGATTAACTGAATTTGTAAAATTTTGCATACATTTTTACTTAATGTAAAATATTCATTATACTGTAAGATCCATGAGGGTGAGTATATTTTTGGTCTTTGTTGTCAGCACTGAATGGATCAGTGTCCAAGAAAATTATTTTCAGAAGGGATTTTGTCGAAATTCTAAAGATTAATCTATTATACTATGGATGGAAGGAGAAACCTAAGATTTAATTATATAATCTGGTTATTGTAGTCATGCTGCTAGGCAATAAGGAAACACTTATTTGTCTCAACTATCTAGAATTATCTTAGATAAATTTTCATATGTATCCAGTTCTAATTTTCAAAATCCTCTCACCTCCCTTTTTTTTTTGCTACACTTGAATGAAGTATTTCTTTCAGAGACATTATGAAAACGAGAAAAGGAAATGCCTTACTTTAGTTAGTAGTGACAACTATTTTTCTTAATGATGATGCTCATTCATTTATAATGTAATATAATGAAAATATTATTTTATTTCATTTTATTTCAAAATTCCATATGCCCTTTAAGAAAGTTAGCCTTATGTGGTTATAACCATTTTGCCACTCCCTATTTAGCTTTTATTTTAGAATGTTTCACATGAAAGTCTTCACACAATACTATTCACCCTTCTACAATACTAAATGGATATTAGCCTTGAATTGAGAATTTATGGTTTTCTTATCAATTATTGATCATTTGAAACTGTGCCTCTTTATATGTCAGTCAATAACTTACCTGCCATATTTATTAATTGAACACTAGTTTATTTTCCCACTTAAATTGTCTCTTGCTATTTGATATTTCTTTGCTCAGATCAAATCCAGTCTTGAACCAGCTGCACTCTGCTTGTGTTCCTGTTCAAATACACCCACTGAATCATGGCAGCACTTCCTGTTAAATTACAAGCATCAAAAAAAGTCATCCAGAATAGAGATAAAAATTTCAAAGGTCAATTGCCACTTATGTAGGACCCAGGCTCCAGGTAAACACTTAGTCATTTCTGTAGTCATGAAGAGCGACATGGCCCAGGAATCTTTACAATGCAGGTGGCTTAGTGCAGCAAGTGCTTTCGTAGCACTTTGCTTGCAAATGCTACTTTGCCACCCTGAAAGACATCTGAGGATTGAAAAATCTATCAAGTATTAGAAGAGGTAGTCTATTAGGTAATCAGATAATTTCATGTTTTAATAAAGCCCTGGCTTGGAAAAAAGGCTTCTTCACTCTCATTTGGTCTCATTTTTTATATTACCAGCTTGCTATTCTACACAACTTCCTCTTGGAGAACATCACACACATGCACACACGCACACATCCTCATGCACACATAAGCCTCAGGCAAATGAGGTGGTTGCAAATTTCTTTTTCAACAATAACAAATGAACCTGTAATTCTTCATGTGTAAGATATGGTTTCTGTATTTGCTTCAAGTTAAAATGACTACCTTTCGAATGAATTATCTTTTTATTTTTATGTATTTTTTTTTGAGACCCACCTAGGCTGTCAAGGTTCTACATTGGCATCATTACACTCAGTTAATGTAAGACAGCTTATTTTTATACTGCGGTGTTTTATAGATTTTTTTCTTATTACACCATTAAGAGCATTTTGATTTCTGCAATATTCCCAGATTTTCTTGTCATAATACACAACATTCTACAGTGCCACTTTGTGCTAAGCTGCACAACATTCATTTACATTTGGTTTTCTGCCTCAGAGGTCAGGTAATAAGATGAGTTTCGAAAAAAGAAATTGCTGGTTCAGTTTTTTACATTAGAACCTGTGCAGATTATTTTCTCTTCAATTGCTAGCCAAAGTTCAGTTCACAATTATTTCCCCTGGTAAGTAATCATTGCCAGTTTAGTGTCTAGTAGTGAGCTTACAGTTTATCAATGTCATTTGATTTTCAATTTTTAAACTGAGAAATAAAATGTCTATTTCAATATTCTGTGAATCTGAATAGAAATTTTGCGGAATTTTTCAATTTCTCAATAAAGTAAAAAATTGTCCATTTATGACATGGTAGGTTGGTCTATTTTAAGCCTAATGAAACCCTTTAAGGGATTTATATTATTAATGTTGATTAGTTTGGGCAGTATTACAGAACTATTTCAATGATGGGCAGCTTCCAGTTTTGAAGTTTACAGTTTATCACTGTCTTATCTGTGGCTTTTCACTCAAAGTGCATATATAATTCAAAAAATACCATTTGAGATTTTTACCTCTAATTTCTTTCTTTCTTTTTTTTTTTTTTTTTGGTTACTATTATTTATTAATGTACTGAGTTTGGTTTGTTTGGGGGGATTGGTTTTTTATTGTTATTGTCATCTTTTTCTTATCTTTTTTGGGGAGCGGTTTAGAGAAAGAGAGGGAGAGAGGGAGAGCGGGAGGAGGGACAGAAGGAGAAGGAGAAAGAATCTCAAGTAGGCTCAAGTAGTGCAAATCCCCATGCGGGGCTTGGAATCATGACCCTAAGTCATGATCTGAGCCAAAATCAAGAATCGGACACTTAACTAAGTGGGCCACCCTGGTGTCCCTCTTAACTTATTGCTGGTACTATTACACAGAGGTCTAATCTCTGGCAGTCAGGTTTCACATTGACTTGCCAAGGATCTTACAGTGGTAATCACTGTAGTCTTTTCGATTTCTTGTTTTATAACATGAGCAAAAAGCAGAAGGTTCTATAGTATTTGCCCTAGTTTGAGCAGTTCTTAATAGATGAGATGACTAGACTGCTAACCTGCTGGACTGTTATTCCAGAGGTTCATATTTAAACTTTTACTCAAATGATTAGTGTCAGTTTGCATGAAAAGATGAACTTCCAAGGATTAAAAAATAGATGAGACATAGTTTAGAACTTAATTTTGAAGATCAGATGTATTCATCTATTTGGTTTGAAATCTAAGTGATTTCCTACCTTCCTTCCTTCCTTTCTTCCTTTTCTTTCTTTTTCAACTGATTGATAGTCCTAAGTAGGATTTTTAAATTAATTCTAAGGAAGTTAAAAATTTTGATAAACAGTTAACTTATTTGGAATCATTCAGTTTTATCCCAGGGACACTAAGTCTCAATAGATGACAGACAGAGAGACATACAAACAGGCAGATGGAAATGAATATTGTCAGTAAAGCAAGATAATGAAGTTAAATAGATTGGAATTTTTAAAAAGGCTTAATAATAATGTATAAAACTAAAATGAAGTGAGCAAGAAGGTAATAGAATAAAGTATATTAGGGGAAAAGCAGAAAAGTGAGTGAAGAAATTAATAATTCTACCTTTGGTGTCTAAGAAACAGCTGCTAATTAATGTTGTAAGACTTTGGGTTTTGAACACTGTTTTTTTTTGCTTTTTGTTTTTGGCCGATATTAATAACAATATAGACACTGGTAGAATATTAGCCATTAAATGGTTATTCTGTGTTCACACTTGGGCCTTCATCAGTGATGTCTTTTCTCAGAATGTGTGAATAGCTTGGTTGAAAGGTTAGAGAATTGAATGAAATGTTCCCCGGATCTTTTGGGTTCTGTACATCAGCACTAGACCTATGGTTTTTCTTTTAAGAGTTGTCATATATTTCCTGGGAAACAGACTGAGGTGAAGAAAAAGAAAAAAAAAAGAGTTATCATAATGTATTGGAAACCACACTGGCTTTGGTTCTTATCCCTACTTTCTATATATCCACTTTGTGAGTTTCAGCACTGTTTTAAAAGCTGAGTCAGTTTCCTCACCTATAATAGGATGTTTTTTTTTTAAATATTAGCATTAATATCTCCCTGTGATGTGCACAAAGTTTGTCCTCAGGCTGTCCAGTTGTCCATTTGTTTTTTTCACAGATAAGCGTTAGGCTACCACTGTGTGCCAGAAACCAAGTTCAGGCCTGGGAACACAAAAGGAAATAAAACAGATGCATTTCCTACCCTCATGGCATTTACAGTTAAGTAGGAGAGAAAGGAATAAAATCCAAGCATTCAGTTCAATAATTAGCTAAAACCATGTTGATTTCATACTAAGATGGCTTTGACTCTTCAATGTGTCCCCTTGTCCTACCAGAAACCTGGAAAAATATGAATATCTCTCTCTGTCTTTGTGTACCTAATTCATTCTCATTCTATAATTCTCAACTTAATCTCACTTATTTTCTAACTTCCTAATGTCCTCAATAAGATTTGGTGTTCCTAGTATGTATTTCTGTCTCCAGTACTTCCCTATCATAGCAGTGACTATACTTATAACATTACTGGTTTAATTTTATTTTCTACCTTCTTTCTATTTGAATCTACCACATTGCTGGCACATAATACTGTTACGATAATATTAGTGGAAAAGTAGATATACAATTGTGTAATATGCATGATTTTGTATTTGGAGCATAACAGGTATCCAATACCTAACGACTATTATCAGTATCTCAAACTGTACCTCTCTCTAATTTCTAAAACAGGAGACTTTTGTTAATATAAAAAATGCTTATAGTCATTTAATATTTTCAGACTTCAATTAATTAAAGTCTTTTTTAGAAAATGATGTGGCATTATAAGCTTTCATTCAAGACATTTAATTCTAGTTTTAACATATTTCTAATGTATGACTGGGAATATTAATTGAATAGTCAAATAACAGTAAAGGTTAAAGACTGGAGGATGTTCCAAATGAAAGATGAGCAGTTGGTTGTTCTATATGCATATAGGAAAAGAAAGCTGGAATTCCTTAGGAATAAAGAAATGTGGTCATATGTTTATAAATAAAATACAAATCTTTTCCAGGTACCTTATTGAATTCTAACTTATAAATAAACTAATCTGTGGACAAAAACTCAAAATCAGTAGTTAATATGAATAACAGCAATCTTGGCAGATTTAAAGCAAGTGACTTATTTCACTTAACATGTTGCTAACTATATCTATCGTGCTTTTCCCTAAATATTGTATTATTGACCTAGCTTTTCTTTTTCTTTTAAAATCATAATATATCACTCATAATTTTATTTAAGATCATTAGTTTCTTTCAAAGCCATTCAAATACTCCCCAAATGACATTCTTAAATTATATGAAAGCTTTCCTCATTTCAGTTCAAATATATCAATAAACTCATCTAATGATGGTACTGTCTTAAGACTTTAGGGATAAATATCAGTAAGAATTTTTTTTAATGGTTTTTGAAATAACACATTTTCCTGATTTGAAAAGTACCACAAATTACTTTTAGAAAATCTAGGAAAATAAAAATAATCTACACTATATGTTAACCAACTTGAATTTATTTTATTTTATTTTTTTAAGATTTTATTTATTTATTCATGAGAGACACACAGAAAGAGAGAGGAGCAGAGACATGGGCAGAGGGAGAAGCAGGCTTCCTGCAAGGAGCCCGATATGGGACTCCATCTCAGATCCCATGATCATGCCCTGAGGGGAAGGCAGATGTTCAACCACTGAGCCACTCAGGCATCCCAACTAACTTGAATTTAAATAAAAAGTAAATAAATAAAAATAATCTATTATTTCATTGTATGAAATAATTACTTTTTATAAACCTCATATTTATGTATATACTAAAAATGAAATAATAATAATATTGCCTATGTAGTTTAATGATAGTCTTTCTTAATGTAATTCTATATCATAAACATTCTCAAAAGTTATTAAAATTCTTCAATCACATTGCTATATATAAATGTATCAAATCAACATGTTTTATAGTTTAAACTTACAAAATGGTATGTGTCAATTATATCTCAATAAATAAGATGAAACAGGGCAGCCCTGGTGGCTCAGCAGTTTAGCGCTGCCTTCAGCCCAGGGCGTGATCCTGGGGTCCCGGGATCGAGTCCCACATCGGGCTCCCTGCATGGAGCCTGCTTCTCCCTCTGCCTGTGTCTCTGCCTCTCTCTCTCTCTCTCTCTCTCTCTCTCTGTGTCTCTCATAATAAATAAAATCTTAAAATAAAATAAAATAAAACCTTTAAAAAATAAAATGAAACAAAACAGATGATCACAGAGGAAGAGAGGAAAAATAAAACAAATTGAAATCAGAGAGGAAGACAAACCATAAAAGACTCTTAATCATGGGAAACAAACTGAGGGTAGCTGAAAAGGTTGGGGGTGAGGGGCTGGGGTAACTGGGTGACAGGCATTAAGGAGGATCCGTGATACAATGAGCACTGGGTATTATATGAGACTGATAAACCGCTAACCTCTACCCTTGAAGCTAATAATACATTTTATGTTAATTAACTGGATTTTTTGAAAAGATTTTATTTATTTATTCATGAGAGACAGAGAGATGCAGAGACTCAGGCAGAGGGAGAATCAGGCTCCCCACAGGGACCCGGATATGGGACTCCATCCCGGGACGTCAGGACCCTGGGACTAGCCTTGAGCCAAAGGCAGGCGCTCAACCACTGAGCCATCCAGGCATCCCTAAATGATTGCATTTAAATAAAAAAGTAAGTAAGGTGAAAACAGATGTTAAAAAAAACAAACAAAAAAAAAAAACAAAAATAAAACAGTAATTTAACCTATACTTTTTAATGACTATGCCACAATTAATTTAATAATTCTAAACTTGGAAACTAACACAATTTATCTTGATGTGATGAATATTTTGATATAAATAGTTTTTATATTTACTGACTAGTAATTTATTTCTTTACCAATTTTTACTAAATCATAAGACCTGAATTTTCTTATATGTCTAATATTAAAATACTATTTAAAGGAGCAAAGATATATACTCAAAAGGATAGCCAAATTAAATATAATTTATCTTTTAATTACAAATATCTTTGCCAAATCTTAAAACCAAAAGGGAGGTAATATTGAGGCATAAGTATCTGCTTTAACATATGATATGACCAGGTGAGGATACAGAATTAGTTGCAGATCACAAGCATTAGTTAAAAAGGTATCATGTACATCTAGAACCAAGTGTGAAACTCTAAGACTTACATGGAGGGGGAATGTATGGGCTACATTAGGTCATGAGAGAGGGTCTGGAGACCATTAAATGTTGTAGAAAGCTTAAGGTAAGAAAACTGTTAGAAGATTGTGCTAGAGTAGAATGAGGTCTTGTCTATCGACTACAGTAGAAATGTGGGACACATTTTCTTCAGTTCCACAAGCAGGTCTCTAACAGTCTTGATGCTCTTTGTTCTACTATTTGAAATAAATGTTCTGAGGTTTTTTTCTCCTTAAAATTGGCAAAATATTGCTGTCTTTGCAGGACTGTTGTTTAGATTAAAGGAAATAAACTGCTAGAAGTAGAGCACCATCTCTCTTATTCACTGTGTATTTTCAGGGGCTAACACATAGTAGATCTTCAATACAATTTGAGGATTCTTTTTGTTTAATGGCTGGATGTGAAAGCAAATACAGCATTGATAAATCACCAATTCCAGGCAAAAAGTGGAAGCTAAAGGGCTTCTTTTTTAAGATATAAGGAAATCTAATCTTCTACAGTCAGAGAATAAGAAGAACAAAGAACGAGGCCATGTACTTAATGATAAAAGCAGCAGACTTCAGAGAAGTCTGGTCTCCTATTCTAAGATCAGAACCTGAGAGTTACAATAGTGATAAGTGGATATCTGGATAAATGCAATTCAGAAATAAAATTGCCTAGATTTTCTCTGGGTCTGCAGAAATGACCCAATCCCTCCATTTACATGATATTACCCTCCCTATCCACTCTTGAAGATCATGGAGAAACCTAGAAAGAGGCAGATTTCTCAAAGATAATCCTTGCTTTTTATCAGTATTTGTTGCCATCACTTCCCTTGACAATCAAACAAATATTCAAGCTCAAATACCAGTAAACCAGAACAGTGATGCTATGAGACAAATAAGAGAGAAGTGGTGTTACCTCTTGAAGTTGCTAAAGGATGCTGGGAGATGATACATATGTAGATGCTAAGGATCTTTAACAACCAATGTCAGAATATATATTTTGATATAGTAATTATTGATATGGAGCACTCTCCTGTGTTTTGGGATATAAAACCCTGCCATATACCCTGAGAGATAATGTTAATAGCTGGTAAGAAGCTTGGAAAATTTTTTAGTCATGCTAAGTAAGGTAGAAATTCCAGAACTGCCATGGAAGATAAAGGAAGAAAGGATCAAAAGACTCAGTGTACTGGGTATGCATGAGAAAAAATACACACAGAAGACTAGATATCCACCCAGCTAGCTATAATTTATAGGATAAACCATGTAGCACTCCACTTACCAAACATTAAGGAATATTCTTTGAGGAGGGATTCAGTATCATTGAGAAGCTCAGTAGTAGCCACTTCTATACGCAGGGCAAGAGATGATATTACAGAACTGGAATTGTTGATAAAAATGGGAATGATAGTCTCTAAATAATAGACACCAAAAGATAGCACTTACTGATCAGGAGAAAAATTAGTGTGATTCTTACAATGTACAGGAAGACAAAAGCAAAAAACTTGGGGCTTAAACTTCAGAAAAAAAGATAAGAGTAAATAAATAGAATATAGAGCTTTTCTAGGCAACACAGATGGGCAAGGGATTTATACAATGAAAATAATTTAGAATGCAACCTAAGGGCAGGTTTCCCTCCTCTCTTTCCTCTCTTCCCAACCAAAAGACACCATCTTTTGCCCAGTTTCCAGACCTGAGCTGATATTCAGACTTTTGATTGAAGACTCTTGATTAAAGGCTAGAGAAGATCTCAAAGAGGAAGCACCCAGTTATACTATGAGAGTATGAAAGCAGTAATTTCTCAGTCCTTTTCCAAAGGGACCTTAAGTCATTAACTCAAGTGACTATGCATGAAATAAAGGAGAACATACACAGCTTTTTAAGGATTGTTGAATTCAGAGTCAAAACTGAAATTGAGACTTTGAGACCCAAACTGATCGAATAATCCCCCTAGTAAAATGAAGGTATATGGGAGCCAGATAATGAATGGAATTTTGGCCTGCAATTAACTCATGGTAGTCCACAGATCCACCAGGTGGACTTCTTTTTTAAGATAGCTCAAGGTATATCACCATGATATGGGTGTGCATTACCTTGATATAGGCAGTTTCCTCATACTTGTTTCTCATCCTATATACAAAAGCTATCAATTCTTGCCATCCATAATGATTTAAAGAAGGGAGAGGTGACAGTCTATTGTATACCCTATTTATAGCACTAGTCTTGCACCTATCTAAAAAATGGATGGATTATGGTATATGACTGGATAACTGCAAACTTTACCAAATAATAACTCCGATTGCATTTGCTTTATTAGATGTGTTTTTTTTTTTCTGGAACCGAATAAGATGGTATGCAATACACAGCCACTGAAGTGGAGATGCATTCATTTCTATTCCTTTAACAAAGGAGAAGAAAAATAAGTTTAGATCCATGTGGAACATATATAGTCAGCAACATACAGAGGCTTAGGCTGGGGGTTCTATAACTCTTTGACTGGAAATCAGAAAAGGAAAAAAATCTGAGCATAATTCAAGATGGTTTGTCCTGTTATGTTTATGTGCCTCAAAAATGGGCTACTATTCTACTACAAGGCCTCTCAGGGATGTCAGTAAAAGAAAATTCTCTGAATGAGCAGAGCTCTGCAAAGCATGTCTGCTCTTCCTTCATGTGAAAAGAGGAGTACCTTAAGGTGAAAAAATACACGAACTTACATATATCTGGACATCATGTTCCAAAGAAGATCCTAGTGCATAGATTTTTTAAAAGATTTTATTTATTTATTCATGAGAGGCACAGAAAGAGAGAGGCAGAGACACAGGCAGAGGGAGAAGCAGGCTCCATGCAGGGAGCTTGATACGGGACTCTATCCTGGGACTCCAGGATCACATCCTGGACCCAAGGCAGGTGCCAAACCACTGACCCACCCAGGGATCCCCCCTAGTGCATGGATTTAAAAGAATGGGAACAATGTCTGAAGATCTCTGTATCATAGATGAATACCCACCACAGAGCTTCCTCCACAATATATATAAATAAATAATAAATAAATATATATAATATATATATTTAAAGATTATTTATCTATTTATTCATGAGAGACACAGAGAATGAAGATACATAGGCAGAGGGAGAAGCAGGCTCCCTGTAGAGGAACTTGATCTCAGGATTCTGGGATCATGTCCTGAGCCAAAGGCAGAGAGACACTCAACCACTGAGCCACCCAGGTGCCCCTAATAATACATATCTATATTGGATATAGACATTGTAGACTCTTCAATGTGTAGGTTTCTGACTCCCATCATTTCATTTTCTATTTATATCATTTAATTTTTTTATTCTATTACCATCTTCAGAAATGAAGATGAACCAAGATAATTTCGGCTAGAGATATGTTCTAGGAAGAAAAACCAGGATGATGGACAGTGTGATTGTCACATAGTAGATCAAGAAAAACTTCAGTATTTTTTACTGAAGTCAAAAAAAATTTCCTATTAAATTGAATTTAATGACCTAAAGAAGCCATTCATCCAACTCTTCTTTCTTTGTCACAGTTCACATAGAATACTTCAGAAAATTCTGCTGAGTATTTATGAAAGTAAATTTAAAAACACATCTTGAATCAGATCACTTCTCACCACCTTCACTGCTACCACCCTAGACAAAGGTGCCTTTCTCTCTTAGGTCTTTCTGCTTCTACTCTTGTGCCTACTTTTCTGAGTCTACTTCTCTCTAGCATCCACAGTAACTTCTGAAAAATTAGTTTGCACTACAGCCTTGCATAAAACCCTACAATGGCCTCCTATGACAGAGAGTATTTTAGGTAGGCACAATTCTCAGTCTTTCTTGGAGCCAGTTTTGACCACCTATCCAAATTCTGGCCTATGGGATAAGAACAAAGGTAATATGAAGATTTCTAGGATTATGCTCACAACAAGAAAAGAGGTGTCCTCACTTTCTCTTTTCTCCTAGTTCTGTTGGCTGACATGTGGACCCATGTGGTCCATCTACCTTCTGCCATATAAAAGATGGCAAACTCTAGGGGATAATGAAATAATAATAAGAAATGTGGCTCCTAATACTGTGGATGCTCTTAGGCTGCTTACCCTCAGGCTGTTACATGAAAGAGAAATAAACTTCCATATTATTTAGATCATTGCTATTTTGGGGACATGAGCAAAAATGATGTATAGCACTCCTGGATTACATCATTAAAAGAAGAGATCATCTTGTCTTTCCCTGACTTTGCTGTCTAGGATGCAAACACAGTGTTAACAAAGGAAATAGCTATCTTGAACTCAGAAATGGAAGCACCATCTTGAGGATGACAAAGCCACCTACTAATCTTAAACTGCCCACTTATGGACAGTTACATGAGAGAGAAATAAACTTCTAATCTGCAGGAACCCTATACTTTGGGGACCTCATTGTTATAGCATCTCATATCCTATCTAACTGATATTTTTCCTTTCACACTTAAATTTAATCTAAAGTCCTTAAGATGAAGATGGATATGTCTATCTTATAGGAAGGATAATACCTAGCACAGCATTTGAAACTAAGTAAATATTAAAAATATATCTGCACTTCTCCTCCCCTCAGTTTATTCAGTACATCAATTTAATGCCTGGAAGGCCTAAGATCTGTGTAACTACATTTAATAGGAAATTAAACATCTGTAACTAGAAAAGGTTACTCAGCCTGGGTGGCTCAGTGGTTGAGTGTATACCTTTGGCTCAGGTTGTGATCCCAAGGTCCTGGGATCGAGTCCCACATCAGGATCCCCACAGGGAACCTGCTTTTCAGTCTGCCTATGTCTCTGCCTCTCTCTGTGTGTTTTTCATGAATAAATAAACATAATTTTTTTTTAAAAAAGTAGAAAAGGTTGTTCTTAAGAGTAAAGCATCACAGAGTAGGGATGGGGGTGGGGAAAAACGAGGAAAAAAAAGGAAATACTCAAAAGCCCAGTCATCTTGAATCAATTTGGGACAACTCTAAAGGGTTGTCTCAGGTTCAGGAGGATCACTTTGCAGCTTCAGCTGCAATGCCTTTGTGGATTTGCTTCTCTATCTTTCCAAACTTGGTTTCCTCACTTCTTGAAGGTGTTACTTCTGAAACTCTTCCCCAATAAACTTTCTGCATGAAACTCTGTCTCAAAGTGTCCAAGGAAGACAATCTAAGACACCGTACATCTGAATTCCAGGAAATATGTTGATAAAAGTATAGGGAGATTGATGATAATAATAATAGTGTTTTATGATATGTGAATAATTAAACATGACAAAAATATCATACAAGTCAGTAGTAAAAAAATACTAATATATTTTAGACTTCTATAAATCAAGGATATCAATGTTGCCATAGAATGTATCATTAAAAAGACAAAAGAGGAAAATGGAATAATTAAAATAATGTATTAATCCAAATGAAGAGGAAATAAAAGAGAAAAAGTAACATAAAACAGATAAAAACAATGAAAAAAACCAAATATTAAAATATAGTGGATATATCAATAATTACATTAAATATGAATGGATTAAATACTTCATAATAGTATTGTCAGTCTCATTGGAAAAATGATGCCTATAACAGACATACCTTAACATGATATAAAAAACAATAAGAATAAAGATAGAAAAGGATTTACAATGCAAGGATAATCAAATAAAGCTGGTCTCACTATGCCAATATGAGATAAAATAGTCTTAAGGAAAGCAAGATTACTATAGTTAAAGATGGATATATCATAATGATAAAAGGATTATGCCAACAAAAAAGCAACCATTCTAAGTATGCATATCCAAAATATCTATGCATGTAAAACATAGCATTGGCATAAATAAAACAAAAATTGACAGAACTAAAAGGAAAAATATATTAAGACAGTATCATAATGAGAAAATGCTTCCAGACATAACTGATCAAAATTAGTATAGATAAAAAAAGCTTTGGTGAGCACCAACATTATATACTGAATAATCATGTGCTGGACTATAAAACAAGCTTTATCACATTTTGAAAGACTGAAATCACTAACAGCCATTCCTCACCACAGTGATGTTAAGCCAGACATCAATGACAAATGGCAAAAAGTTCTCCAAATTATTAGAAACAAAGCAATGTTATAGTTAGCAATTCATGGATCAAAAGAGAAGTCAAATTACAATAAGATAATAGAATAATGATAAAACAATTTCAAAATCTGAGGGATCACACTAAAGCCATGTTTAGAAGGCAATGCAGAGCCATCACAGCATATATTTAAAGAGAAAAATAGCTAAAATCAATGAGCTAAGTATCCAACTCAAGAAGTTAGAAAAAGAAGAGCAAACTAAAACCAAAGAAAATGGAAGGAAGAAAAACAAATTAAAAACATAAGTAATAAAAAGGGGTGCCTGGCTTGCTCAGGTGGTTAAGCATCTGCCTTAGGCTCAGGTCATGATCCCAGGTCCTGGTATCGAGCCCCCACATGGATGTCCCTGCTCTGTGGGAAGCTTGCTTTTCCCTCTTCCTCTGCATGCCCCTCCCCGTGCTTCTTCTCTTTCTTCTGTCAAATAAATAAAACATTTTTTAAAAAGTGCATCAATAAACATAATACAGGTATTAATGGGAAAATAAGAGGATACCAGGAACAGTTTTATGCAATAGATTTGAAAATGCACATAGTACAAATTCCCAGAAAAACAATGCTTTCCAAAAGTGACACAGGAGAAAATATGGAAATTTATACAGTTTTAAAGATATATTTTGAATAACTGACTTTTTATACAGTGTTAAATATATTTTTTAAATAACTGTTTAAACCTTCCCAAAAGGAAAACTTTGAGTGTAAATGGCTTCAGAGAATCCAGAGGGATTGTATACTCCCTAACTTGTATTTTGAAGCCAGCACAATAACTTTAGCTAACCTTGTTAACTAAACCTAATGATGATACTATAAGGAAAACAATTACTGACAATTCTCATGAACATTGATGAAAAATTCTAAATTTATTATTAGTAAATTCAATCTGGTGCTGTATAAGGAAGGTAATACCTTATGCCAAGTTAGATTTATTTAAGGAATACACAGTTGCCTTAAAATCTATAAATAAATAAATAAATAAATAAATAAATAAATATTAATAAGCAAGGTAATTCAGCACAGAATGGAAAAGAAAATTTATGGAGTTCTTTCAATAGATATAAAACAAGAATTTGATAAAATCCAACATCCATTTATAATAGAACCTCGTAAACTTAAAGGGAAAATCTTTAGTCTGCTAAGGTGTATCTATAAAAGTACATGGGAAACAGCAGATGAATGGTGAAATATTGAAATCTACCCTCCCACCTTCCAATGTAAATGTCTACTATCACCACTTATATTCAGTGTTGTATGGAAACTTTAGGGAAACAAGAAAAAGAAAAATGATGACAAGATGCAATAGTAGAAAAAGAAAAAAAGTAAAACTTTCATCACTCTTTTAGGACATGATTACCTATATTTAAAATCCACCGTAATCTACAGACTTTTTGTTAGAACTGATAACTGGCTTTAGAAAGTTCTGTATCTGTATAACAGCAAAAGAAAATTACAAAATAAATGGTGAAAAAATATTATCTAGAATAACACACAAAAATATAAAATATCAAGGCAGGACTACTACATAGAAGACTAAAAACCACTATCATGAGAAATTAAGACCTAAATAAATGCAAAGATACAGCATATCCTGAACTGAAAAACACAAAGTGTAAAGATGTCAATTTTTCCTAAATCATCATGCAGTTCCAGTAAAATTTCTGTTATTATTTATTTTTTTTAGAGGGGAGGAAATAACAAGCTAGTTCTAAAATGTGTCAGAAAAAGATAAAGTAAATGTTCTAGAGGAATAAAACATTAATTAGGACAGTGCTGATTGGCATAAGAATTGACAAATAGACCAATGATGTTGGACAGATTCAGCAAACTGTGGCCTTGGGCCAAATCTGCTCTGCTTTCTGTTTCTGTAAGTAAAATTTTATTGGAATACATCCATGCCCATTCATTTAGGTATTGTCTCTGACTACTTTTCTGCTAATGTGACAGAGTAGAGTAGATACAATAGAGATCATATGATCTCAAAAGTTAAGATATTTACTATCTGACATTATAGAAAAAGTTTGCTTAATGTTAGTGTGAAATACAGAATCCAGAAAAAATCAACACACAAATGGACATGTGAATCAAGATTATGTTACCAGTGATAAGTGAGGTAGGAACTTTTTCAGTAATCAGTACTCTGTAAATTGAATGATCTTAAACCATGTACAAAAATCAATTTCATTTAAATGTTAAAGTTAAACAAATAAAGCATCTCTAAAATAACACAGGAGATGTTAAAAAATTAAAAAAGAACTAACCACAGATTTAAAAGTAATAATCTCCAAAGAGTAAATCAATACACTGAACTTCAATAAAATTAAGATGTAATTTTCTTTTTTTTCTTTTTTTTTAAAGATTTTATTTATTTATTCATTCATGAGAGAGAGAGAGAGGCATAGAGACACAGGCAAAGGGAGAAGCAGGCTCCATGCTGGGAGCCTGACATGGGACTTGATCTTGGGACCCCAGGATCAGGCCCTGGGCTGAAGGCGGTGCTAAACTGCTGAGCCACCGGGGCTGCCCAAGATGTAATTTTCAAAAGATGCCAATAACAAAGTAAATAGGCAAGCCCAAGTGGGAGAATATAGTTTCAACCCACAGAGCCAATAAAGACTCTAGTTCTTTCAAGTACAAATAGATAAATAGGGAAATGCCAATTTAAAAAAATGGGCAAAAGATTTTGACATACATTTCAAAAAAGAGAACATCCAATAACCTGGTCATGTAATATGGTACTCCACATCATTAGCCATCAGTAGCATGCATATTTAAAAGACAATACACTAGAATGGCTAAATTTAAAAGACTCGTCATCCAAAGTGTTGCTGAGGATATGGAGCATCTGGAAGTACATATACCACTGATTGGAGTGTAAATCTGTACAACCACTTTTAGTATATCTAAGAAAATTGAACATATATATATACTCCATGGCCCAGAAATTTTCTTTCTTCAGTCCATACCAAGAAGAAATATATATACACATCCAAAGACCTGTACAATAATGTTCACAGTGATAGAATTTAAAATAGCTCCATGCGGGAAAAACCCCCAACAACTGGACATTCATATAATGGATACTATCAAGTAATGAAAATATTAAACTAAAGAAGCCGGACATAAATGAATATATGCTATATGATTTTGTTTATATAAAATTCAAAAACCAGCAGAACTTATTCATAGTAACAGAACTTAGAAGTAGGACACGTGTAGGGGAGAGGTGCTTCTGTGGTCTTGGTATTATTCTATTTCTCAATCTGGGAGAGTGGTTAAATAAATGTGTTCACTTTGTCAAAATGCATCAACTATACATGTATGACACTTTTCTGTGCAAATATTAGAGTATTATTCTCAGATGGCAAAATAATATGAACAATGATTAAACTTTCTATATTTTATGAGAATGTAGACATTCCACACTCTAACTCTGTGAGTTTTTTTCCTTTTTAATTTAAAAGTAGTAGCATCAATGTTACCATCAACAATAAAACAGAACATGCAAGAACAATTCAAAAATTCAAAGTCTTGAGACTATGCAAAAGGCTTCCCTGAGAATTGTGAATGACCCGCAATGAAACTGCAGCCCTGTAGCCTAGAAAGAGTTGTTCCAAAGCAGGATACACTGAACTCTAAACAAAATCACAGAAGTCCTTCAACCTTCCCTTCTTACTGAGTCTATGTGAAAGGGCCATAAATCTCGTTGACAGTTATTGCCACATCTACTGGCACACAGTCAGCACCAGTTTGAAAAGAGTTTTGCAGCCTTGCTAGGGCCCATTACCTATCCCCTGTCCTCCCTTACAATTGATTTTCACCCCAGCAGGCAGCACCTCACAAGGTCATTAATTTGTTAGGCAGTTTGTGCTTTCCAGTACAGCCTACTTAGAAAGGGCTCTTAGAAACATCTTGGTGAATCACAAGTAATGCTTTGTACCACCAAGAGGTAAGCAGAAATTTAAGAGCAGCAAGCACAGTCTGAACTGGTTGCTAAGGTGACTTGGTCTTTACTGCAAAATCAATGGGGAGTGGTCATGAGCAATTGGCTTATGAGGCTCCCAAGGAATCAGTACTATGGTCACCACAATTTTACAATCTCTATAAGAAAGTGAGAGATGAAAGACCTACAATCAAAGGCAATGCAGAAAGTAAACACTGTGTTCCATGATTCACCAGGAGGTAGAAAGTAACAAATGAGGAGACAGAAAGAGACTAAACTAACAGGCATAAACTAAATATTTCAATCATTCTAACACACAGGGGAAAGAGTCAACTGTATTTTAATCAACTTCCATTGGTATAAACATTCTAATAGGAATTGTGCCTTTCTTGGAAAGGGATGATAACTTTTTAAAATATTTTATTTATTTATTCATGAGAGACACACAGAGAGAGGCAGAGACATAGGCAGAGGGAGAAGCAGGCTCCCCACAGGAGCCTTATGGGAGACTTGATCCCAGGACCCCAGGATCACGACCTGAGCCAAAGGCAGATGCTCAACCACTGAGCCACTCAGGTGTCCAGATAAACAACTTTTAATTCAAAGGAGGCTCAGAACGCAGTCAGTACCTTACTTCCACAACAGAGCTCATTTAAAGATTTCAAGTATTGAGAACTCTGCTGCTTAATCATAATGCAGTTTTTCAGAAAAGGAAACATTTGTCATGATCTGAAATAAAGAACCTATTTATTTGTAATTTAGTGGGATCAGGAGTCATTCTTAGAAAGGTTACCGTTCCATAGATGGAGAAATGACCTCTTAACCTTTGCCACCTCTCTCACAAATGCAGGCCAAGTGTTAGAAGTACTTCACACTAAATCTAGTGATAGTCTTCTGCATATTTTTAAGTTGATAAAATAATAATAAGGCCATCTTAGATTTCTACAGTAAATTATTTGAAATGTATTGAAATGTACAAATCACCCTATAAGGTAAAAAAAAAATCAGAAACGATTATCTCCATTTATACAGGTTAGGAAACAGACTTGCCCAAGTTAATAACTAGTCTGAGATCACGAATTTCTTTCTCTTTTTTACCATAGAACTTATTATGGCCATGCACTTATTGAATTGAAAACCAGAAACTAAAGCCAGTCTGTAAGAAATTCACTAGCCTTCAACCTCCATGTCAAAAGTCTTTTCTTTCAGAGGCTTCTGACTTGAAAAGAATATAGAAAGAAGACAGCCCAGATGAAAATGAGAATTCTTTGTAAGACCAACAACTGGTGTAATATTAATTCTTGTTTCTTTTCTTCTCATGGAACATAACTTCTTTTTATCACAGGAAGACAGAAAACAAAAAGGAAGAAAAATCTGTATAGCATAGTCCACAGTATTGCCCTATAAACTTCAAAGTTACTAAGAGACTGGATCTTAATCATTTACTGTGATAGAAGTGTTAGCTAACTCTACAGTGGTAATCATATTGTAATACATAAATGTATCAAATCAACAAGTGTTATAACTTAAACTTACAGAATACTGTGTGTCAAGTATATCTCAATTTTAAAAATACAAAAAAAAAAGTTATCACACACAAAGTCATCACAGTATTAGATTAAAATAAGTCTGTAGGAATACAGACCTTCAGAAGCTACTGTCATCTGATCCATGAATAGGTGTAAATTTGCTAAAAGGACCAATCAAGGGAGTAAGTTGGTTAGCTACCAGGGCAGGATACTTCTAGGATGGGCCTTCTCATATTGAGGGAGAAGAAGGATGAAATATGAAGAGTACATTATTCTCCAAGGATGACAAGTAGTAGAAGAAAAGAAAAGGAAGACAAAAAAAAAGAGAATTCCCTTCTACCTATTTTCATCCTCATTTTCCCTTGGTATAATGATTTCTATTTTCCCTGGGAAAATGTTTAGAGAATATTTTGTACTACCACTCTCTCTTCCTCTATTCAAACAAAATAAAACTTATCTTCCTTCGTTTGGTTCCCTAATTTTGATTGGCACTTCCAAAACCATTCGTGTTCCAGTGATGTTCTTCTACCATGCATCATTTTGTAATCCATCTGCCCATTATTCTTTCTCCATAAGTGAATTCAGTATATATGCACATGCATACACACACGCACACACACACCACGCAAACATGCATGCATGCCCTTACACACACAAACTGTGTCACAGCACTTAACTGATAAAGGCTTTGTGGGTACTCACTAGTAAATATCCTGATTTATTAAATTCCATCAGAGAGATTTAAAATGTCATACTAGGGTAGCCCTGGTGGCGCAGCGGTTTAGTGCCGCCTGCAGCCCAGGGTGTGATCCTGGAGACCCGGGATCGAGTCCCACATCGGGCTTCCTGCATGGAGCCTGCTTCTCCCTCTGCCTGTGTCTCTGTCTCTCTCTCGCTCTCTCTGAATGGATAAATAAATAAATCTTTAAAAAAAAATGTCATACTATTTCTTTTGGTTTAATTCAAGTTTTATGCCAAAACTAATGAATTTATTTTATTTTGTTTGTTTGCAATATTTTGGAAAACTGAATAGTTTCTTGATTTGTACAGGAAGTTAAGTTTCAGGATCTACCATAAATACCATAAATTTCAGGGTCTACCATAAACCTACCTTACCATATTCATGCCTTTCTTCAAGAATGAAATCAACTGAATAGTTTCTTTTTAACTGCTGACTTCTGTATGAACATTTGGATGAAAAGTTTGCAAATGTAACATTTATAAAACATTCAGAAACCAAACAGCAAAAATGAAAAACAAAAATGCAATAGAGATCTAACTGATCCATTTTATCAAGACAAATAAGATAAAGACCTTATAGAATTCCCGTAGAGGAAACAGTTTTCATTAATAAAAAGAAAACACATGAATGAAGAATTTAGAAATAACACCTAACTACAAAATGTACAAAATCTCAGATTCAACCTCTGACTCAAAGCAGCACTGCCAATATGTCAGCATATTTTAGTTACACACTTTTAAAATGATACAGTTAATGCATTCTGTATCTCTGAGAGCTCTTCAAATCTAACACATTCAAAATTACTATTTAAATTTGATACAATTACTGTCTTTTAAAAATCAAATAATATTTTTTATACTTTTATACTGGGTAAAAGATGGGTTGACTCCTTTCCTTGCTTCTCACCATGCACACCAGATATCCTCGGCACTTCTATTTTTGTGAGCTGGCAGGGCAATGCTAAGAAAAGACTATAATGCAAGGACTCTTAGGGAAGAAAGTGCTTATGATCAAACACACAAAGCTTGGCAAAACCATTAATGATTAATATATTATTTCATTACTGCTTAATTATTTGCCAGAGAACTTTAAGAGTTAGGGTATTTACTTGCATGTGACCATGGATAGCTTTTTTTTTTTTTTTTTTTTTACAACACCAACATGTTTCAATATGAAGTGACTTCTGTCAAATCTAATTTTTATTGAAGTCACATATTTGTGCACATGACTCTTTTTAATTTTGAAAAGACATTTAATTACAAATCCCATGAACCTTTCTTACAGTAAATTTAAAAACTATATGTTTGTTGATATTGGTTGATTTTCTATCTCTTACTATTCATTTAACAAGATACTCTGAAAATTTGAATGCTACATAGTTAGAAAATGTCTTCTGTAGTTTTTTGGATGGAGAAGTACATATCCTCAGGCATCATAGGTTGGGAAAAAGTATGTTAAGGGCTTTAGGTATCAGAAAAGACATGAATTTAAATCATTGTGCATAAAAAAGATAGTTAAATATATTTTGTTATTCAATATTTTGAAAACACTGTGTTTTTCTCAGCCACAGAAATTGAGTTCTACAAATAGCAGCTGATTCTTTCATTAAATCAGAACCAAATTACTAATTTCAGTATTAATGGTTAGCTTTGACATGTTTAAAAAGGGTAGAAGGTACTTAATAGACCTGTCTTCCACCTTGAAATGAACAACTGTTCAGGGAAATGGAATTGTTCAAAGATACATTTTCTTTCAGCCAATCTGTGAAATATAATATAATTATTCTCTTTTAATGAATCTCTCAAGGAGGAACAATCTTTCAGAGCTTGAACAGGTAAAATATAATGATAATGGGAGCAGCTTTGTAAATAAAAGGATGAAATGAGATTGTTATTTTATGCCATATTACAGGATAATTAGAATAACAGTGTAGCATTCATCAGGCATTTGAACTTTCTAAAAAAAAAAATTCCCTAGGGCTCATTTAAATTAGTCATGTTTATCCATGGAGATTATTACTCTTATTTCAAATGACTGTCACCTTATAACATTCAGGCATCAATTTTTACCTTACTCTGATTAATAGTTGTACTCTACAGCAGCCAACAGACACTAACTGTCTAAAAAAGACATCAAAAACCGCTGAGTTGGGCAGCCCCAGTGGCCCAGCGGCCACCTTCAGCCCACAACGTGATCCTGGAGACCTGGGATGGAGTCCCACATCGGGCTTCCTGCATGGAGCCTGATTCTCCCTCTGCCTGTGTCTCTGCCTCTCTCTCTCTCTCTCTCTGTGTCTGTCATGAATAAATAAATAAAATCTTAAAAAAAAACAAAAAACAAAAAACAACAAACCCTTAGTTTATAAATCCACAGGTTACCAAAAGAAGAACAACAGAACATTAAGCCAGGAGAATACTTATCCACAATGGAGGGAAAGATGATCTATACGAATCTTTATTAATTTCCACGAAAATAGTTGCCTGGATGTTGTCCAACAAACTACTATTGATATGTTAACTAGCTCTATACAATAAAGGACTTTATTTATATAAACTAAATTCATGGCAATGGAACTTCTTTTTTTTTTTTAATATTTTATTTATTTATTTAGGATAGTCACAGAGAGAGAGAGAGAGAGAGAGAGAGAGAGAGGCAGAGACACAGGCAGAGGGAGAAGCAGGCTCCATGCACCAGGAGCCCGACGTGGGATTCGATCCCAGGTCTCCAGGATCGCGCCCTGGGCCAAAGGCAGGCGCCAAACCGCTGCGCCACCCAGGGATCCCTGGCAATGGAACTTCTAAGGTTAGCTGCTTTGGTTAACTCAAATCCATACAGCTCAAAGATAATTAAGTAGGTGGTGGAATTTGACTCTTTTTAAGAAAGAAGTCTCTTTGCTCCCTAATGGACCCCCTAATGGACCTCCTTCCAAAGGCCACCCTTAGGAAGTTCAAGGAACTAGTGCAAGAAGGACCAGGTGATAGATTGTTGTGGTTTCCTCACATCCATTAAGGCAATTAGAAAAACACCCAACAGCTTATAAATAAAGAGAGGCAAATACAAGTCTAATACTTCTCCCTGAATGACTTGAAATCTTTAAATAAGGTGTCATTCCACAAGATGGTGCAATTGAAATTCCAATCTCAGTGAGATTAGTTTTTTTGTTTTTTGGTAATTATTTTCTATCATGACAGAAAAGAAAACATGATTTTTAAAATACCAATGGAAAAAAAAAAGAACTATGACTCATGTTTAACAATTTTTGTAGTTGGTTTTATATCTTGTTGATAGTTCTTTCATACTTAACTATTTTTTTTAATTCTCCCTTATTGCTATATATCCTGATTATAGGAAAAATTATTTCAAGTTCGCTGGGGTACATCTATTACATGAGCTTTAAATTATCATTGTCAAATAGCAAGATTACTGTAGAGCTTTATATTTAGGAAACTTCTAAGAATGGCCTCATATTTGGGAACTTTATGTCACTACTATTTGAAAGCAAGCTCTACAAGTGTTATTTAATTAGTTGAGGCTTATGTAATCAGTCAATATTTATTTAACTTGGAAATGTACTTTATATTTCCAACACTGCATAAGTTAAATTTATTTGAAATTATAATGCATCCTCAGCCTGGGTAGATGACCTGCTATTGTTTTCAACAGACTCAGGATTGGATACTATGTCACAGAAACAAGTAAGATGGTCCTTTTATCACTGATATTAGACATCAACATCGTAGAGAAAATGACCCATTAGAGCATTTATATTTTCCATCTTTCTCTGAAATTACAATTAAAATCAATAGCTAGAAATGTAGAAGGGTATCAGTATAGCATTAGCATTTGAAAGTAAAGGAGGTATTCTGCCTCAGAAGTCAGAGAAGGTAACAGCTGAGCTTTAATTTAAAACCTCAAATAAACAAATCCCTTTCCTTCTTTTGCATTTACTAGATTGAGTGCCAGGTCATATATTTTTCTAAATGCAACTGCTACAAAAATCTAATTTGTTTCAAGTTTTCCCAGATTCATTAGGTGGAAGCTATGTGCTCCTTGTTCTGCCTTTTCCTACCTACCTGTTATTCGGATTTTCTCCATTTTCTTATTTCAATTTGTTTTCCAGAATAAACTCTTAATAGCAATTATCTAATTTATGTATTAGAAAATACCATTTCATGTTTAAATGATTACTTGTCTGCTTATATTGAAATAATTTTGTGGACTTACCAATTTCAGTATAAGAAGTTCTAGAATTATGCTGCATGTTAGATTTTGTTCCCAGAATTATACTACACATCAGACTTTGTTTCTAGAATCCTGCATGTCAGATTTTGAAAATTTCACTGTTGAACATGAGGAAAAAGGGCAATGATGCTAATTCTAAAGACTGCCATCTGATGCTTCAAATGTTCATAAATAATAACTTACTCATACTTATGATTTCTTTTTTCCAAATTTCTAGGAGGCTAGCAGTTTCTCTGCAGTCTTATAGTGCTGTGACAAATAGGAAGTTCATAAATGCTTCTTCATAATATATATACTTTTATAGGACAGCTAGAGCAAAGATAAGAGTAGACAGACTTATATTTCAAAAATACATATCTATTTTTACATACAATATGTTTTATATCCTTTAATTCTTTATTACTGTTTTATAAACTTTAGAAGCATGCCTTTTGTAAAATAGAGCTATCACATTAAGACATTCAAGTGTATGATTCAATATTCAACTGCAAACAGAAACTTTGATATTTAGATAGTTAAGTATGTGATATTATTTGCATTAGCCATTGTGGGAAATTTTTAAAGGAGTTAGTTTAAAAACATACAATTAGGAACTCATTTGAGATATCTCCTTAAAGGTTACTAGATAGCAAATGTTTGGATCCATTTTCAACCAATAAAAATTATCAAGGTATTAGTGTATGCATATATTTTTGTGAAATGTAAGATCTCAAATGCTCTAATCTTTTTTCAACAATTTTAAGATCCAGGTATAATAATGCAGCATGAAATCCTTTCCTTGTTTCTAAATTTAATTGATTTAATCACTGAATTTAAATGCTTGGAAATTGTTCTGCTTGCCGGTGTTTGAATGCCAAATACATCATCTACAGTTCTAAAATGAATATTGCAGTTTATATTTAGACAACTTAAAACACTGCCTTCTAAATCACCCCAAATAACCCATAGAAATGTCTAGAAAAATTGATAATAATGGATGACAATATTCCTTACAACAACTTTTAGAGAAGTATAACTTCTATAAGGCATAAAAAGTGTCAGGGTCTTACTATTTAAATGCTATTTGTGCACTTATCCAGGCAATACAATGCACAGCACACATAGATTAATCTCAACTCTTCCAGAACTCACCATCCCTGTTTTAAAGACAGACACGAAAAAGCCAGTAACCTCATTTATCTTCAGAGGCAAAGAAATTCACATTTTGCCAAGTTTTCACAAATACCAACTCATTTATTCTCTTTGATCAGTCTTGTTTGGACTGACTTGTTCTTCCCATTTCCTCAGAGTTTAAAAAAAAATAATAAAGTCATTTGATGAGGAGAGACTCCTTGTCAGCCAGTCAGATGCATAGTCCCTTTCCTTTGGCTTCTAAGAAGAATCAAAGATTTAGTCTTCCCCAGCACAACTCAAGAACATCAGAGAGGAAGGGAGAGGAGCATTAAGCCCAGAGAAAAGCTTCTTCTTGGGGAACTGAGACACAGTAATTTTATGCAAGATGATGAAGAAGAATGTTCACGATAAATATTCAAAATTAGGGCTATGTGAATGATAGGAAGTGGTGAGAGCTGTCATGTTAGCTTAGTGTGACTTTCTAAACTACTCTTTCCTATCTCACCTTTGCAATCTTTGCCTTATTCAAATACCTCCTGTATCATTCAGATTTGTTTTTTACCACATTTTTGCTTAAATAGATTTATTTCAAAACTAAAATTGAGGATACAATTACAAATTAAAAAACAAACAACAACCCAGCATCCCCTACAACAACTATAATAGTACATATTAAAACTACTAAACTTTAAAATATCCATCTGTGTACTGCTTAAAGCATTTCAATTTTCCCAGTGGAGTCTATGTCTCACTTCTGGGAAGTTCTCCCCAAATAAAATAATTAGCATTGGTAAATGGGAATGAAATCATTGAGAATTTCATGGTTAATATCATATGTAAATTAGTTTTTAAAATAAACTTTTGTGGTACCTGGCTAGTAGTATCCATGTGTGTGGTGGACAGCCATCTAGCTAATGAGGTTTCAAGCAGGAGGTCCAGCTGCTTCCACATAGTGTCTCCAATAGCTCCTGGCAAATATCTGAACCTCTTTTGTTTGAATATCATTACTTTTGCTTAGTGGTTTCAAACTTTTTAGAGTAGTTAACTTTTTTTTTTCAAATAATGTAACATTTAAAAATCAGTAAATGAAAGAAAATGTAGATTTTATTTGTACAAATAAATTTTCAAGGTTCAATCTGCTGATACTTTTAGTATACTCAATCCATGAGAATAACAGAGTTTTTCTGATCAACAGTTGCAGTGTCACTTTTTATCCTATTTTCATAAATTTCTGCATTTTATTTTGGATGTGCGACTTAAGAATATACTGATCCAGAGAAGTATGTGATTGTAAATGCTATGATATTATTCCATCTCATGTGGCTGTCTTAGACCATTCTGCTTTCGTTTCTGGAAAGTGGAATAGTTGGACTTGTATCTTCAAAGCTAAAACCATTAGAATAACTGTAAACTGTTCATATTACTTGAGAGGTTTTCACTGTTTGGTTAAAAGATACTTTTTAAAGGTCTTTTTAGAATACATGCATCCTTATGTTTATAGCAGCATTAGTTACAACAGCCAAGATATAGAAGCAGCCCAAGTATCCTCGATTAATGAATGGATAAAGCGAATATACAATGGAATATTATTCAGCCATAAAAAGGGCTCTTTAGCTGCAGCTGGAAGTGTGTTTATACCACATATCTCTAATAAAAGTACACTTGATGTATAAGCTAATACAAGCCTATTTTTGTGAGGTAGTTAGCTAATGCAATTTCTCTATGAGCAAAAATTTTTCTAAAAAGTCATTTCCATTTTCATTTAAAATACTAATTATTATAACTTTGTTTTCACTTCCACTGATTGTTATGTACTATTTATTACTTATTCCAAACAGACATATTTGAGCTCACGGGCCTTTTAATTGTGTGTGATTCACATGCACTGTGGTGGTAATGTACCCATCTGTACAATGATCCTCATGAAATACGCAAAGATATATATTTTAAAAATGATGATTGCAGAGCTACAGACTTTCTAATTAATGATATTTTTTACTCACTTTATTTATGTTTTCATTTACATGTAAATGTGTATGTCCAGCTATGAATATCTATCTTTTTATCTATCTATGGAGAATGAAGAAGATGAGGAGCAAGAGGCAGACAGGAAGCTCTCTTTATTTGGTAGCAGAATTTAATGATGTTAGAGTCATTAATACAACAAAATGTTTTTATAAAGCACACCTTAGTGTGTTTTTATTATAGTTTTTTCTATATTTCCCAAGTATAGCAATAATTAGTTTGAGCCAAGTTTTTACAGAACCTCTGAAGAACTGCAGTTATAACTCAGTGAAACAAAGTTCAAAAAATAATGGTTTGAAAAAAAATAATAATGGTTTGGCTGAAGGCCTTTATTTCTTTTAAAATGCAAATACCTCTACTTTGATCTGCAATCAGTCACTTATATATTAATGTGACTGACTTTATTAGATATCTTTCCAAGTCCTACATTTATTTTAGAAGAGGGGGAAGCAAAGATAAGCTCAGCAACCAAAAATCACGAGCAACCCTGAGTGTGAATAACTACTTGGCCTACTTTACGATTGTGCTTAAAGACCATGCTGACTATAGAGATCACACTTATTTGTATTTCCAAAAGCAAAAATGAAACAAAACACAAAAGATAAATCTACAAAGAAAATATCTACTGAATTAGATGAATCTGAATATGTTTCAGAATTGCATCCAACGGTTTCAGAATATTCTGCTAGAATGATACTGCAATTAAATGAATTACTTATAATTTTGGTCAACTTGAATTAAACCAAGCACAACATTTCCAACCAGTGAAGTTGTTAACTGAAGATACTCTGATCTTATGCTGTGAGTGTCCTCAAAAATTTCAAGCAAATTAATTGTGCTGGAATCCCAGAACATGTAGAGCATCATATAGACGAAGATTTAATTCTCTAAAACCTGATCCTGAATCTTTGGTCTACAATATGTTTTTAAATCGGAAAAAAAAAATTGTAAACCTTTTTTTAATTTAAATTCTTCTACTAAATAAAATGATTTATCTTTGTTATAAGAATCTAGTCATGGGTGCTTTCCCTATTCTTTGCTACCCACCTGAAGCTTTTTAAAGTTTATGAAAACAAGCATCCATTTCAATACAGTAAATATTTAGTTTAAACTTCAATTTTTTTGCAGTGGTATACCAGAAAAGCTGTTAATATTTCAAGAAAGTACTTCTTGAAAAGGAAATTATATCATAAAGTTTTTTGTATTTCTTTACATATTTTTAAGAGTGAAAAATATTAACGTGAATTTGGGCTAATAAACATGTTGAACTAGAATAGTATTTTTCATAATTCATTCTAAAGTCAATACTCATAATCATTTTATGTAAGTTTGAAAGTTTGAAAGGACATTTAAATTTGAAATACTGATAAAAGAAGAAATATTGATTGACTCTCACTTTTAATACTATTGTTTTTGTGTCAAGATACTGAAGACAAAATCAAAAGATAGAAATATGTACCATTTAGGAAAGGGATTTATGCAGATATTTTAAGTAGTAAATTTCACTTATTAAGTATGACATTTATGAGTTAACAAAATAAATCTGCAATCAAATCTTCAAAGGATTTTGAGTTACTTCTGCTTATTTTGTTGCCAAATATATCGAAATGAAAAAGAAAAAATCTACATAAAATTAATAAAAAAGAAATACTGGTTAATATATTATAGTCTATTTTTTATATCCAGCTGATAAGGTCATTTTTAGAGATAAAATTGTCCTTATCTTGGAATAAAACTACACTCAAACTACTACCATCGTTGTTTTCAAGAGAAGGAGCAAAAAGTTGAGCCAAATCAGTTATGAACATACACATCTGTTATTGCTCATACAATGACCTTCAAAAACTCTGATTTCCATTGTTTTCCCCCATGTTTGTACTGAGAAAAAATATATACCTGTCACAAATCCTACTGGTTCCCACTTTATTCTTTACCAACTCTATGGAGATATAGCCCTAATAGTTCCACAACATTAAGTAAGAAGACAAAATGGGAAGAGAGGTCTTTTCATACAGTTAAAGGCAATGACAGTCTATGACAATACTTCTGGTTGATTTGTCTATGCTGTTTTTCAAATGTGTATTCCTGAAAAAAGCATACAGAGGGCCATGAGTGAAGCAGCAAAGAGCAAACCTGCAGTAGCTCCATAGGGGTTGTATAGAATAGACACTTGTCCTGGTTGAGCATAATCATGAGTCTTATAAACTTCAATGGCTCAAAAGGTGAATGCAGTTGGCAGATGAACATTGAGAATAATTTAGATTTATATATGGAATATCAACATGCAAAGGACGTGCCAACTATTGGTATCTAGTAACCACATAAAATTGGAAATTGTTTTATATATATAGAAATTATATGGATTATTTTACTAGGTTTTACTAATCTTCATAGAAAACTATTAATGTTATATCTAAATATGAATATAACATTGATGTCAATAACCCCTGTGAAATGATAACTATGTCTCATTTTCTTCCTTTAAAATTCATATGGCACAAACCTACTCATTTCTTCTATGTACTTCTCCTTCAGAAAAAAAAAATTTCTTCATGTTTCCATATAGTTATACTCATTCTGAGTATGAAGCATTTTAATTAAGTTAATATAAATTTGCTTGTACTAAATTACATGACTCTTCAGAATTTACTTCTTTAGGATTACCTATATATTTAAGGGGCTTCAAAAGCTTCTGTCTTTGACAGCCTATAATAAGCACTTATTTCAAGACAATAATAACTAATACTTTCTCTATCAATCCTATCAATCTTTGTTACCCTCATGATCACCATATTCCATATAACAGAAGTAACTGCCCGCTATGGGAACTTGAATCAGATACCTGAAGACACCAAAAGATAAAGCTGTTTCCACCACCATGGAGCCTACCAACCATCTTCGCATTTTATTTTGCTATTTATTTTTAAAATATTTGTATTTATTTTTCTTGGGCCCATAAGGAGGCTAACCTCTCCATATTTTGTCTTTGTTACACTGAGCGGGCCAATATGCTTTCTTGGCTGTCTGAATGCCATTGATAGTATTAACTAGGTATACTCTGAAAAATAAAAGAAATATACATAAATTATTGGAAAATGACCAATTATTAGAATAGTACCAATTTGATGTCTTTGTCTATAAAATCTATCAACAAGAATTAGTTGTCATGCCTGAGTGTGACCTAAATTACAATGAAATTGAAAATTTGGATCCATAGCTATTCTATCCCATTTTATTAGTCTTTTATGATCTGTTTCCCAGGTCTCTCAATTGTTGTTATAAAATTTCTGGAAAAATAGCCTCAGATAACCAAAATTTCTTGTGGGGGTATTGAAACCTGTCATTATACGTGGTACCTAGAACAACAGCTTTATGTAAGATAACTTTGATGTCACAGCCTGAGTGAACAAAGCCAGGAATAAAAAATCTTGCAACACAACATTAGAAAAGCTTTAGCTTTAACAGGCCCTTGTTACAACAACGCAAACATCCTGACCAAGATGATCAGATTTCAGAACTTCTTGTGCAATATATTCCATATTATTATCCACTAAATACCCAGACGTATTCTCTTTTCTGTGTGAAGAAGAGTGAATAGAGTGAGATCCAAAGAAGGAGAATAAAGGGAAAAGAATCCATGAAAAATATAGCCAATTTATATATAATTTTAGAATATATTATGATCTCATTTAACCACATACACATATCTAATATTATGAAAAATATAACTGCATAAATATATAGACTACAGTGCAATGGAAAACTCTTTAATTTTAAAGCAGCCTTAGAAAGTGTATTAGAAGCAAGCTAACACAATTAAATTTGAGAAAAACTTACCCTGACTTGCAAACTTCAACTCTTTCGCATCTGTGAGTGTGGTCCTTTTGTCAGACCCTTTTTTCTCTATTCGGCGATGGCTTCGTCTTTTCTTAGACTCTCCCCAAAGATTGGATCCACCATGCATACTTGGTATATTCAAAATAGCAATTCCTTCCAGGGAGATATTTATTAAATCTATTTGTACTCCATCACACTAATCAGTAAAAAGGAAAAAAAAAAAAAAAGAAACAATAGGATGTTTGATCATTCCTTCCTTGATTTCCTCTTTTGCATTTCCTTATCTTTCAATTAGAGTTTTTAAGTCCAAGATCCTTTCATATTTAAATAAGCCTTTTGAGAACACTCAAATAACTACTCTAAATGTCAGTATAAAAGATAAAGTAGCCATGAACATTAATCAGTTATCGTTTAAACATGATCAAATTAAATCATGAGTCTATCATTGTTTACAGAAAACCATTGGTAAGGATACACATTAGTGTCTGTATAACCAGCTACAAATTTCCCATGTGTTACAAAGAGGTGGAGTCTAGGAAGTCTAGTCAATGTTCAGGCAGAAATTTTAATAACTGCCTCCTGATTAGAACACACTGCAACCCACTAATGGGGCAAAGTAAGGAAACAGAATTCATATTTCATGGTCTCACTTGCTTGGGCAGAGAAAGAAGTAGTTTAATAGTCTTTGAAGAAAAAAAAAAATAAAGTGAAAATCACTAGTTCAAAGAGACCTGAATTACATCAGGGTGGCTAAGGATGCTTTCTTGTACTAGATTAAGTTCTAAGCACAGTGTTAAAGGCAATGAGAGGCACCATTGTCTAAACGGATATGGAGAACTAGTGAGGCTGAGTGAGAGAAATGCCAAGAACAACAGTAAAAGCAATCTCTAATCCACCATTACTCCATAGCTACTGTAACAATAGATTGAGAAATAAAAAATAATTATTCAGCCAGATTTTATTTGTTTGCATGGTGACAAAACACCTTTTTGATTATGAGAAAAATGAAACTTGCAAACAGACAATGCTTTGTGATATTCAGAGTGGCCACTTTTTAATTTTTTGAATTTTCTGTTTGATTCCACTGATGCACCTGGGTGAAGAGTGGTAAGGCCATACTGTATTTTTGGAATTATTATTTATTTATTCATTTGCTTTGAGGTTTCTAAAGTGGTACTTATTATAAATTTATCCCAGATATCATTCTCCCTTTGTCAGTTGTAAGTAAGCTGATATGAGAAGCAATGCAAACACATAACACTTTGTTTTACAGAGAACTTTGTTAGTGAGGGATATACATTTCATAGATGAAAGTATATTTGTTGTGGGACTGTTTTATTTGCCATATCTTATTTCAGAAAAAAAAATCAAAACACTGATAATGACTTCATCTTTCTCTTTCTCATGGCAGCGATGATTTTTGGACCTAGAAGAGATAATGCTCCACCAGAATGAAATAACAAAAAACAAACAAAAAACATCTCTTTTTCCATATTTGCCTCTTCATACTAAATCTAATACTGCATCTTGTTCACTAAAATATAAAAACTGTGAAATAAAGCAAGACATCTTGAGTCTACTTGGCAGGGCTAGAAACAAATCTAGAGAAGGTGCCAAGTTTTCATTCAATTTGTTTCAAAGGGGGTGAAACCAAGGTCTGGATGATGCCTTTTTTTTCCCTAGAAACAAGTGATTTTTTCCTCCTTTTCATGTATTAAATTAAGATGATTTCTTTTTACTAAAGAATTCTGCTCATGTGTATACTCACTTACCGCTATATATACTAGATAAACAGATATTAATTTCATAATTAAAAGTAATCTTGTGTAAATACCCTGCAGGCCTCAATGAATCAAACACATACTGTGTGTCAGGCCTCCCACTGTCTTCAAGTGGAATGTACTGGCTGGATAATTAGATAGTACATATTTTTTAACCTTATTTGCATGCATATTATATCTTTTGCACACTGACAAGCAGCAGTAACAACAAAAGTCAGATTACCACAGGGAATTCCCACAAAGAAGTCTTCATTCCTTATAATTTGCAGCCTAAATTAAAATAATTTGATCTTTGACAAGGATGAAATGTCAAGCAGAAGGGGGTCCTCTACAAGCCACGGCCTGTGGCTTCTGAAATCTGCCTAATTTATGTCAGTCACTTCTTAATACATATTTAAGTATTACACGAAAAAGATGATAAATATGCAATCTGACACCTTTGGTATTTCCCTGCTGTTAATTTATAAAGGTCTGGCTTTCCCCAAACTGACTAAAATCATTTAAATAACAGAAGAATTGTGAAATAAGCTAGAGTTAGGGCCTGGCTTCCATTTTCACTCAATATTGAACACAGCAGGTAGTACACTAAGACAATTATTTGACTAGGCCTTAGAACCCCACTGTGACAAGTTACTTTCAGAATTAGTGAAGGAGTATTCCTTTGTTCATCTGCAGCAAAGGAGAGCAGTTGCAAATAGGCTTTTTGTTTTAATTGAACTAGGGGAGTTACATGCGACAACTGAAAAACATCAGTGTATACTATTATTCATGTTTTCACTCTTCAGAGTCTTATCACGTGTAGTTTCAAGGAAACAGAGTGAGTAGCTTTAGGAAAAATGAAAAAAAAAAAAAAAGTCCTTAAGTTCCCAAAGAAGGACTGATGAACAGTGAGGTTCCAAGGAGAGCAGGACAATGTACTTACATAAATTGCTATTTATTAATGATTTGTTTCCACTAGTTCTTGACCCCAGGTTACCTTCCTCTGTTTGCTTTAACATTATGTTCATTAGTCTGGAAAATTTCAGAGCTAGCTGTGATGGAGAGCAGGAATTGTAGCACACCAATTGAGTGCATGGAAATAAAAGCTGAGGTGAAGGCTATGAACTATAAACAAGTTATAATACTATGTCAGATAATATTTTCACCCGCTTTGAAGATTTATGATTTTTAAAAAGGTAGCTACAGAGGAAAAGAATATAAAAGCTTAAAAGCTAACGGCCTCAGTTAGTCAATAAATCCTGAATATTTTTATTATGTAGAAAAAAGGTCGTTAACATATAGTACTATGGGAGCTATTTGAAGAGGGCAATGTTGTGAGGCCATTGTCCATTCTTTTCAGTATTAAAATGGAAGATCTTATTCCAGACACAAATTCGCTTAAAATAAATGAAAATGGTTTAAATTCTTCTGCCAGTGTATTTAATCTGCATTTACAAACATTGCATCATACTTTTTAGAGGTGTTAAAGACAAACTTTGAAAAATAAGTGCATTGTTTCAGGTTCAGTTAATATGTTATTTGATAGAAAAATTCAAATTGTGAAGAACTTTGGACAGCTGTTAAGCATGGATAAATTTGATGAGGTTCAATTAATGATACACTGTAAATATTTTTTTCCATAGCAAGTCTAATTCTATGCTCAGGTCAAATAAAAGTTATACACAATTTTATTTAATTAAACATAAAAACATTGCTTTGTTCATTACATAAAGTAGCATGGAGTAAAATGACTTACATAAGCCCACTCTTAGAAGAGTTTCTGCAAATTCATTTGTAATTCTTAAGGCAAAATTATGTATGTGTTTGCAGAAAACAACAGTAGCAAATCTACAGATTAAAATAAACATGTACACATAAGTGGCCTCAAAGTTTCTCTTCTGATATTTGAAGGCTGTGTGGTGCTCTGTATCTTCCCATGAGTAAGCTTGATGTTTTCTGAAATGCATTTTATAAGTTTTATCTACAAAACACAGTCTGATACAGGGGCTCAGGATATGCCTTTTAGGTCAATTTACTCTGAGCTGGCAGTCCAGGGGTGGTGATGGAAGGATTAATTGTAGGTAAACAAGATATCTTTCAGAGCAGAAGGGAAGCCAGTAGGTGCTTATAAGCAAGAGAAAGATGGAAGCAAACCCATAAAACAAAAAATTGAGGACTGAACACAGTTGTTGAACACATTGATAATAATAAAATACTGCTGGCTCAAGATATCCAGTATTAGCCTTAAGTATTAGCAGAAACTAGTTTAGTTTAACATGTTTTTCTTTTGTAGTATACGCTGTGAAGACTAAAAACTATTGCTAGGATATTAGAATTCTTACCAGAAATTATCTTATTAAAAATAACTTCTGGGCGGCTCAGTGGTTGAGCATCTGCCTACAGCTCAGGGCGTGATCCTGGGTCCTGGGATTGAGTCCCCCATCGGGCTTCCCGCAGGGAGCCTCCTTTCCCTCTGCCTGTGTCTCTGCCTCTCTCTCTGTGTCTCTCATGAATAAACAAATAAAATCTAAAAACAAACAAAACAAAACAAACAAAAAACTGGTAAACACAGAACGGAATATTCACTTTTTGGTCATTCAGCCCCTTTTAACTTGTTTCATTTCTCCCTCATTCTCCTAAGAAAAATTATGATGATTTTATCATAATAAACTAAACTATGCTCTACCCTCACTACATTTCTTATTTTTTTCTGAAATAAGAAGTTATCTTTTGTTTTGGATTTAATGGGTTGACTCCTGTTTTTATTGACCAACTTTGTGAGGTCCACATTTTTACTGTTTGCTTTCATTATTGCTTCTATAATTTCACTGACAAAAAAAAAAAAAATCACCTGAGAAGCTTTAAGTGTTCTTATCAAACACACACACCAAGAGGGTATGATGGTTATACTGATGGCACTTATTGTGGTGATGGTTTCATGGGTACATACATATCCTCAAACTCATCAAGCTGTACCAATTAAATATGTAGAGCCCTTTGTATGTCAACCATGCCTCAACAAAGTGATTTAAAAAAAAAATACCCATTCTCAGTTTCATCGCCCTCTGTCTCCCCACTCCCCATTTCAGACTGTGGTTTGGTACTGCTATGACCAGACGGAGGGGCTCTAAACATGTGTTGAAAGAGTATCCAGGGTAATTGTGATACACATAGAGCAGGGACTGAGCTGTGGAAGTCTGCTCCCGGTTTTCCAGATTACTGGGCAGTAACAGTCTTAATTGTAGAATTCTCCTAATTTATTTTGTAACCTGATGCTTTTTGCCCTTTGTTAATTCATGAGATCATTTTGGTTTTATAGAAGTAATTAGTCATTAAAACAAATCTTAGTATCTTGGAAAGGAAATTCTAAATCTTAAAATATTCCATCTTTCCCAGACTAATTGACAACCAAAAGACTGGAATACTTTGGAAAGTGGGCTGTTTTATTCTCTCATGAATTTTGCCTTGTCCATGGAACAAATTATAAGTTCACAAACTTTATTGATGTTGTGAACCAGATGTTGACCTTAGTTTCTTAGGTGTACATCTATGCCCCGAATAGTGTAATACAAACTGCTTTTAACATATTATCTGGTAATTTTAAAGCTTTTCATTTTATTATTTCTTTTTCTTCTTTAACAAAGTTAGAGAATAATTGAAATTTTTAAATCTGAAAATTTCAACTTTGCTAATCTCTCTTTCATACCATATATATGTATTCATATATGTTATATATCATATATATCTTCCCATATTATATATCCGTATATATATTATAGATATGTACATATAATTTCCAATTTATTTGTTTCCTTAGATTTTAACATTTTGGCAGTAATGCAATTCTTGTTACTCTTAAATTATTAAATAAAATGCTCATCTGCTTATCTCTATAGTGGAGATATATTAGGATCTCTGATAGGATTTTGACAAAGACTTAAATCAGATAATGTACATACATTGCTTATACCAAGAACAAGGTATAGTTAATAATAGATGAAACATTAGGTATTATTATTATCAACTACTTTCCTATGATATTCAATTTTTTCCAAAAATGCACCCTTCTGGAAATAGTTTTCTATATGAAAGAAGAAAGTGAAACAAAGGATGACATGGCAAATAGTTTGTTTTGAAGAAGCTGCTGATAAAACATACATCTACTTGAAGTACTCTCATACTTTTATTCTCTGTTATATTTTTTCAAATAATAGTTGGTATAATTTTAGGCCAAGTAGGGAACAACAGCAAACAGAATCAAATTTCCAAATTGATGTTTTTGCTATATTTAATTATAAAGTAACCTTGAGGGCAGAAAGGCATATTTTGCTAATATGATAGACTGGATTCATTAAAAAATGAGTAGAGGAGCAGGTTTTTGCATTACTATCTATTCTATACACACAAACACACATACACTGCCACCCACAAGTTTTAGAATTGATATAAATATGTAAAAATTACAACAGTATTTATAAGATACACAACAATAAAGTGAGGAGGGCACAGTGCTAGTTCTGATTTATAAATGCTATTGTGCTGGACGCCAGAATAAGCCAGCAAATGCAGAGCTGGGAAGCCAGATTTGGAGGGCTTATAGAAGCATGATCCTAGGAAGAATAACTTATTCTAGTTGCCCAGATTACTTGGAGAAGCATTCTAAATAGTTTTTCTATAAAATGTAAAAAGCTCTGGGGAACAAAACCACTCAATTTTATCATTATAACTTTTTTTTTTTTTTTCTGAGAGAAAGAGAGTGTGTGTGTGCATGCAAGAAGAGGGGGGAGGGGTACAAGAAGAGACGAGAGAGAATCTTAAGAGAAGAGAGAGAATCCATGGCCAGCATGAAGCCGGACCAGAGACTAGATCTCACACTCCTGAGATCATGACCTGAACCAAGGTCAAGAGTTGGATGCTTAAAAAAAAAAAAAAAAAAAAGAGTAAGACACTTAATGGAGTAAGCCACCCAGGTGCCCCAAAACTTTTTATTTTCATAAAAATGTCCTTTTATTTTCATTCAAATGTCCTTGGCTATATTTCCTTAATCTGTTTAAAATTTTTTTTGACATACATAATATTATACTGTAGATCTAGACTTTATTATTATTTTTTAAAGATCTTATTTATTTATTCATGAGAGACACAGATTGAGAGAGAGAGAGAGAGAGAGAGACAGGCAGAGACACAGGTAGAGGGAGAAGAAGACAGGCCCCACGCAGGGAGCCCAACATGGGACTTGATCCTGGGACTCCAGGATCACACCCTGGGCCGAAGGCAGGTGCTCAACCACTGAGACACCCAGGGATCCCTCTAGACTTTATTATTTTAGAGCAGGTTCAGATTCACTGCAGAATTGAAGGGAAGGTACAGAATTTCCCGTCTAATCCCTGCCTCTACACATGCACAACCTCTCCATTTATCACCATCCCAACTGAGTGGCCCATTTGTTACAACTGATAAACCTATAATGACACATGACAACCAACTAAAGTCCATGGTTTATTTATGGTTCACTCTTGCTGTTCATTCTTTGGGTTTGAACAAATGTATAATGACATTTATCCACTATCACTGTATTTTACAGAGTATTAGAATTGCCCTAAAATCTTCTTCACTCTGCTTATTCATCTAACCCTCCCTCCACAACCCCTGGCAATCACTGATTTTTGTACTGTTTTACAGTTTCACCTTTTCTGAATGTCATATGTTGGTATTATACAGTATGCAATTTTTTTCAGATTGGTTTCTTTCACTTAGGAAAATGCATTTCAGATTCCTGCATGTCTTTTCAAGGCTTGATAGCTAATTTCTTTTTAGCATTGAATAATATTCCATTGTCTGGATGTACCATAGTTTATGTATCTACTCACCCACTGAAGGACCTCTTGTTTGTTCCAAATTTTGTCAATTATTAAACTGTTATAAACATCCATGTGCAGGTTTTTGTGTTGATGTTAAGTTTCTAGCTCCTTTGGGTAAATACCAAGGAACGCGATTGTTGGATCATATGATGAGAGTATATTTAGTTTTGTCACAAACCACCAAACTGTCTTCCAAAGAGGTTGTACCAGTCTGTTTCCCATTAGAAATAAATGAGAGTTACCAGCATTCAGTGTTTTCAGGAGCCTAATAGGTGTAGAGTTGTATCTCATTACTGTCTTAATTGCATTTTTCTGATGACATGATGTGGAACATCATTTCATATGTTTATCTGCCATCTGTATATCCTTTTTGGAGAGGTATGTTGAAATGTTTTGCCCATTTTTTCAATGGGGTTGTTTATTTCCTTAGTAAGTTTTAAGAGTCTGTATATTTTGGATTAACAGGCTCTTATCAGAAATATCTTTTGCAATTATTTCCTGTCTGTGGCTTGTTTTCTGATTCTCTTGACACTGTCTTTCACAGAGCAGGTTTTTTTTTTTTTTTTAAATTTCAGTGAAGTCCAGCTTATCAATTATTTCTTTCAATGATCATGCCTTTGGTGTTTTGTCTAAAAAGGCATCACCATACCCAAGGCTATCTAGGTTTCCTCCTATGTTACCTTCTAAAAGTTTTACAATCGCACATTTCACATTTAGATCTGTGATTGATTTTCAACTCATTTTTCTTAAGAGAGAATTCATTTTTGCAGTTTTTTTTGGGGTCCATGGATGTCCAGTTGTTTTATCACCATTAGTTAAAAAGACTTCCTTTGCTCTGTTGCATTGTCTTTCTTCCTTTGTCAAAGACAGCTGAGTAAATTTATGAAGGGGGTCTATTTGTAGGTTCTCTATTCCATTCCATTGATCTATTTATCTGTTCTCTCAATGATACTGCATTGTCTTGATTGTGATAGCTTTCATAGGATGTCTTGAAGTCTGGTAGTGTGAGCCCTCCAGCTTTATTTTCCTTCAGCATTGTATTGCAATTCTGAGTCTCCTGACTCTCCATATAAACTTTAGAATCAGTTTGTTGATATATACACAAAAAATTGCTGGTATTTTGACTGAAATTGTATTGAATCAACTGATCAAAGTGGGAAGAACTGACATCTTGACAATACTGAGTTTTCCTATCCATGGAATATCCATTTCTCCTAGCTAATTTTTTTTCAATCTATATTCATTGGTAGGGTAAGGAAAGGAGAGGTGCAAGAGGTTTCAGAGTATTTACCCTACATTCAACCAGAAGCCATATTTTTTTTTTTTTTTGCCTTCTGCTACAGATTGTCTTTGAGCATAGGTTTCTGAAGGTAAGAAATGATCAAAATCCACTATGTTAAGAATTTTTTTTAAAGTTTGTTTTGTTTTTAATTTTTATTTATTTATGATAGTCACAGAGAGAGAGAGAGAGGCAGAGACATAGGCAGAGAGAGAAGCAGGCTCCATGCACTGGGAGCCCGACGTGGGATTCGATCCCGGGTCTCCAGGATCACGCCCTGGGCCAAAGGCAGGCGCTAAACCGCTGCGCCACCCAGGGATCCCGTAAAGTAATGATTTTGAATGTAAGGAGATATTTTTATTTTTTATAAATATATATGCACATATGTAACTATCTAAATATATCACTCTCTACAGATGTATATAAATATATACATATATAAATCTTGATAAATAGTAATCACAGAAAGTCCGTGTTCATCCCAAGTCCTTCACTTTTGTGATCATATTCCTTTTCAGCATTATGATCGGATTCAGTCATGAAGGTTATTTTCCATTCCATGATCATCCATTCTACTTCTAAGACTTCAATTTATCCACTACAAAAGTCCAAAAAATGTTACATTTTGAAGTACTATCACTTTTGCCTTCATTATAATTAACAGGAAATTAGAAAGTCAGAATGAAAAACTTAGCCAGGCCATTATGATCCAATAGGTCCATACTACTTTTGTTTACCAAACTTATTAGCTGAATATATGCCACTAATGATTTAGGTCTCAGCCGACAAGTTATACATTTATTTTTAAAATAAAAAATATTGAAGCCAATATTTCACAATTCATATCAGCTAGTCATTAGGTGTTCTGGTTTCATAATTCTGTTCCAAGGGTTTATCTTTGCCACTCATCAAGACATAACTTTTCCTTTTCCTTTATCCCCTAAAATCTCTCAATAAAACTAAGTTATTTTCTATTATAACTCATCTCCAAAAATTTTAGTCCTACTGTATCTGTATTTTTTGGTAGACCTATTTGCTCCAAATCTTTTCAAAGTGTGTCTTTTCTTGCTTTCTTTGCTCTCTTTTTGTAGCTTTTCCACTTCCTACAAATGTAATGGGAAAATGGCAACCTCAGGAACTGAGAAAAATCTAGTTAATGAATGGGAATGGAATGGAAAAGTATATTTTTTTAACCTTTATTCATGAAAGGAAGTACAATTTCAGTGAACTGTGTTTTAAAGGTTATAAGATATTGAGACCCCAAAATAAAGACTTTTTAATGTATCTTGCAAATTTTTTCTCTTCAAATACTTTCCTTTATTTTACATTTTTCTATTCACACTATGTCTAGTAACTTCCCCATTGATTTCTAAAGTTGTGTTCCACCTCCATCCTTTTATAGTGTATTAAAACAACTCCTACTCAAAACTTAACTTTATACTAATAATTCAGAGAATGCTAGAATCCCAATGAGCGACAGTAATGAAATTTTAGAATTGTGAGGTAAAGCTATGTGGATTTCTCAAAGTATAACTCTATAACATATTGATAATCAAAGTCAAACCATTTCATTGTATTGTAAAATATAACTCATTTTTCTTACTTCTATTTCTACAGATTCATGTAGCTTCTTGCAGGTGGCTGAGAAAGTTTCAGATGTGCCAAACTCAAAATACCAAAATTTGTTCTTCATTCTGAAAAAGGAAAGGAAGAAGCAGCTTAGGCAATTATCAATAGCAGAAAGGATTTTTTTAAATGAAGTTGCCCTGTCTTATATTATATGTCATAAAAAAGGTTTGAGGACATATAACATCATTCATAATGTAATAGATGGTCACATAATTTTCGAAGCTTAAATGTTGGTGTCAAATTGTATGATTGCCCCTGAGGAAAGTACAGGAATGTGTTGATCTGACAAGTTCAAGTATATCTTTGACTTTTCTATATATTGGTCGCTCAGATTTTAAATATGATTTTAGTTCATATAATTCTTAGCTTGTTCTTATACAACTTGATTTAGACCAGCCATTCTGTAATCATAAAGAGAAAAAAACCTGATTGGCGCTTTTTATGAGAAAAATGAGACTAAGCTAACTATGCTAAATTTTTCCAGATGGTTATGTATTCATTAGAAATTGGTAAGATTGAATAGCATATTAAAAAGAAAAAAATAGTGATTATCCCTAAAGCTAAAATTTAGTAACTTTGGGATAACTATTCATTATTTTTTTAAGATAAGGTCCTCCTTTCTGTGAATAATAGTGGGAAATTATGATACAAGATGGAAAAGCTAAAGAAGCACTAATAGTATTTATTAATATAACAAGAGTTACAAAGAAAATACAGTTTAAAATATTTCAGTATCAAAACTTATTGTCTCCCTTGACCCAGTAACCATATCTTTCTTTGTACCAGGTGAATAAATTTATGATGATATAATGTAATTTTACAAAGACTGACTAGATTTTTATATTACCCTAATACTGGATTTAAAAATTAATTTTCATGAAAAAATGCAGTTTTTAATTATACATATTTTAACAAGGTTTTATGCCCTCAATTAGAAGAAAATACAGGTATAAAGAGATACATACTTTCACACATAAAGGCAAAACAAAAATTTTTGTCATACTCAAATATACTTCTCTCATCAAATTAATCTTTTTGACTTACAAATGATGACATGTGCTTTTCACAATAGAATGTAAAACAGTTCAACAACTTAAAATACATGTGGTAAGGACCTTACTACTTAATTCAGCCCTATGATTAGTTATGGAAAACAACATGGAACCCAATACAGTGTTTATTATTATACTGTGTTGAATAGAGTTCTCTGATATGAAATTACAAATTATAAAAATAATCTCATCTACTTAGATATATTCAGTAATATAGTCTCATACAAGATCTTGTTTCTTTACAAAATTTTCACTAGCTTTTCTTTCCTTTTTTCTTTAAGATATTATTTATTTATTCATGAGAGACACACACACACAGAGAGAGGCAGAGATATAGGCAGAGGGAGAAGCAGGCTCCATGCAGGGATTCTGAAGTGGGACTCGATCCCAGGACTCCAGGATCAGGCCCTGAGCTGAAGGCAGATGCTTAACCGCTGAGCCATCCAGGCATCCCTTCACTAGCTTTTCTTGTATCAATTGCCATAATTGTGCCAGTAGTCTGAAAGTTTCCTATTCCTAGTATTCTAGTACCATGAATCCTCATTCTTTTCTAGAGAATATTTTCCTTGAGTTATGAATGAGTAGTTAAAAATAGATGATAGCTAATTAGATAAAACAAGGGTAAACATTTAACACCAAGATCTGTGGGCCTGAGCCTACATACAAATTTATATTAAATTAATGCAAATATCTACTTCAGAGAATACATGTAATTTTGCAAATTTACTCACTGTCTGAAGTTACAAAAATTAAAAGTATTTTCCTTTTGACTCACTCTGATGAAAACATGTCATTCAATAAATTAAGAGGGAAATATTGGTCATATGCAGTAGTTTCGAGACAATCTTAGGATAATAAGAGGATGTTTTATGATTATTTGGAATTGTCTTTCTACGTCCAGCAAGTTTTCTAATAACATTTTTGTGTTAGTTTTATCCAGACCTTCCTGGATTCATATATTCATCCACTCATTAATTCAACAAATATTTAATAAGGATATCAACTTCCATATGCTACTGTGATAAATTCTAAATATATAAATATGAATACAATTATCTTTATCACCAAGGAGCTCGGAATGCTGTAAGATTATGGGCATACAAAATCATTAAAAAGTTAATGCTCTTCAAAAATATGAGCCAAGTGTTATGGGGAAGTATTTCAGTGAGTCAACTACTTTTACTCAGGAGAGTGCAGAGAGCTTTAGGAAAGAAGGCAACATTTTAATAAGTAAGCAGAAGTAGGCCCTCAAACGAGAAAGACAAGTTCTGGGAAGTTTTAGGAGTGCAGAGTAACTTAAGAGAACACAGGGTATGATATAATAAGGGTCTGTTTCAGGATATGTATGTCAAGTTAAGGGGTTTGGATGTGATATTCTAGATTAATAGGATGCTGACAGAAGTTTATTACCAGTCGAGTGGCATGGCCAGCTCTGTTATATGAGCAATAAGTTTAGCAGAAATGAATAAAACGGCTAAAATGTTGAATGCTAATAGTGAACAGAAATGTGGCTGTTGGAATAGAACAAATGAAACATAATTGAAGGCCTCAACCAAGTAGTGATGGAAACTGAGAAGAGAGATTCAATCTGAAGAGCATACGTGAGGCAGCATCAATAGGAACCTAATTGTAATATTAAGATTGTACTAATTTCTGCCATACCAAAGTTATTTCTGGTGTACATGTCGGAATTTCAGAGCATTATCCCAGCAAAAGAAGGACTTTGGATTTATATGATGGTAGGTTCTGTGACCTAATGTATACTGTGCTGCAGTTAGAAAACTGAATACACATGCACACACTTATACACACATGTATATGTATGCACACAAGACTTTTTATTGCACATAATGATTACTCTCTATTTTTTTCCATTCTGTCCATCAAAATTCTTCAGTTTAATTAAGATGATGGGGAAGTTGTATCAGCTAACCAAAATATACCAACTTTAGTAAATACATAAAAAAAGAATTCTGAGAATTTACATTCAGCCTTTATTCACCATATTAGTTAGCATTACTGCTCATGTGCAAAAGCTGCTTTAAATTCTCCATTATTACAACATTTTATGTTTCACTTAGATAAATATATGGAGGTAATAAAAAACACATAGAATCAGATTCCACATGACAAATTAAGAGCTGTTAAATTTTATTTTTTCAACCAAACTGGTCTTTAGGTTGTAGAAATGCAAAAAAGCACATTTAAACATGTATGCTATTTATTTTTATGGCTCACATTAGAAAATGTTCCAAATAATTCAAACTCAAATTTGTCAGAGAAAACCTATCTATAGCTTTGGACTTTAAGAATAAGGGAACTGGACATTTAACACACTATGAAATATCCCACACCAAAGTCAAATATATTGTATTCTTAGACAGGTTTTGTGATCGCAGGTATGATGACAAATGTCCCACAAAAAGTTATTCATATTATTGTAATCTTTTTCATTAATATATTAAACTCTATTTCAATGAATTTAATTGTAAGTCTACAGGCTTCAGTTTAATATTTAAAGTGTTTGGCTACCAGATGTTCAGGTAAAAATTTAGAAAAAATTAGCTCACCTTTATCAAGATTTTCTTACTAATAGTAACTTTGCCACTTTTACATATCCTCAGGGAAATGTAAACGATCAGAGATTTTACTCAAGCAAAAGATCACTCTCTTCATTATGAAATTTAGTTCTAAACTTGGTAATTTAATTTCTAGCAATATACTTTCCTTAGAATTTTTCTTCCTGGTACACGTCTCTTGATTTGGTTTTTGTCTGCTAAGTATCGTAAATGCAGCAAACATAAAACAAACAAACGGAACATGAATTGCTAGTGCATTTCCCAAAAAGAATAACAAAGAGCCTAATTAGATATTAAGTTCATTGCTAATGAAGATGCAACATAAAGAGAGGGGTCAAACTGCCTCATTTATCTTACTGTAGAAAACTCAAGTCATAAATACACAGAAAGTTTTAATTCAGTAAAATTACTCAAATTAAAGGTCAACTTTTTTTCTCACAGATGTCTTTTTTATTTTTATTATATTATAAATATATATTATTAATATATTACTACTTAATGTGTATAAAACTGAAAAGGCTTCTATTAGACACATGAATCCTTTTTTCAAGCACCCTTAACTAAGCTATTCTATCCACATTGTATGGAAAACATGCTCATCAGATAAGAAAATAAACCCCTTTTGAGCATTGCTTTTCTTATGAAAGCAAACACATAAGGTCTTAAGTAGCTAGTTAAAAAGGATTTAAAGCCAATATGCTTTTCTACTCATTAAGGATGTTTCAAAAAATGTCATCTTTTTCATTAGCTTTCTTTCACTTTTGTCCTGTTCTGAAAACATTTCAACAGTTACTTCAAATCTGGTTTGAAAATTGTTGTCTTGTGAAGAATAGTGTTTCTAACAACTCACTAACTTTAATGTTAAAATTCAGTCTCCTAATTCTATGGAATATGGTAGGAACAGAACAGGAATTGTAAACTTGTCTAACATATCCGTGATAAGACATGCAGCACTGGTGGCTCGTGGCAACAGGGTCAGTGCCAAAAGTGGTACATTTAGGTCATAGAATCAATTCACTTTTGTTTTTCATTATCAAAAGACATTACACTAAACATTGGTTATAAAGTTACTCATTTATTCCAAAACACAGTGAGGTATTATTTTTAAAAAGAAACCACAAACCAAGTGGTTGGGCCCCAGTGGGACTTGGTTTCATGGGTGGACCAGCAGCCATCTGAGAGCTGCAACTCCAGCAGAGAGAAGCACTCATGGGATAAGGGCAGCGAACAGAAGGGTGGCAGGGCAGCAGGGACTTGTCCGTGCCACAACCATAGATTAACAACAGGGTAAAAGCTGGAGAAACTTGCAGTTACTTTGTCACCTCTTGAAGGCTGTAAACCATCATCTGTATGGACTACAGTAATAGGTATTTGTTCATAACGAACGCCATAGCCAACCAAATGAAATGAGAGATTTAATTTTTGCTTTTGACCGGTAACTCTAAATACACTAATACATGGTTATGAAAAAGGTTGTTCAAAGTTTGAGATTTTGGAATAAATGGCAAATTTTACTCCAGTTTATAAAAAATCATAGTATCAAGCATTTAAGTATGTAAATAATTATATTTGCTTATAGCAATTTGAAACTATAATTTTATGGCAATTACTATCCTTAGGAACATACTAGTAGCAGAAGTGACCCTATATTCTGTGTCATCAAATACTACATATTTTACTGATACCCTGAAATTCATGTTATTTTTTAAAATAGCAATTTATACTCCTTTCATAGCAAGTGAATACTGTTGATAATATTATTTCATAAGGAAGAAACAGCTGTAATGACTACAGTGGGGATATTTTATATTCATACCAAAGAGAGCAGATATTTTTACACATCTCCAAACAACAGGTAAAGCTATAATTTTTTTTAATGACATATAAAAATGCTTGTATCTAATGCTGATTCGTAAGATATGCTTGGTAAGTCCTCAGGAGATGATGAAACAAGCTATAGAAACCTCAGACAGAATCATATAATACTCCATCTTAGTTTGTGAAAAAAGATGGATATTTTAAAAATACAATTTTTAACCTGAAGTACTCTTACATAAGAAAAGAAATCTCTCATACAAAAGGATGCCTCTAAGGATAAAAAAATTGTATGATTTTTCAATTTTTTTTTCAATTCTCTATATAAAAGAGAAACAATATGTGGTCTAAATGAGCAGTTTCGTCTATAAGAATTTCTATTGTGATGCTGGTAATTTCTTTCCTAAATGTTTTCTCTGTTTTTTCTTTTACCAGAAATAATTAGGAATGTAAGAATGGAAAAGTATAAAAGGAGTAGTGATGCCACATTGCAAAATCTATACTAAAGAAGTATGTATACACACAGTAAGTTTCCAAAGAGCTGTGATAAATTAATAATCATACAAAATGTAAAACTAAACCTATAAAATGTTTAAATTATGTCCAAGCATGTTTACAATGCAATCTTTCAGTAATAGTTAGATCTTTACTATTAAATGTTTCATAATCATAAAAGTTACCCTAAGAAAATTGTTAGAAAGATTAAATGAAATTTGTAAAAAAAAAAAAAAAAAAAAGAAATTTGTGATAGCAATAATTGCTACTCTTATTGAGCATGGCACTGTCACAGGTGAACCCAATGAGGCTGAGAACTTCTCCCCACATCATATGGAAGGAGCATAACCTAACTCAAGAAATTCAAGGTTTTTTCCTATACTGTCTCTCATTAAATAAAATAATGAATGCAGCATCACCTGAAACTTTTTTTTCTAAGCCAAAAGGGAAATGTTAGAGTTCAGATAGGTCATCATTAGATGACTCCTTTGTTCATATTTCTATTTTAAAAGAGCTTTTATTCCTCTCTCCTGAAATCAGCAAACTAAAGATAACAATGTAATCTAGAGTTGACCGATGGGACCTGAGGGTAGTATACTATGGGCTTCCATGAAAGATTTTCCACTCTGGTAAAGAGGCACACGCAAAATAAAAGCTCTGTCCCTCCTTTCCTGTTTTTGCATGTTGCCAAATAAGGAGATTATAATTGGAGATGGAGCAGCCAATTTGCCAGTGTGAAGGAAAAGGCATGGGAAATCCAGAGATGCTAACCCAGATCCCTGACAGAGTTAAATGCCTTATCAGCCAACTCTGAAAACAGTCTGTCTCTGTATTTTACTCTTGTGAGATTTATAAATAAGCTTTTATTTATCTTGTGTATTTTGTTACTTTCTGTATTCTGAACACAGCTCATTATTGTTTATTAGATAATTTTCACACAAATTATTATGAATGAGATATTTGGAAAATCTAAATGAGGTGATCTATTTGTCATACAATACTATTTTTCTAGATGTGAAACTCTGTGGGAACAGATAAAGGAGTTAACATGGAGGATATCTATTCAACATAATTACTTGTGCTCATCATTTGACTAGACTTGACACTACCACTAAATTTGATTTTGTCATCAGACTTGGTGTCCTCTTGAATTTTCTAAAAATTATTTCCATGTATATATATTTGAAATAATCTTTGAAAAAATTCATAAAACAATCCTTTTTGAAGTATCTCTAATTTGCATCTTATGCTTTGATTGTCAATGAAGTCTGTAATGACTATTAAGCAGCTCAGAAGTCCGTATGTCTTTCCTTCACCCATCCCACTTATCAAATAATTTAAAAACAGTCATCTGTTGATATGTGAATTGATGAAATACACCATGAGATCACTGGAGAAATATTTAAGATACAGTATTTCTCACTAATATGAACAGGAAAATGTAGAGCATAGCCGAAATTGATAGTGAAAATGTAATTATGCTTTGTGTGCCTTAATATAAAAGAAAGCTATATCTTATTTAAATGGATTATTTTATTCATAACTAGAAAGCATCTATTACATGAACATTGCCTTCCATATGTTTAAAAACAAAAAGAGGAAGGCACTACAAATATGAGAATTAGCATATCTCCATGCCTAACTCTGGAAGCTAAACTGTTCTTCTCTGGTGGGATAGGAATTCATTTATTCCATACCAAGCACCTACGCTGGCCATGGTGCTACAAAAGGCATTGTAATTACATTTGTACATAAAATTAAAGAAGTCTGTGCTTGCACAATACTTAATCTCTATCAGGAAAATATCTTAAATGATTTCATATTAATTGTTGTAAGAGTTAAAACAAAGGTTTACAGGTTGCCATGAGCACGTACATAATAAAAGGGAAGAGCAAGACTTCCTTAAGGAAGGAAATGACAGTTCCTCAACCCATCCCTTTGCCTTATTTTAATTCATGATTACCAAGCAATCTGGGAGTTAATTTAGTTTTCGTGCATTTTGATACTACGGATAGGATATCTTGAATAATGGAACCGTATTCTAATTCCTGGAAAGGAATTACCACCTCCTCCCCTCTATTTTAAGTGATATATAGATTTTATTACTTAGTAAACTTGAACAAATGAGTAAGAGCCTGATCACTTCTGAGAGCCATGATACAATTATGTTTTTGCATTTACCAAAATGAGGATGAGACTATCATCACAGGCTTAAAATACTGCCCCCTGGGAGGGCTACTTGCAAGCCCAAAGAGCCTTCAGAGGCAGCAGGGACAACTAGTGGGATGAAATGAATTGAGTATGTTGAGCTAGATGGTGAAAGAATTGCTTGCTCATCCCCTCTCTTTCTACCTCTCACCAACTGACTTTTCTTCCTTCTCTTTCATTTTTTTCTGTCTCTCTCTGTCACCCTCTCTCTTTAATGTTCTAAACCAATCAAATATTTAAACACCAGTTATAAGAATATAGAGTTAATATAAGAATATAGTGTTAATATAGTTCAACAGATATTTAAAAAGTCCCTACTTAGTTTCAGGGAAATTAATTAAATGCAAGAGTTTCAGCAGACTTACAGTAAAAACAGTTCCTGTATTCTGTCCTGACACATGGACAACTCTCTACAACTAGAATATAAATTGAACGGTAACTTCAAACGCTTAAGAACTACAAGGAGTTCACATTATTAAATAACTCTGAATAATGACATTTAAAATATGTTTGCATATTAAAATATGAATGACATCTCAAATCACTAGACAAAGCAGTTTCATAATACAACATAAGGAGTTCATCTTGAGGAAAAAGATATTATACAAATATTTTTGAATACACATTTACTTTCCATCACTAAAAGGCCAATTAATACTTCTCTATTGCTATCCTCAGTATTATAAAATAATTTTAAATTACTAATTATGTTCATTAGAACATATTATACCTTGCTGCATTTTACTGTTTCTCTTAACCAATTTTTAGGTGCTATATTTTGAAAAACTTGCAAAAATAAGAAAAAAATTACACCTTTCTAGCTCCTTCACACATTATTTCCCTTACTTTTATTCTGTGAAGACTACCACAGTTTCACAAGTTAAAAAAAATACTTCTAATAAAACTTGTTTCTATTCTTTTAAAATTAGTTAAGTGTTTACCTTTTGTTTTTCTTGACACATCAGCAGTCCTTTTCTAATTCCGTGACAAGAAGCATAACTTTGCATTTTTAAAACGCTGTTCACCTTAAAACTTCTCTCACACTACAACTAAAAAAAAGGGACAAGTTTCCCTTTTCCCAGTGTTACTGAGGAGTGGTTTAACAAACACATTACTTATTGTGTATAAAAATGATACAGATAGGAATCAGATACTTGAGATATATTGAAAATATTGGTATTTTTAATCAAATTGAAGAATTATCTAGTCTTAACACCTGAGTCAGTAAATCTATTCTTATTTAGATTGCATTTTTTTTTGTCACTGATTTATATCTTAAGGGACCCAGATGACTCCCTGAAATATCATGATCTATTTTTGTTTATAGTAAATATGCTATAATTTATATAAAATATTCAGGCTGACTTGTACATAAACTAATTGACAGAAGTAGGCATTATAATTTGGGGATTAATCATTGTGCTGGTATATTCAAGTACATGTTGAAAAATCCCAAGACAGATTTGAAAGAAACATTTCCTCTCTTTTTCTCTCTAGTATTATCTGCAGTTTTATTTTAAAAATATGCCCAGTCCATATACTATTTCCTTCTATTTGAAATCATGCTCGTATTAACAGATAATAAATGAAGATGAAATCCTCTTGGAAATATTTTATAAAATAAAACTATTTTCAATTTATATTACCATAAACAAATCAATAAATCACCAATTTTTGCTATGTTGAAATACTTTGGAATATGTTGCATTTAAATAAAACGTCATCTGTACTTTTCAATTGAGGCAAAACATGTCCACAAAAATAGTACTAAAATCTGAACTTACATATAGGGTTGAAGTGATTACATTCTGAATATTATTGGATATTTATAGTCACTCATTTAGGTTAATGACTCATTTAGAGATGTCTCTTATTCTCAACAGATTATACAGATTAGAGAGAATATCTCATTGTCATTTTGTATCCATCAGTATCAAAAGAAAATTTCTGGGAGGCACTTTTTAGTGAATGGTCAAATACTCATAAAATAATCATAAGATTATTCATAATTATATAATATGTTTCAGTGTCACTAAATCTTAGCCAGAGTTCATTATTATGGATTCATGAAATCACATATGTGAGTAGGAACTCTATTTCCTATTCAGCTATTTCCCTAAAAGTTTAGAACCTAATCATTTGAGATAGATGAAAACAAAAACCAACTTCCCGAGGAACGAAGGAAAAGAGCAAAGAAAGGAATGTCTCTTAGTTGTGTTCACTCATTCATTTAACCAATACTTACTGAAAATCTCTTATGTTCCAAGTACTGTTCTAGTTACTGAATATTCATCAATGATTAAAATAAAGTTTCTATTCTCATATTGCTCATAGTCATTATTTGTCTAAATGTGAGATTAGATTGCTTATTATCCCTTAGAATTAATAAACCACTCTCTGCCTCTCTTCTCATTCTTAGAGCAGAGTATATATGAAATAAAAGCCCAAAACAAATATAACAAAATAGAAACATTTTAATCAGCCAATTTCTGGACTTCCAAATTGAATTACAATTGTATTAATAATTAAAGTATTACTGAACACAATGGTAGATTATTTAACGGACACGAATTTTTCCCAGTCCTTTATGTATGCCCCTATGCAGTGGGGCTATGCCACTTTTCCCTTCTACAGACAAATCTCTTTCTCCAACCCCTTGAATCTGGGCATCACTAGCTTTAGGGAATCACTGTGACCAAAAGAAATGTAGCAGAAGTGGTAGTGTGCAAGTTCCAGAGCTCAGGCCACAAGGGGCTTGTAAATGCCACTTTTCCCTCCTCTTGGAGCACTGTGCCAAAGACTCCATGTTGTGAAGAAGCCCAGGATGGAAGATGATGTGAAGAGGAAGATCCAATCAAAGAGTTGAGCCCTGCTCATTCATTGGTTTACTGCAGCTGAAGAGCTTCCCAGTCAATCCACAGAAACAGAAGACATACTTAATTGCTCTTGTTTTAAGCCACAAAGTTTGGTGTGTTGCTAACCAGAAATGGAGAAGACACCCCAAAACATGCTGTATATCTTATAATATGCTAAGCACAACTTATACAAAAGTCAGTAAAACTTTCCATTGCTCTGTCTATAGTCCTTGCCATATAGTGTAGTAGGAAAGATAGGAATTCCTCAAATACACAAATACTGTGAAATTGCTATGATAAGACAGAAGGAAAACTAAAGATACCTCATGAGAGGTTATAACTACTGGGAGGGAAACACATTTCTGGCACAAGTGATTATAAGTACAAAGGGCCTGTGGTAGAAAGCAGATACCTAAAACAAAATGAAATGAAAGAAGGCTAAAGAGTTAAAAGGCAGAAAGTTAGCTCAATATAAGATTGTACTAGCATGTTAGGGGCAGGTATTTAGCTTCACAGCCTATGTGTCTTATGATGTATGTTGTTAGTTGCAGTACACATACAAAATTTATATTTCTTTGGTATGTGGATGTTCTTTTGATAAAATTGTAGGGTATATGAACATTCAGGAAATGGCAGCAAAACATGTTATGAAAAGATCACCAAAGTGACAGCTGAATTTCATTCTTCAGAATTCTTGTGTAGTCAAACCTTCAGAGTTGAAACTAAGTAACCTAAATAAATGTAATAATGGAAATGAATGAGAGAGAAAAGAGCTCTAGTGATTGTGCTTGTATTTGTCTTTCAATTGAACAACTAGACTTTTACTTTGAAGAAAAAGAATATGATAGGGCAAATAAATATAGTAATAATCAGGGAAATCAACAAGTTTCTCTTATATTTGTTGGCTTTATACTATGTGGTCATCAACTTTATTAATTCAGTATAATATAAAGAATATGCAAAATTCTTAAAGTGTGATAAAATTTCCAAACTACTGCACTGTTTTCACAAAATGAAAGTGTCTTGTGAAAAAAGTAAAAATTATTTTTGAGCAGATAAAACTAGTAAAATATTTCTGTTAAAAACAAAGTTCTGCTTTCCTCCTAGTTAAAAAAATATAGATTTTGCCATTAACAACCCTGGAGTTCCCTTCCTTTGCTTTCTAGACTCGCAATAATATTAATGTCCAAAGTAGAAGCAAGTGACCATGATGAGGAGGCATTTTGAGGGATTATTGATTTAAGCAATAACTCCATAAAGAAAGGCAAACAAAAAGAAAAAAAGAAAGGAAAGAAAAATTCTGAATTCCTTTTGTTACATTCAATAGTCACAATAGAGTAATTTTCTCTCATCATCCATAAATCTATCATCTTGCTAATACTTCAGTAAAATCATTTCATTGTAGCATATAATATATATTAATAAGCTACTAGACTTTTTCTAATAATCTACTTTCCTTTCCACTTTAGATTTAACAATCATATAATAATCACTGTTCTGCTTGCAAATGAATCATACGCAATAGTAAGGAAATAGCTACGAGAGAGATGCAGCCCAGGAGAGATTTAATCATAGGAAATGGCTGACTTTTTATTTCCAATAACCATCTGCACTCATGGTAAATCAGGTGCTAATGAAGCTCAGGACCAGACTGCACGGGAGCATAAATCTCAAGAACCAAAAGTCGTGGAGCAACAGACTTAAGAAAAACAGAATTTTCTAAGGAAATGCACCAAGATTATCATATAGAAGGTCACCATCTGTACATGTGTCACATAAGTGAATATATTTGGTAGTCCTAACACCACTTTATGACACTGACTGTAAACATTAAATATATATCTTTCTTTTGAAACTCACCACTTTAAAATATTATGAACATTTATGGGTTTCCTCTCAGACAGTCAACATCTTGAGGGTAGGGGCTCTCCCTGCCAGTTTCGTTGTAATCTTCACAGTACCTTAGAGTTATAAGCAGTCAATACTTGAAAAATAAATGATGGGAATGAAATTATTAATTGTGGACTTCCACTTTTAGAACAGAGAAATATTGCAGTTTTTTTTTTTTTCTAGTGGACGAGGAAGCTAAATCTAAATTTGTTGGAAGGTATGCCAGAGATGAGATTGGACTCCAGACTTCTAAGCATTAGTCAATATGACTATGTTTTTTAAGATTTTTGTCTGTTATTGTAATCCTCAGTGTCATGCCTTAGTCATTGTTGGAGTGATATCGAAAATATGAATTAGGATAGAAGTATAGTGGCACAGGCTAACCCAGAACTACTAGTATAATTCAAATTCTGTGTCACAGAAAAAGATTCAAGTCTGAGGACTTGACAAAACATTGACCTTTTTCTGTATGCTAGTGTAAAACATGGACCATAACTGTTCCCATGATTATTAATGATTGCATCTTTAACTATCTGCAAATAATACAAAAGCAAGGGGCCTGGAATCACAGGTAAAGATGAGGTATGGGATTTCTATTATCACTTGAATCAACCTGAATTCCCATCATTTAGGACTTAATATGACTTCAACATTCTCACGTGTTTACTATGTATGTAGAAATCCTAGTGAACTGCTAAAAAGTCCTTTCTCTCACTTTTGTAAAAATAATCCTGTAAAACACCAAAAAAAAGAAAATCTAGACACTTGAGCCAATTAGTCTGTAATTACTTTATGAATTACATGAGGTAAATAGAGCAGCAGTTCTTAATTTCCAGTGGATCATGATACTTTGAGAATTTGATGAGAGTCAAGAACCTTCTTTTCTAAAATATACACATGATGCATATGTAAAGGATCATGCCTAAAATTTCAGAAGTTTAACAGTCTCCTTGAAATCTATTGATAGCGCCCAGAACTATGTAAATCAAGTTAAAAGTCTTGACTATGGTCATATTTGCAAACTCGAGAATTAATAAAAAGCCTCAAGGTGGTATGGGTAATAAATGACAGATCTTGAATGTAAATTACTTTTATCTCCTTTTCAAAGTTATTTGGTAGCCAGAATGTATCATGGTAGATCACAAATGCAATTTTCAACTTGTGTTCATATATCTCCATGAAATCCATGTGAAATAAAATTATTGTTCTCATTTAAATTGAGAAGACAGGCACAGTTTACCATCTAATGGATGCGACAGATTGAGAACAAAATATATAGATGTATAGACATATATTTATTTTGCTATTCTAACAAGAATTCATAAAATTAGAGTTGATTACATTTTATGCATGGGTTTTAGCTCTCAGTCTGTACTCCTGCATCCAGTGAATTTATATTGCTGTATCCCCAATATGTTGCCATATTACTTACTGAAATCTAATTTGCTGTTAGGAAGAGGAACATTTGTATATACCCTACAATACATTATTTTCACATTTACTGTTTTTCTCTCTCATTTTTCTTCATACATGGAAAAAAATGACTAACCTTTGTCTCATAATACAAAGTATTTTACCTGAAGCCAATTCCTAGTCTTTCCTCAATTCCACAAATAATATAAACTGAAGAAGGATTTCATGGTGTCTCATATTGTTTTTAGGCATATTTTAAAATAATGAATTATTATTAAAGATAGATTTGAAAGCTAAATATTAAATTTAAACTTCAAATTTCCTTCAAAGACTTCCTCTATAATGGAAATTATACTTTCATAATTATATCCCTATTGGGTTAAAAAAGTAATAGAAATACCTTAAAAACAAAATGTGAAGGAACATACAATTAGCAATATAGTCTGTAATGCAAATACCTTGTAACTTGTGGTAACAAGCAGCAAATGAGTCAAAGAAACACATGCTAAGGCACTGTAGTCATAATTACTTGCATCCTTGTGACTTTGTTTTTACTTGTTTTGTGATATTGTTACCATTACGAGGATTGTATATAATAGGAGGATTTACAGATAATGATGATACCTTGGAGCATTCCCTTGAACAATCAGCAGGTACCAAATCATGTTTATATGTATTAATCTATCACTTTACATATTCACATTATTTAAGGACTCATATACTTTCTTAGAAAACAAATAAATGGTGCATATTTTTAACTCTGAATATTATTCAGCCATAAAAAGAATGGAATCTTACCATTTGCTAAGTGAAGTCGAAGGGAGACAAATACCATATGATTTCACTCATATGTGGCATTTGACAAAGAAATGAGCAAAAGGAGAGCCAAACCAAGAAACAGAGGACAAATGATTATGAGAGGAGACGCAAGTGGAGAGATGGGTTAAATAGGTGATGGTGATTAAGGAGTCAACTTGTGATGACTATCGTATATTGTATGGAATTTTTGAATCGCTACATTATACACCTGAAACTAATATTATACTGTGTGTTAACTATATTGGCATTTAAAGTTTTTAAAAAATGACTAAGATAATTTAATAAAGCATATCTTTTGAATCTACCCATTTAGTTTTGTCCATATCTATTTATACTACATTAATCCAAGTTATTATCACTTGTTTTGATTATTATATGAACACAATTTGACAAAATTGTCATCTTTTTGGGAACTATATGGGATTATACCTGCTTCCCCTCTTTTGCTGGGATGGGGCCATGTGGCTACTTTTGACAAATGAGATGTTAGTTAATAAACATGATGTGAGTCATTTTAGGACTGGAACATTTAATTGCCAAACTCAGCTCTTCTGAAATTCTCTTCTTAATAGCAAGGTTCAAATATGTGGCTATTCTATCAACTTGGATTTTTAAAATATTTATTTATTTATTTGAAAGAGAGAAAGAGAGAGGCAGGAGAGAGAGGGGCAGAGGGAGAGAATCTTAAACAGACTTCCCACTGAGCCCATGTGGGGGCTCTACCTGGGGCTGGATGTCAGAGATCATGACCTGAGCCGAAATCAGGAGTTGGACACTCAACTGACTGATTCACCTAGGTGCTCTTCAATTAAGATTCATGATTAGTAAACAATGCTGCCCTACCCCTGCAAAGAACTTGGAACATAATAGAGATATTTTGTGATTTTCAATCACCCTTATTTTGGGGTTATTATCTTGGTATAACACTTTCTATCATTGTTGCTCCATTTCTAGTCTCCAAAGAGGAGCCATGTTTTGTCCATTGTTTCAATTTGTGAAAGTTACTGTTATATTTAATTAAATTGATGGAAGCAATGTTATAATATACTAAATTATTTTTGAAATTTTTCTTTAAATGTATTCTACAGAATTAGTTTTTTGCTCAAAATAAAGTTTGAGTTCATAAATTAAAATGTTAGTTGCATCAAAATTCCTAACCTAAGGTTGAAATGTCTTTCCTGTCCTAGCTCATGACTGATGAAAGAAGAAAATTGATAATAAGGAAGAGGGGAAGGTTCTTCACTCATTTCTCATGCAGGACTTCTTCTCTTTCTGCTCCATCTTATTATCCATGTTCTCTGACTTTTCCAATTTTGACCACCAGGTAGGATAAGAGATAAGGAGATAGTTCTTACTTGATTTGTACCACAGCAGAAAGCTTCAACTAGTACATTCTAGTTTTGTCATACTTTTAACATTGTGCACCTGAGTCCCCGCTTTCATTTTTTTTTTAAGAGATTCCTCCCTGTACTGTCCTCCATCCTTCACCTCTAGTGGTGAAGATATTTCTGCTGCAATTCTTGACATGGTCAAGTGCTTTATCACTCCTCATTTTGAGCTCCTCCACATCCTCTGGATGGCTGGCCATCTAACTTCCTCTTCCTTATGCTGAGGCAACTTTGTTCTTTCTGGAAGATTTAAAACAATCCCAAAGCAGCTCATGGTCTCCCCTTTCCTCCCTGCAGAACTCACACATCTAGCCTTCAGGCTACATGTTTTCCTATCAAACTCAGAGACCACACACTGCAATCTTCTGCTCTACTATCAATAGCCACTTTAGTCAGCTTCCCATCCTTTACCTCACTCAGATCTGACTCATACACGATGTCCACATATAAAGATTTCTAAATGAACTTCCTAAACCTTTTCTCCCAATTTTGGTTTAGGTGGACTTAGCAGGGATTGACTTTACTGAGAGGAGAGGAGTGAAGTGCACCTGACAGGGTATCTCCCTCCAAAAGAAATCCTCTTTGAAACTCTTCCAATCTCTACCCATTCTCTGTCTTATATCTTTGGTGTGGTGGAGTGCTTTAACTGTCTTAAAACTGGTTCTGTTCTTAAAACTGCACCTGTATTTGGAATTTACCTCAACTGAAACTCCCATTATAATAATCTCTTCCAAATATAAATCAAGTTTTACCAACTCCACCTATCCTCTAAACTCTCACCGACACCTTATTAAAATTCTCCAGTGACTTTATGTGAATTTAGGATACAATCAAATTAAGTCTATATAACTCCTTTATGATCAAGATCCGATCTGGGTTTTTAATTTTTTTTATTTAAATTCAATTAATTTAGATCCTACCTGTTTTAACAATTCTGTGATAATAAGAGCTAGTCACAGGGGTCTTCTTCGATTCTTATATGAAAGCACTTTTTTGCCTTAAAACAAGGTTTCTCAATCTCAAGACTACTGGTATTTCACTGTCTGTTAATTCTTTATTGTGAAACTATCCTATGCATTGTAGGATGCTTAGTGGCAGACCAGTCCTATCCATACTATATGCCTATTGCACTTCTCTGCCTCATGACAATCAAAAATGCTTCCACACACTGCCAAAAATGTCCCTTGAGGAGAGAGCAAATAATCCACCTATTACCTTAGAAACTTCACGTGATACTCCCTCTTCCTAAAAGTTTCTCTTTCTCATTCTTCACTTAGAAAAGACTACTTATCTTTAGCCCTGGATGATCAAGACTAAATTTTCTTATTATAAAGCATCCTATACTGCACTTTTTCTTTGTGACCAGACAGGTTTTTAATAATCCCCTGATCCTTTCCAAAGAGATAATTTTTTTAAAAAGATTTTATTTATTCATTCATTCATTCATTCATTCATTCATTTAAGAGAGAGAGAGAGAGGCAGAGACATAGGCAGAGAGAGAAGCTAGCTCCTCTCAGTGAGCCCAATGTGGGACTTGATCTTGGATCCCAGGATTATGCCCTGAGCCGAAGGTAGATGCTCAACCACTGAGCCACCCAGGTATCCCATAAAGAGATACTTTTTGAATGTTGGTACCTGGCACATGGCACACACCAAGGCCAGAACAACAAAATGAAGCCATTGATCATATAATTGAAGGGTGAGGAAAAGCCAAGTCTCTGTTGGGAGAACTTTCCAGGTAGTGTAACAGTTTTTATTTTATTTTAAATTTGCAATCTGTTGAATCCAAAGCCTTCACTGATGTTTCCTCTGAGAGCGGAATAGATACAACTGAAGGAGTAACCAGAGCTAACATTTATTGAACTATATGGTTTACACAAAATGACAGGTTCATTCCTCACAATGAATTTATGACTAGTATTACCTTTATTTTTACAAAAGACAAAACTAGAGACTGAGAAAAAATAAATTATTAGTTAAAAGTCAGGTATTGGCTTCACTACGGACCTCACTTTGCCCAGGCCAGGCATAAACCTGCCTTCAGTCTTTATACTTGCTCTTCTCTCTGCCTGCAATTTTCTTCCCTTAAATAACCGCATGCCTTTCAGCTCTCTATTCAAATGCTACCTTCTCAGAGAGGACTTCTTGACTATTGTGTTTAAAATTCAACCCCTGGGATCCCTGGGTAGTGCAGCAGTTTAGCGCCTGCCTTTGGCCCAGGGCGCGATCCTGGAGACCTGGGATCGGATCCCACGTCGGGCTCCCAGTGCATGGAGCCTGCTTCTCTCTCTGCCTGTATCTCTGCCTCTCTCTGTCTCTCTCTATCTCTCTGTGTGACTATCATAAATAAATAAAAATTAAAAATAAAATTAAAAAAATAAAATTCAACCCCTGTTGAATTCTGGCATTCCCTGCCATGTTTTTTTTTTTTTTTTCCATAGAACTTCCTACTTTCCCAAATACTGATGCTTTAGTTGTCGATTATCTGTCTCTCCCAAAAGACTAGAAATTCCTTGAAGAAAATGATCTTGTTTAATGGCTATATCTTCAGTGCCTACAACATGTTTTAAATTTGGTAAGTTGTCCATAATATCTGCTGAGTAAATTTAATACATTTCCAGCCTCAACATGGGGTCTTAGTATTTGATTCAAACCACATAGTATAGAGACCTGGATTGAAATGTTCTCTCAAACTTGTCTTAAGCATGCTTTAATTTTAGTTTTCCACAAATAAGGATACCAACAGTGAAAATGTTATACAGATAATACAGGATACAAAAGTATAGAAGTGGCCTTCTCCCGCCTCTCTAGTTTCTGTTCAGAAAGTAAAGCCCAGAGGCAGAAAGCAAGTGGACACCCAGCTTGCACTTGAAGGAAGCTGCCAACATGAGCTGTGGCTGAAATCAGAGGTAGCCTGAGAGGATTCTTCATGAGGCACCAAAATCACCTGCTATGATAATCCACCATAGTAACCTTTTATATTTCTCAAAACCCTCTTTAATTTCATAACTAACCTAATTCATCATGTAATATTTTAAATATATTTTCTATCCTTCTTGTCAGAGAGACTGTGAAAACAGATGCTTACTCTTATCACAAAAATAACCTTATATCAGATGAAGATTTTACAGCCCCCCCCACCAAAAATTAACGAAGTTACTAACTATGCAATTTTTCATTTTAAATTAAATCATAGGAATAATTTTCCTCTCTCCCTAAACCCATTAAAAGTCCAGTACTTTATAGCAGAGATGACATTGAATGATTCACAAATTAATGAAACCATTGTTACAGTGCTCTAAACTTTAGGGAATAGAGTTATAAAAGCCTTATAAAATCCTGACTGCCCCCCTCCTCTGCCCCTTCAGCAGCACGTGTGTTGCTTATTTAAATACTAAACCTATGTAAAGCCACTTTACGAACACTTTTGCACCAATTTTCTAAAGTGAATACCCAGATATTTCCAGGCAGGCAGATTGTCAAGCTTGATCAGTCAGATTGTAATCTTGTTTCCTGAAGCAAAAGTAGGCTTTCAATAAATGGCCAAACTTGGAAATTTCTCAGATAGTGTGAGAGTATGGAGTCCTTTCCTTGCTCCCAAAGCCATGGGGAAAATTTCCAGGAAACCCATCGCATAAGGCTACATGTGGCCTTTGAAATTTAAGGCAATACTTAGAATGTGTTAAAACAGGACTGTTTTGCAGTCCATGTTGTGATGTTACAGCAACCAGACTGTAGTAGAGGGGGTTCAGAACCGTGAGAACCCCTAAATTTGAGATACTTTGTGTCATGATAGTCTGACTTCTGTCTCAAGGGATTTTATCCTTTGACCCATTGTGCAGAATTGTTTCCTGATTAGGCTGTTTCAAGGCTAAAGGGACAAAAATAGGGTTGAGCAGCCAGCCAGCCAAATGTACCTTTTATAAATCTATCTCTAAACTTGTAGAGAACTCTAACAATGGTTTCATTAATTTAGCAATCATTCAATGTCATATCTATTATAATGTACTAAGCTCTTAAGAGAGAAAGAAAAAAGAAAATTGTTTTATTCTCATGATTTAATTTAAAATGAAAAATTGCATTGATGGTAGTCTTGTTAAACTTTTTTGATTTGCTTTATGATTAAAGTATAGACTTTCTTTTCTTGAGGCTCGTACTTTTGTCTACTATTCTAAAACTCCTCAGTGAACATTCTTATCTTTCTAGGACAGGTATGAAAACACTTAAGTGATTTTAATAAAACTGGTAATATGTACTTAAAACTTGGTAACAAATGCAGTCCCAAAAGATACTTGTACTAAAATAGTATATATAAAAACAATATACCTAGACAGGACCCCAAGTTATCTGTGGTAACAATAAAGCACTGTGTTCTCCATCAATAATCATGCACTTTATCTTGTCTGGGCTCCTCTCCTAATCCCTAAGGCTTCCTGGGGACATCTGCCAGAACCAGTTCCTAGCTCCCAGAGTGACCTGTGTTCCCCTTGGCTGTGTGCAAAATTGTTCACAGCTGAGGCTTGGGATTTTCCCTCTGAAGTATCTTCATAGACAGGCTAGTATTGTTCCTTCCTCAAAGAAATATGATGGTCTAAACCATCTAATGATGGTCTAAAATTTCTGTCTGATTTCTAAACAAAAGGTTTTCCTAGAAAGGAAATTCCTTGGATCTGCCGGCCTACTAAGTGTCCCCTACGAATCCACAGAGCAGTTGAAGTATATAAAAGTCAATCAGACACTCTTGGCATAGCTTAGACTTTACCCAGGCTGGCCCAGCAAAAACTGTGTAAATTGCGTGGCTTCAGGAGAAAGATTCTACTGAAAGTAAGAAATAGTGAAAAACAAATGAATTTAATTCTGGCTTATGAGGCCTCTACTAAATTTGAAGCTGTCCTCTTTATGAACATGGATTCTCTTTAGAGGTTCAGTCATTTTTATGGGAAGAGAAGATGACATTCTAATCCATCGGCCTATATAAGCAGACTCAAAAGTATAAAATTGTTAATTTTGTAGTTTTGAATGTTCATTTCTTAGTATGATAAATGTATCATAACTATGTAAGATTAACTTAAGGGGAAATAGATAAAGGTATATAGATATTTTCTATACCATCTTTGTAAAATTTCTGTGAATATAAAATTATTCCAAAATAAAAGTTGTATTTAAAAAATCAGTCGTAGAGGAGATCTCTAGTAATTCAAAAAGTCAAACATACAGTAGGGAATGGTGTAATCAATCTTTATAAAGCATGGAAAATTACCTGATATCTATTCTAGAACCACTGACTATTTTCATTAAAGACTAACATTAAATGCTTTTAACCAATTTGTTTCTTTATAAAAGATTCATAGATTTAGGAAAATGTATATGGTAGGATATGTACTGAAAACTTAAAAACTCAAAGGGACCATAAAGATCCCTTATTTTAAATAAATGATATACTTGAAAGCATTTACATTTATTTTCTTTAGACCTCCTTTTACTAGGTGATATATAAGCAAATAGAATTAAGAAGGGAAAACAAAAGAAACCAATCTATATTTTTGCTCTTGTTCATTATAAATATTTACACATTGTGATGAAGTATGAAAGTGGTTGTTAGGAAAACTAATTTGGGAGGATAGGAGGATATTTTTATTAAAAATAAGGTAAGGGATCCCTGGGTGGCGCAGTGGTTTAGCGCCTGCCTTTGGCCCAGGGCACGATCCTGGAGACCCGGGATCGAATCCCACGTCAGGCTCCCGGTGCATGGAGCCTGCTTCTCCCTCTGCCTGTGTCTCTGCCTCTCTCTCTCTCTCTGTGACTATCATAAAAAAATAAATAAAAATTAAAAAAAAATTAAAAAAAAAAAATAAGGTAAGACATAATGAGCTTGGGGAAAATGTCAACTGAAGAAAAAATTTTATACATATGTGTATATTTATATTAGTTTATACACGTGTATTGTTTATATATTAGTTTTTATATATATTAGTTTTTACTAACATCCTTTTTAAAAAATACATTTTTTTAAATTGTAGACAATTATGCCACATAAACATTTTAAGACTTTTTCCTATTACACCAGATTTCTTCATTTTCTAAATTTAGTATTTATAAATCCAATTCATTTCTCTGGCTTCATTTTCTTGTCACATTTTGCTGAATTCAGTGAGTATTTGTTTTCAAATCCTCTTTAAATAAGAGTTTCCATTCCTTTTCTTCATCTGTAAGTCCTTATCCATGTACAAAATCATTTTTGTTGAACCAACTCTCCAGTTCACATACCACTGTCACCAAAAATTCTACAATGAAATCCATCATTAGATGCCTCAAAGAAATTGTAGATTCATTTTTTCCCACTTTCTGTATCTAGTCTGTACTTAAGCTTATAGGGAAAGAAGAAAGAGGGTGGCAGGAGTCCTGATTAATGTCAGGTGTTGGTGAGTTCAATTGGCTTTAAATAATTGCTTCTAATATAATAATTCCTCCTTTAAACTCTGCTCAAATAGGCCCCTATCTACTTCTAGAGCCTGGAAAGTCCTCTTTTCTGATGACAAAATATACTAGTGTGTACCCTGGGTAGGTCCTAGATTGGCAAAGGGGTTGCAATGCACAGGAGATATGCACAGACTGTGCTGTAGATGAAAGTGAAGTCCCTTTGATAGAGCTAGGGGTGGAAAAGAGTAAAAGGCCATCGCTTATTGCTGAGGCCAGGGGCTCATTCCCTCTGTGCTATCACCTCCACATAAGAAACTCCAAAGGGTTAGAATCTGGCTTTCTCTGTTGTGGCACCAAGGTAATCAGAGAGTCTATTTACTTAACATCAATAAGCAAGCTGGTTAGAGTGATTTAAAACTTTTAAATATTTGACATATAGTGTATGGACCACCATTTGTACTTTTGCTCCAGGTCCTAAAAACCTCAGGATAAGAATTCTAGTGATTAAGATTTATGGAATGACTTCTCTATGTCAGATACTATGTAAAAAGCTTTACATGTACTATTTAGTTCATGTAATAATCTTTTGATGTAGAAATAATTCATATACACATCCTGCAGATGAGAAAATAGGAATTAGGGGAGAAGAGTGATCTCACTAATAGATTCTCCTTTTAGTCACAGAGTTTTCAAGAATGTTCTCTCTTCAACATTCAGGAAGTGGGCATCCATACAATTTCTTCCTGTTTTTGGCAGTGTCCTAATCACACTTTTTTTCCTAAATTATATTGGTCTTAGAGGAATGGTGATGATGTTTGCCAGTTTCGGTTTCTATCTGTGCTTAAAGTGGAATAGCACCCAAACTCAGCAATCCATGGCTTTGGTTATTGATTTTGCCAAATCTTGGTAATAATGCAATATTTTCAATATGTCAGGGTGATTTCTTTTTGGATCCTGAGGTGTGTGTTTCATATGAGCTCAAATTATCCATCTTTCTTCTCCATCTTATTTTTACAAAACAGTTTATTCTAAGGACTGGAAGAGTCTTCATCTCTGATTTCGCCCCTGATAGGCTGGTAACAATTGCCTGGATGGTTCTGCCAAGAAGGATCATGGGGCTGCATGTGCATGCAGCAGAAATGAGCAACTTAGAAATGCGGAGTGAGAGTACACCTTCTGTAAATTTCTTATCCACAATTAACAGAGTTCCTTTGCACAGATATACAAAAGGTAGCATTTTTGTCCACCAAAGTGTTATTCAATGAGGCACAAACAAAAGTACAGAAGAAAATGCCATGTATTCTTCATAGGTACTTTTCTTTTGCATTTCTCATCATCCACTCCCAATGATCTCTTTAGTACTTGCATACTTGTGCACGTGTATGCATTCCTGCACACATCACAAAGTCTGTAAGACATAAAGTGTAGGTGGTTTTATACAAGGAAAAGCCTTGATCCTGCTCACAAGAGTGTTCCTATAGATCCTTACTGATAGGCATGACTAGTTAAGAGAACTTACTAAGGGAGAATCAAAGACCAGAATAGCAACTCTTAGGAAATTAAGCATTCCATTTTAAAAGATAACTTTTAAAAGATGAGTGTTTACAATATGAACTTCCATAAAGTGTATGAGTTTTTATTGCCATGGGCTTTTCCCTGTAGCTACAGATCAAGAGGAAATAACAGAAGGTTCCTAAGGGATAAAATGACAACTTGGTTGGAACAACATTGAGTCTTGGAATGCCCAGTGGTGGTGAGTCTCAGTGAGGCCAACTGTGAAGCAGCAATGGAGCATGGTGGGCAGTGACAGCAGAATAGAGACTGAGGAAGGTCTAAGAGGGGACCCTTTAGGAAGCTGAAAATATGAAAAATATGATAACAATGTGCTGATCAGGCCAAAAGAAAACCCAAATACATCATTCCTCTCCTGATTGTCGATTTGGTCATATTTTGATAATTCTGAGCAAGAACTACTTCCTTCTCCTTTTTTTTTTTTTTTTTTTTTTTGAGTAGAATGAAGAGGAAGATCTGTGATAAAAACATAATTCAACAGGAACTTTTTTTTCAGTAACAGTTCCTATTTATAATGACTCCTCTCATGTCATATGAGGAGTATCTGAGGAGAACAAGGGGTCTCTAAATACCATTCCATGTCTCTTCACCTCTTCTTTGGAACTGTACCTCAGGATTTTATTTTAGATATAGCAGTTCCTGAAGAATACTTAGGAACTTTACGTTTCATATGATCATCAAATGAGTATTAGAATAACTTTGAATCTTATAGCTAATTTAACCAAATATGATATTTTATAGTATATAACATCAAATCCCAAATCACATAAGCTTAAAGAAGATGGGAGTTTCCTCATTTTTCCATTTAGATGGCAACAGGAGGCACACAGTCCTATGTGCTGGCCTCTTGGACACTGATTCCTATCTTTTGCTCACCCATCCTCAGTGTGTAGTTTCTATGTTCATGGTCTGAAATGGCCCCTGTTTCTTCAGTCCTCATATGTTAATGTGCCAGGCTAGCAGAATGAAGGAGCAAAGAGGCTCTTCTCGAATCAACATTTTTTTTAAAGCATCCTTCATGTTTGTCCCACACAACACATTTGCTGATGTCTCATAGGACATAGGCTCTCCTATTCACATAACCACATGGAATTTCAGAAGAAGCAAGAAAGTATAGTCTTTTGACTGAATGTACTATCACCCTAATTAAAGCCACTGTTCTAATTCTAAAGAAGAGGAACATGGCTATTGAGTTGTGTCATTTAACACAGGCATTTATACTGGTGTTTTAATAAAGCATGTAGTTTGTGTATAAGAAACCAAGACTGACTACCGTTTGTGGCTGTCTTTGGTCATCATCAATCATGAACTGAGAGGCTTTTATTTATTTTTTATTTATTTAATTTTTTTGAGAGGCTTTTAAAGATGAGGTATGCACTGCCTAGCGTTTCTATAAAAACCCACTTAGTCATTTCCATGGTAATTTCAGACACAAGATATCAAAATGTTAACAAATTTGTGAGGAATAGGCCAACCAATTCATTAATTTATGTAAACAAACTCTTAGATAAAAGGCAATGCCAATTTTGATAATTAGTATGTTTTAGTGATTAATTAAATGTATATCAAATACATAAAATCATATTTTCTTAGAAAACATCTTTCCTTATTCTAAACCTAAAATTAACTAATAGTATTTAAGGCTACGGTTAGCAAATACAGGTTGCTGGCCAAATTTGGCTTGCCATGATGTTGTGTAAATAAAGTTTTATTAAAATGCAACCACTCTTGGGCACCTGGGTGGCTCATGGTTGCATGTCTGCCTTTTGCTCAGGGCATGATCCTGGGGTCCTGGGATCGAGTCTCATAGAGCCTGCTTCTCCTTCTGCCTGTGTCTCTGCCTTTTTCTTTGTGTTTCTCATGAATAAATAAGTAAACTCTTTAAAAACAAACAGCACTCTTAAATGCTTGCATATGATCAGTGGCTGCTTTCACTATATAATGGCAAATTCAGATAGCTGATCAGATTGTCTACCCACAAAACCTAAAATACTTACGGTCTAGATTCATACCAAAAAAATTTGCTGATACCTAGCATAGGTATAACAAAATAAATACAAGACATATTAAATTTTCCTCATATTTAAAGGACCCACAAAACTTTATTGAAAAATATTATAGCTATATTTTTAAATTATATAACAAATTAATCAGTTTTTATTTTGGTTCTGACTTGTTCCTGGAGAATGGAAAATCCCTTCCTCTTAATAAACTAAACATTTGGGCAGCACTGGTGGCTCAGAGGTTTAGCACCGCCTTCAGCCCAGGGCCTGATCCTGGAGACCCAGGATCGAGTCCCATGTCAGGCTCCCCACATGGAGCCTGCTTCTCCCTCTGCCTGTGTCTCTGCCTCTCTCTCTCTCTCTCTCATTCTCTCTCATGAATAAATAAATAAAATCTTTAAAAAAATAAAATAAACATTTATTCTAATGGTTCTCGATTGGGGGACATTTTTCCTACCAGTGGACATTTGGCAATATCCGGAGACACTTCTAATTGTCACAACCAAGGCAAGAAGGAGGATAAGCAGCTGCCACTAGCATCTAGTGGGTAGAGGCCAAGAGAGCTAACCATCCTACAAGACCCAGCACAGCTGCCCACCATAAAGAATTCTCTGGCTCAAAATGTCAACAGTGCCAATGCTCAAAAACCCCCTGGCAATCAAGAACTCCCCAGACTGAACAGGTGGTTGCCATTAACCAACCATTTTCTTTGAAAGAAAAGTGTCTTACAGTTTTCCACCTCAGGGGTAATATCTTTGCCATATCCCCTCATCTTTTTTCTCTAAATGAAACACTACTTTTATCTGCACTTAGCAATTCAAATTTTTTATCACTCAAAATGTACTGACACTGATGAATTAATGAACTCTAATTCTGAAATTAATGATGTGCTATGTTGGCTAACTGAATTTAAATAAAAAAATAAAATACATTGACACAGTATTTCACACATGAGTGTCACACTAACGGCTAGCTACTGAGCTCTGTTCTGAAAGAGAAAAGGGTTCCATGGACAAAGAACAGGGGGAAGGATGCCTATAATATCATCTTGGAGATTCACTGTGAACAAGGCTATTAAAGGTCTGGTGGTGAAGACACCTGTGAACTTCAGGCTTATTGATTCTGTTAAGGAAGCCAGTTATAGACAAAGTTCTAGGGCAAATCCATTAGATCAGTGGAGTAAAAATACTGCCAAAATTTTCCAAACAGTATTCCCTAGATGACTCATTCAAACATGGTCATTAAAAAAAAAAAAAAAAAAAAAAACATGGTCATTAGTGGGAAAAATACAAGGATTCCTAGATAAAGAGGTTTGAAGATTACTAGGTTGGACAAAGTTTAATGAGTTTACTTATAGCAAGGGCTTTTGACTATTTTTTTTCGTGAAGATAGATCCTTTGACAGTCATAGTTCCCTTCTCAGAATAATGTTATTAAATACATAAAACAAAATGTAAAGGGTTTTAAAGGAAATTAATGGTAAGGAAGTACAATTATCAAAATAGAAAAATAAATTTGTGGCAAATTAATGGAAGTATTTCTTTTTTAAATATTTTATTTATTTAAACAAATGATAGGGAGGAGGAGGGAGAGAGAGAAGCGGAGGAGGGGGAAAAAGAGAAGTAGATTCTCCGCTGAGCAGGAAGCCCAATGCAGGGCTTGATCCCAGGATCCAGAGATCATGATTTGAGCGGAAGGCAGATGCTTAACCAACTAAACCACCCAGATGCCCCAATGCAAGTATTTTTTTTACTAACACACTAAAAACAGATCTGGTAAAAGGCGAAAGATTTATACGATCTGAAGAGAAACCGGAGTATGTGCCCCGATGTTTCTAGCAGCAAAGTCCACAATAGCCAAACTGTGGAAGGAGCCTCGGTATCCATCGAAAGATGAATGGATAAAGAAGATGTGGTTTATGTATACAATGGAATATTACTCAGCTATTATAAATGACAAATACCCACCATTTGCTTCAACGTGGATGGAACTGGAGGGTATTATGCTGAGTGAAGTAAGTCAATCAGAGAAGGACAAACATTATATGGTCTCATTCATTTGGGGAATATAAATAATAGTGAAAGGGAATAGGGGGGAAGGGAGAAGAAATGGGTAGGAAATATCAGAAAGGGAGACAGAACGTGGAAGACTCCTAACTCTGGGAAACGAACAAGGGGTGGTGGAAGGGGAGGAGGGCGGGTGGTGGGGGTGACTGGGTGGCAGGCACTGAGGTGGGCACTTGACAGGATGAGCACTGGGTGTTATTCTTTATGTTGGCAAATTGAACACCAATAAACAATAAATTTATTATTAAAAAAACAGATCGACAATAACTACCATAATTTTGGAATAGTAATGAGTATAAACAATATTTCACAATAGTTAAAATGACAGTAATGATAATGAAAAGGTGTGATTTTTAACAGGGACAAAGTCTCAGGTACTGCTATTATTACTGGTGCTTGTCTCCATTCAAACTGAAGGAAATAATGCCATGGAAAGGTTATTAAAAACTAAGATGGAAAACATCACAGAGCCTTTAAAAATGTCATGTTGATGGTGAATTTGCAAGAGTGATGGTTGTGGGACTTATTTGAACTTGCTTGAAGATAGGAACTATTAATTTATTTTAAAAATACAGTTTCACATGGCATGTGGGAGATTATGCTCTGAACTAGGACTTTAGGCCTGGAAGCTTCTGTTGCATTTATAATCATTGTCTTAAGCTAGCATTTTCAAATCCAGTTCAGCTCCATGATAACAGCTGTTGTTTTCTTTACTGATGTATTTCACTTTCAGAAGGGACTTTTTTTTTTTTTTCCTTTGAGCTTCATACTTGTTCCTAGCAAGTATCTCCACTTACATTCCAAGGATGAAAGGAAAAATGAATTGTCTCACACCTCTACACTTAGGAAATCTAGGCTGTTTGTGAACTTTTACCCTGACACGTGACTCAGTATCCAGTGTAATCCCCTTCTCATTAAGTAACCTCATTTGTCAAGAAAGATCTGTGGTGACGAGGTATTTTTTGACACAGGAATCATGATACAACCATGTGCCAGTTGCTGAAATAGTTGCACAGATTTTAGTGAAAAGCAAGAGATAAGTGAGAAAGAAAGTGTAAATTGTCAGCCCATAAATTACTGTTGCCCTCGGTCTACAGTAATTACAGCAAAGCTGTGGCTAACTGTCCCTCTGGTGAACTCCAGCAAACATGGTCTTTCAAGCTTATCAGCATATACACGTACAGCTCCTTTCCCAGGAGGGCTGGCCTCTTCTAAGTGATCAAACATTTTGATGGAGGAAATAAAGGGCAAAGAGGGGTAGGGGAAGAGAGACAGAGAAAGAGACACAGAGAGAAAGATTAATTAATTAATTTTTACATTTATTTAAACAGTCCTTCTCTTAGGAAACTTCTATCTATTTTATAGTTTCTCTAAGTGGTGCTTACCATTTTAATGACAATTAATAGGCATGACAAAAAAACAGAAAGCTAGATTTTATACTGTGGAAGCAAAATATATGAGACTCATGTAAACACTTTCTGAACTACAAACTAAAATGACTGATCACTATTCCAATTATTTCTTTTTACACTTTTGTCCTCTCAAAAGTCACATGGAGGTGCTCTACTATGATTCCCATTTTACAGATTAGTATTGTCAATTGAAGAAGTGTCCTTTTCAAGCTCCCATTGCTAGGAAACAGTGGAACTATGATTTGAAGGAAGACTATTACTGATTATGTAAAATGCTCCTGAAGCAGCATTAAGTAAAACAATATGCAGTTGTGCCATCTTTTCTTTAACATTGAGCAAAAATGCATAAATACCTGAGCAAAAAAAAAAAAAGAAAGAAAGAAAGAAAAAAAAAGAAAAGAAAAAAGAAGAAGAAAAAAAAAGAGAACAGTGTTTACTGCAGCCTGAAGGGATTTTGGGTGTTCTTCTCAATATTTAAAATTTTATGTATTCTCTAAATTTTCTACGATACTCAATTATAGTTTAATTGTCAAAAATATTATGAAATAGAAGTGACTGTATCTTTGCAAAATGTAAGAATAGGTAAACTGATAAATGTAAAGTTGCAAAGTGATTTTTATGGATGACATGATTTTTAAAATTCTTTCTTCTTTAAGGTGAAGCCAATTAACAATAGTGACAACTTTCCCAAACAACACTATTTCATGAAATTTACAAAATGGTGGATGCAGGGATGACAACACAAAAGAGCAGAGATGAAATCAGAAGCTTACCACACTCCCTTGTCCCTCTCTTGCCAACATGGAATAGACAGCTTTTACAAAGAGTTTCAAGTGCTGTCCTTTACTCCTTTGTTAACTCATTCTAAACATGAAGGCAAACACTCTTGGAAAGATTATTTAAAACACTAACTGACCTTTCATCAAAGCCTCTTCACATCTTGCTAGCATGAAGAATAAATCACAAATCATTTTCTATTGTTATTGTTGAAGCATATCTTTCCATATTATCACTGATTTAAGAGTTGATGTCTTTTTGAAAGTCAGACTAACATGGTAGCATTTGGGATGAGCCTTCTTTTGTGTGTCTGCTTCATTCCTTTGTTGGAGTTCTACATTTTACGTGTGTGGGATTGAGGAATCATGGAAAATTGCCACTTGTGTGATAAATTACTGTTTTCACCCATCAAACATCGAAAATGCTCCATACGAGCCTTGCACACCATTATGTTGTCCCATCTAGGACCCTTTGAAAGTCAGCAGGGTGCATCTGGCTGAAATTCAGTCAGGCGATTAAATTTATTCAAGCTTGGTGAACTTGAGAGCTTTCAAAAGGAGAGTAGCTGAAGGGATGAGATTATAGTCCTGACAGGGCTCTGGAAAGGTGTCTGACATCTGACTGCTCATAGTGAGGCATGATACCTGTTCCCATTGATTTGCAACAAAGTCTTTCTCAATAAGTATTTCCACTTAACATTTCCTCTCAGGGAACCTGTGCAGTTGAAGATATTTACGAGTTGCTTTCAGCTTAAAAATAAATCACCTCTAATTCCTCTAAGCGAAATCAATCAAAAACCTGTAAAAAATGGACTGGTTGTTTGGTCGATTCTGGCAGAAAAGTAAACAGCACTTCAGCTTTTCTCCGCCATTAAGGCCTAAATGGCCTAGAAAGTAAATCAATATTTCTAGTCAGCCTTCTGGCTATTGTTTAGCCAGTAGATATAGATTTGCTCTGGCTTACTGCACTCCTTTGGGACTAACCTATAATCCTCCGAGAGGAATAATAAGTTCGTTATCTAGTTCAGCCCTCTGTTGTACATTTAAATGGACCACATCCATCAGCGGTCCTTGTTAAAGGTAAAAGATGAGGGCATCTCATTCAAGCCCCTTTAGAGTGAAACACTTCCAACAGAGTGAGGGGGCATTATAACTCAAAGTTGTACTGATTGGCAAATAACTGAAAAACCCTAAGTGGGGGTGCAGGCAGCAATCTGAGTGGGAAGAGGCATATATCACTGTTGTTTCAAGACAGGAGATACTACTTATCCATTTCTGAGCAAACTATGATACATTCATAAAGCTATAGGCTACAGAATCTTTCATTCTGCCTTCTAATCCTTCTTTACTATTTCTGTTCAAATACTGGTGTGATTCCAAACAGTAAAGCTAGTCAGAACTTCCTTCTCTTCTGATGTGGCAGACCAAAATGTCTCCCTATCTTCATGACAGCAAATCAAAGACTCTCGCACTCTTATGAATTTCACATTAATAATTTGTTCTAATAACCTAATAATAAAGGTCTTGGGAATTTTGGAAGAGAATCTTGGAGGAAAAAGGTAATTGTTTAAAGGAATTAATTTTTACTTGGTTTTTCAACTTTCTTCTTTCAAGGCCATCCATGTTTCCTGGATTTCCTGGCTTAATATGAGAATGTTATCATGAAGGAATAATGTGTCTTTGAAGTATTTTAAACACTTAATCCTTGTGTCACTTTGCTGATTTCCAGATAAGAACCACAAAGAAGATGAATTCTGAACAACTGACATTGTCAAATGCAGATATTTACAAAGTCACATGACCTGTCTTCAACAAAACAACTACCACCACAACAACAAAACAGAAGACATTGGAGTTATTTTTCATTGAACCAAGAGTCACGGGTATCTGTTACTATGCCTTGGTCTGGTTTCATTCACAGATCTTTTTCACAATTTTAATTAAATAAAAGCATTACAGCAGATCAAGAAGAGGAAATACAATTATTTAAGTAAAATATCATGACAGAATTGACAAGATGGAATATGTTCCAAAATACACTCATTAGGAAAGGAAGTGCATTAATGAATGAATATTTAGAGTAGGTAAAATCTAAATTTATGGAGAGACTTTTGATGCTTAGGGAAAATATTTGATTCTTTGGAAATTTACTTTGGGAAAAAATTAAATTCAAGAAAAATCAACATAAAACTAGTATATATTCAATTTGTATGGAATTGTACCGCTTTATCTATTTTGTTTTTCACTGTATTTTGAGTAAGTGTATGGTGAGAGTATGTGTCAAAACTTGCTACTTGCAAGCCAAGCCAACTTTCTCTCTCCCCAGCCTATCATGTTTTCCAATCCTACTCTAATCTGGTGTGAGGGTCTAAGGAGGAGCAAAGGTAACCTGAAAGATAATGCAAAAGGGGTATTTTGTGCCTTTCAGATAAAATATATGAAAACTTGAAATTCATACTTCTAATTCTTCAGCAATGTACACGTTAAAGATAAAATGATTGCAGAATGTTAACTGTATTCTCATTGCATCATTGGATTAGAAACATAATATTGAGAGACTCTACTAATCATATAAATGAGGATCAGGCAAATACTTGAATTTATTTAGAAAACTGAGTTTTTATCTTTGATTTTATTTGAACATCCCCCCATTAGAAGAATCTTAACTAAAATTTTCCTGAAAATTAGCATAAGAGAAATCACTCCTAGCATATTTATAATATAAAGTAACATGCTTCCCCAAGGAATAGGGTATGAAGAGCCTGACAGAACCAAAGGCCACCTGATTATTTTTTGTCTATCAAGAAACTTTTACTTATACTTCTGATATTGACTGATATGGAAATGTTAATCATATAAATTTGCTGTTATATTTATTTGTTTCATTTTTATCTTGATGTTTGAAAAAACAATAATTGATATAAAAATATTTTCATGTCAATAGGGTTGAATTTGCCAGTCAAAACTCTTTAAGATTATAGACTTTATCTGGAAATTGTCACAGCTAGAAGACAGCTAAAAAAAAAGTGGCAAGAGCCTAGTTTACCTTGATATCCAGTTAATATCATGGTAAAATCTCCTGTTTATGAAAAATATTAATAAAATATTTCTGTACCCTCAAAATTATCAGTGAGTGGAACATAGCATGTATTGATTGTTGAGTAAATGTATATTTAAATTAATAAGTTAATGAACATGTATGAATATAAATTTACATTATTATTTTGTTTCCACAGCATAAGTTTAGACTGTTTATCAGCAGATCCCTCAGATCTCAACAGGGTTTCAAAAGGCACCTGTCAGAATGAATTCATCCAGTGAAGCAGACTTGGTAATGCTATCTGCACTCAGAAAGTGAAGAATGGTTGAAAATAAATGAGTTTGGTCAAATCCTATCAGAAGGAAATTCCAAATTCCACTGGCAAAAAGCAGTTCTCAATGGCAATTACAGCTAAAAAGCACAAGTCAAGGCTATTTGATTAGTCAGATTTAATTGATCAGAAAAGCTTTATTTTATACTTTGGGGGTACAGACATACTTTGGCATATAGATACCAATACTCTAGATAACTTGGGGTATGAATTTCCCTAATATACAGGAGGATAAAACCTCTGCAGAAATAACTCTACCCCATGTCAAAAGTGTTTTGAGACAGGACTTGGCAAATTATGGCCAAAACAGCTCTGCTTCTGTATAGCCTTTGCTTATGCAATTGGCTTGATGACATAGAACACCACCTTTGAACCCCAATCAAGCAAAATGTTATGGCTTTTGCACAGAAATCCATTATTTGCATTAGTAAACATATATCACCAAAAAAGCATCCAATTAGTCTTTTATTTTAATGTTATCAATAAAATATATGGAAATTTGTTTTCCTTTCTGTTGTATAATAATCTATATAATATCCTTAATTTTGCATGTTGGCCTGCAAATATTAAGTATTCACTCTTTGGCCTTTACAAAAAAAAAAAAAAAAAAAAGTCTGTCAACCCCTGTTGCAGGGTCTTGCACTGCTCTCTAAAAATCATAGAACATTTATATTGCTAATTCAGCTGAGAAAAACATCTTTGGGTCTTTCTATTTTTTCCCTTCCCCTCACCATTTATTTACTTATCTTTTTGGTCCACCACTTGCTATGGAGTAGCCAAGGATAATGCTTTCATAATTTCTAACAACTTACTTGTTTCTAAACCAGGACAAGAAACCCTGTGTCTACTATTTTATTCTAGAAATACTATAAGCAAGCTCTCTGACCTGATTTACTTAATATGAACAGTGTGTCCACCAACTCAGGGCCACACGACTAGGAACAATGAGTCTGATGTCACAGGCAAAAAGAGAAAGGAGACTGTAGACACAGCCTGATGCTGAATTTAAGAAAAAAAAAAAGTAAGCATTTATAAGTTCAGTTCATTTCTTTTTATCTTAAACAGCAAAAAATTAACCTTTTTTCATTTAATTCATACTAGTATCTAAAATCGGTGATGGAAAAGAAGATCAATTAGGTCATTTAGTTCCTTTCCTAAGGTTTCAATTTTCTCATTCAGCATAATAACTTTGGCCTGTCCAAATTTAAGTGACTGAAGAGATGAGTTTCCACAACTTAACTTGGGAGATATTTCTAAATCAAATTCATCTGTACCAAAGCATCATTAAAGACTTTGCTATTAGAATTATACTAAATTGTTCTCTGCTTAATTGCATCTCATTTGTCCTCTATTCCCCTTGGCTAGCCAAAGCAAACTTTTTTTCTCACACTAGATTTATTTTAGACCAGATAGTCCACATATATTATTGATAAAGAATATATCATTAATGGTTTCTGTTTACTGGATATATTATTTCTAAATGTTTGTGTTCCTTTGCTTAAACTGGAGTGGAAAGGAGAATCTTTTATTAAAAATTAATACATTTCATAGGAAAATTTCTGAAATTAGCAAGGATTCCAGTGGCTTATGCACAACCCCTCTTAGCTTCATTTTTCAACACATCAAACCATGAACACCCATATAATTTGCTATTATATGTGCACTTTCTTCCTGCTATCCATTTCCCCATCAATTCTCGCATTTTGATTTTCTGAAACCTCAATCACATTAAGCTTTTCTTTTTTTGCAATAAAGCATAGCTCCCCTACCCCTCATTGATTAAGACTAACTCAAGAAATTGTAAGGATGTTAGGTTCAACAGCATATTGTTTGCTCTTCCTGCCCAATTGATGGATATCCTGTAACACAATCTTGAATCCAAAAATGAGCTGATTAAAGAAGTATTAAGAAAATCCATATATACGACTAAGTCAATCCATCAGTGTTTTGCTCAGTAAGGTCAACTTTTTCTGTATGTACAAAATACCACTGCCAGGAGATAGTAATGAACTACAACCTTTGAGAGTGTTGCAACAGGAACTAACGACAAGGAAACATTTGCTATTAGAGCAAATAGACTCCTAATCAACATATTATTGATCCTTCATTTTTGTCAAGGTCATTTTGTGCTTTAAAAAATGATCCTACGGTATGGCTTTAATAGGAAAAGTGGACTAATTTGATTTAAAGAGTAAATGCTATTAATTATGAAAGACAGTCAATAAAAAGCTTGTTCTTCCAAACATAAAGGCAAATCTTGTACTGCCTTTGATTTATGGTAATGAATACAATGATGAAATATTTTCACTAGTATCCCTTACTCACTTCCATCCCACTTTTTGCTCTTTTTCTTGATCACACATTAGAAAAATCTCATCTTGGTAATTCAAAATGAATTTTGGTTAATTTTATTAGCAGGCATTTTATTTTCAATAGATAAATCTGTTATTCAGGAGTTTGAAATTATTTGTGCAACAAATGTGTGAAAAAGAAAAAAGTCCCATTTTATAATTAAAGTTAGGTAAAAATTTTAAAGTAGCTTATTATAAATTGTTGACATCTAAACTTACCATATAGTGATAAGATTTAAGAATCCTAGCATTCTAAAATCTAGGAAGTATAGAGTTTAGAGAACAATATGTGTAAATAATATCTTGCATATATACAAATATGTACCTTACCATATGTATAAATATGTACAAATACTAATTATGCAATATTTTAGATTTTTGGACCTATTAAAGTCATTCTATTTTCAATTAACTTATTGTTCATAATATTTCACCCCAAAGAAACTAATATATAAATTACTTAACTGGTAATAAAATAAACTAAATGAATTTATGATAAGTAAAATCCTTTTAACACCTAGGCCTAAACTATTGAGAATTACTGTTTTCTCCAAGAAGGGTAAATAGTTTTCTTCTGAAAATTACTTCATTGTAAGCAACACAGGCTCCTCTATACACCACTTCAATAACATACAATTTCTTTGTTATAAAATATGCATTTGAAAAAATGCCTTCAATAAGTTTTCCCATTGTGGGTCATCAATATGTGAATTACAGTTTGCCCTCGTGGAATGTAGTTACGTGACTGTGTCACCAGAGAATGATAGGGCACATTTAACCTTACCTATATGTAATGATGCTATTTTCTTCTTCTTTTTATACAAAAGTAAGCTGATTGATTGGGAAATAACACATTTTAAATATGACTGAAAATAAGTAAATGCAAATTCCCAGAATCTGCTTTGCTTGTAAAGTGTTACCTGAGAACTCCCAAATGTTATCCTAAATTTTACTGCAGATTTACTTATTGAAAAAAGCAATTAGCAGCAAAGTGGAAATACAATCGTTTATCTTGTAGGAAAACAAAAGGCACAGAAGTCTAGCTTTGCATGGTGATTAAATGATCAAAACTTTACATAGAATAAATATTTTAGGCCACTTACCTAAATTGTTAGAAGAGTTTATGTTCAAGAAACACAAAGTATGTGGGTTTACCATTATTTATAAATTCATAGACATTATTAGTCAAACTTTACGTAGTGAGATTTATGGCAAAGACAATACTCAAACTCACGTCAAAGCAGGAAGAACCCCAGCTTTATGTGGCCATGGACCCAAAAGCTGTTGTGAGCTTTTGTTTGTTGATGGAGCTTCTTCAAATAGCATAATATTTAACAATTCTGGGACATGTAGGTCAAAGCAAATAACATATTTAAACAGAATCAGTATTTTATTTTTAAAAATGCTACATGCCCTGTGTTTTATTGTGTTTCTGGTTATATTTCATACTAGGGTGACAATATACTTCAATCACACCCAGTTCTTGCCACAGCTGAATCTGCCATGCAGTGCAAATATCTATTAAGTTTATAGAGTCATAAAACTCTAAAGACCAGGACCAGAATGAAAACATATAGGTTTTCAGTGAATGAAAGAAGCAGAATATGTTGCCCTCTATCTGACTGATTTAGAGAAGGGAGAATTCCCAACTCTGAACTGGACTTAGAAATTATCTAATTGATTACCATGCTTCTTATTATAAAAATTATGTTATACATAAATATTGAAGGGATAAAATATTCTGGACAAGGTACTTTTCAAGAATCCTGAGAGAGTTCTGTGTTTTGTTTTGTTTTTACTGCACAGACTAGAACATGGAAATCTCAGTAAGAGTTATAGTTTTCCTTGCAAGTTCACATAGCAAGACAGAACATGATTTGAATTTTTTTTTTGATTTGAATTTCTTAATGACAGAAGATGAACATTAATACTTGGGCTTTACTATATGAAAAGTTGAAGTTACAAATGTCAGTGTTATTGGTAAACAATGGTCCCAGCACTGAGCTGTGGATGTTTACTGACTTAGACTACTGAACCACACAGAGGTTATTTGGGGGATATAGTAATATCAGTGCTTATTCACCTCTTTCCCCTTTTCTATAAACTCAGTCACTGGAAATATTCTTAGTAGATCTTCAAGTTTCACTATGGTTAGTTAGCTCTTTCCTTCTTTTCTCCTGTTAAGGTAGTAATGATCACCTCTAGTATATGGTTTCTGCAAGTTTTGTAGTCAGAACCATTGAATCCTTCTACTAACATAGCTGCTTTTCCTACTACACTTCTTCATTGTTTATTTTCTTCAGCATTACAGGCTCATTCACTCTTTCCATCATTACCGTTGACCTGCATCATTACCATCATGGTCCAATGGATCTTTCCTTGCTGTATTCTCTCTCTTCATTACACATTTTCCCTTCTGTTTGGTTATATTTTATTTAATGTTGCTGCTCTTATGCTCTCTAGCTTTCATATGAAAAACTGACTTGTTCTTGTCGGCTACCCAGAGCACTTATTATTTGGCTGCTTTCTTAAATGTAATCTTTGGATCTTGAGGATCTTCCATTTCTTTTAGAGAAATTAACTGTTCCTGGGTGCCCAACAACTAGACATTGCTTTAAAAAAATTGGGAGGCTTCTTTGTGTTTATATATGTTTAAGATGAATGGAGGTGCAAGAAGCCTGATTTTAGATAGCCAAAATTTTACTGCAATCTCTGAACACTTAACATTGATATAAATATTGGATTCACTTCAAAGAATGCTTTACACATTGGGGAAAATGTGACGTAGGGACCATAAATGCTTACCTACTGCAACTACCTAAATATCTACTTTGATCTCATCCTCCTGAATGATTTTGATCAATGATAATGACCGGTTGAAAAGATTAAAGATGGTAAAAATAAAAAATGCCAAGTTTTATGGTACTCATTGTGAAACATTATGCTAAACCACATTTACCAATAAATAGTCTCCTATGTTTCCTATGAGCTGAGGCCTTGAAGATGTCCTTGTAAACACAAAATGAGTAATTAGGAAAACAGAAAGGAAACTTTATAATGAACATCAGTATGATTAGTACATGATTCTAAAGACATAATTCATTCAAAAGGCTGAGAAACTGACAATCAGTGCTTTAGGGACAAATTCACATTATAATATTGACAAATCTACACTATTATTTTGAAAATGAATAGTGTGGCAAAACTATGACCACTTTTATAAAATGGAAAACTAATTGAAATGTGTGAAGGTAAAGTCTTAGTCTGCTTATTATTTTGTTGTTCTCAGATGAGTAAATCATCTACACAAGTAAAGGACTTAGTAGTAATTTATTTCCAATGAGCTAGAATGAGGGTGTAGCCAGAATAGTGTTCAAAAACACATCATGGGAGTGGAATTAAAGTAAAAAGTGGTTGATGGCTTATTATCTGGAGTTATCTATAAAGTAATGTGAACTCTGACTCTAACCCATAGAATATGACTAAAAAAGTACAGGAACAAAGATAAAGCAAGGTATTTGTCTATGGAAGGCCCTGATTTTGAAAGTTATTTAAGGTTTTAAGTTGGTTATCAGTGGTGGACCCAGTCTGAGGCTCAGGAACAAGATCTGAGATCTACTTCAGTGAATCTTCAGCAAGTCATCTGAGATGAGACATGTCTGCAAATCCTGCATATCTGGAAATCCTACTCAAATTTATACTCGGTGGACATGGAGGAATGGTATGGTGAAATCAGTAAAAAATTTGTAATCAAGAGATATGAATCCATGAGTTTGCTCTGAAACATGTGAAACAAGAATCTGAATGAATATTTGAACTTCTTTATGCTTTGTTTTCTCACTGGTAAAATAGTACTATCATTCCTTAAAAAGTTGGTCTCAAGCTTTTGAGAATAGAGAATATATCTGAAAGCACTTTAGTATACAAAACTATATTATTATAAATAAATAAGAATAAATCTATATCCACAATGTTTTTGGATATGGATCTAATTATCAAAAAATTAACACTCAAGTAACACTCAGTTATCCAAGAATTACGTATAACTATTTATTGTCATAAACATAAATATTAATTAGACAAAATATTTAACTTACCTGACACTAGTTAAAATCAGAATAATTATATTTTATCACTAATACAAGATTACTCATGTATTTTCAATTATGAAGAAAAGATGTTTCTATAATATTAAACAAAGATGAACATTTAGAATCCATATTGAACCACATTATAACCTTTAATTCTATAGCCAAGCATTAAGGTTTGAGGAAAAAAGTGAATTGATTATCATGTAAGTGATTGTCCTATATATTTGTTTCCATGAGAAAGTATCTTTGATTTTGGCCTAAGAAAAAAGAAAGCTTAAAGTTGATCAGGCTTTAATTGAGTCAGACTATGGGATGACATCCAAAATATGTGTTTCTAGAATGGCAAAGAAAATCACTTCAACAGGGCATTCTTTGAAAAAGCCATTTCTCTTGAAGTTCTCAAAAGAGGCAGAACAGGGAACAGACTCTTCTGAGGCCTTTGAAAATAATAAAATGAAAAAAATTAACAATCCTCAGACTGCCAGATTTTTTCCCCTTTGATAGAAGAGATATATAAAGACAATAATAACAAAAATTTTAGATTATTAAAGAAGCCACCATGATTTTTGACAAAAACAATAGAATTTCTTTTCAAAGTTTTCTAAGGAAGTTCTACACAGTATTTAACAGACTCAAAAAAAGTGCATTTGTAAACTCAAGTCTGTGTAAAAATATTTTTTTCTAAAAATCCATTTTGAAGTACCATATAAATCTCTTCAATTAAATTGGGAGTCTAAGATAAAAACATCCTTAAGGTTGGCCTCAGAGTCAGGACCATGATATTACTTCCTTCCAACACTCAGTAATGCCAAATATAATGCATATTCAATAAATAGTAAGAATAACCCACATATTTCCTTGCATTATGTTTAATAATTTGTGACTCTCAGAAAAGGTAAGCAGCAATTCCTTAGAGAAATCACCCAAGTAATCCAATCAAAAATTTTATTATATCAAGACTCTTCTGCTGTTTCTGCAGTGGCCAAATACAAGCATATATATTGGCATTTGGACAAATACCGGTGCCTATAGAGAAAGCACCATATTCTCCAGAGATCTGGCAAGTAACAGACTCTATCTTGCCAGTGTAGAAATAGCATTAGAGCAAGACTAATTGCTGGAAAGCTTGTTAAGAAAGATTTGTCATTCAGGATGATAAAAATAATCCCACTTTTCAGAGTACATTCAAACTTTTTTTTAAAATTTCCAGTATTTAATACAGATCAAAACATTTCCATTTCTACAAGCGAATGCATTTTATGTAATACAGTTATTTCCTTTGATTTGAGTTCAAGCAGGGAAGCTGAAATGAAAAAAAAAAATTCTGTCTAGACGTACCATGTTTGTTCCTTGTATAAGATGAAATTTATTAAGCCTGAAATGTGGCTTAAAGAAGTATTCATGTGTTCCATAAATATCTTATTGAAAAGTAGTAATTCCAAGAGGAATACTTATATATATATGTGTATAAATATAAGTGTATATAAGTATACACACACACACACACACACACTTAAAAATACAGTAGAGTGTAAGCAGTTTAGATTGCAATGATGAGTCTAGAAGTTTATAGTGAAGGGAGAGTTCCCAGGAACCACGTTCTAAGCTATCCTCAATTGCTTTTCAGTGCAATGTGCTGCCCTGAACCAGAGGTAACGTCTTCTAATTTATAAAATGTTTGTAGCAGCAGCAGCCAGCACCTCTCATGACCTTAGTAACCTGATTCCATCAGGGACAACATCTCTAAAAAATCCACTGCCTTTGACTATTTTAACTTTTGGTTCAAAGTTCTGATTTTTAAAAAATGTTCTTCCCTTAAGTTAGAGTCATAATAAAAATGTATTCCATTGTGCAGGGCCAAATTGCTAGTCTTACCCAAACAAAGTCTAGTTAAGCCAATTTCTTCACTCTCAAACTTTAATAGTAATGTCAATATAGTTGTTGGATTTCCAGCATCTAGTTTCCTTAGCTACCCTCCCATGAGCCCAAGAAAGCGTATCTGTAACACAAGAGAGCCAACATAACCACAGTAAATAAAAGAGAAACATGTTATGATGTTAAGCCATGTGCACTGCTTGGCATTCATTCAGTTCACTGTAGCTGAAAAAATAACTGTGAGGCTCCATATCCCATTAACACAGTGTTAATTATTGTCATTGTCTCATCAGTGGTGTGTTTATGACAGCTCTGGCTGACAGGAATAGTGGGATGTTCTGTCAAGGCCATCACCTGATGAGATTTTTATTGGCAAAAGATCTTTCTGTCCTTTACTCAACTATGTTAGGGGAATCAGGGCTTCATTAACTCCAAACATAATCGCTTGCATTAGGCCAGTTTTTAAATGTTTCAAATAACTGGTATAATAGCCCCTTTCTAGCATTATTAGTTAACCAACTCACTCTCTAAAAATGAAAGAGACTTTTCAATCTTTCTCAGCTCAAAAGGATTCCATTTGATGGTGGCGAAAGGGAAATCCTGCCTCACTGGGGGAGACTTTTTAAATACTAAGAGGAATTTTAATTCCCTTATGTGTGACACCTGTGAGTAAGAGTGATTCCACAGGGGGAAGAATTTACATCAAGAAAAAAAAAAAGCACAATAATTTGTACACACACACACACACATCCTATTCAACTAATATGAATCCCTGCCCTGCTGCTTTTTTAAGATGTGGGGAAAAAACTTTTGAATTTTTCTCAATTAAAGGGGTACTTCACATTCTTTGGCAGAAACTAATATTTACCACTCTCTACCTCTGTCTCTCTAGACATAAAGATTATATGAGAAAAGTACATCTGTTTCATTTCTTATATGATTTTAATTTTTAAATAAAAAAGAGTATCATTCATACCATTTAAATTGCTTTATCACAATTTACCTATTTCTATAGGTGAAAATATCTCAAGCTAAAGGAAAGTTACTTATAATTTCAAATTATTATCATAATTCTAATTTAATGATAAAGATGACACTCCTACCCACATCAAATAATGCCTAATTTTAATCCCAAGAACATATTGTTTTTCATTTTTTCTTTTACTGGTTGCTAGTTTATGTGGTTGGGGGAGTACTCACAGTATAATAAATGGCTTATGTGAATAAGTTCACTTGGTCATGATCGTGTATTCACTGAATATTGGTAGAATGGGGGTGGGGCAGGAAGTGTTCATATGTGCTGTATAGGTATGGTGAAAGAGTAAAACCCTCAATTCCTCTAGTAAAAGTGAGGAGATAATATCTCACATAAAAAATCAAGAAGTAGCAATATGAACATATTATCTGGAGATCTGGGGAGACATACCAAGGAATAAACTGAGGTGGTAGAGGTGACTGCCTCTGACAAATATGAAATGAAGGAAAAACAGGAACCTGATCTTTTTCTAAAGCCTATTATTTCTTAAAGCTCTTTAAATTTTTATTTATAAGTACATACTTATACATATGTATGTATGTATTCTTTTACAAAATAAAACTAAAAAAAAACTATATATTTTTAATGATTCTGTTTTCTCATTTATGTCACAGGAGTCAAATTTGCTGCCTTGCTTAACCTGCAATTCCATCATGAGAATGTGAAATTTATGACTATGACAGTGTGTAAAGACAATTACCAAAATATGAGATTATTATCAATAGTACAGAGCTAGGTGATAGGTACAATAACTGCAATAGCTAATTTTTTGTATCAATTTGGCTAGTCTATGATACCCAGCTATGTGACCAAACACTAGTCTATATACTGCTATGAAGGCATTTTTTAGATGTGATCAACATTTAAATCAGTATACTTTGAATAAAGCAGATAATTCTCCATAATGTGGGTGGGCTTCACCCAATCAGTTGAAGACCTTAAGAAAAGACAGAGGTCCCTATAAAAGAAGGAATTCTGCTCTGCAGATTGCAACATAGAAATTCTGCCTTAGTTTCTAGTCTTTGGATTCATTATTGCAACACTAATTTTAACCAAAATTTCCAGACATCTAGCTTCCCCTGTAGATTTCAGACGCACTATTAGAACCCACAATTCAATTGCATAAGCAACTCCTTAAAAAAAATCCCCCTCCCTCTCTCTCTGTGTATATATATGTATATATATTAATATATATTATAATATATTATTTTACTATATGTGTGTGTATACAGACACACAACTACCCTATTGGTTCTGTTTCTTTGAAGAATAATATATATTATAATATATTATTTTACTATATGTGTGTGTATACAGACACACAACTACCCTATTGGTTCTGTTTCTTTGAAGAACCCTAATATGCTATTTTCAGAAGAAATTGCATACATTTACAAACCCTTTTTATAGAGCAAATTCAGAATATCTCCCTTAAATAACAAAATGCCATATACTCTAGAGTAAGGTCTCTTATTGTGTCATAATCATTTTATGCTCCTAGAGAGCAGTACATTTCTGCCAAGAGATGCCACCTCCTCCTTCCTCTAGCATTATGCAAGCATGAAAGTAATTAATTCTCATGCTTACTTGAGTTTGGTTTGGCTTTGGCACAGCATGCTTTCCCTAGCAAACCATAATTGATTCTAAATAATTGATCAGTGACGAACATTCAATTTTCTTTATCTTCTCTTCCTCTCATTCTTTTATGATATATGTTTCCATTGGGGAACCATTTTCACTTGAAAAGAAGCCCCAAATGCAAGGCCTTTTAGTGATCAAATCAATTTATGCTGCTCTCTGCCAATTCACATCAACTCCACTGCGACTCCTCTTGGAGAACTCTTAGGGAACACTAATGAGTATCCCACAGTATGCACTAGTTTTCAATAAGGAAGTAAACTTCTCATGTAAAGACCTTGGTAACTATTTACATATGACTGCTCTGCCATCTATCTAACCACCACGCTGATTTGCTCTTTTCAAATATCCTTTGATAAGGATTGTTATTGAAACCACTAAACCCTATGTGAGTCATGGTACCTGGCAGGATAAAGATACCTAAAATCAGGACCTAAGATACTCATCTAAGCATTGTTAATTTGCCCTGTGATTATGCTCTTCAGTTTTCTCTTATGTAAAACTAAGATTACATTATAATAGTGCCCCACTTACCTAATTATTACAATTCCTTAGCTAGCAGAATGAAACCCCTTTCTCCCAGAGAAGTAATAGATTCCTTTGAGGAAAGCAGTTTTCAGGAAGTCCATATATTTTATCATGTCAGAGAGAAATGGGTGGCTTTGCAACCAAAGGCATGCTTAGTGAATTATGCAAAGTTGATTTAGAAAGGCTGAGTTTCTACATTCCTCTTATAGTCAAACACAGTAGATCAAAAGAAAGAGTGTGGTAGGTTAGAAACTGCTGAATGCTGACAGTGTGAGATGTATCACACATTTTCTCAGATATCTCCTTTTAACCTAGTGTTTCCTTCAGATGCAATGCCCTTCCTTCCTCCTTAAACTTCTGAAACAAGAATGTCCTCTGTACCTTCCTTTTATTGAATGCTACGCTTGCTATGCTATGTCATCCACATTTCCCAATTCATTGGAACCAAATGTTAAAAGGGCAAATCCATAAATGGACTTTTTTCACTGTTCATTCACCCTAAGAGCAAATTAGTATGTACACTCAACTGCTCACTCTGCTGTAATTCCTCAAATCAAATTTTAATTCGATATTCAATTCAATCTTGTGTGAAATCAACATTTGCTGGGTAGGTACTATGTGCCAGAAACTGAGCCTAGTGATGAAAACAGAGCTGGAGCTTTATTGTGTGACAGAACTTCCCAATTCAGTGGTCTCAAGTCACTTTTTCTATGACCTCACCCCAATTCTCACTCAATTTTGTCCCTTCAGTAGAACTTCTCTAGTATGCCAAAGTGTTCTTTTCTGCTCTGCTCTTATCTTGCCTTGCCTTCATCAAAATCTATTTTTCTTGAATCACTCCTTCCTGTTCATGTCTATGAATCTATACCTCCATTATTTTCCTTTTACTTTGCTGGCTGTTCCCTCTTGGTTCCCTCTGTTCACTCCCCCTTTTCACTTCAGCCACCAAATGCTAGTCCTCCAGTTTCAGTCGAGTGTTCCAGGGCCACATTCTCTCCCTGGATGGTCTCTGGATGATCTCATACAGCTCTGAGGCTTATGAAGCATCAGGAAGAAGTTGATCATTCTCAGATTCATATCTAAAGCCCCAAACTCCAACAGATTACTTGGTATCACCATTCAGATCTCATATCTAATGTATCTAGGCCTAGATTCTTAATTTTTACATTTTAAATCAATTCCATCTCTAGCTTCTCAAAATCAGTAATTGTATTCATTATGGCACATCTAGATAGCTAAGACATTATATATGAAAAAAAAGGAGAAAAATTATTTTACATCGCCTTGTCAATATCTTTATTTTAGATGATTTTTCAAAAAATTAATTCTGGTGAAGAGTACGAGTTAGGGAATCACAAAAATCTGTCCTTCAATACAGAATCCACCATTTATTAGCTTCTTAATAAGTTACTTAATCTTATGACTTCTGAAATAACTCATGACAAGCTATTTAATCTCTATAAATGTCAGTGTCCTCACTTGTTAAATTGGATAATAATAGTAATTATGACATTGGCTTGCAGTAAGAATTAAATAAAATAGGCTTCCTAACGTCCATAATCAGATTTTATTTATTCATTTGTTCTTTTGACTCATTCAAGAAATATGTAGTCTAATTTACTATGTGCCATTCTAGGTGTTAAAGACAGATAATCAAGACAGACAGGTTTCAGCCATCATGGAGCTATAATCAAGTTGAAGAAGTCAACATTCAAGTTAAACAATAATCATGTAAGTTATACAGATTGTGACACACGGAATGAAAGGATTGCATGTGACAGAGAAAAATAAAAGCCAGGTACAGCTTTGCAAGGATAATATACTTGGGATGAAACCTAAAGGAGAAGCAGCTCTCCACTCGAAAAGTGAAAAAAAAAAAAAAAAAAAAAAAAAAAAGCCATTCTACATCATGAGCACTAGAAAGGACAAAGGAACTATGGGAAGAAAGAGCTTGGTGTCCTTTTAGAAATTGATGTGACTTTAAATGGGGGCTGGGAAGCAAAGCAAGATTAGCAAGAGCAGGAAGCTACTACTACCTCCAATCTGCTGGAGCAAAAAAGGAAGGTAGTCCAATCAGAGCCCAGAACAGTCACTCGGAATAGGATGAAATTTTAGGTGGTCTGCCCATGGGAATTTGGAACCAATGAGGAGATATAGCCACTCCTAGAGATGCTGGCCCAGAGAGGGGAAAGGAGAAATAAGTTTAAAATTCTCCTTGTCCTCCCTCCATTATCCCATTATCAATGAAAGTCTGCATTATCAATGACATTCAGCAGCTGAACCAAATCAGATGCCAGAGGACAAAACTGGCCTGGCAAACACAATCCAAGAATTCAGCCTCCTTTATGTCAGGAGAAAAAGCAAAGGACAAGGAATTGATCTGAGAGCAAGTTGGCTCAGAACTAGAAGATCCTTCAGATTATTAAAGGTTACTTTCTTTAACACTTTGGGAAAACTCAGAAATGTTATTTTTTAGGGATATAAAGAAAAATTATGCCTGGGCCTGATATAAAGAAATGAGGAACTAAGGCAAAAGATTTGGGTCTATAAGTTGGTATCCTCCTACTCAAGACCACACTTACTGATCCTATCGGGTTCACATCAAGAAAGATGGCTATGTATATAAAACCAAAAAGAAAATTTTTCAGTGACTATAATTTTTTATAAACCAAAACAAATTAGCAAGCAAACAAAACAAAATAAATGACTCTTAGGTTGAAGAGAACTGACTCATTTTGGGAATATCTATACCTAGGGATCTTAGAAAATACACAGAGTGAGAGAAATCTGTGAAAGATTCTAAAGTTTCTGATATTAACCCACTATTATTTCTGCTAAGTGAAATCTTGAATGATTAATTTGTATGGTATGACATATAACCATTTTCACATCTCATTTTGTGGAATAATTTAAGTTATACACAATTTTCCCAAGTGCTATTACTAGTCTGAAGGAGTAAAGAGCATAAAATGTGGGATGGATCCATGCTTGCAGTTTTCAGGTAAGCTATAGCCAATGAAAGAATAATGAATTGGTTGAGGATATAATCAAGTGAGGAACTATAGGTTCTGTATTGAGCAGAAAATCCAGTTCAAGAAGATGCTGATACTTATGAAACAAACATGTAGGAAATTTGGAAAATCCTTCTAAATTCATGGAACAAATACTATTTCTGACTTATTTTATAATTCTATTCCGGTTCACTATTTTTTTCCATTTTATTTTTCAAAATTTCATCTTTCTTGTTCATTATAGTAATAGTCATTGGATTTCCATAAATAAAACTGTGTACCACAATTAACAAAGTCTCTATTCATACTCAGATCTCTTAGATATTCTTCCATCAATCTTTATGAACTTTTAATCACACTAATGCTGTTTACACCAATAATGTATATATATATATATATATATATATATATATATACTTTTTAAAAAATAATCTTCCAGCAGAAGCTTTTAACATATTTTAAAATTTATAATGTAGCTGTATATTTTTATAAAGTCTGGTTCTGGGTAATTTTCTTATCATTTTGCTCCCAATTCATCTTATGTGTATACTCATTCTATTTCTAAAACGCTTTGCTATTCCTATCTCTAAGACATTTTTATTCAGAAAGACACATCTAAAATAGATTTCATCTAAATTCACTTATATAACCAACCATATTTATAATTTATATTACCAAGCCCTTTTTTTTTGAGAATTATTTAACCTTTATCCATCATTAAGACATTTTCAAAAGTCAAATCTTGAGTATGGTAAAAGATTACGGCTATACAAAAGATTTAAAATGACTGTCATTGAAAGTATACACACAAATGCACATACATACCCTATAAAGAAAACCAAAAGCTAATTGGCAAAATGGGAAAATATTTGCAATATATGAGGTACACAGTTGATGTCCTTAATATAGAAAGAGCTCTGGTGAATCAATTATATTAAAAAGTATACCAATAAAAATGATAAAAGGTAAAACCAGACAAAGCACAGAAAGACACAAATGTATTAAGCCTTACTCATATTTAAACATATAAGGTATTAAAAATGAATTCCTATATTTTTAAATGTCAAAACATTCTTCCTTATAGAACAATAATACTTGAAGCAATAATAGTGATGGCACAGATAGAGATGTACAGACTATAGGTTAATAAACCTCTGGAAGGCATCTGACAATAAAATCAAGAAATTCAAATGGGTAAAGTTCAATACATTCCACAAGTGAAATGATACTGTATTTATCTTTCCCTGATGCATTTTGCTTAGCCTAGTACTCTCTAGCCCTATTCATGTTGTTGTAAATGGCAAGGGATTATTCTTTTTTATGGCTGAGTAATATTCCATTATAGATATATAGATAGATAGATGATAGATAAATAGATAGATAGATGATAGATAGATAGATAGATAGAAGATAGATAGATAGATAGATAGATAGATAGATAGATAATATAGATATAGATGGATAGATCCCACATCTTTATCCATTCATCACTCAATGGACACTAACAAATGAGCAAAGAAAAAACAAAAAGACAGAGTGGCAGACCAAGAAGCAGAATCTTAACTATAGAGAACAACCTGATGGTTACCATAGGGGAGGATAATGGAGGGATGGGTTAAATAGGTGATGAGGATTAAGGACTGCACTTGTGATGAGCACCAGGTATTGTATGGAAGGGTTTAATTACTATATTATACACCTGAAACTAATGCTACACTGTATGTTAACAAATTAGTATTTAGAGGATCCCTGAGTGGCTCAGTGATTTAGTGCCTACCTTCTGCCCAGGGCATGGTCCTGGAGTCGCAGATCAAGTCCCACATCAGGCTCCCTGTATGGAGCCTGCTTCTTCCTCTGCCTGCATCTCTGCCTCTGTCTCTCTATATATCTCTCATGAATAAGTAAAATCTTTAAAAAATCAATTAGAATTTAAATACAAACTTAAAAAATAAAACTATCTCACAGTACGATCACAGTTTTGTCCAAAATAAAGATTACATTTTAGTGCATGAAAAATATTGGAAAGAAATATATATATGAATGTTAACAGATTACATTTGGATGGTAGAATAGTAAAAGTGAAATGTGAACAAGTACTTTGTAAACAATAAATCACTATACAAAAGTAAAGAAAAAAATAACATAAATGAGTGCAGTTTATTAAGTCTAGTGCAATCATATAATCCAGGGATCAAGTTGTTGTTGGTCTTCCACTTGCTTGTTACATAATCTTAGTAATTTACCTCATTCTCTGAGTCTTAAACTATGATCCTGTATAATGGGGATCATAATAACCATTTTAGAAGGTGGTTGTAAAATAATAATACATATGTAGATCTTAGCACATTTTCTAGCAAATGATATTCTTCCAATGAAAATGCTAGTACCTTATCATTCTCCTCTACCTTCTTATTCTCCTCTGGAAATAATTACAGCTAGAAACAAAGTTTAATATACAAAGATTTTTTAAAGATTTTATCTATCTATCTATCTATCTATCTATCTATCTATCTATCTATCTATCTATTCATGAGAGACACAGAGAGAGAGGTAGAGACACAGGCAGAGGCAGAAGTAAGATCCCAGGACTCTGGGATCACGACCTGAGCCAAAGGCAGACACTCAACCACTGAACCACCCAGGTGCCCCAAATATACAAAGATATTAACCAAGTTATCATCTCTAACAGTTAAATAGAGCATTGATTTAACATATCTTGTCACAATTCCTACAGTGCAAAAATATGTGGCCACTTAAGCATTATTATAGAAAAAATAATGAAATCATTTAGTGAAAATTGTCAGGCCATATTGATATAACAAAAATTCAACTGTATAAATTATATGTTTTATTATCACAATTTTGTTTACATGCATATATGAAGTATGCATTATGGCAGATATCTATGTATACAGATCACATGTGAACATAATATATATATATGCATGTATAATGGTATGTATGTATGTGTGAACATAGAGAAAGACCAGAAGTCTATGAACACTCATCCATTCAAAAATATATAATGAATTCCTGCTACAAAGTAGATATTTTACTAATTTTTGGTGATAAAATTCTCAGAAGATAAATACAAAACACAAAGTCAAGCCTGTTTAATGAACAATATATTGAGGAAACATACTGTTAGAAAATCTCACAAATAGATTTCAAATTGCAAGTGGAATAATGCTACAAAGGGAATATGTGTGGGGAAACATAAAAGGAGGATTAATTTCTAAAAGGAAGTCAGAGCAGGCTTCCCTCCTAAAGACACAATTGAAAACTGAAATTTCAAGGAAGAGCGGGAAGAGAGACAGTAAATACTGAAGAAAAGATAGTTCAAGGAATGCCTTAGTGGAAAGGAGCAAAGGAATTAGGTTTTAATACATGAACATGGTACCCAGTGAGGCTGGAGAGTCAGGTGGGTGCCAGATCCCACATAGTTTATAGGGCGCTATTAAGGAGATTTAAGGAGGTGGTCATATAGGTGATATAATGAGAGACCTGTTCAAAAAACATCACTCTGGCTACAGATTAAAGATCAGCAAAAAACGATGAAGCATACTTAAAAGTTATGTGCATGATGCAAGTAAGAGATTACAGAAGCCTGAATTTGAAAAAAAAAAACGTTGGTAGAAATAAAACGATGATATATGAGCTACTTACAAAACTAAAAACTAAAATGATGTAATAATGAATTGGATATAGAGAGGACAATGAGGAGACAATATTAATATCTTCCTCATATGGTTATGAGAGTTAAAAAAAGTAAATCACTTAAGCAGTCACTATAGGTCCAGACACCTTCTGATGGGTATTAAGTGAGAAGGTAGTTTACGGGATCCTAACTGGTACAATGAGATGAGCAGCACTTCATTCATGAGATGGAAAAATGATAGAACAGAATTGAGTTTGAGGAGTGAGTATAAGGAATCTAAAAGGGAGTGAGAAGTTTATCTTCTAAAGGAGAAAGGAACAGGTTTGGAAAGATTTAAAAACATACTTGGACAATTAAAAATAAAAGGCATGAAAAGAATACCGTAATATCAAGAAGACCATTTCACTATTATGAGACATACAAATTGTTCTGCAGAGGTACAGTACGGTAGAAAAGGCCCTTTCCTAGAATTCAGGTACAAGGGTTTGCTCTTGTTTCTGCCAATAATAAAGAGAGGTACTTTGGATTAAGTCATTTAATAAATCCAAGCCCTAGTTTCTTAACACGTGTAATTAATGAATTTCCCTCTATTATGTCTAATACTCTTACAACATTCAAATTCTTTACTTCTGTTAGTAAAAGAAGAGGAAAGGTATGCTAAAAGAAAAAATGCATCTGTGTAGCATATTATCAGAATTTTATTATAAATTCCCATGCAAATGAAGATAAAAGCTCTACACATTCCTTGAGTTAATTCTAATAGGTTGGCAGGGGTGTGAAACGACATTCTCCAGCCTTGGGGATGTGTAAGGGTACTTCACATTTCTGACAAGCTGAATCATTTGACATTATTCACTATTCAACTTATTCATTAAAATCCTATCTCTTGTGCACATAATTTTTAGCTACATAAAATTTAAATACTCTGAATAAAGCAGCTACTCATTTTTGAGACTTTTTTTATGTGATCTATATTGAAACAAATAAATCAAAAAAACGTAGAAGAGGATCAGAATAAACTTAAAAGTAAAAACAGATTTCTAGAAGTAAACATATTAAATAAGTAAACATATTAAACAAGCATATAAAATAATGATTTGTAATATATAAAGTGATTACGTGTAAATTTATTCCTTTCAGAATTTGTATTTTCCAGTGAATATTACAATAGGTTTGGCTTAATGCATCAAACTAATGATTAAAATTGAATTAAATTATATTTATATATCTTTTAAATAGGATTTTGGTTTAATTATATCTACGAATAAAATTCTATGGTGTCTCTTTTCAGCTATGTTTTATAACTTTAGATAAGTTCTGAAATTTTGGAAGATAAGAGGAACTCACTTCCATTCTTAACCAGTACTGACCTTCTAACTTTGTAAAAATATATGCTGTTTAAAAATACATACTTTAAAATTTTTCTACATTATGGATCAGAACCAAAATCTTACTCTTGGCCTCAAATTCTTTCCTGAAGGGTTTAAATTAGTTTCCAATGACTCTAAGTAATTTTTTAAAAAGATTTTAATTTTAATTCTTACTGTTGCCAATAGTAGGATTCTATTCCTTTTTTATGGCTGAATAATACCCCATTATATATACATATATATGTGTATATATACCACATCTTCTTTATCCACTTTTCTACTGACAGATACTTGGGCTACTTCCATAATTTAGCTGTTGTAAATAATGCTGCAATAAACATAGGGGTGCATATATCCTTTTAAATTAATGCTTTGCATTTTTTTGGTAAATAAGCAGTAGTGTGATTACTGAAACATATGGTAGGTCTATTTTTAATTTTTTGAGGCACCTTCATGCTGACTTGCACAGTGACTATGCCAGTTTACATTCCCACCAACAATGTATAAAGGTTAGTTTTACTCCATACCCTTGCCAAGACCTGTTTCTTGAATTTTTGATTTTAGCCATTCTGACAGGTGTGAACTGATATCCCATTGCAGTTTTGATCTGCATTTCCCTGATGATGAGTGATGTTGAGCATCTTTTATTTATCTCTTGACCATCTGTATGCTGTCTTTGGGAAATATCTATTCATGGCTTCTGCTCATTTTTTAATTGGATTATATGATTTTTTTGGTGTTGACTTCTGTGAGTTCTTTATATATTTTGAATACTAACCCTTGGTCAGATATTTCATTTACAAACACCATTAAATAGGCTTTTAGTTTTGTTGGTTGTCTCCTGTGCTATGCTGAAGTTTTTTATTTTGATATGGCCTCAATCATTTATTTTTGCTTTTGTTTCCCCTGCCTCAGGAGACATATCTAGAAAAACACTGTTGTAGCTGATATCAGAGAAATTTCTGCCCGTGCTCTCTTCTAGGATTTTTTAGTTTCTGGTCTCACACTTAGGTCCTAAATTGTTTTGAGTCTATTTTTGTGTATAATGTAAGAAATTGTTCCAGGTTCATTCTTTTGCCTGTAGAGCTCCAGTTTTCCCAACATCATTTGTTGAAGAGACTTTTTCTATTGCATATTTTGCCTCCTTTGTCAAAGATTAATTGACCATAACCCTGTAGGTTTATTTCTGGGCTTTCTATTATGTTCCATTGATCTATGTGTCTATTTTTTGCTAGTATGATACATTTTGATGACTACAGCTTCATAATACAACTTGAAATCTGGAATTGTGATACCTCCAGCTTTGTTTTTCTCATTCAAAATGGCTTTGGCTACTAAGGGTTTTTTTTCAGTTTCATACAAATTTTAGGTTGGGTTGTTCTAGCCCTGTGAAAAATGCTGTTGGTATTTTCATAGGGATTGTATTAAATCTTTAGATTGCTTTGGGTAATAAGGACATTTTGATAAATGGGTTCTTCCAATCCATGAGCATGGAATGTCCTTCTATTTCTTTGTGTCATTTCTTTCATAAGTTTTATAATTTCCAGAGTACAGGTCTTCATTTCTTTGGTTAGGTTCATTCCTAGGTATTTTACTATTTTTGGTGCAAAAAAAATAAATAGGACTGTTTTCTTAATTTCCGTTTCTGCTGCCTCATTATTTGCCTATAGACATGCAACCGCTTTCTGTATACTGATATTGTATTCTGCAACATTACTAAATTCATTTATCCATTCTGGTAGTTTTTTTGGTGGGGTCTTTAGGGTTTTTTACATATAATATGTCACCTGCAAATAATGAAAATTTTACTTCTTCCTTACCAATTTAGATGCCTTTTATTTCTTTTTGTTGTCTGATTGCTATGGCTAGGACTTCTAATATTATGTTGAAAAAGCTGCAGAGAGTGTACATCCTTGTCTTTTTCCTGACCTTAGGGTAAAAGCTTTGTTTTTCTCCTCTGAGCATGATGTTAGCTGAGTGTTTTTCACATATGGCCTTCATTATGTTGAAGTCTGTTCCTGCTATACCAACTTTGTTGAGGAGTTTTATCATGAATGGATGTTGTTTGTCAAATGCTTCTTCTGAATTTACTGAAATGATCATATGGCTTTTACCCTTTCCCTGATTGATGTGAGGTATCAATCACATTGATTGATTTCCAAATACTGAGTCATCTTAGGATTAAATCCCGATAGATCAGGGTGAATGATTTTCTTTAATGGATAGTTGGTTTTCTAATATTTTGTTGAGGATTTTTGCATCTATCTTCATCAGGGATAATTGGCCTGTAGTTCGCTTTAGTGTGGTGCCTTTATCTGGTTTTGGTATCAGAGTTATACTGGCCTCAGAGAATGAGTTGGGAAATTTTCCTTCCTATTTTATTTTTTAGAATAGTTTGAGAAGAATAGTTATTAACTCTAAATGTTTGGTAGAATTCACCTGTGAAACTGCCTGGTCCTGGAGTTTTGTCATTGGATTTTATTTATTTGAGTCCTTTCTCTCTCTCTCTTTTCCTTTTTTATTTTGTCTTAATAAATATGGAAAAGGTTTATTAATTTTGTTGATTTTTTTCAAAGAACAAGCTCTGATTGCATTGATCTGTTCTATTGGTTTGCTTTTTTTGTTTGTTTATTTTGTTTTTGTTCTATCTATAACTCCAAGTAAATTTACTTAACATTTCCTTTGCTGATTGATTCACTCAAAACTTTTCGAAGTTGTAATCCATGTCTTCAGTTGACAAGACTGGACTCTGTTCACCAGGCATCACTTCCTGGATAATTTTCTTTATTTGTATAAATATTCCTATAATATCACATTCTAAGTTATCATGAATATCAGTGATTTTAAGGATACACATTTCTAATGGGAAGAACTAGTATCATACGGAGAAATATATGTTCGTTTTTCCATTAACTCACTCTTTGACCTTGGGGAAAACTGTTAAGTTCTCTGCTTCTCTATTCTTTTAGTATAGATTCAATGTTTTCTAAAATCCCTTTCCCTATCAAGTTCTAGGGTTCTACATTTTTTAGTATATTGTAATTATGATGACTGATTAGATGATATCAAAGATTTCAGTATTTATTTTGATACTGTTCATACTGTTAATTATAGATACTACATTGGAATAAAACAAAAACTGAAATCACCAACTTCAATGTTCCTATAAAATACTTCAAGAAACATAGCAAAGGTGGGGTTATCATGGTTCAGTAAGCTAAGCTATAAAATTTTTGAGTAGTAAGTACTGTTGGAATTATGACACAACCATTAATTCAGAATATAAAATATATAATATGCTTTCTGAATAGTTTCTTTACTTCACCTGGGAAAAATTATTCTCTAACTTAAACAGAAAGATTTGATAAATATATTAAAAATACTTAAAAATCATTTATCCAATTTAAGGAGCTTTGTAAATAATGATCTATAATTCATTTGTGCTTAAAGTTTTATACTGAAATGTGAAAACTGGAAAATATTATAAATTACTTCTGGTAATTATTTTTCTTCTTTTATTTGCAAACTATACATTTATCCTACTAAAAATGCCAGGAAGTAATTAAAAATAAATTTCATTAAAGTCATCTTCCCCAGAATTGTGGATGAGAAGGAAGTTTGAATAGCTATGTCTTCTATATATTTGAAAGTATGTAACATTCAACAACAAAGGAGAGAAAACAAAAGCTTTTCACTTAGTTTGAATAGAAACATGAATGTATCATGTTTAGTATTTTTAGAAAAAATCAGTGAATCTCAAACATAAGTAAATTGGGGTTTGTTTATGCCAAGTCTTTATTTGTTTATGAATGGCATAAGCTGTCTGCATCACAGAAGTGTTTGTAGGACTCTGGAGAACTTGATCATCATTAAGTAGCCTCAGATTATAATGCTTCTAGATTTTCCCCTGAAATATATCTATATTATATATGTCATATATATATAACACTGTATAGATCTACACAAATCTATACAAATAGATACTTTTCCTTTACAGTACAGTGTATAATATCAATTCTTCTAATTAAAACAAACAAGCATACAAGGCAAAATGAAAGTATCTGGTACATAGTAACTACTCTATAAATGTTATCGTTACTACTAACTACAGAAAGCTTGACAGTTTATATCAATCCATTTATTTGTTTTTAATATACTATTGTTCTGTTGTAAAAAATAAATAAGCAAACAATCTTGAACTATCTACGTTAAAAAACAATCTGGTTTGAAGTAAAAAAAAATCTTGGGTTTAAGATGTTGCTTAATTGCTGTGTTAATTTCATTAGCTTTGCTATCTCTCTGAGCTTCTTGTCTTACATTATCAAGTAGGAGCAATAATATTTACCTCAAATATTTGTTATAAGAAGTAAAATAGGGATGCCTGGGTGGCTCAGCAGTTGAGCGTCTGCCTTTGGCTCAGGGCATGATCCTGGAGCCCCGGGATCAAGTCCCACATCGGGCTCCCTTCTGCCTGGGTCTCTGCCTCTCTCTCCCTCTGTGTTTCTCATGAATAAATAAGTAAAATCTTAACCAAAAAGAAGTAAAATAAAAATCAATTTGAAAGCAATTAAAATTAGAGAACAAATTGATGTTTACCAGAGAGAAGGTGGGTGGGGAAGGGAGGGAAGGAAGAGATGGGGAATAAAGAGAACACTTAACATGATGAAAAAAATAAAAATAAAATGAAAAACTCAATTTGATAAAATATGTGAATTGGCCTATCATATATATGGCATTAAATAAGAGCTAGCTGAATCTGAAATAAAGAAATAAGGTTGCTTCTAGAAATGCAAACATCTGTAAACATTTGTGATAATCCAGGCCATATGTTCTATATAGCTCATCATAGAAAGAAGACCCATTTCCACTAAGAAGCCCATCATTGAATATGTTTATTGCAATTTAGAAAACAGAATAGAGGGTATGTTAGAATCTTTACTCTGAGGCAGGAGAAGTATCATGTATATTAAAAAAAACTCAACAAAATTATAATAAATTATTATATTTGAAAAAATAAATTCATTATAGTCAATAAAGTACACAGAAAATAAACCTCTACAAAATTATCTTTCTTATGGGAAAAGGAAAAGAATATAGAGTGAGAAAGGAGTTTGAATAAATTCTACAGTTAATATGATACATAACACATTTCTTAGTTCAGAATCTGTTAAAAATATGAATAAAGTTATGCTCTGATCAAAACTTTACTAGGAATACATATGGAAAGACATTCCAAAATATTTTTTATCCAATTCTCATAAATTACGAAACTACTGAGTTTCTTACAAACTGGTTTTTCAAAAGCTCAAATCATCATTCCTTTTTTGGCTTTTAGTTACACTGAAGGAAATTATGATCATCTGTTTGTTGCTACTGGCTATGTGGCTAAAGGCAATGTAAAAAAAAATGTCATTTTGGCATGTCTTGGTGATTATCACTGAATTCAATGTTCTCTTTGAAGAACATTGTTGAGATTATGCAAAATAAAGTCACTTAATTTGAAAAAAAAATTATGTGACATTGATGGTATTCCAGTGAGGCTGAATGAAATTATGAGCAAAAAAACTGTTCACTAAAAATTGAATTAGATTTAGACTCCCAATAAGCTGTAAAAAATGCCCCCCTTCCTTATTAAGACGTAATGTATGTGGAAAATTAATGTTAAATACCAAATTACAGGGCCCAAAGACCCTGCATTTCATACTTTGGTCCATGGGGTGCCAACAAGAAATATGCTTGGCCAGACCAAAGAGCAAAACGGGTAATGTATCTGGTATTTGGGACCTGAGATAGGAGGGGAAAGTGAGGAGATCAGTCAAGTTCTTAAATAATGTCAACCTGTAGTGTAGCACTATCACTTGGCAATATATTTGACACGTTAAATATATCCAACCTGAAATGTCAAGGGACAAACAACAATATTTTTGTTTATTTTATATAATTTAAAAATTCAAAGATGCAGTGTTTGGCAGGGAAAACTAGTTTTTAAAAGGTTTGTCTTTTAGACTTGCCAAATGAGAATAAAGCCCCTACAAATTATTTCATGAGAAAAAAGGGGGGGGGATCAAATATTACCCAGTCTATATTAAAGATGAATTTAGGTAGCAATATTTTCATTGTGATAAGACTGAAAGATATTTGAGTCTTGTGAGGAAATCCTTTTCTCAATGATCTTCAGGCTTTAAAAATAATCTGCAGGAGGGCTTTCAGATTTCAGTTTCAATTCATGTGCCAATATAACTTCTAGAAAATCACTTTAGAGAAAATCCGGGTAAAATGTCTCTCTGCTTACTATAAATTCAGTGAGCAGACTTTTTGGGTCTCTGCCTATTTATATCAATATAGCTTTCAGAATCTGTTCTTTTTCCTCTATACTTCTGAACTGAGAAATGAATCATCATGGTAGATTTACATGTAAAAGGGCCTACACTGTCCTTAACCTTCTGCCTGACCCATGATATAAACTCAGAAGACTCCTTTCATTTGGAATCCTTGAAGGCAACAACTACTATACATACTCAACTTCATTTACCTGAAACTTGAAATTTAAGTTTCAACTATATATGGCTGAGAAGATGATTTATTGCAAGTCAAAATCTACCTAACTAAATCATTATCTAGGCATTATAAGAAAGAAACTCACGAACATAGAGGGAGATTAAATAAAAAAGAGAGGTAGGACAGGCCAGGTAGCTCAGGGGTTGAGCACCTGCCTTCAGCCCAGGGTGTGATCCTGGAGGCCCAGGATCGAGTCCCACATCGGGCTCCCTGCATGGAGCCTGCTTCTCTTTCCGCCTGTGTCTCTGCATCACTCTCTACCAGCCCCCCCCACCCCGCCCGTGTCTCTCATAAATAAATAAAATCTCAAAAAAAATAAAATAAAAAATAAAAAAAGAGAGGTAAACCTAGAAACAGACTCTTAACTATAGAAAACAAATGAGGGGTGCTGAAGGGGTGGTAGGCAGAGAGGATGGGTTAAATAGGTGATGGGATTAAGGAGTGCATTTGTAGAGATGAGCACTGGGTATTGTATGTGAGTGATGAATCACTAAATTATACATCTGAAACTAATATTATACTGCGTGTTAACTGACTGGAACTTACACATATATATATATACACTCGTTTTAATTTTTAAAGCGATTCCATGGAATTCATGTACTCAGTCAATGAAAAGTCCCACAGTATTTTGGAAATATTAACACAACTCTGAAGAATAGGGACTCTCATGCCCAAAGAGTTTCAGTTAAGTCTTATATCTGCCATTAATAGCTGTTTGACCATCAACAAATAACTTTCATCATTTCATCAACTGACAAACAAATAATGATAATAAAAAGATATCTCACAGGATTTTGCTCAGGTTTAAAGTAATTTACTGTAAAAGTACTTAGTAAACTATAAACTATTATGTAATGTATCAGGTGTGATCATTTTTTCTAGTCAGATAAAGTAGAAGGTAGATATTTGATCTAGAATAAGTTTTTCAAATGACATTGCTCAATTGGCTCTTGAATTTTTAATTAAAAAAGAAGGAAACATTTTGCCTTTCAACCTTTATCAATGGAAAATATTTCACTCAATCTCAAAATACAATTTCACAGTTGTTTTATTGGGTAGAATACTTTTTAAAAGCTCTAAAATAAGAATATGGTGATAATGGAAAACAATGTTTAGTATCAACATTGAATAGGAATAGAGCAATTCTGTAATTAGATACACTTAGACATGTAGCTAAAGAAAATATACCTCTGGGAGAAACTCTAACTACTGTTACTATTTTCAAACAAATATGGGACTTAAAATATCTATTTCAGTGCTGATATTAAATGTCTCACCATGTTTCCATTATAAACCCTTCTTTTAGGAGTTTATAACTTGGCCATAAAAATTCACTTCAGGCACTCCTTAGCATCCAAAAAAGCTATTACAGTCTCCTGAGAAAATAATAAGCATATTTATAGAATATATATAAAAATATTGATATATTGTGTTTAGCTATTTTTAAAAATGGACTTGTGACAAGTAATCTCCTTTATCAATTTGCTGAATCATATTACCTTCTTCAGTTCCATTAACCTAAAAGGAAAAATACAATTAAATTCAGTGTCTTTTCAATTGTTTCTAAATATGATTAATCTCATGTCAACAAAGTATCACTGCAATTCAGAGTTTGGTTGCTGCTGGCCTCTAAAAAAAAATCAAGAGAAGAGCCAATCCCTTCAAAAATAATAAATTCATATTTATTTTCCTCAGGTTTACTTTATGGTATTATTGTTGAGAACTGCTATTGCAAAAATTGTGTGCAACCAGAAACGCTGTTATATTAAAGAAATTTAGACTTGATAAGAAGTACATATGTTGCCTTTGGATGATTTCTTTAGAATCGAGAAAGCTTGAAAACCATGAATAGTTTTTTCAGGGTAAAAGACCATTCAATTTTTCCACAGTTAATCACATATAGCACCAAGAAGACACAAACTTCTTAGGCTTTATTTCAAATATCAAAAGGCCCTCTTGAAAAGAAAATGTTTTTATTATATTTTACTTGATAGTGTAATCTTTAGATTCTATGTCTCTCACAAGATATTTTTAATCTTAACTGCTGAAAAGTTCTCCCCATTAAGACATTTTAAAGTGCTTTATCCTGTGATGTTCATGCATGAGTCTGTGTCATTAAATATGCTATAAATATAACTGTCCTCAAAATAGAAGAAGAGGGAGGAGAAGAAGAAGGAGGAGGAGGAGGAGGAGGAGAAGAAGAAGAAGAAGAAGAAGAAGAAGAAGAAGAAGAAGAAGAAGAAGAAGAAGAGAAAGAAGAATCATTATCAGCAGAAGCAGTAATAATAGTAGTAATATTATAAAGAATATTAGCAGGAAGCACCCAGTACTGATTACTTTCTCTATATCTGACAGGGTATTAGGTTCTTTGTAGGCATTATGCCACTAAATTCTCCAAATTACTCCATGAGATCAGTCATATTTTTTTAAGATTGATTTAATGATTGATTGATTAATGAGTCACACAGAGAGAGGCAGAGACACAGGCAGAGGGAGAAGCAGGCTCCTCACAGGGAGCCTGATGCGGGACTCAATCCTGATCCTGGGATCACACCCAGGCCTGAGCCAAAGTCAAACGCTCGGCCGCTGAGCCACCCAGGTGTTCCAGATCAGTGATATTTTGATGGGTTTACTCTCTAAAGAACAAAATGACTTATATTATATAGCTAATCACTGACAATGCTGGAATGCAAGTTTTATTCTGAGGATAAAACCTATGTTTGATGATAATGCTCTACATATTTCTCTACACTAGAAGTATACCATTATGATTTGGTACATTAAGTGTTCTAACAACAGAAACAATATAGCTGACCTAAGTAAAAGATGAATAACTAGATGGCAAGATAGCCAGATGGCTTGATAGTAAATAAAACTATCGGATCTCTCTCTTTTTTTAAAATTCAGAATACATTTTTGCCACCCTAGTAATTAGTCTCTAAACCTACTACAAACCTTGTTATTCTAGTCTGAAATGTAAGATTAAAAAAAGGCCTCTCTTTAAAATAACTGTCAAAAAGAATAATGCTATTTATTTTTTGAAATCAGCAATGGAATATTAATTATATAAAAATGATAAAATTATCTGACATTTAAAAAGTTGTAAATGGCTTTATAACTCTCACACTTTTAGTCTTTACCAAATAGGTGCTCAAATATCATCTGGTCTATAATTAGTATATAAAAGCCAATGAATCTAGTTATGCATAACTTTTTTATGTAACTGTGTAATTACTCCTTAGCAGTTCATAAAATTGGCTTGGAAATATTTTAAAAGACTTAGAAATAGCTCTATATATCTTTTAACTCCTGAGACTGAGATTCTATATAAAGTTGGACTAAAATTCATAAAAGAGTATTTCTGAAAAAAAGTTAACAGAAATCATTGATATTCCACACAATAATGGTTACATTAAAACCACTGACATACTTTTAACATTTATAACTGCTCCAATCTTTGAAATTCGTACATGGAAATATATTGAATAAAAGTCTTGATGTCCTCCTTATCAATTTGTCTGTCCTACAACATTTTCTTCTTAATAAATGGTAACATTATTCTCTTAGTTGCTCAGGCTCAACTATTTAAATTTATTTCTTATTTCTCTTTCACATCCCATTTAGTCAATTAGCAAATAGTTAATATCACCTTTAAAATATTCCAGAATCTAGTCGCATCTCACCCACTTCACTAATCACCATCACTGCAGTCCAACCAATGTCACTCCCTGCCTGTCCTTTGGCAGTACTCTTCTATCAGGTCTTGCCACTTAGATCCTTTTACCCCCCCTTCAGTCTTCCATGCAGAAATCAGTTGCCCCCATAAAACTTGCCAAACCCCACAATTAAGTAAAACTTAATCCTCATTACTATCTGCAAGTCCACATGTGGCCTGGACTTCTGCTCTTTTGTCATTCTCCCGGTCCTCACTTTTCCATTTGCTCACTCTGCTCCTACCACATTGTCTTCTCATTTTGATTACACTTAAGCCTGGATTTGTTCCTGGGCCTTCGTGTCAGTTCTCTTCTATGCTTAAAACACTCTTCCTAAAACAAACAAAACAAAACAAAACAAAACAAAACAAAACAAAACAAAACAAAAAAACCACTCTTCCTACAGATTTCTGCATGTCACACTCCCTCCCTTTTTCTAAATCTCTGTTCAAATGTCATTTGGCTAAAAGCTTTCTCTGACCTCCCTTAGACAAAAGAGTTGGCTGCATCACTTTCTGAAAGCTTTATTATATTAATATTCTAGGCACTCTGTTACATGTATTATATACACTACCTTATAATCTTTAAAATAATTCTAAGAAGGTTTTAAATTTTCTCATTTATACTGGAGATAGAGAACTTAAATAACTCACTAAAATTTACCCAACACATCTAGACACATGGCTAAGATTTGAATGGGTCTCAGATTCTTCAGTCCTTATTCTTTATCACATATCTAATCCCATTTATTCATTATTCATTATTCATTAGGACCCTCCCAATTTTACAAACAGGGGTGTGAGGGTCAAGAGTTTAATATAATTGTCCAAGATCACATAGTTAGTAAATGATAGAATAGAGACTAAATCAATCAAATCTGGTGATTACTCCCCTGCATCACACTGTCTTCCTAATAAAGACACAATGTCACTGTTGCCAATCAAGTGCCAAAGATAAAGCATTTGTTCACCATGCGTGTATTCTGGGCTTTGTTTTTAGTCACTTACTCAAGCTCTCACATGAACAAATGTTCACTTCATATCTACAATTTGGTGTAGAAATACAAGTTTACACATGATATAGAATATTATCAATACTGACATTATACCAGAAATTATTTACATGGAGATTTATGATTTCCATTGATCATCCTTTCTTTGATTTACTAACATTCTATCCTCTTAGTAACATAACTGCAAAGCTTCTCATTTTTCAAAGTTCATGCTAACCTATTAAATTAAAATCCCTGTTAAATAGTAGCTTGGATATCCTTTACATATACTTTTAATTATCATATAAAGCACTTTTTTTTAGAATCTTTGTAATGAACCCTTGTACTAACACCAAAATAAAAATTCCCTTTTATTGTTTGTGTATTCAGGGGAAGATAGAGATCAATTGTCATATATTCATTTGTACATGTAAATCACTCTTTACATATTTAACTGCATGTAATAATGGTCACGGGTTAAAAATGCTCTTTACATGCTGGAATCAAATATAACCTAACACAAAAGGCATAAATCTACAAATTTATGCAAAGGTATACTGAGCTACTCCTGGTATATCTATATCCAGCACATAGAACAAATCAACCACAAGCAGTAATCTGACAGTAAGTATTAGATATAGTCATTGAAATAGAACTTGGTTATAAGATTAATGTTTCCAACTCTGAGTATAAACATTTCTAGTTTATCTCAGCATTTATCCAATAGCAGGAAAAAGAACAAGTTGTCTTTTGATGACACTCTGCAGTATCATTGACATTACTCTATAATCAGACTTGCATTAAAGATGATTAGGAGTGTCTTTGGGGTCTAATCAGTGTAGTCCCATGTCAGTGTATACAAAATGGAATATTTTACATAATTTTAAGCCAATATTAGTAATGGCAGTTTTATTCCATTCCCCTCAAAGCCATCTCAATTTTAGATAACAACAAAGCATTTTCATGAACATTTTTTTGCAATAGTTTGAGAGGAAATGCGACAAGTATTTAGTATTACTGAGGTTTGACTTTTACTAATTAACTTCAAATTCCTGTAGTTTTTAAAAAATCCAGATTTGGGGGCACTGGATGGCTCAATGGTTGAACATCTACTTTTGTCTCAGGTCATGATTCTGGGGCCCTGGGATTGAGCTCCCCTTGGGGAACTTGCTTCTTCTTCTGCCTATGTCTTTTCCTCTCTGTGTCTCTCAGGAATAAATAAATAAAATCTTTAAAAAAATCCAGATTTAATTACTATTGCAACACAGATACTATTTATGAGTTAACAGAAAAAGGGATATGTACTTGAAATATACCACAGACTAGTTTTATGTGTAGTCTACATAGTTTCATGAATTTCCTAATCCAAGTTATCTGTTGGCATGGGAATGTGGTTCAGTCTACTACTGACAATACAAACCCAATGCAGTAGCAATTTGTTATCTGCGTATTTAAAGAATAAGATTGGAATTATAACTTCGTAAACTAGCTAGGCTAAGTGATTTAAAATCATGCAATCTGCATCTGAGAGATATGAAATCAAAACCAATGCTTTGTTGTAATGTAAAATTGCTGAGGAAGTAACATTCATGTTTGCCTAGTATACAGTGGAGAATCCATAAGTGGTGTTCGAATGAATTCATGAATGGAGGGACTGGCTTCACTGCACATGAAAGCCATGCATCACAAAAGTTAAGGGGTACTGAGAGAAATAACAAGCTTTTACAAGGAGACTGGACTTAAAGATCTTTAATCTCACCTACTATCCATCAGCTCTGCTTGAGATTTAAGTGATTTCTTGATAATGAAGTATTCCAGTCATCTCCGCTAAAATTATGAGTAGAAGAAAAATAAACTCTTAAGCAGGCTACAGATTCTCATGAAGGCTATCACTGAGCCTTGAGTTTGAAGTTTGTTGAATCTATTACATTTAGTTCCACTAACTCTGTATTAAGCAATACTACTACTATAACATTTTTTCTTTTTCTTTTTTAATCAAAAAGACTGCCCTATTTCCATTATTGATATACTGATCAATAACTGAAAATTAAAGTAACATTTTTTAAAGGTTTATTTATTTATTCATGAGAGACATAGAGAGAGAGAGAGAGAAGCAGAGACACAGGCAGAGGGAGAAGCAGACTCTTCGCAGGAGCCGGATGAGGCACTAGATCCCAGATCCAAGGATCATGACCTGACCTGAAGGCAGCCGCCCAACTGCTGAGCCACCCAGGCATCCCAAGTAACATTTTTAAAAGTGATTAGAAAAAGTCTATCTACAGGAAAAATGTAAGGATTCAAAGCCTAAATAATTAAATATTTCTTAACTCACTAAAAAGTATCACTTAAGTATCTTCTCAATTTAATGTATTTAAGTCTTTTCCTTATTCTATTTATTTTACTTGATTTAAATTTTTTAAAAAATATGTTCAAGTTAATTTACTTGTATTTGTTTCTTCCTTAATTCAGTTTTATAATATTTTATTTCTATTTGGCTGTTCGGTTTGAAAAACTCACATTTCTTCAATGTGAAAATTAAAACTGACCATAATGTTCGTATAAATGCTAAAACAATGGTGACATAAATAAATGGTCATTTGGATGTTTCTAAAGATAAATTTGTTATTCTACTTTATTTTATTAATGATATTTATGTGAATATCTTGATGTTCTACATCCAATTCCTCTCTATTCAATATAGAGTAAATGAAGCTGGGCTAGCCAGATAAAGGAGGCTCAGTGCTCTGGTTTCTCAAAGCACTTATTTGAACAGTGTTACTGAAATGTCTGTATATTTTTCTGACTTGCTTATGATTTCAAGCAAACTTTTAACTAAAGTAAACTAAAATAGTTAAGCTTAAAAGAAATATATTTATAAAAATCATTTTGTAAATTATTAAATATATTTTGACCTTTATTTCTTATTTTAAAGATTATCTATTAACTGTGCAACTTGTATTCATTTTTATTCATGCTTTTTTGTTGTTGCTGTTAAACAGTATGTACAGAATTTCATAGGAAATTTTTATTCTTAGGCTATGGTTAAATTATTTGAAGTAACTTGCAACTCTTTCATTGTAGCATCTCTAGTAATGCTTTTTTGCATATTCAAAAATATTTGTTTAATATTGATAGATTTGTGTCCAAATGACATTCTGGCTGGTTAAAAATTTTGGGGTTCACCCTTTATATATCTAATAATTTTGTAGCTAAATTTATATATCTAATAATTTTGTAGGTAAATTTTTCTTACTACCTGTTAAAATTGTTTGTGAAAAGTCTGAGGCCAAACAAATATTTTTCTTTCTTTCTTTCTTTCTTTCTTTCTTTCTTTCTTTCTTTCTTTCTTTCTTTCTTTCTTTCTTTCTTTCTTTCTTTCTTTCTTTTTTCTTTCTCTCTTAAGATTTTATTTATTTATTCATGAGAGACACAGAGACAGAGAGGCAGAGGGAGAAGCAGGCTCCATGCAGGGAGCCCGACGTGTCGATCCCGGGTCTCCAGGATCAGGCCCTGGGCTGAAGGCAGCGCTAAACCGCTGAGCCACCCGGGCTGCCCCGAAATATTTTTCTTTAGAATCAACTTGAAAATTTTGGCCCAGACTTTTTTTTTTTTTCCAGATTCTTATTTTTTATATATTTCAAATCCATTTAATGTAACATATGTTTCAGTGTTGGTCATTTCATTTTAATCTTTGAACACATTGGCTCTATAAAACTATAAATTCAAGTCTGCATTCATTTCTGGGAAGTTTTCTTGAAGTATATTTTTGTGTTATTTTTTTCTATCTGTGCAGTTGTTTTTTCCAGAACATCAACTTTGTATAGGTCTATTCCTTTGTTCAACTAGCAATTGGCAATAATAGGCAATTATTTGATGTTAATAAGAACCATGCAAATTCTAGGTTGTATGTTTTATAAAGTTTTCATACATATATATGAAGAGAGTGTATATATATATATATATATATATATATATATATATATATATATATAGTGTTATTCAGTTTCATTTTCCTTTCAATTTGCTTTGCTTACTTTATCAACTCCATTCTCTGCATCTCTTACTTCTTCTCTATCAGTGCCTTTTTGTGTTGCTCCCATTTTGGGGTTTAATTTCTGTAATTGTTTTATACCCACATCATTCTTAATCTCTCCTCTCATTCAGGTTTTGTCTTTGTCTCTCATTGTACATTCTGAGGTACTGAAATTTTATTTGATCTGTTGCTCTGAGGCTTTTGGCGGGCCTGAGGGAGTAAATGGTTCATGATAATAAGACAGGTGTGATTACCTTCTGCTCATGGTGATATTTTTTTAGTGGGTTTTTTCTGCCTGCCACTTTTTCCTTCTTTCTTTTCCTTCTTTTGCTATATTGTTGTGTACAGTTTGTACTGGTTTATTTTCTTCATTATTACTCTTAAATGACATAAGTACTTCTTTGACCCTCAGGATAAGTGGGGAATGCTAGTGCAAGATAGCAGAAGATTTTCTGTACCTAGAGAAAGCTAAATGTTAAGACAGAAACAGATGTTTGTAAAGTGTGTGTGTGTCTGTTTGTATGCTATATTGTAAAGCCCCTCCTCATTTAACCTTGACAATTACTGATTTAGTTTAAGCAAAGACCTAAGAGCAAAGTAAAGGGTGCCCTGAAGCCAGATGCCTTTATAAAATTACTAACCCGGGCAGTTATGTTGGGAAGGGAAAATTATATTTTGAGGGGGGACATAGGAATTTTTGTGTTCCTGACAGTACTCACTTATGAATCTTTTGGATATCTTTAGTCCTTGAAGTCTCATTAGGATCTATCCTAGAGGGTCTAATCTCCACTTCACCCTGGGCCCTTTCTACTACCTTACAGGTTCCAGAATACATATAAAATATCATTTGGGAAAAATCCCTGCAAGCCTGGGAATACCTATTGGTCTAGCCTCACTTGGTAACTTATTGTTTTTTTTTTTTTTTTTTTTTTTCGCCTTTTCTAGACTTCTTACTTTTATTCTTTCACAGGAACTATGTTGAGTTGGAGGAAACTTATTGTTGTTAATGCATCCCTGCAAAGTTCCTTTTTTGGTCCACTTTAGGTCCTGGCAAAATGATGGTTGGCTTGCACTTCGACAGACCAATGGCACCTTTCTGAGCAAAATAAAGTAAAACTTAGACAAAAATACATGGTTTCATCGAACTATAAATTAATCTTTCAAAATATTATTTCAAATCATAATTCCATCTTAATGGCTAATAATTTGTGTAAAACTTCCATTACATTTTGAGATTTGTGTGACTTACATATATATTTTTGAACCATTAAAATAAATCACTACATAATTAGGTATCAAATGTCTTAATCTATCAATTTATCATTCTTTCAATGACATCCAAAATCAAAATCCATGATTATTTCCATGTGCTGTGGTTCCATTTACCTTATTCAGAATAAAGTATCAGAAGCCACATCCATAGCTTTAAATCTAAAATTTCATAGTTCTCTTTAAAAAAAAAGATTGTATTTATTTTGAGAGTGAGCAAGAGCACGAGAGCATGGGGGAGAGAGGCAGAGGGAGAGACTGATTTCAAGTAGACTCCTCCCTGAGTGAGGAGACTGACTTGGAGCTTGATCTCATGGCCCTGAGATCATGACCTGAGCTGAAATCAAGAATCAGATGCTTAATCAACTGAATCAACAAGATGTCCCTAAAATTTCTCTAATTATTTATAAGTCACTCGAAACAATCTGTAAGACATTGAATCAGAAAATGTTTATTAAAGTTATTTCCAATACTAAGACACTATTAGGCTGTACTTCAAATGAGTATAATATAAATTGAACTAGTGATTAAATATTTATTGCATAGAGTATTAAAATGTTCAGGTAACTCTATTCAGACATATAAATTTTATATACATCAATGCCTCAACAATTCTGAGTGACTTTATTTGCACATTTCCATGCTTCAAAGAAACTCTTTATAATTTGATGAAAATAATAATTATCTAATTTTATTCATACTATGCCATACCATACATAAGAATCTGCATTTATTTTCTATAACAGCCTCCCTGTGGATAATTCTACCTCTAGATTTATTTTCAATTCTACCGAGAAATATGTACATGCACTTGCCCAGCTCAGAAAGGAATTTCTTCTAAAGCATCAATTCTTTGGAGATGATTCTGCCCATCCCCCATCTCTTTTTTAAAATTCGTCAGTTGACAAAACTTTCATAGCTATAGTTGATTTCCTGGATCTCTAATCATCTCACAACATAAAAGGTTCCTTCTCTTTTGTACCACTTCCTGGATTTCTACTTCATTTTTATGTGTCCTCTGATTTCTCCTTTCTTGATTGGTTGAATTTCTTCCCTGCCCCATCTGAGTCAGGTGTCTGTTTTCTTGGACTCTTACATGGCATGTAACCATTATTATCTGTTCTATAACCTCTACTACCTTTTGGGGTCCCTTAACTTCACATTTTTATCTGCCTCTAGTGTGATGCCACTTTAAACTTAATGTTTTTTTCAGGTTTTATTTATTATTTATTTGAGAGAGAGAAAGCACATGAGATGGGAGAAGGGACAGAGGGACAGGGAGAGGGAGAAAGAATTTCAAGCTGACTTGGCACTGAACATGGAACCCAACTTGGGGCTTAATCTCAGGACTCCAAGAGGTCATAACCTGAGCTTAAACCAAGAGTCGGATGCTCGAATGACTGAGCCTCCTAGGCAACCCTGGAATTTTAATATTATAGCTTGTACTATTTACTTGAAACAGAAATTATCTGCTTGCACAAGTGAAAAAGTGGTTGAATAACAGCAATTTACTTGGATCAACCCAATACTAAGAGTAGGCATAAATTATGGTGCTGCTTGTGTTTGGAAATTCAAACTCTCTACTAAGTTCTGACATAATTTCATGAACCAAAGGAACAATTCAGTATCTCTTACATATTAAACTTTTAACTTATCATCAAATAACATTAAGTGCTTACTTTCTTTAAGGCAATGTTTTAGGGGCTTTAATTGTTAAAACTTTATCTGTAATTAAATACTAAACAAGAATTTTCTAACAATATTTAAATAGTTTTGCATTTAATTCAAAAATTAAATTAAGTTATACCTATACTACTAAAGAATTGACAAATTCTTGAGAAAAAAGATGTACACATTGATTTACACAAAACTTCTCATAAAATTATATTAAAGCAAAAGAAAATATTTGTATGTAATAATAGGAAAGCCACACAATTAGCTATGGCATAAGAGATCATGTGCTTTTTATCATCTTCACTTACACATTTATATGATTACATATAAATGTACCTTTTGCAATGTCTTGACATTTGTTAGCCATGAAATTATGCCAGATATGCTTCAGTGGAAAATGAAAGTGCTTGCTAAGAAATATCAAAATTATGATGTCTCTTCTCTTAGTACTTACCCATTTTTATTTCTGTTGATAAATATACAGCTCAATATGCTTTCATCTATATATGCAAAATTTCTGACTTATAAAATCTCTCATAATTATTGGTTTCTCATTGGTAAGTATAGAAACTGCTACTACCATCAAATAAAAATGTATCCCTTTGGACTTTCTGTCCTTCTGTTGCCTTATCATCCATCCCTATAAAGGGTCATCCTTGTCACTCTAAGAACTGATCCAATTTGCAGGAAAGTAATGAGAAGGAATACACAACCTCCCTATAGCCAGGCACTTGTGTACCACCACTATCTTCTTTTGGTGGAAAAAAAAATAAGATGCTAACACCACCAATGTCTGTAGCTGCTTTTCCCAAGATCTTTGCTCTTTCAAGATATATTCCTAGATTGACTCAGCCCCAAACTATTTCTAATTCTTCTGATTCTACTTCTACTTCCCTATCTACTTCCCTAGGTTTGGTCTATGGTTCTAATTCCTCTGTATAGTGACTTTTAAGTTACTTTTTGTGGCCTCTGACTTGAATTTGACCCACTGGATTCCCTGGCTTGCCACTACTTTTTAAAATTTATACATAGAAATTGACTCTAACAACCAATCCACTAATCATAATCCCAAGAAGGACATTTGAGGGGTGGTTCTTATTTATGTCTCCACCTCTGCCTGCATTCTGACTTCTTTAGCCTTGTTCCAGTCCTGATTTCATTTCTTCCATTCCCCTCACTTCATATGTCCCTCTATTCCTCCTCCTCTCTTCTAGCTACTGTAGAGTCATTGTTCTTTCTCAAATGACATGTTCTACATGTGTCACCTGGAAGTAGTAACTATTAAGCCCAGAAATCACATCTTAGAGAATAAAAATTAAGTGCAATAAATGAAAGGAATTCTAACAAGCATTCATGGATAGAGTACAGATGTAGTGAACACTTTAGTGATCTTCCCAGACCTCTCCTTGGAAACTACTGTACTCATTCCTCTAGCTGCTGAAAACATTGATAGTTGACAACAGCTGGGCAGGGAAGTGCCTCTGTGAGGTCACAGTCTCTCCCAAGGAGCCGCTCATATCCACTAAATGGCCAAATGAGGATAAAAGACTTGGTCCTTTGGTTTAAGGGCCATTTACGGTTCCCAAGGGATAGGGTGAAAGCCTTTTTTTGAGATTTTATTAAAATTCAAATATACCCTATCCAATTTCCTTTGGTGGCTCACTGATGCTGATACCCATAAACTTTCTGCATGAAAATCTCCACTCAGGATCCCCCCCACCCCCCCAGGGAACTTTATGTGAAAAAAATAGGCTTTGGGGCCACACAGATCTGGGTTTGAAGTCGATCACTTTAACTTGCTGTGTAACCCTGAATTCTTTAGTTTCTTCAGTGTCTGTTGCCAAAAAAATGGTACTCTGTGGACAACAATGTTGTGTTCTATGTGAATGACATCACTGAAGTTGTGCAACATGATTCCCTAAAACAGTTACTTAACTGGAAAATTAAATATTTATTTGTGTATAGAGAGGTTAAAAAATAACAGAACTGAGATTAAATGACCAGGTAAGTACTGCATATATATACATAGTCTTTTAATTTAATTTAATTTATTTTTTTATCTTTTAATTTCAATAGACATTCTTTATTATATAATGGTGATCTAGAGCTACAAATAGAGCCTTTTTAAGGTTATTTATGATCCTTTAAACCAGCAATAGAATTTTATATTATCAATAATCTAACTACAAAAATTAGCTAAATATTTAAAGACAAAACTAATCTCACTTGAAGATAATATATTTTAAATACCTCAATTTGCAGAATAGATGCTCAATCAATTTTATTTTTCATTTTTTAACTCTGAGAAGATTGAGCCAAATGAGAAGGTAATTAAGAACAAATAGTTAACTAAAAAATCTAATTACCACGTTAGAGTATTATATAAGCTAGTCATCTCAAAATCAAAAAGATCCTTACTTACTTTAATTGGACCAAAAAATTAAAGCTAAACAAGCAAACCATTTCACACTACTGGGTTATATTATTTTACCCTGCAAATCTTAAATGCTTTGTACTGGGCAGAATAATACCTACCTTTTCCAAACATATCTTACTTTTTTTTTTGGTCCTAACCTTCCAGAACTTATGAATGTGTTACTCTATAAAGGGAGCATTGCAGATTTGATTAAATCTAGGTCTTTGAAATGGGGAGATTATCCTGGATACCTGGAGGAGTCTAATGTGATCATAGATGTTCTTAAAAGTAGGAGGCAGAAGAGAATTAGAGGGGCACAGGACTACAAAAGAAGTTGGACTGGGGTACCTGAGTGGCTCAGTGGTTGAGCATCTGCCTTTGGCTCAGGCTGTGATCCTGGGGTCCTAGGATTGAGTCCTGCATCAGGCTCCCTACCGAGACCCTGGTCTTCCTCTGCCTATGTTTCTGCCTCTCTCTCTGTCTCTCACGAATAAATAATATTTAAAAAAAAAAAAAAAAGATTAGACTGATGTAATGTGTGAAGAACTCAGCCTGTCTTAGCTGGCTTCGAAGACAGAGAAAAGGGGGCTATGCTGCCAAAGACCTAGAAATGGATTCACCTGTAGAACCCACATTCCCAGAGTCTCTAGGAAGGAATGTATTTCTGTCAATATCTTGTTTTTAACCCAGTTGTCAAGTTTCTGACCTAAAGAACTGTAAGATAATACATTATATTTTTTTTGTGTTGTTTTAGGCTACTACATTTGAGGTGATTTGTTATAGTACCAAATAAAATAAATACCTCTGTGATTCATGGAAAGGCCCACAAGTAGACCTGGTATAAGTTTGTGTGCAGGGACCAAAAGGCCTCAACCATGTGGAAAGAAGTGCATTCTAGTGAATGGATGTCACTTTCACAAAAAGTCAAAAAATCCTAAATCAAAGCTCCTGCCCTTCCAGTGTGCCCTCTCTTCCTGACCTCTCCTCAAATTCAGAAAAGTATGTTGTTTCCAGTGTATAAAACTATCACATCAGAAAAGTTTATTTCTCTAGTTTTACACTATTATTGCATTTTTTGGCTTAGTATTAACACCTACTTAATTCAAACTAGCTCCCTGTTTAGATCTTTAACTCTTTTCAACCTCTACCTAACTTAACCTATCTTTTCTTACTTCTTGAGACATAAGTACTGCTCTTGCTTTTTTTTACTGTTTACCTATTCCACAAAGAAAAACTAAAATCATGATTAATCGTATGTTGATTCATCAAAATAAAAGAAAGAAAATCTCTGAATTTATGTGATTTGGGTATAAACAAAGTTCAAGATAAAGGGGCAATATGTTGAGAACTAAATGAAGTCACAGAAACTTGAGTTCAGCCTCTGTTCCCCATTCATTTTCAATGTGATGTCAAGAACATTTAAGTGTCTAAAGTACAATTATCTCCTCTGAAAAAATGGGTTGTGCTGATCCAACAGGGTGGTTTTGAGTAAATACACATAAAGCACTGTAGCAAGTAAATAGAAAAATAAGCTTTCAGTAAATGTTACTGATTATTTTTATTTCAAGAATCAATGGCATTAATAAATAATGCCCTGACAAAGTTTTCAACATCATATTCAACGTCATATTGTCTTCAGTGGTCTATTTGCTCATGTCCACGCATTCTTCTAACTTACATTTTTCCCACATGTAAGAGATAGGTGAAATTAGTTGATTTTACCAATTTGAAAATTCATCCTTGCAAATACTATATAATTTTCTATTGTAAACAATGACAGAAAGCAACTTAGTTTACTTATGAAAGCTATCTCTGGAAATATGTTCTGAGCTCCCAGCAATTATATATAGTTGCTGAATTTTTGTATATATTGTACTAATATCTCTTTTATGGAAATATAGGACAAATGAATACTGTAACGGAGTATGATTTATAATAATATCAAAGTAAAGAGCAACAGAAATCATCATTGTTGTCTAGTCAGCAAATATTTCAAGTGGAATTTAATGCCTTATTTTCCAATTATATAAGTATTAGCGTGTGTGTGTGTGTTTTAATTTATTCATGAGAGACAGAGAGAGAGAGATAGAGAGAGAGAGAGAGAGACACAGGCAGAGGGAGAAGCAGGCTCCAAGCAGGGAGCCTGACAAGGGACTCGATCCCGGGGCTCCAGGATTACACCCTGGGCTGAAAGCAGTGCTAAACTGCTGAGCCACCCAGGCAGCCCTAGTATTAGCATGTTAATTTAGAAACTGTTGAATCAAAAAAAATTAATTCCCAATACTAATGACTGTTTTCTATTTATTTTAATAGTACTATTTAGCTCTTTGAGGAAATATCATTGATTAAATAAAAGCTAGATATTAAATTCAATAAACTAATATTAATTATAAGAGTTGGATTCATTTTTTAACACTATCAATATTCCACCTCCTGTAGGCTGTGGCTGAGGATAGAGAATTCTTATTTACTATTTTTTGTTTGTTTGTTTTTTAAGATTTTTAACTATTTGAGAGAGAGAAATAGAGCATGAGAGAGAGAGAGAGATAGAGAGATCTCAGCAGGAGGGTAGGATAGAGGGAAAAGCCGACTCTGCTGAGCAGGGAGCCTGATGCAGGACTCAATCCAACGACACAGAGATCATGACCTGAGCTGAAGGCAGACACCTAACCAACTGACCCATTAGGTGCCCTGTTTTTTTTTTCTTTTCTTTCTTAAAGATTTATTTATTTGTTTGTATGTGTGTACGTGTGTGTGTGTGACAGAGAGAGAGAGAAAGAGAGATTGAGAACACAAGCAAGGGGAGGAGCAAAGGGAGTGGGAATGAATCTCAAACAGATTCCCTACAGATTGCAGAGTCCAATGTGGGGATCAATCTCCTTGACCATGGCCTGAGCCAAAATCAAGAGTGGGCTGTTTAACCAACTGAGCCATCCAGACACTCTGCTCCCTCTCTTTAAAAGTATTTCTGACTCCCTGGACAGTTGTCTCCGCATGCTATCCACTTGGGGACAGGTTGCTAGAGCCCTGCCTAATCTCTGGCCTTCTGTCAAAGAAGCCACTCTTCAAAAATGTAGTATTTTGTTTTTAACACACAATCAGTAATTAGATACTTAAATGCTATTAGATGTTCTTTTGGTTTTTTATTTCACTCTTAGTGACTTCCCAGCAATTCATAGTTTTGCACCTATTTCTATCATAAATTCATTCAAGATAGTCTAGCCGTACCTCAAATTCTAGAAGCTTTATCACTTAGAGTTTGCAGAATCATATTACTAGAAGCACTGGAATCAAAAAGGCAAGCATAACTTTTGAAAATATTTTTTTAAAGATTTTATTTATTTTAGAGATAGAATGAGAGAGAGAGAATAAGCACAGAGAGGCAGAGGGAGAGAGAAAAACAGACTCTTGCTGACCAAGCAGCCTGAGCAGGGCTGGATCCCAGGACCCTGGAATCATAATCTGAACCAAAGGCAGACACTTAATTGACTGAGCCACACAGTGTCCCCATTATAATATTTTAATGAACCTCAAAGTAAAATTACCTAGGTGAACTATTAAAGATTATATTATTGTTAAAATGCTTTCACAGTGTTTACTAATTAAGATAATTAATTTCACCTTTCAAAATGAACTGAACTCATTTAGCATTTTGGCTTTTCTTTCTCTTTTTTGGAATTTATTGGGGGGTCTTATTTGTGTGTTTAGTAGTAAGGAACTGCAACTTTAGCAAATCATAAATTTTATTTTTTATATACAAAATATTTTTCTGGGAATCAAGACTTATTGACTTATGGAGATACATTTCATTTTCAAATATATAAAAGAGATGGAATAATGACAACAATAGAAAAAACCCTCATATCAGACCCAGAAAAAGTGATTATAATTAAAAATTAAACTGGAGTTGATTGATTCAATAACCAATCCATAAGCATAGAGATTCAAGTTTTAGATTACTTACAAATACAGAATTAACATAAATTAGTTTATGACTTTAGTTATGACTTTGATAATTTTAATCTATTCATGCTTTTGTGTTTATTTGAGTTTCCTACATATTTACTTATTACTTTATTAGTTCCTGGATTAGAAAAAATAAAATTTAGCATGAAGTGAGGAGCAATACTGACTCTACAGAAAATATGCTCCACTCTTAAAAGTATGCTAAACATATTCCTTAAAGTTTCTCATTAAAATTATTTACTTACCAAATGTGATTGCACATGCCAGCTTTATTTAACTGATTTATTATTTTGATTACATACCTCCTAAATATGTTTTCAGCTAAGATAATTGTGTTAATTTGCATCTTGAAAATGAACCTTTCAAAACAGAGAATTGTCTTTAAGATAATCTCTGGAGAGTAAAAAAAAAAAAATTTCCCATAATTTGTCATGAGATTTTTTAAAATTAATTCCCCACTTATTCTCTAACCCCAAGATTATCCCCTCGAGTTCTTTTTTAAACCTTCTCAGAAAATAACTGTAAGATTGTGCCTTAGAGAATTCTAGAGAAAGTATTTTAAAGGCAGAACTTAATGGTCTTTAAGTAAATGAAATACAAGACAAAGAAACGGAAGCTGAGAGTTTATTTTGTTTCCCGTCAGCATGGAAAAGATGAAATTAACCAAAAAAAAAAATGGATCTTTTTTGCAAGATTACAAAATGACAAAAACTATTGATATGTCATAGTATCTAGATGACAAAGCCCTTGTAATCAAGCCTGAGGTGTGGAATGTTTCAAAGTTTTCAAACAAAAATTTTTCTACTCTCAAGTAGCTATCTGAATCAAATAAAAACTCAGGGATACTAGAACAAATTAATTCAGACTTGACAGGCTGCTCATGCAATTTGTCAGGATAACACTAGACTAGCCAGGATTAAGAAAATGAGGCTCAAGCTCTGCCTTGTTAGCAGATTGTGTTGTCACTCTTTAGTGAGGCTGATGGAGTTGTATTAGTAGGTCAAGAGAGACAAGCTAGTCATTTAAAAAACAAAAAGTCTAACCAAACATGGAACATTTGAAAGAGGACTTAGTAAGGAAATTTCAGAAACATTTTGTTATTTTTATACTCATGTTCTAAAAAAGAAAAGTAAATGTGGATTCTCTCTTTAAAAGGATACTATCAATCAGAACTTTTATCTATTTATTGAGAACAATTTACTGCTCAAACCCTCTACATGGTTAACAAAATAAGTTAAATTAAAAAAAAAGATATAAAAGTGCAACAAATCTTGCTTGCTGGAATGACAAAGTTTGGAGCACTGGCGAGATTTCAATGAACTATGCTATGAGTAGCCATGAATTACAGATGACAGCATAGTTAGACCCATTGTTTTATTTCAAATTAGAACTAACAATGTAAAGCAAGATGTCCTTCTAGCAATCTTAATAAGTGTTGGCAGCAAGAATAGGTTTCAATCAAGCAATACAGTCCTTAAAGAAACAGACAATAAGTATCTCCTAATTATCTTCTCTGTAACTTTTTTTTTCTCTGTAACTTTTGAAAGGAAAGGCTAACACTTCTATGTTTTAAAATCTAATAAGAAAAAAAATATTCACATACAGTGACTTGAATATATTCTTTAACCTTTATTTCTAGAATGCTTTTTAACATTTCAAGTCCTATAATAATTGAGAAATTATATAATAATGGAAAAAATCTTCCAAGTTTTAACTCCAGTCTCTTTCTAAAAATGCCTTGTATTTTATGGAAAGATAGCAGAGTAAAATGTGTTTAAGGGAAACAAATAAATATGAAAGGGAGAGATGTGGTTTTCTTATGGGGGATTTGCTTTATAACATGTATTTATATCCAAACTTTCTCTTTACATTTTTTCGTCATACACATCCCTGAGTACCGGCTGATGTATTGTCAATGACTTCTATTTCAGTAGAAGGGAAAACAGGGCATCTTCTAAAATGTGAAAATATGTGTTTCAGCAGAATTTCCATATAAAGAAATTAAAATGTTTTTATTTCTAGTGAAATATCATTACAAAGGATTTTAGATATACAATGATGAATAAAAATACAAGAAAAACCTGTTTCCTTCACATATTGAAAAAATAAAATATAACATGTGTGAGTGAAGCTCTCCATGACCTCCTCTTCACTCTTACTCCCCACCTCTCTCCACAGATATAACCACTTTCTTCACTTTGAGATTATATGAATTTGTTTTCGTGGATTTCTAAAATATATAACAATTTTTGCAAGTTTTAGAACTTTATAAAAATGGTATCAAAGACATATTTTTTTCTCAATTTTCTCTTTTAAAACCCATCATTGGAGTTTGTGAGATATATTGAGTTTGATAGACATAAATTAAACTCATCACTGTGGAATGGTAATTTTATTGTTTGAATTTGCTAACATGGTCTATTCTACTGTTGATGGCACAGTAGGTTGACTCCAATCTGTAAGTATAAACAAAGAGCATTTAATGTTTTTGATCAGGTTTCCTGATACACATGTGAGAATCTCTACAATGTATACCTAGGAACAGAAGTTCTGGTTCTTAGTATATGCATATCCTTACATTTGTATGATTAACTGGTTCTTAGTGTATGCACATCATACATGTGTATGATTTGGTGCTCTTCAAAGTGTTCCTATCAATATTTATGATCTGCCTTTGTTCCTCAATGCTTGCCAACACTTAGTACTGTCAGAATTTTAAATTTAATGATTTTCATAGCTGTGAAATGGCAGCTTTTCATTTGCTTTTTCTTAACAGAATGTAGTTAAACAGCTTTTCTTCTGTTTATTATGCATTCATTTTCTTCCTCTTTAAGAATTGCTTTCTTCCATATCTTTTTGCCCACTTTAATACAAAGTGGCTCATTTTTCTCTTTAAAATCACAGAAGTCCTTTTCATATTCTAAATAATCATCCTTTGTCAGTTACAGACATAACACTGATTCTCTCCCTAGCTGTGGTTTATCTTTTATTTTGCTGATGCTTGATATACAGAAGTTTTTCACTTTTAGGAAGACAATTTTTTTAACCTTAAAATAATATATAAAGTTTTGTTTATTTTTATAAATATTTTATTTATTTATTTATTTTTTTTTTAAAGATTTTATTTATTTATTCATGATAGTCACAGAGAGAGAGAGAGAGAGAGAGAGAGAGAGAGAGAGGCAGAGGGAGAAGCAGGCTCCATGCAGGGAGCCCGACGCGGGACTCGATTCCCGGTCTCCAGGATCGCGCCCTGGGCCAAAGGCAGGCGCCAAACCGCTGCGCCACTCAGGGATCCCCTTATTTATTTATTAATGAGAGACACAGAGAGAGAGGGAGAGAGAGAGGCATAGGCAGAGGGACTTGATTCTGGGACTCCAAGATCATGCCCTGGGCTGAAGGCAGGTGCTAAACCGCTGAGCCACCCAGAGACCCCCTAAAGTTTTTGTTTATTATATTACATTACATCGTCAGTGCAGTAAGAATTATTGTGCGTGTGTGTGTCTCTGCATGTGTAGCATTAAACAGAGAACCAATTTAATCTTTTTTTTTTTTTTTTTCTAAATGGATAATTCATCTCCCATTACAATTTAAATAATCTCCTTTGTGGGGCACCTGGGTGGCTCAGTGGTTGAGCACCTGTCTTTGGCTCAGGTTGTGATCCCAGGATCCAGGGACTGAATCCCGCATCAAGCTCTTCTGGGGAACCTGCTTCTCCCTTTATGTCTCTGCCTCTCTCTGTGTCTCTCATGAATAAATTAATTAGTTAATTATCTCCTCTAATTTGCAATGCCACCTCTCTCATATAACCTTCTTTCCTATGCATGTAGGCATGGTTCCAGCATTCCTCTGTAATGGTATTTTTCTGTACTTGCACCAGTACCACATTCCATGTTGGCTTAATTATCATCGATTCATAATAAATATTGGTATTCAGTAAGGTAAACTTGGCTTTGTGTTGATTTTTATTAAACATTTGCCTTCCATACGCATTTTAAGATAAGCCTATCTAGTTCCTTTAAAAATTTCTCTTTTAAGATTATGAATGGAATTAGGATGAGGAGAAGTGACATTTTTATGATACATAGTCTTCTGATAGGGTTACACACTCCATTTATTTAATTCTACTTAATGCCTTTCCACAAAAGCATCATTTATTTTTTTGTCCTTGACGGTTTTGTGCAACTTTGTTAAATTTATTCCAATGTAATTTGTACTTTTTTTGACATATTTGTAAATAGGATCTAGCTTCTTATTCAAGTATATTTCATAATTACCTGTTAAGTATCAGATTGGGGCAGGAGGTCAGGGAGACCAGGGAGACAAGTTGACTGAAGTAAAGCTATTTTTGGTTTTAGACTGACCCTTAACCTACAGGTCAGCAGGTCCTATAAAGAGTTACAAGATCTGCCTCATGGAAAATCACAAGACCCCATTCCCTTTGGCAGTCACAAAGGCTGGACATTCTTAAAATTGCTCCCTGTGGGTAATTCCGCAACCTTAAGACAATGGAAAAACTAATTGCCCAATGTGAATGATAAACCCAAAGTTAAAGAATAAGCCACTCCTTACACAGTTAGCTAATAATTTTTTTTTTTAAAGCTTAAAAAAACCCATTAGAGGCAAAAGGGTTGGTCCTCTTTCTCATTGGAGAAGAGAGACTGCTACTTTGTGAAGTAGCTCCTTTCTTACTTCTATACTTAATAAATCTCTGTTCCTTTCTCTAAATGGCTTGCTCATGAATTCTTTCCTGCACAAAGCCAAGAAAACTCTTGGCAGTGGGCCTGAGGCCCTCCCTCTTGGGGACTCAACCTGCCTGGCATCAAGAGACTTATGCTATTTCCAGTAATTTGAATGTAGATTATTTAGTGTTATCAATATAATCACGTAGATGACAAATAAAGATAATCTAGTTTCCTTCTGAATTTTATTTTATTTTGCTTCACTTCATGTTTTTTACTTCTATTCTGGTGATAACTTCCAGTACATAATTTTTAGAGAAATAATAATTGTATGCATCTTCATTTTTATTGACAGTATGTTAAGAATTTTAATTATGAGTAGATATTTAATTTCATTTACTGCCTTTTTTATTTCAATGAGGAATTTAATAAACTATTTCTAAACATATTCTCTTTTGGTATATCTCTTCTATAATAAATATGCTAATTTTGAGCTATCTTGTATTAATGGGATAATCCAACTTGGTTGTGAGGCAATAGATATTTTTAAACTTACATGTCTCAGGATTTGATTTCCTAGGATTTCCTTAGAATTTTGCATCTATGTTAACACTTGAAATTAGATTTAATTTTTCTCATTCTGTTTTGGAATATTTTTATCAATTCAAACTTCATAAAATGAGTGGGAAGGGTTTCCTCTTTTATTTTTTTGTTCAAAGATTTTATTTATTTATTCATGAGAGACACAGAGAGAGAGAGGCAGAGACACAGGCAGAGGGAGAAGCAGGCTCCATGCAGGGAGCCCGATGTGGGACTTGATCCCAGGACTCCAGGATCACACCCTGGGCCAAAGGCAGGCACTCAACTGCTGAGCCACCCAGGGATCCCCCGGGTTTCCTCTCTTATAACCTCTGTTTAAGTTAACTCTTCCTTTAGTATTTGCTCAAAGTTATCTTTAAAAAATTAGTGAATAAAGGAATGTATTAATTTTTAACTACTAACTCAATGTCTTCAATAATTTTTGCCCAATAAATTTTTCATTTCTTTTTTTAGTCTTATACATTGCATTTTTAAATATTTATTTATTTATTTGTTTGTTTATGAGAGAACTGCATAAGCAGGGAGGAAGAGGAAAGAGGAAAGAATCTCTTGTAGACTCCTCACTGAGCACAGAGCCCCAGGTAGGGATCAATCTCACAACCCAGAGATCATGACCTGAGCAAAAACCAAGAATTGGAGACTTAACTATCAGAGCCACCCAGGCACCTCTAAATTATTTTTTCTTGAAAATTGTTCTAGTTTTCAAATGTATTGAAATAAAGTTCTTTATTATATTCTTTTTTATTGTTTTGATTTCTGCATTATAATTTGCAAATTATATTCATAAAATTCTTTATCATATTTGTTGTGACCTATCTTGCTGGAATTTCTATCATTTCAATAAGCAAATATTTAATTTTGTTTATCCTCTCAAATTTAGGTTTTATTATGTTGCTTTAGTATTATTGCTTACAAGTATTTTAAAATCTCTTCAAATTTCTTTTATTTTAATCTTTAAGTTAAATAATTGGCTTACTAATTTTTTAGCATTTCCTTTCCCTAAAATTCATGTTTAGAGCTCTATTTATCAACTCTATCATAAAATTTATATAGTGTTTTTTTACATTTTATTTATGTATTTTTAAAATTTCTTATTTATTTATTTGAGAGAGAAAGAGAGAGAGAGCATAAGCACGGGAAGGGGAGAGGGGGAAGCAGACTCTCCGCTCAGAGGGGAGCTCAAAATGGGGCTTGATCATGGGACTCCAGAATTATGACCTGAGCAAAAAACTGACTGAGCCACCCAAGCACCCCATTACACTTTATTTCTAAGTATTTTCTTTCTAACATACATATGAGTTTTTTCTTTGATCTGTAAATTTTATCTATGATTCTGAACTTCTAAATAAGGGTTTTATATTTTTTCTGTCTATTACTCAGAATAATTAATATTGATATTTGTTGATTTTTGGCATAAAAATATCACATGATAATAATTCTTGAAAATATAGCATCATTTACATATTGTCAATTTTATAACTATAAACAAATCATCTGTTTTCTACCTGTCAAATTTAATCCAAAATGATATGCTGGATATGCTTCATTTTGTGCTTCCCCTATTTATTGTCTTTCCTATAGACCTTTTACAAATCCTGCCTTATTTTCCTTTGCCTCACTTGAGATTTATTGCCTTATTTTTCCCTTCAGTGGTTTGAAAGTAGGGTCCTAGTCCTGAGGCATACAATCAACTTAGAACCTGTGAATTGCATCATTTCTCTTTCAACTAACGTTTGAATTATACTTTATTGTCTACCTCTTAATTAGGCATTATTTATTTATTCAGCTCGCTTATTTTAATGTATCTACTTTTAAACACATTTCTTATACGTTATTTTTTTTATTCTGAGAAGAAATAAATTTTAGGATGTCCCAAAGTGAAGGTTTAATGCAGGTAAGCTCTCTTACTTTTCATAAGAACATATTTTCTTTTGCTTTTTGGTCCCCAAATTTTAAATTAGCTCATTTTCAAATTACGAGCTGACAAATGCTTCTCAGAACTTTGAGGATACATTCTCTAGCACTTGGACTTCTGTTGTTGATGCTGAATAATTCAATTGTTTTTGTTGTGCTCTTTTGAAGGTTATCTATCCTTTCTCTCTGACTCCCAACCTTTCTCTTTAACTTGCTCTCTCTAGTCCTCTGTAGTTTTACTAAAACGAGTCTAGAAGTTTTGCTTGTTTCTTTGTTTCTTCGTTGTTGTGTTCCTGCATAGGATTTATTATGATTACTTGATTCAGAATTTATGTTGTCAATTCTATAAAATTTTTATACACATATTTCCAATATGAGCTCTCTCACTTTTTGTTTATTATCTACTTCTGGAATCCAATCACATATTTCTGTACTCTGCTTTTCTTATCATTTTTAAAATCTCTTTTTTCTTATGTGTTGCTTTACCATTTCACTAACACTCATTTCAGTTGTGTTCTAATATTTTATTAATCCTTAGATTTGGGTGTTTTCCAGCCTGATTAGTACTTTTCTAAATAATCATGTTCTTTTCTCAAATTTTTATTTTTCTTACACTTAACCTTCTAAAAACATTAATTTTATATATTTGCTTCCAGCTAAATTTACATCTTTAGCTTTCCTCTTCTTCTTAGTTTATGGGGACTAGGAAATTCCATCTAATTTGCAACATAGCCATGATTCAGATTTTATATTTTACCATTTCACCATAGCCATGCATTTATATTTTATCCAACATTTTTATATGTTTTATATATGTTTGCTTTCACGTTTGTCATAATACCTGTCCACCATAATGTCAAACAATAAAAGACCACATTTAATTATTTGCATTTTTGACTTTGGAAAAGTTTACATGTAAACAATGGATTTTATATGAAAATAATACTTTATACTTAAAATATATCTTAAAAATTGTCACTTTCATTGCAAATACATTTTCCACATACATACATGTTGGATGATGTTGCCAACATTACCTGAATTCTATAAATCCCTCTTATATCTACAACTGCAGTAATTTTATAATAATGGTTGTTAACAATAATGATTGGTCATCTGTAAAATAAGTCGTATGAGTATTATTTATTTTTCTTCCCTAAAACTTCTAATTTTTGCATGTCAAATTTTGATTGTATATGATATTTACCAGTTTTAGTATTACTCAGTATACTTAATAGTGGCATATTATTCTTCTTAGGACAATCATAATTTAATGTTATAGCAATGGTATGTGTGACAAAAAGAGACGCTGTGTGTTCATTAACGTTATAGCATAGTTGCCAAATGCAGGGACTTTGAGGGTACACAGATAAAAATTCAAATGTGGTATCCAACAATTACAAGTTTTAGAAATGATTTGACACCTCATCTTCAGTTTCTTAATCTGGAATATTTGGATAGTAGATACTGTAGCATTAAGTGCTAAAATAACGTTGATGATGATGATGACAACAACAAAACAGGTAACTTTGGACATTCATTAAACATGGCTTTAGGCATTTGGTATTGATCAAACATTTTCATCATTACAGGAGAGTATAAAGGAGGTCTATTATTACCCCCACTTTACAAATACATGTGATGCATGCAAAGGTCTTGATAAAGTACATATTAGGTTGTAAAATGCCTTAAATAATTATAGGTAATATTATTAAACTTGAAACCCTGTAACTTCAAGATGAACTTATGAATATTGTGTTCTTAAGAATGGCATGACAAAGGCATAAAAATAATAAATAATATACTATCATAACTGAAATGCCCTGAACCACTAATGAATATATTTGCTTATCCCTGTGGCCAGTTGAGAAATACTACACTTATTTGATTGCTAAATTAAAAATGCTTCTTTTCCAATTAATGAGTGATAGAGGCATGGCAATAATTCTTAATATATTTTAGATTGTCTAACAGTATCACTACGGTTCCTCACCTCTGTCATTTGTATATTTTTAATTCTTCTTTTAGTAGCTATCATGATGGTTCCTTTATTTGCATATAGAATCCAAAGCTGAATATTTTCTGGTCATTATGGTTACCTTATACAAAAATCCTAGCTTTTATTACCGTGTTAAAAAAAATCGCATAGTGGTGTATTTTTTAGGATCAAAATAATAAAAATCAAGAAGAGAAGTTAATTTTATTTTTCTAAATTATAGTTTCTATAAATGATGTTTTTTTTATGAAAGATCTTGTCCCATATTTTCTATGTTATAGATGGAAAGGACTGCATCTATCTTTTTTTCTCCTCTGAATGAGTTTAAAATATTATAAAGTAAAAAAAAATATTATAAAGTACATCAAAATGCATACATACATATTGGTTGTAAAATGGAGACATAGAAATTATAAAACACAAAGACAAAATAAATTTTAATTTAGAAGACTAACATATAGGATCATACATCTGAATAATTTCAATATCCAAAACATACTATCATAGAAAACAAAAGTAACTACCAACAGTCATTCATGTCAGTCCCTAAATGATTCCTTACTTTGCATTCATACAACCATGTAAACGACATTGGATCTTCATTAAGAAGATTATTTGCAAGTAATTATTCAAAGATAAATGAGGATTTAAAGGTTATTATGATCAAGTTAATAACAAAAATTGATTAAACATTCAAATGAAAAATTTGTGAGGGCAAATTTTAGCAACATCCTTTAGAAGACAACCATTGTGTAGAGATACTTAGTGAAAAAGAAATTTGGGTAAATGTGCTAATGCCTCAGGTATATGCAAAAATCAGTTTAAGTTCAAATCAACTCATTAAACACTTTAAAAATATTTCAGAGAAAAGAATTGTAAGAAATTAAACTTTTCCCTATCTTGTTTCATTATTCTTGCTGTTTCTTTTCTTTGTGGCCCCTTGTCATGATATATAATTCAAAACTACCATATTGTCTAAGATGACAAATACTGAAGAAAGTAAAGAAGTAAAGGCTCTGTCTGACCTTTTGATTTGTTCTATTTTCATATTTTAGATATTTCACCTCAAAGACTGCCCACATTCCATTGCATTATTTTGTGCAAAATCAAACTAATAATCATTATCAAGCCAAAGTCGATCAATACTTAGAAAAAAATACAAATAGAAATATTCTCCAAAATTTGCAATAGACTTTATTACGAATTTGTCGATTCTATTTCCTTTTACTTTCCCAAATTATATAAAAATGTTTACTAGGACATATAAATTCTTATTCTATACTTGAATAAGAACTAGAAGAAAGGAGATAATGGAAAGATGGCCATAACAATGGAGCCCAAAATAAAGCTAAAATGCATAAGGTGAACTTTGGCTGTAATTAATCATGACTATAAGATTAATTAAACCCTTTCTGATCTTAACGAGTAAAAACTGTTTCCAAGGATCATAAAAAGAACCTTGTATCTTAAAAAGAAATGTGTCCCTAATGACATGCATATGCTAAACCCAGCCACAAGTTTCACATTTCTTAGAAACAATGGCATCTATGAAAATGCTATTTACTTTTCTCCAAAAAAATCATCATTTGCCAAAAGCAAATCCTAAAGTGCTGTCTTCCATGAAACTCAACTAATTTTGCTGAAGTAATTCTCTAGAACTCCAAATCCCACCAGAAGAAAATATCTATACAGAATTGTTCAGAGGTGTTGTTTTGCTGATGAGTTAAACTTCAATCACTATAATTTGTAACATGAGGAAAACTTGTTTCATTGGCTTCCTTGGCCATTTAGTCTCTCTTTCGTTCACATTACGACCAGTTTCTCCAAACACTTCTTGCAATCTTCTGTTTATGCAATGTATAGAGTTTCCCCATATTTTACGAAAGCAATTCCCTTTGAAATCAATTTGTGCTCTAAAAGGCATGTAGGAAGTCCCATCAATAATGGACCTAAGAACCATACAAATTTTTGTGTGTGTTTTGAAAAGCAGCTACTTAACTAAAGTTACGTTCAAGTAGAATGTGTCTTCTTTTAGAATGGTTATTTGCAAATCCTTATAAACTCTTTTAGGAATCTTATTAAACCTTCCTGAGAACTTAGATAAATTATTTTACTTTTAGTTTTTTATCCCATTGTTGTATAACTCCTTAAAAGTGATATAATAGGATAAAAGGGTATAGTTTGCTTCAACTGAAACTTGCCTCCTTAGCTTTTACACATTCCACATATTACTTTAATACATGCATGCAGCCAGAAATTGAATGCTATCATAAATGGCAAGTTAAAAAAATGATTCAACTATATATTGACAAATGATCAAACTTTCAAAAATAATGAATCCTACAAAATATAATAAAAAAAATTGTATGCCATGCATTGAGATCTCTGAATGTCTCTCTTAGCCAGATCAATATTTGCTCTATTTGTATTTAGGGACATATTTAAAGTAGTTGGCTTAGGGTACTGGTAAGAGTTTTGTCTTTGAACACAGAGGCTCATATAAAAACAAGCTCATAAATTTGGCACCATTAATACCATGCTTGGTTCCAACAGCTTCCAAAATGCAGATCATGGGTGGATAGGAGACATCAATATATTATAATGGGCCTGCAAATTCGTATATGCAGAAAGATAACTGTAGAAATACTGTTTTGCATTTATATACACTAATAATTTTCAAAACCACTTATTTTTGAGTAAGATTATAAAACGCACTTATTTTGAAGCATTGGTAGATTCATATTACTTTGTATCATTTTATATTTTCTCAGTCACTGAATACTAAAAGTATAACTACCAACATGTGTAAATCTCAGATCTGAAACACTGAAAACTCTTCTAGATACCTACTTTGACAATCACATAATGGCTACCATAGCTGCCTCTCCATAGCACACCCATTAGGTATCAGAAAGTTATAACCCACCAGTTGTTCATAAGCTTCTTTGTATATTAGAACATTTTCCTAACTTTGGTGATCTCAGGAGACAAATATTTGGCGCTTTCATTGGGAATTTTAGACTATTTATCCAATTTTTAGAGGTATCACCTAAAACCTGACAGAGTGACATTGGTATTCCAAGAACTTTAGACCTTTCAGTCTCTTTAAACCACTATAAATCCCTCCCCCCCAAACAAAACAAAAAACCCACAATAAATCTCTTTGATGGATAGTCCAGTTTATTCATGCATTTACTTATGTGCTCATTAATTTTCTCATTCATCATATACTTATTCTTGAACACTTCTTGTGTTCAAGTCCATATACTGGGTGCTGGTGCTTGGTGCTGCTATGTTTGCTAAGAATTTAGCACCTTGGGAGAGATATTATGAATTACTGAAACAATAACATAATGTTACATACATGGCTTAAGCTCATAGTGTTGGAGGAAGTCGAAGTAGGAAAAATTTGAAAAAGGAAAACATTGCATGGAAGGAGAGATTAAAGGAGGACTCTGAAAGTTGTGCATGATCGAATGTATAGGTTGGGGGTTCAGAGATGGAACGTCAATCAGCATCCTAGTTTGCAGAAATGTGAAGGGTTAAAGACGCAAGCAAGAAAGCACAAAACAAATAGAATACTGACTGAACTGAACACGTGCCTCTAGACATAAAGTAGGGTAAGACTCTAAAATGGGAGGCAGATGGTTGAAAAGATTGAATGACTAAGAATTCTGAACTTTCTGTTATGTAACAGGGAGTCCTAAAGTCTCCTGAGTATGATCAAGACCATTACTTAAACACTTAGAGCTCACCTGCATGCGTCCACCACTGCTTAAATATTTTGCAAATAATAACTAATTTATTCTTCATAACAACATTCTAAGGTAGATAATTTTATTACTCAAGCCTTTTATACTTGGAGAGCTGAGAAACTGAGAAGTAAAATAAGCTGCCCAAGGTCACAACAAGGAAGTAGCAAAGCTGGGAATCAAATGTAAGCAGTCTGCTTCCAGATTCTGTGTTCTTACTCATGACACTATCAAGTGAATGAGCGAAATCAAATTTTAAGAAAATCAAACTGAGAACATATGTATGTGTTTAAAGAACTGAAAAGACCAGGAAAGGAATTCAATTAGAAGAATTTTCAGCAGTATGACCATGAGGTAATGTTATTTAAACCAGAACGGTGGCTGAAAGAAATAGATTGGATAGGTTAGACTCAGGAGTCCTTCCTGAACTTAAAACTAACTATAGTGACTATGCAATAAGTTCAACCACATCATTTTTAAAGAATCTATGCCTACCAATATACATATAAAATATTAGGGTTTAAGGCACATCTTTTAAACACGTGATGAAATTTATTCTTTTAAAAATCAGAAGTAGTTTTAGTATAGTTTTTCTTAATTAGGAAATTATTGTTTTTTTTTTTTTTTGTGGTTGAGCAGTAGACAATTGCTAAATGTGAAAATATTGGCCATGGTTGGCTTAGTTCTATTTTATGTGGTGTTAGCTCTCTGTTTGTATAATTTTGCATTTTACTGATTCCTTACAGACAAAACTCTGTCTTTGTGAATTGTCTGTAAGCTTTTGGAGATAAAAATTCCAGGTTATTTTGAAGTTATGCCTGTTTGTATCATTCGCCCACTCAAGACATCACACATTCTTCCAACCACCCCCTACACTTGGAACAGGCACTAAGTTAATATACGCCAGGCAGGCCACCTTGCTCTTCTCCTTCAAAAACTCCTATAAAACCATCTGCTCTGGGAGTCATTCCAACTACAATAACCACCTACTACTTTCAATTGCCTATAATATCTACATCCACTTTCTTTTTTTTTTTTTTTTTTTTTTTTTTTTTTTTTTATTTTCTTTTTTTTAATTTTTATTTATTTATGATAGTCAGAGACAGACGGAGAGAGGCAGAGACATAGGCAGAGGGAGAAGCAGGCTCCATGCACCGGGAGCCCGACGTGGGATTCGATCCCGGGTCTCCAGGATCGCGCCCTGGGCCAAAGGCAGGCGCTAAACCACTGCGCCACCCAGGGATCCCTACATCCACTTTCTTGAGCACTACTGACATATTTTATCATTAAAAAATCCATAAGATTAGATATTTTCTAAATATCTTATAGTAATATTTAACCTCCCATAAAATATCTACATTTCCTAAATGTAACAGCATACTCTTGTAAGCTTTTTGACAGATTAAGAAAATACCAGCTTCAAAAGAGTAAGAGAATTAACATTTAATTTGTATGTGACTTTTGGATCAAAATGTTTAGCCAACCCAGTTAGTTATCCTGATTTGGGTTTTGTGCCAAACTCTCATGGAGAATGTTCAGTGAAACTATCTAATTAGATACTTTATGAACATACTATAATGTAGAAAGTAAATAATGTAGTGAATTGTTTTTAAATTAGTAGACTCTGATTTTCAAAGTTCATTATAGATTACTTTCTAGGCCACAACTAATTTTGATCTTATGATATTTTAAAGATTTTTATTTGTTTGAAACAGAGAGAGAGAGAGAGAGCATGAGTGGGGGGAAGGAGAACACAGGAAGAGGGAGAAGAAGACTTCTCAATTAGCAGGGAGCCTGACACAAGGCTCAATCCCACGACCCCAAGATCATGACTTGAGCCAAAGGTAGATGCTTAGCTGACTGAGCCACTCAGGTACCCCTGATCTTATGATACTTTGATAAACTATTTCATGTAATAATAAAATGTAATGAAACACATTTTATCATTATGCAAAATAGATATGACAGAGATAATTTCTTTTGATTTTTGAGATAATAAACCTATGTATTCTCATCCTGCTTAATATCAGAATCCTGTTGCTCATGAAACCCATACTAATTATATCAACAACATGCATATCATCATTGGGATGACATTAGCCAGGTAATAATCTGAAAACATGCATTTTGACTTTTGCAAAAGTCCAGCCTCGCTGAAAAATAAAGGGCCTTTCTTTATATTTCCACAGCAAGCATCTACAGATCAAGAGACAGGTACCAGAAGACTGAGAACAGAAGAATTAATACACTGAAGCTATAGCTATAGAATAAGGAAGCACAGTGGGGGATTTCTCCCAAACTAAAAGGGCAAATCCCTGCTGTTTCTGGGTGGAGGTGGTGGGTGGGAAGATATGAACCATAATACTGGAAACAGGAAGACACGGTATTAGATATATTGGCCTCCTCATTCTTCTGTTGGAAAAGGAAAATATCCAAACAGGGCAATGCAATCAAAGAATCCTAGGAGTAACCTCTGGTAGACCCTATCTGTGACTGAGAAGAACAAAGCTGTCTTCATAATTCTGTGTCTTATATGGCATGGGAGCAGTGAAGTAACAATGGCTGAAGGAGATGTCCAGTCAAGTGGATCTGAAAAAAGCCCTTGCAGGGACACATAGACCTAATTATGGTGAAAAAGGCACTCAGAATTACAGAATTACAACAGGGACTCAAGATAGGATGAAATAGGCTCAGGACAAGTAGGTGGTTGAGTGTGGAACACTAAGAATAAACACAATTAAATGGTCCACAATCATTGGAACCAAGTATAAGAGAGATGCCCAAAATATCAGGTGGGTATCCGCAGTGGGTACCAGTGGAAGATGCCCAATGACCATGCGACTCCTGTCACACTTCAGCAGAGACAGCAGAGACAGTGTCTTCCTCTATGTTAAAGGAAAATGTACCATCCCCTTTGTACACAAAGATTTTCTGTGAAAGAGAGTAAAGGCAAAGCCAATGAGTAGATAAAGATACACGGAAACACTGGTAGTTAAATGAAATAAAAAGATTTTTAAATCGGAAAAGATGCAAGTAAAAAAAAAAAAAAAAGGAAAAGATGCAAGTATTTTAAATGACAAAACCAGTTGTTTATTCCATCAGTGAGAGTGGTAACTCCAGAACAAGAAAAGATCAACCATAGAAATTAAAGCACACCTTTGCAAAGTTTGACTTTTAATTATCTTATATTTTACTGCTTGTATTAATGTGTTTCTTACCAAGGCTAGTAAGTTTTATGTAGTAAGTGGAATTAACTTAGCTACTCTTACCATTACTCTAGCCCACAAACAGTAGATAAAAAATGAAAGAGATAATTTAAACTTCCATCAAAAGACAACTAGAGAAGTTTAAAATGCCTTTCATGTGATACGTATTGAATGTCTACTGTGTTTTGGGTTCTTGTGAGTAATGAAGGCACAAAGATGAATAAAGTACAATTCTTATCGTTAAAAATTTAACATAATAATTATTTCTAACAATATTCCTAATCTGAAGCTTTTCAAGACAATTTCTACTTTATTTTTTGAGTTCTTTTCGAAGTCATTCAACAAGTTTGTTTTGAAATTTATGTGGATTTATTTGGAAAGGTACACCTGTTTTTTGACTGTTTAGAAAATATTAATTATCATCATCAATATGCTTGCAATATTTCCTGCCAAATAGAAAAGAGCATGCATGGCATACATTTCAGTGCTTACACATCTCAAGACCACATAAAATAATGTACATAAAAGCATTAGTACTTAGTACCCAGATATTTAGGCTTTACTTTATCTATTAAAACCTCAAAGAAATATTTATATAGCAACTAACATTTGGATAAGTACTATTTACAAATAATTCTATAATACAATTTCTTGACTTAAAGATTCCATTTGTCCAAAAGAGAAATCTGTTTGAAGGTAAATTTAAATCAGAGCCCTATAAAGACAAAAATGAATCAAATGAGACTGACTAAACTCACACTATATGCTAAAGCTATTATAATATATAAATGAAACAGCTAATATAAGCTAAATTATGTGGAAATTGAAGTAACAAAGACACATAATATGATTACTACAGGTCAGGAACTATTCTTTGAGCTTTACATGTATTAATTCATATATCCCTTTATACACTTTAGGGTAGGAATTACTGCTATGCCATTTTACACGGAAGGAAACTGAGGCATAGGCAGAGTTAAGTCACTTGCTCAGGGTCACCAGGTTGGATTTAGATTGAGATGATCAGGTTTCAGAAAGTGATCTCATCATTCCTACAGCCATTTCAAAGATCAGATTACATAGTTCTGGTGTGTGTCACCTTTCCTAACAAACAAGTAAGAAAAGCTGACACAGCTACAAGAGTGTCTACTCAAGAATTTCTATTTAACATATTGTCCTGGTTCACTGTTTTGTGTAGCACATTATGAGTCTGAACTAGAATGCATTACATTTTGCAGAGAAGCTCAGTTTCTTCACATTACTCAGGATTCACACACGTGAGATTAGATTTTTCCTAAAATTCCTGATCCACTGTATTTCTCAATTATATCTATTGTATACGTCCCTATATTACAGAACTTGAAGTTTCTACTCCTTTCATATGCTCTGAAATCTATCTACACTCTTCTAAATACTTTCTCTCATAGTTACAGATTTCCATCTGTAGCAGGGGTAAACTTTCTATATAAAAATACAGAGAGTAAATACCTTAGACTATGTAGATCATATATGGTCTCTGTCACAGCTTAACTCTGCCCTTGTAGTTAAAAGGCAGGCAAAGAGAGCAGAAAAGCCAACAAGCTTGGCTGTGTTCCAAAGAATCTTTACTGACTGACTGATTGTACAAAGGAAGCATAAGATTGGAGTTGGTGTGTGTGCATCATGGTTTTCAAACCCCTTATCTCTCTTGTTATACAACACTGGGAAATGTTTATACTTTGCTGTACCTTTTGGAAGTGAAGTATGATTTAAAAACTCTCTCATTTAAAAAATTCACTTAACTCTACGACAATCTCTGGGTGTCTCTATCAAACCTGTATTTTCTTCCTGACCACGATTTTGACTGGAAAACGGTCTTGAGCCAATTCTTGGGCAGCCTGTGTCTTTACAAACATTATCATACTCATTAGCCATAATAACCCTGTGAGTTATCTGACTAAAATCATTCCAATTTATAGAAGATGTAACTTCCACAACCAGTAATTATAAGATGGCTTCCTAATCAAAATCCTGTGCCCTTTTTACTAATAACACACCTTTTGCATTACATGGAAGAAGCATAACAATTATTATCAGACACGCATTACCTCTTAAATAGTAAAATTTTCAAAAACTTCCAATTCCATTTCCCATTTTCTACAAATTATTTAATATTTCTGACCTGCCTTCCTAATAAATTCCAGAGAATTTCTGAACCCCTGCATCATGACATCAATGTTCCTCATGAACATGAGTCAGATGATAGTTTTGATAGTAAATTCTGATGGGGATAAAAACGAAAGGAAATGGTATTAAATTAGCTACATTATATGCATTATTAAATTTAACTTAATCTTATAACAACCCTGAGAACTAGTCTAGTAATTTGTAGTTACTATTCTGTTGTTATAGGTAATGAAACAGAGGATCATAAATTCTAAATAATTTACCCAAAGTTTTAGAGCTGGTAAGAAGCAGAATCAGAACTCAGACATAAATAGAACTGAAAATTTGTATATTTTGTATGACATATTGTGTTTCATGGTTGAGTTATTTACGGAACCCAATATAAGATCCAAACTTCCAAATCATCAGTGTACTTTTTCTTGTGTAAACTCGGCTTAGAATTCTCTACATTTCTTAATGAGGACCAGAAAAACTTGCTTGTATCATTTGAACAGTAAAGTTAAAAATCACAGAAATAACTTCAATATGAGTTTTATTACTGTTTATGTCCTAGAGAGCTTGGAACATTCTGAATGAAATTAAAATGCATTTCACTGGTGTGGAATCATGAACATTTGTCAAAATAGTTTTGTACAAAACTCCCTAGGTTTTCACAGCTGTATAAAAGCTTCTTCAAAGAAATAAGTGCAGAATGAATAAAAACAGATGTGCCTTTTTTGCATATTATCAACAAAAATTTCTTTTTTATCTCACCAATGTCTTACCATAACTTCATTTATGTCATAATTCTGTACACAACATGTGCAAAGAAAGTACATGACATTTTCAATTCATATAATGGTCTTCGATGAGATTTCTTGGTTACGTATATTTCTCTAGAGATTACCTTTGCACAGGAACTAATTTTGTATGTTTTCTAACTAAAACCCAACCATTCATGCTGTGCACTCAAATTTACACCAAACATTCTCCATTCTGTTAAACGTAATTGAGTCTGAACATTTAAAGATATTTTAAATGAATGTGCACTGAACATTCTCCAACTTGGTTCAGGAAATAGATTCGGGGAAGTTTTAATACTCTGCAAACCTGAAGAAGAGGAAATTACCTTTGGTTATTTAAAGCTAGAGAAGATTGGGCTTTATAACTTTAAGACAATGTGCTACCATCAACCCCAAGGCAATGAAAGAGTCTTTTTAAAAAGTCAGTTACTGGTTTGTTTTTACAAACAATGCTTCCACTGTTGGAAATTCAAACACTATAGAATACTTTTTTAGGCTTTCAGATGTAGGATCTAGTTAATATTGTTAATATAAGGCTAAAATTGAAATGTAATAATTTTAGTATCTAACAATAATTTAGGCTCGCCACAATATTAGAAATTGAGGGTGTGAATATACATGCACAAAATGATTTTATGTGACTTTTCAAAGATTAAATTGCACACTCTGTATAGACAAAATAAGAAATTAAATCAGTATATGAATGAGTACTATTTTATTAGGTAGATGTTCTAGCACAGCCTAATACCACTGCTTTACTTGACAGGATAATCACTTTTTATATTTCTCAATCACTTTTTATTTTTCAAATTGTTACCTTTTCAGAGTCACACTGTCTTAAAATTAAGTTGGTGTATAAGCTGTGCTCACCTAAAAGTTCACATAGAAAAATATTTTACAGCTTTTAATTGTTTCAAGTTTATATAGAAGATTAAATATATTTTAACAAGCATCTACATAAGTGACATGATTATTTTATTATAATCTGAAAACCTAATTATCACCTTTTTATGGAGGACAAGGAACAGCTTTAGAGGCAAATTAATGTATCCTATCAGTGGGACAGTTTGTCACTTTATTAAATAATCATCATTCTGGCAAATAAAATTGTTATAAGCTTCATCGAATGAAGACAAGAGATGGGACCCCCTCACACTATTACACATTAAAATTAACTTCCCACAGGTTTTTAAACAGTTTACTACACTTTCACTGTGTTGGATCATAAAGTAGAAATGACAGCATTAATATCTCTTTAAAACATAAAAAGCAAATATATTTCATATCAACTTTTAAACGTAAACATTTCTGAAATTACATAGATATATATTTAATTGTAAATAAGTTTAAAACATGCTATGTGTTACAAGAACAAGAAATTATGGTGTGATTATAAAGATATATATAAAAGGGTGTCCATCATTAAAAACAAGTCAATATTAAGTGATTGCCTAAAATATACAGTTGCCAATTATTTCTGCACATTAAAGAGCCACTCTGTGCTTTAAAAATTAATGTATTCTTTATCTGCCTTAGCTAAATGAGAAATATGAGAAAAATTATAACCATAAATGTAAATGTATGTAAATATAAATGTATGTAAAATATGAGGTTTGTTAAAATGGTTTTAAAAGAAATATGGCATTCCTTGAAAATCTGAGATATCTATAGAATTTTTTAAAAGATCATTAAATACTTCTAAGCCAGATACATATATAGAAAACGAATACTTTAAATAATCTATGCATTATACCATAGTAACACTATTAGTACTAAATTATCTAAGAATTTTTCTTAATAAGAATTTTTTCTTAGAATGCCCTCAGTTCCAATTAGATAATTGTTTCGGACATTTTGGCATTTATTTAATTAGTAATGCTACAATTACAAAGGAGCTCAACACTTTGACTTTTAGTTTCACTGAAGTAAAGTCCCTTCCACATCAGATTAAAACTGGTCTTGTTCATCAGATGTGATCGAAAGCTCCTTAATTAGTCAGCAGGACTAAGGTAACAGATGGCCTTTGACCTCCCACTACAGACTGCTCAGATTTTGGCATTTTATTTTAGACTCTCAAGTGTGCTGTGGCTGGCCCTCAAATACAATTCAAAGTACACTTTGCTAAAAGACATGCAAACTTCCACAAAAGAAGGACTACTGGCATAAATATCTGAGTTCTGACACTAACACAACACTCAACCAGAACAATTGCTCTGCCAGTGTGCTTGTTAAGAAAGGACTCTTCCCCTGTTTTCTTGATAACAAGGAACTTCGCGAAGACTGAGTGCATGTGCGCTAGCGCCCTCTGCTGGTTGGATTCTTCAACTTCATTAAATTAGAAAATCTTTTCAAGCCTTCCTGATAAAAAGGATGCCCTAAAGCTTCTTTCTCTCTGGAATTAAGAATGTATGGAAACTTCATGTAAGAAAATACATTTTGACCTGAATTGTAGGCATTCTAACAACATGAATTTTCTGTGTGGGACACCAAAATTAAAGGAACAATTTGATAAATTAATATGCCTAAATAATCATATACCTCTAATAGTCTAAATAAATAAAATGCTAAAGAAATATTTCTGATAAAACCCATAATTAACAATATCTATGTAGTTATAATACATTATATGTGATATATTTATAAATCATAATATATGAAAATATAATTCACCATTGATTTTAAGTCACTGTCTTCGAAAATCGTAACTAGTGTTTATTATAACAAGTATAGTTCAAATCCAGTCAAATAACCCGGTTATCACTACTCTGGATTTTATCGGTGCCCCAGTTTACAGACGATGGAGCAAGAATGGCTCCTTTATTCTACTAGCTCTTCATCTCCATCTCAGACATCTCACCTAAATCCTAGGCTAGTAAAATGATCTACTGTCTATGTAACTGACCTGGCTATCCCACAGATACCTCCCATTCAATAGACACAGAAGCAAATTCATTCCTTCCACACACCATCTCTTATTCTTTTTTAAAAAAGATTTTATTTATTTATTCATGAGAGACACAGAAAGAGAGAGGCAGAGACATAGGCAGAGGGAGAAGCAGGCTCCATGCAGGGAGCCTGATGTAAGACTCGATCCCAGAGCTCCAGGATCACGCCCTGAGCAAAAGGCAGACACTCAACCTCTGAGCCATCCAGGGGTCCCCGATCTCTTATTCCTAAGGTCACCTCTTAATTAGTATTGCTATCATTCTGCTTTCCTTCACATTCACATTTATACCCATATCAATTACTAAACCTGGGAACCTTAACCATTTTTCTATTCTAAAAGTACATTTGCGGGATCCCTGGGTGGCGCAGCGGTTTGGCGCCTGCCTTTGGCCCAGGGCGCGATCCTGGAGACCCGGGATTGAATCCCACGTCGGGCTCCCGGTGCATGGAGCCTGCTTCTCCCTCTGCCTGTGTCTCTGCCTCTCTCTCTCTCTGTGACTATCATAAATAAATAAAAATTTAAAAAATAAAAAAAATACATTTGCTTAGTCTTACATTGTTTAAAACCTGTAATTATTTCATATTAACTCAAACATAAAGTACATGTTTCCCATAGGACTACCCAAGATCTCTGTGATATGAGTATTATAAAAAAATCCCCTTCGATCTTCCATTTCTCACATTTCAAACTGATTTTCCTTTCTTCCTTCCTTCCTTCCTTCTTTCCTTCCTTCCTTCCTTCCATCCCTCTCTCCTTCCTTTCTTCCTTCTTGGTCCCTACCACTTATTGATAAGTTTTCTGTCACTTTAACATGATATTCCTTCTATTGACTCCAGTTGTTTGTAAAGTAACTACTCATCTTTTAGAATCATATCCAGGTATTATGTCTTCTATAAAGCCTTCCTAGCACCAAACATAAGAATTATTTTATCCTTTGTATCTTTATGTGTGATAACTGTGAGTATTGCATTCATCTCACAATACTATATGCATATGATTGCATGCACCTTTCCCCATAATAAGCCATAAACTCAGAGACTGAAATGGTATCAAACTCATCTTTTACGCTGAACAATAAAAATCTTTTTTGGTTAGCAGATATGCATTAACTGATTTTTTACCTGGACCATTTTTGGTTACAGAAGGGCAAGTTACTTATACTTCTGATTTCTAATATGTAAAGAAAGGATAATAATGGTCAACCATTTCCTAAGTTTGTGCATTGATTAAATAAAATAATACAGCAGAACCATCTGGAATACTATCTGAACACTATCTAGAATATGATCGAGCTTTTGGGAATTATTAATGATAAATTTTAGTATAATATGCTGGTATAACAAAAGGTGACTATTAGATCTATAACTATGTACATGGCTACAAGAATTCACAATAAAAATAAGATAGGTACTAAGTATTGTGGCATTATCGTTAGTCTTCATGGTAACCCAAGTCCTTTTTTTCTGTCCAAAATAATTTTTAATTACAAAATGGCAATTATTAGATACAGAGAAAGTAATACAAAGCTTTTTTTTAAATACAAACCTTTTATAAGACTGTGCATTTCCTTTATGTTATTACATAATAGTTTCAATTAGTTTAAATATATTTGAATATAACTTAGATAATTGGGTGAATATAAAACAGACTAAAACATCAAGTTTGAAATGTAAAAAAGCCAATAAAATTAAAGTAACTGAGTACAAACAGATTTCATATTCATAAATTCATAGATTACATGAATCATAGTATATGAATGTTTCTGTGCCTTAGACATTATTATTAAAGTTCTGAATGACCTTCTTAATTTGAACATGCCTTAAAAATTAAAACAGAATGAAGAAAAATGTTAATGATAGTAAGATGAAAATATTTAAAAAACTACATGTAAATAATTGAATACATCTATGTGTAGAAATAAAACACAACAAATTATGCCATCACAGTGAATAATAAACCTATCAGCAAGTTTGAAGGGTAGCAGAAGTGGTATGTGCCCTGTTCAGAGATACATGGACCTGTAAAGACTAAAACTTACAAAGCATATAAATGCGGGACTGAAAAAAAAAAAAAAAAGATACAGATGCAGTGAAACGCCGGGACACCTGCACCCCAGTGTTTACAGCAGCAATGTCCACAATAGCCAAACTGTGGAAGGAGCCTCGGTGTCCATCGAAAGATGAATGGATAAAGAAGATGTGGTCTATGTATACAATGGAATATTACTCAGCCATTAGAAATGACAAATACCCACCGTTTGCTTCAAGGTGGATAGAACTGGAGGGTATTATGCTGAGTGAAGTAAGTCAATCGGAGAAGGACAAACATATGGTCTCATTCATTTGGGAAATATAAAAATTAGTGAAAGGGAATAAAGGGAAAGGAGAGAAAATGAGTGAAACTGTCAGTGAGGGTGACAAAACATGAGAGACACCTAACTCTGGGAAATGAACAAGGGGTAGTGGAAGGGGAGATGGGCAGGGAGTTGGGGTGACTGGGTGATGGGCACTGAGGGGGGGCACTTGGCGGGATGAGCACTGGGTGTTATGCTATATGTTGGTAAATTGAACTCCAATAAAAAAATAAAGAAAAATAAAAAAATAAATAAATGCGGGGCTGTTTATGCTACAAACAGGATTTATTACATATGGTGTTCTCATTCTACCTATAAGTAATTTTATTACATTATTAAACAGATCCATTCAATCTCATCTCAGTTGAAGATGAGGGCCTTAGAAATTTATGTGACTTGATTAAAGCTGAGAAAATGAATTAAGAAACCTGAAGTCTAGGAAAAGCCCAACTCATTTTTATAAAATATGAAAGTTTTGGTAGACATTGCTGACTGGCCCCTATTGTCCATTTTTCTTTCTTTCTGTGAATACTAATACTTCCCAGGCTTTAGGTGGGCACATAACCACCCCCCCGAAAAAAAAAAAAAAAGGAAATGACATTTTCCTGAACTCCTTCTGCATGTAGGGTGGGTGCCTCACAGTGTGAGGCATTATGTGTGCAGAAGTGACATGTGTGACTCTGGTGGAAGAACTTGGTGACAATGTTTTAAGTAGAAGATAGAGGTACAAGAACACTTTTTGGAGGGATGTCTTCTCTCCTTCATACTTCAGACAGAAATAGACACTTCTCCCGGCAACACATCGCACTCAATTTTGCACTTAACCTCAGTGACAGTCTTTACCACAGTTTATTGTGATTACATGTTTGGTTTGTCTTCCCCACTGGCCTACAGACTTTTCAAGGGCAGGGAGAATATTTAATTATTAACCTGACTTATTTTCCAAACACTTTCATATGATAATAAATATTTCTCAAGTTACACATTAAAGGTAATGGAAAATAATATAAAATGGCATTATGGATGCATGTGTTAAAGTTGTGGGCTTTGTTTTTGTTTTCCAAAATTTAGCAGTAATCATTTTGTTTTCAAAATGAAAAGAATATAAATATGTAAATCTTTAATTCTTTACTGAATAAATGATGTGTAAATGAGTATTCTTAGAATATTTGAACATTAAGCCATAAAATGAGAAGTAATTAATTTCTTATGAGTCAATATTTATCTAAGAAAATTATATATTTTTTATGTATGTACATAAAACATTTACATTTTGGGTATGGGGTACATCTCCTTGTGATTATTTATATCTTGAATACTTAAACCCAGTTTTCTCTCAGCATTTATAAAAATATTCAGAGAAGAGCAGTGGCCTAGTTTTAAAAGACACATTACATAGCAAGTTTAAGAAATACTAAAATAAGGTAAGAGGCCCATATAGACTACAAAGAAATATCAGTGTTGAACAAATACTTCTCTTTCTGTTATACTCCAAAGATGGGAGAGAGAAGGGGAGACAGAGAGGGAGAGAGAGAGAGAGAGAGAGAGAAAGGAGGTTGAAATGAATAAAGAAAGGAAGGAAAGAAGGAAGGAAGGAATAAAATCCATAAAACACAGAATTATTTGATTATTGAAGCACCCACACGTCCTAGACCCTATCTAATGTCCTTTCTGGAATAAAATTATTTTAATGTAGATTGTAACTCTTTTTAAACTTGATTTTCAAAGAGTTTAAAATGCCTTTAAAAATTAGCTTAGGAGGACAGCCTGGGTGGCTCCATGGTTTAGCGACGCCTTCAGCCCAGGGTGTGATCCTGGAGACTTGGGATTGAGTCCCACATCGCGCTACCTGCATGGAGCCTGCTTCTCCTTCTGCCTGTGTCTCTGCCTCTCTCTCTCTCTCTGTTTCTCTCTCTCTCTCTATCATGAATGTACATACAACAGAACATTATTCAGCCTTAGAAAGGCAGGGAGAAATTGTGACACATGCTACAAAATGGACTAAACTTGAAGATTCTATGTGAAATGAAAGAAGCCAAAAAAAAAAAAAAAAAAAAAAAAGGACAAATATTTCTGGTTCCATTTACAGGAGGTATCTAGTGTAGTCAAATTTATAGATATATAAAGTAGAATAGTGGTTGCTAGGGGCTGGGAGCAGGGCAAGGAGTGGTAATGGTTGCACAACACTGTGAATATACTTAATGCCATGGAAACCTATTCATAAAAATAATTAAAGTGAAACATTGTGTTATATATGTTTCCTACAATAAAAAAGAAAATATAGTTTACTAAACATCAAATTGCAAAGAAACAAAAAAAAAAAACAAATTGCAAAGAAACTTCTAAAACAAAATAAACATCTGAATCCATTACTTTAATTTTAATAAAAGCCATATATGTGTGTCTACACCAACAAAAACAAACTATTTTGCATAAAGAATTCTATAAACTTGCTAGCCTTCATATTGTAATGAAGCCTATATGACATTGAGAATTTTGAGAATCTGAAAGTCTGACAAAACCATAATTAGATTTTTAAAAATAAAAATGAAATACTCGGGAAGCCTGGGTGGCTCAGCGGTTTAGCGCCGTCTTCAGCCCAGGGCCTGATCCTGGAGACCTGGGATCGAGTCCCATGTCGGGTACCCTGCATGGAGCCTGCCTCTCCCTCTGCCTGTGTCTCTGCCTCTCTCTCTCTCTCTGTTTCTCTCTCTCTCTCTATCATGAATAAATAAATAAAATCTTAAGAAAAAAAAGAAATACTTTAACAATTAGAAACAATATCAGAAATAGCAATCAGGAAAATCCTCCTTTATTTGTAATATTTGCATGGCCTACTTCCACTATCATTCTTTCCTGTGTACCACCAGTTTCAAAGTAATTTCCTAACTAGGTACTACTTAACCTTTATTGCCAAATTCCTTGGAGGTGCCATAAAAAATAAATAAAGCTTGTCTATTCTTTCAGATAGCCTCAAGGATTTTTGATATTAGAATCATAATTTTAACACAAGAGTCCTTCAGGCCTCTACTTTTTATATTTATAAGCCAGAATTATGATATTTCCAAATTTCCAAAACTATTCTCAAACTTTTGTCCCTGACATGAATTTTAAGTCTCTTGAAATTGAATAACTGAGGACTGTGATCTCTTTCTCCCTAACCCAATCATGAAGTGGTAAATACATGAAAGCATAGTTTGGAAAAGGATGCACTGTATAATTAAATCAAAGTACATGAAGGAGTGAATCTAAGACAACATACCACGTAATTTCCAATTATTAATCCTCTACAAATTCTACCAAAAAAAAAAAAAATAAAGGAAGTACAGGGTGGTTTGGGAGCCTGATGTAATCTGGTGGAACAAGGGAATACTATCCTTAGGAAATAGCATCTAAGCAAGTATCATCAGTCTAATGAATAGCAACAATTTAAAAGGCTGGGAGGGGCAGATATAAGACAGAGAAAAGGTCAAAAAGTTCAGTCCAGGAACCAGATTGTGGAGGGCCTAGGAAGGGTTTGAGAAATTAATGGATTTAATAAAAGAAAGTAGGTTAGCATTTTAAAAAGATCACTCTTGATGAAGTTTAAAGAGATGTGAGAAAAGAGGGTAAACTGAGGAAAGGGTATCTCAAAATTCCAAGGACCACTAACAAGTATAGATTCACTAGACAGAACAAGTCATAAATAAACTCAAATTGAGTAGGAACCGTTAAAATGATGTATTTTATAACAATAAATAAATGACAAATTCAAATACAATTTCTGTAGAGGCCAAAAAAATCATATATATATATATATATATATATATATATATATATATATATATAATTTAGTGACTTAGAGATATTTTCTGACCTTAATGTGAACAGTTTAACTTACATGTAAAGAGAATCTGATTGAAATGGTTTTCAGAAGGGAATGAATGAGCAATGGGACAGTACTGAAAATTTATTCAGAATTTGTGAAGAGGCTAGGGTACAAGAGGTGAAATACCAAAAAGCAAGATCAGGAGACTTTTTTTTTAAACAATGAAGAGAAAAGCTACATAGGGCTTGTTTGGAAGTTGATAAAAGAACTAAATGAACCTATAATAGTAGAGTAGGAAAGATCTAGGAAAGAGGGTAAAAGTCTGCTTGAAGATCAGGAAGCAAAGCGGGGTGGTGGTACAGAACAGATATGGGTCACAAGGTAAAGTGGCCCTAGACTAACAGATGGCTACCTTATCTGCCCTGTTAGAAGGATGAGGGAAGAATGGAAGTGGATACAACACATTGTTGCTTTGGTATTAAGAGTTAAGTTAACCATTTTCTATTGGATGTTTTTAATTTTTTCTTATTGAAGTAGAAGAGTCATCTCTAAGAGTAAATAAGGAATCTTGAACAGAATGGGGAATGTTGGAAATGGGTGTTGTGAGGATGGAGAGAGGAATGTGATAAGAAAATATAGGCAGGATTAATTTTCAATGCTGAATAGTCTAAGTTTGGTGATCATGAAAATCTATAAATTAAAGTACAGTGTGGGTAGCCCGGGTGGCTCAGTGGTTTAGCGCCACCTTTGGCCCAGGGTGTGATCCTAGGGCTCCCTGCATGGAGATGGAGCTTGCTTCTCCCTCTACCTGTGTCTCTGCCTCTCTCTTTCTCTCTCTTTTTCTTCCGGTGTCTCTCATGAATATATAAATAAAATCAAAAGAAGAAAGAAAGAAAGAAAAAAAGAAAGAAAGAAAGAAAGAAAGAAAGAAAGAAAGAAAGAAAGAAAGAAAGAACAGTGAATGTGAAACAAAGACTTTCAAAGAAAGTGAAGAAAAGCACACATAACGAATGACCTCCTGTTTTCTTGAGACACTGATTTGTGGAGGCCTGAGCTGTCATTTACACTTAATGGCTTTCTTAGACTATCACACTGTGAGAAAGCCCAGGTGACATAAAGAAGTCATCTGTAGGTGCTGTGATAGTTAATATTATGTGACAACTTGACTGACTACAAGGTGCTCAGACTAAACATTCTCTCTCTGTCTCTCTCTCTCTCTTTCTCTGTGAGAAAGTTTCTGAAAGATACTAGCCTTAAGTTGGTGGATTCAGTAAAGTAGATGAACCTCCTTGGTGTGGGTAGGTGTCATCTAAACTTTTAAGGGCCTGATTGGAACAAAAGACAGAGAAAGGGGAGGACACTGACTAGCACAATGCTCCAGGTATGGTCTCAATCAACAACCAGTCTCAGCCACCAGACATGAGAGTAACCATGCCTCCGGCCAAGTCCATCTCCCAGATAATCCAATCACTTCTAATCCTGTCTCCCCAGCTGAGGGCCTGGACATGAAAGACACAAACCAATTCTGCTTTGAACTGTTTGAATTGCTGACCCACGGAAACTATGCATATAATAAAATGGCTACTTTATACTGCCAAGTTTTCGGGTAGTTTGTTATGTAGCCAGAGCAAACAGAAGAGTATTTGATATATGTGGAAGTGGAATATTGCCACAACAAAAACAGAAAACATTTGGAGCTCAAGGATGAACAGAATCTAGAAAGGACAGGTGGACAACAACATGCCTTAGGAAGCCATTACTGAGGATGTGGACAACATGGGAACAATGTTAACGGGCAAAGGAAGCTGAACCCTAGTTATATGGTGGCGAATGGCTTGTTATGAAACAATAGTAACAGGGATGCCTTAACAATTCTTAGCATATTTCTGGCCCCTTACAAGTGCTTGTCAAATAAAGTCTTAAAAAAATACAATAAAACTATATAGAGTTTCTGGTATTTTTCTTGCTAGAAGCAGAGATGGGAAGAGAGAAAATTCAGAGAAATTAGAATTAAAAGGCTTAATAAGTCAAGATGTTATACTTCTATTTTCTCATTCTCTTTAGAAATTTTACCCATTAAGGAAATTTCTTCATATCTTGGGATGTGTGTGTGTGTGTGCGTGTGTGTGTGTGTGTGTGTGTACAGAAGGGTTGTTTCAGTAACATTCTCTACTTTGTGAAAGCACCAGTCATATAGACACATAAAACAGGATATGCAAACTTCAAAATGTTGCTTAAGTGAGAATAGTATTTTTCTTTTCAAAGAAAATTTATATCAATGAACTCTTTTTTTTCAGTGTATCAGCCATTTTAGGTTAATATATTAAGATTAATCATGCTCAGTTAGGAAATAATGCTGATCATATCTACATAAGAGTATCTATTCCAAAAGGAAAGGCATTAGTAACTAATGCTCAGGTAGAGCAAGAGGCAATGCAGAGCACCAAATTAGCTTCAATTAGCCATGCCAGAGGATTATTTTAGGTAAAATTACCTTATAATGAGGTGATTAACCTCTTTGGAAAGAGTTCAAGATAGGCTTACTTTATACTTAATATGTCCTATAAAAAGGTGATATAACAAGGGTTCTCAAAATTGTTCCCAGGAATATCGTCTACCAAGAATCAACAGATTTTATTCTATAACAACCAAAAAACACTTTTATTATGTTATTGATATAGTAAATTTTAGAGCATATGGATATTAAAAATTAGAAATTTAAACTTCCTATTAACTAACTTATATGGCACTATCTGTATTTATACTAAATAATATAACAATTAAGTGATACTCAATTCTAAATATCTATGAATATAAAAGGAAAAATTTCTGTCATTGACATTAGTCAATGTCAAGGCTCATTCCCAAAGTCGGCTGGCTGTTGTCTAATTAGTGTAGTGGATCCCCTCAGTCCCCAGAGCACTAATGGTGCTTGTTAAAGTTCAACAGACTTATCTGAAAAAGAGAGTAGGCATGAACACAAAGGAAATGGGAACTTCAGTGTTTTTAACACAAAAGCACTTCGTAAACTGGGATAAGGTTCCCAGAAATAGCAGCTTTAACTGCTGGCTAAGCTTATCTTTGGTTTTTGACTAAAAATTGATCATTTATTTTCTATGCACTAATTGAAATTTATATATACATATATTTATATATGTATACTTATACACATATAAATCTAAAAATGTAAATAAAAAGTAAATATTGAAATCTAAAAAATAAAACTCATGCACAAATATATATATATGTGTGTGTATATATACTGTCATCTTGTAACAGACAAGAAATAATTTACTTAAGTGTTTTAAATTTTTTTTTAAATTTTTTTATTTATTTATGATAGTCACAGAGAGAGAGAGAGAGAGAGGCAGAGACACAGGCAGAGGGAGAAGCAGGCTCCATGCACCAGGAGCCCGATGTGGGATTCGATCCCGGATCTCCAGGATCGCGCCCTGGGCCAAAGGCAGGCGCCAAACCGCTGCGCCACCGAGGGATCCCTACTTAAGTGTTTTAATTTCACAAATATTTCCCAGAAATTTCCATGTAAGCACTGAATCTGTAATAATGGGTAGAAATGTTTTCCCTAAACTCCTTTCTTACTATTTAGTGCTCTTTCCCTATAAGAAAATATACTGTATCTTGGGTTAATCAATTGTGATTTTGTAGACATCTTTGAATTAACTACTGTTACTTTACAAATCTCTTTTCTTAATTTGCTCTCCTAGGAAGTGACTGTGTGATTGTGTGTGTGTGTGTGTGTGTATGAAACTTTTGCATAGAACACATGCAAATTCATGTAAAGCAAAAACACAAATCCTAGGGAAAAAAGGCAAAATCAAACAAGAAAGTTTTTAGAATATTTGCATGAAAATGATACCAATAAAACAAGTATCTCACAGAAACTAGAAACAAATATTTCTTCTTCAGCTAAATCAGAGAGCATTTAAGCAACCCCTACTTCAATATATATCCTTTAGAGCTCAGTGGTCACCTTAACTTGGGAGCCCTGGGAAATATCCTCCCTTTTCTATTAATACAATGTAACTTTTTCTTCTTGTATATATTTTTCTGCAGAACCTATCACTATCTAGGTTTTCTATGTAACCCCAAATTCATTTTCCTCCTTTGCTTGAAAGATTTAGTGTCTAGCTGGATGCCATCATATAAAAACAGCTCCTTTAAGTGTCTGCAGAATAAATAATAAACCAAATCAAAGCAGATGAGCACTATTTTATCCAGACGTCAGGACATTCATTGATATTTTTATTATCCCACTGAAGTGACAAAAATAAATAAATAAGAGAGAGAGAGAGAGCAGAAATAATAACTTTAAAGAGTAAGTGGCAAAAAAGGAAGGAAGAAAATCGTTGGATCTCTTCCTTATTTATTTACCTTTAAGTTCTCACTCCATTCCAAAGAACTATCTTACACACATGATTTTGAACAGCCTGGACACATAAGTGAGTATTCTGGTTTAATGAGATCAGGAAATAATGCAGGAAGATTCAGGTAAATTGAATCCCCTGCATCAGTGTGCACACAACCCTTACTTATTTAACCATTCATATTTCTACCTGTTCAGATGAAATATTCAAATGCGTTTCAACATACAAATGAAAATATATGAATAGAATGACACATCTACTAGTAAATTATTTTAAAAGCCTTATATTATAAATACATGTATAACAAGAATACATATAATTATGAAAAGTTTACATAATACAGTAAAGTGAAACTCAGAAAATATATATGTACACATATATAAATCTATGCATCACAAATATATATGTATACATATACATATGTCTATATATTACCAATCTACCTATTTACCTATGCACTAAATGGCTTATACATAGATCATAGTTTAGTCATCTGGAAATACTGATTTAGTAATACTGCTGACAAAAAATTTCAAGAAATGTTATTTAAAAGGTATAATTGAGTAGTCCTTTGAAGTCAGAATGAAAGGTGAGTATGTTTCTACTTTTATAGAAGACCAAAACTGGTTAGGAATACAGAAAATGAAAACATAAAAGATGATTTAGGATATGGAATTCTCATGAACATATAATTTTGTCCAAAAATCCCTGCATAACACTAACCTTTCTAATGAATACAGATTTTATTTAACATACTAAAAATGAAAATGTTTAACTTTTAATATCAGCAGTACTATTTCCTAAGCTTATAAAAGATGGTACCACTTACATAAAGTGGAAGTTTACTTTAAAACATAATTATGTGCATTCTTAAATGTTAATGTGATAAAATGTTTGACTATACACCGATGAAGCTGTGTTGACTGATGGCTACAAAAGTGAGGTCAAAAGCCTAAAAGACAATGCAGACTTACATTGTTTTTTGTTTGTTTGTTTGTTTTTTACTTACATTGTTTTTGATGGAGTGTTAATATGTCAATAATTTAAAAATCAATTATTCTACAGATTTAAAAATACCAATAAGTTCTTATGTAAAAAAACTAATTTCTATAATTTCAAACTGTAAGAAGATTAATTCCTACAAATGAAGTTATATACATATATATGTATATATGTATATATACTAAATATATATACTAAATACACACACACACACACACACACACACATATATTAAAAACCTCCAAAGAGAAAAGAGAAGGACTATCTTCTTTGTTTTATTTGTCATATTGTGATTGACTCAAAATATCTGTAAGATACATTTGTAAGACACTATATCATGAAATTCATTGAAATATCTTTTTAATTGGCTTTTATTAAACACACATTAAAATATTTACAATATAGGAAGAAAACTATATATATGAATATATCATTAGGATATAAGACAGAATTTGAGCACTGCTCTTAAAGATTTGAAAAACTAACTTTACTGAATTCAGAAAAACAACTGCTCAATGGTCTTTAAAAAATAAATAGAAATAGCTGGTTATGATATAACATTTTTCCATCACTACTGAAATATTATTTTATTCTTAACTCCACATTTTATTTTAGAACTTTAGCTAGATCTTCTCTGTCTAGATAATAATCAATAATTTTATTTCATTATTCTTGTCTGTCTGCCTTGTCTCTACAATACCAAGTTAGAAGTTTAAAAAAAAAAAAGATTCAGAGGTTTGATTTCTTTATTAACTTGCAAATTATAGTATCTCCCATATAATGAAGTATGAAATATATGGTAAAATATACTTTTCAAGTTAAGAAAAGATATACATATACACAGTTTAAAATAAATAATAGGTATAAAATTGGCATTGCAAGAATAAGAATATTTTATGAGTTATTTTGACCAATAACAATATTTGCCTCAGGAAAATACCTTTTCTTATCATTTATGCAAAATTTATTTTACTGCTTTTAGGTGAATATCAGATGATATGCAACTTACAAAATTACTACAGAGACAGAGAGAAAGAGAGGGAGTGGTTTTTTTATACTCAATCTTCAGTTCACCATCATCAGGAAAATATTAATAATTGGCTGATAATCACGTCTTGCTGACATACAAAATTGATGATAACAAATGCTGAACAAATCTACAAAGCTTGTATTATTCATTAGTAAGACACAGTGCTCAGAGGTTTATACTGTAGAATTTTTACTTATTAATTAATATTGCTGGGGTCTTTGGAAATTCAGTACATGAATATTGCACTGAAAAAACAAAAATGCATTATTAGTACCTAAAAGAATAGTTATTTAGAATGCACTCATTTTAAACATATTTCAACTTTATTTTTTTCTATTACATTTTTTGGCACTATAGAAAAAGTAAACTATAAAAGAAGTTAGGTATTTAAAGATACTGAGTGAAAAATATCAGTGAGGGTGACAAAACATGAGAGATACCTAACTCTGGGAAATGAACAAGGAGTGGTGGAAGGGGAAGAGGGCGGGGGGTTGGGGTGACTGGGTGATGGGCACTGAGGGGGGCACTTGGCAGGATGAGCACTGGGTGTTATGCTAAATGTTGGCAAATTGAACTCCAATAAAAACATTTAAAAAATAAAAATTGTTAAAAAATAAAATAAAGATAAATATACCACTCAATAATAAATAATTTAGTAAATAAATTTAGCAAATATCTACAAAGTGCTCATTATGTCCTACGCTCTGTATAGATACTAAAGTCCCAGAGTCTCGTCCCATGATCCCATCAAGCCTACTGTCAGGGGAGAAAAAAAAAAAAAAAAAGACAGAGAATCACTCTACAGAAAGTGATTTTAAAGGCACAGGCAATTTTTCTAAATTCATGACTGCTCTTAAATTTTGGGGGTAATTTGGAGAGTCTAGTTTCTTTTATATACTAGGGTTTACTAATATAGTGATGAAGTTAAGTCTGGAATACCAATTAGTCAGTTTTGTTTCTGCCCTTCACAAATGTTCAGGGTAAGACCCTTTGACATATCTGATACCACTATGCAGATTATAAATTATACTGTTTTAATTCACACACCAATTTCAGTTTTCTAGTTGTAGGATTCCTTATAAAAAGCAGAAAGTAGAACAGGAATGAAGTATATTCCTCCAAAAAGGCAAAGAAAATGATCTTTGTCTCATTCAGGGTATTTGAGACCAGATACTTTTTTAAAATTTTTATTTATTTATTTATTTATTTATTTATTTATTTATTTATTTATTTATTATTTATTTATTTATTTTTTTGAGACCAGATACTTTTAAGTAAGTACTTACTTGTGGACTTTGTGAAATAGTAACGCTGTGGAGTATTCCTGGCCATCAGTATTTGCTAGCAAATCGTATCAAGTGTTATTAAAAGCCTGAATTAGTTCTTTGAAAATAAGCTATAACTACAATATTAATAAAACTTGTAAGATCACCAATAATTTTCTTATAATTCCATTTTGCATATTACTTGTAAGTTCTTGTCAGTGTTGCAAGATTTTACTCATGGAATTAAACAGCTTTTTTTTTCAAAATTATTACAAGCCTTCATAATTATCATTTTAATGGGTACATATTTTAGTGTCAATATACAATTGTTACATTTTTTAAAAAATATTTTATTTATTCATGAGAGAGAGAGAGAGAGAGAGAGAGAGAGGCAGAGACGTAGGCAGAGGGAGGAGCAGGCTCCATGCGGGGTGCCAGACCTGGGACTCGATCCTGGGCCTCCAGGATCACACCCTGGGCCGAAGGCGGGCGCTAAACCTCTGAGCCACCCAGGGATCCCCTTATTACATTTTTTTAAAGTAAGAACTTACAATGCTGTATTCTACATTTAATCTTAGCCAAAAGGATGAGAAATGATACAATTCTCTATTTTCAATAAACCAGGAAAAACAGTAATATATGTGAATCATAAGAACATAAATGTGATTGTTAATAATACTAGTCAAGTTAATGTCAATACTGATATTTTATAATAAATGGTTTTAAATAATAATATTATAAGGATTATTTCAATCTAAAATAATAAAAAAGATTTCATTTTGAACAATATCTTAAAGTTTAGAAAGTTAAACAGCATATTTCCTTTTAAGAGTTAACTTAGATTTACATAAAAATTTGGAAAGGAATATGATATAAACCTCCCAACTAGCACTTTCTTAAGCACCGGAAAAATCATTATCTTTCCCAGTTCTTTCAATTTCTGTCAGAAGAAGCATAGAGAGAACTATATATTTTGGTAATTAATTTCCTTAAGATAATGTTAGAAACATCAGGTTCTTTAAAATATAAATGAATTTCAAGGTGAGCATGCTAGAGGATAATATTAATGGCATATGATTTATTGTGACAAGAGATCTGATCTGAAACACCATTATTAGGAGTATTTAAAAAAATCCATTTGCCAATTCCTCAAAATATGAAACAGTGCTTTGGCTGAATGTGTCTCAAAGTTGAAATCTGAAAAGCTGTCCTTGTAAGTATGAAATTGCTTGTGCACAATATGTGGCCTAAAGATTTACTAGAAAATGTTCATATTCTGAATATGTTGCATTATAGTTTAGAGAATTATGTAAATGCCTGTAATTCTGAGTGAAGACAGTTTACAAAAGTATAAATTGAACTGTATATGCCAAATGACTTGGTAAGACATGCAATTTTAGAGCTGTTAGCTGAAAAATAGATAATACACTGAGCATCTACTATATACCTGACATTCTTTGAACTCACAACAGAAATCTGACCTGTGTCAATCTAGAAGGTATTTTCTGTTATTATTGTACCAAATGAAATATTCCTTTAGACTATGAAATATTTATTTATCTCTCAGATTTATACATAAACTTCAAGAGGATTTACATTTTACAAATACATTGGGGTATACAAACACATTGGTGTACATATTTAACCACATATTAGGCAGTGAAGAATGCCATAAATTAGTACTCCAATCAATAATAAAAAATTAAGTAGGTATATGTGAATAATAGAAGTCTTATTAAGAAGAATTAAAATTATTCTGGAGAACAGATTGCATTAGCCTTTGACACTTGAAAGAGGATCATAAATTTTGGCATTCTTTTATATAGTATGTCAGTTTGATTATCACATAAATGTATTGATACACTTTCTCTCTACTTTTGATTATCCTTTCTTCCCTCCACCTCTGGTCTTTTACGTTTCTCTCTCTCTCTCTTTCTCTTTCTCTGTTTTTGTTAAGTTTGGGACAAAAATCCTTTAAACATCATCAATTTTCCCCATGTATTTCTTAAAGCCTTCAGTGGACTTTTAAATTGTGAAGCTCCTGAATGGTGGCAATGCATGTCCCATTCTCAAACTGAATTTATTTTTTTCTTGAAATCTGTTTTAATATATAAATATCAACATACAAATGCTTCATGGAATGGCATATGAGTAAGCACAGGCTAGCTATATTTTTTTAAAGATTTTATTTATTTATTCATGAGAGAGAGAGAGAGAGAGAGAGAGGGAGGCGCAGAGGGAGAAGCAGGCTCCGTGCAGGGAGCCTGATGTGAGACTTGATCCCGGGTCTTCATGATCAGGCAGGCCCTGGGCTGAAGGCGGTGCTAAACCGCTGAGCCACCCAGGCTGCCCACAGGCTAGATATTTTAATATGGTTTTGTGTACATTAATAAATATATTCATTTACAGGACATTCAAGGTATATATATTATCATGTGTTGAAATCTACTATAAAGTGAATATAATTACATTGCTATACCAATTTATATTCATATATTTCATGAAATAAAATTAAATCTTATAAAATGAAAATATTCTACATTTATAGAAAATTAATAGGTGCAAAATTTTAATGAGATTTTGACTAAATTTTATAATACACATGGCACAAAATTCACATAAAAAAGTATACAGTAAAAATTTAGTCTCCACCCCCAACCACTTAGGTCCCTTTTGCAGGAGGAACAAAAGTTAGGAGATTTTTGTGAATCTCTCTAAAGATAGTATGTGCACAAGAACATACTCGTATATACACTTATTACATTTTCTGAAAAACAAAAATTGTGCCTGGCTGAACTATGAGAAAAAGACAAAACATAGTATCATGATTTATGATTTCTAGACTTGTTAAACTAACCAAATACAGGGAGCACAGAGCCTTGGGCTTTGAGCATTAATATATAAATCATTTAAATATATTCATAGCAATGCTGTTTATTATTTTGAAACTTTCTGAAATGAACACAGTAGAAATTGGTATAATTGAAGCAAAAATGATTCATTTCTTCAGTCCCATTTTTTCTAGGGAGTGTAGTGAAGATAGTCTTATTTCTGTCTAGAAATGGGAAAGCTACAAAATCAAAGTTTTCCCTATGTCCCTGAATGTCCAAAAAAAGTCAACATCTACATTTGGAAGGGAAAAATGTGTATTATTAGCTACAGTAGCAAAACTAATTCTGATCAGCAAGACCTTCTCCTTGAAGAAAAAATCTTTAAAATTAGTTTATGTTAGCATTGATAATTCCCCAGTTTATTTTCCATTTAGCTGAGGCCAATACTGGATAGACAGTAAAAAAAAAAAAAAAAGAAAAAATGAGAGACGTTACTTGATATCTCTGTAATACTCAGTTACTCAGTGTTATCAAATCACAGTTCCATATTTTTCTTTGGGACTTAGGATGATCACCCCTCATATCCTTAGCCATGTAAAGACCTTCCCATATCTATTGTCTATCTATCTATCTATCTATCTATCTATCTATCTATCTATCTATCATCTATCTATCTATCTATCATCTATCTATCATCTATCTATAGATAGATATAAATATAGATATAGATAGATAGATAATATTATTTTCACCTTATACTTGAAATTCTTCTTTTCAACACATAAGAATGGATAAGAAATAACCACTGTACTCCTCATAATAGTCTTTTTTAAAAACAAAGAGGAAAAATTAAATGCATTTACACTTTTGTCTCAATACTTAAACACACACCCAATTTTATTCAGCCATAATATGTAAAATGTTTTATACCACATAGTGATCCTTCTCATGACATAATCCATCAACAGCAACCACAATTTATAATTTCATCATTGAGTACCTTACCTACTGTTGAATTTTTCTGGGTGTTTTTCTCTCATGATGTGGAATCTGTGTGCAATGGAAGCATCCTAAGGACAGAAATAAAAAAGAAAAAATGAGACAGTTTTTGGTCCTACTATCTTACTGAAATAAAGATTAAGAAATAAAATTAATAAGTAATATTTTAAATTAATTCTTTCTTAACAATATTGTTCCCAAGAAGATATTCTAAAATTAAGAAAAAAATGAGTAATCTAACATAAATTCAGTGCAAGTGTGATCCATGTCATTATTTCACCACTGGTTACTTGTCATATTGGCTTCTAGGAACTGATTTCTATTTAACTTATATATCTCCTTTATTAAATGGTTTTGATCTCATGGCCAAAGTATGTTTATGGTAGTATATATGAACATAAATGTTAAAAAAGTAGTTGAAAATATTGTTACATGTAGCTGGAAGGATGGCCTAAGTAGAGCAATAATCAGGTGGAGTAGTTTCTAGTCCTTTGAAATTAATTATGAGTAAAAAGATAGTGTGAGGGTGCATATATAATAAAGGTAAGTATAATACAGGACTTCAAAGTTTGTTAAGAGTGTCTTGAATGTGTTAATTATCAACTATTCACTCCATAAGCTACTTTCAGACATATCTTGCTTATGGAGAAAAGGAGGCAACAAAGAGAAAAAAAATATTTTTGGAGAATTGGTGACAAGTACAACTAGGCTCTGAGACTCCAAATGTACCAGTTCTGAAGCCTAATGGATTTCTTTATTTTAAGAAACCCACTCAGAGTTTCTATGAGACGGAATCACACTCAGCATGTGAGATTGGTAGAATATTGTGATTCAAGCTTTTCAAACACAGACTGTTCTTGCTGACTTTAAACAGTTGCCCCTGTTATATTCCAAGCAAGAAGATATTTTCCCATTCTTCATTGACACATGATTAATCACTCCAATGAGAAACTAATATATTTACCAGTCATCTCAATAGAAACAGGGCTATTGTTGCAATTAACTGTTAATTTTGTTTCATAGTGCAGATGAAAAAAAGAAAAGAAAAACTAAACACAAAAGAAATAAAGAAGTTGTGTATTTGAGAGAATCAAGAAAACACTAATCAAGGATTAAAAGTCTAATGAATGAAATGAAAAGGCTAATGTGCTTACTCATGCATAACAAAGCATGAAGCACAACAAGAGAGGGACCAATGCCCACTGCAGATGGCAGACCTAGTTGCTTTTCCCTACAAGATAAAGCTGTAATAGCACTGCATTTTTTTCTGCACATTTTAACATCTAAAAATCATTAAGTAATTGAATTAATCCACAAGAGAAAAGGATACAAAGATACAGGTGTACAGAGAAACACTTATTAAAAAGTTACCCTCAAACCCCTGTACAGTTTGATATTCTAAGATATCTTTACTATATCTACATGGTCAACTTACAGGTTTGCTAAGAAATAGGAATATCAAGATGGTTCACTTTTATTGGTTCAACAACTCTCAAATCCAGTCACAGAGTTCCTTTTTTTTTTAAATTCTCACTAGTAAGTCATAAATATATTTTATATTGGAATATTGCCTTATTGTGGTATGAAATTATAGATAAAAGTGTGAGCTGGGCTATTTATGATATATTATGTGACTTGATCATTAATTTTTAAAAATAATTTATTTTGACGTTTTCCTTAATCTGGTTCAAATCAATTTGTAATACCTCGTAATGAAATGCATACATCCAGTAGGCCAGTTGAACAAAACGCAAAGGAATATGATTCAAGTACAAAGAATGTATGATCAATATTGGTTATCCATAGGGAGATTATCATTGAATTTACTTCTGCTTGAATTATTTGCTCCTGCTAATGTAGAGAACTGAGACTTTTAACAATATATTGTGTAGCATAATTTGCTTCACAAGCTTATATTTTTGCAATAATACATCTCTTCTTTATGTTTCCAAAGCAACATAAAAAGGACAGAAGGAGAGAAGAAACAAGAGAATAGGGGATGCAAAGAGAGAGGATATCTAAAGAAGATCATTTAATTAGACTGGACTATAAACAAGTAAACTACTAGAAATATAGAACACCAAATAGCCAAGGATAAATTGAATGTTAGCTCTATCTCCAAGATACTTGGGCAATGGATTATGTAGTAAAAAAGGGGATAAATAAAAACTAGTGAGGAACACTGGCATGTCTTTTCCATGTGTTGAATGGGTTTCACCACAAAAAGAGTTGGCATTGCTAACTACAGGATTGATAAGACACAATGACAGCAGGTGTTCATTTGGATGAGAATTCAGACCAAATTCCCATGGGACCCTGTCCCTTTGGCATAACCCCAAGAGGCTTAAAAGAGAAATGCCAGACACTGTAAACGTATCCAGCAGCCATATTTCAGAGACATTTAGGGCTCTCTAACAGGAGGCCAAATTTTAAAGAGCTAAAATAGTGTCATTTTTTAAACACAAATTTTGCCCTTTCTGTCTCTATATACAGCACTCTTTTTTTTTATTCAACAAGTTATTTAATCTAAGTTTCATTATACATTAAAAAAACAACACTGATCTCACAGGATGAATCTGAAGGTTGATATAATTATGCATATAAATTTCCCTATGTATAGCACTCTTAAGGAACATAAATTAATCAACATTTCTTCCATACCTTACAATGGACAAACTTTAAATTTAGACAGACTTTTACTTCCAAGACTTGTAACTTTGAGAAAAATTACTTATTTACTGTAAGTCACAGCTTCTATATCTTTAAAAGAGGTAACTGATACTCCATTATAGTATTTTGGTGAATATTTTTTGAGGTTATTTTGTATAGCTGAGGTGTTCATATATTTTATATCCACATCAGAATTTTATTGAAAGTAAAAGGGGATGCTAAAACATAGTTGAAGTGCATAATTTTGAAATATATATTTACTGACTCTCAAATTGGTTTTATTATTTCCTGAAATTATAAAATACTTTTATCTTAAGTTAATTTAAAACTTAAAATCAGATCTAAGAATTAAAAATATATATATCCATCTTTATTAAAGCAAAACGAATTTAAATATCACATTAATTTTCTATGCAGCAGAAAGTAGTAATTTATAAATATATATACACACAGAGTACATACAAATATTCATATATCAGAGAATCAGCTTCTTAGTCATATCTGTCTCTAATACTCTGTCACTAGTATTTTCCTGATGAGTGATTTTTCTATTCCTGTAGGGCTTATTATTTTAATTTAAAAAAATAAAGTCATTCTAAATCTTGCATTTTTAAGTCATTAATTTAAAATTTTGACTTTCTGTCAATCATAACATTTTAAATTGAGAAAATATAAGTGCTGAGATACCTGAGCCTATAACAAACTACATATTTCCAATTGATTTTTTTGAGGTATTATTTACATATTACAAAATTCATTATTTTAACTGTGCCATTCAGTGAGTTTGAACAAAGGTATACAATAGCCACTTTCACAAACATTATATAGAATATTTCTATCACCCCAGAAAGTTCCCTAATGCCGTCTGCATTTATGTACTTTTACACTTACACATATCCCCACCACCCCTTTTAAAGGACACTGACCTGCTTTCTATTACTGAGATTCCCTTTTATAAAATTTCCTATCAATGGATTTAAAAGTACTCTTTTATGTCTGGATTTCTTCACTTATTGTAATACTTTCAAGATTCAGCCATTTGTTCCAGTATCAGTGGTTTGTCACATTTTATTGCTAAACAGTATTCAATTGAATAGATATACCACATTTACTTGCCGGCATTTGACTATTTATAAATAAAGCTGCTATAAACTTTTGAGCATAATTATTTTCATAAACATGTGTGATTATATCTTTTGAGTAAATACCTAGGACTGAGACTGCCCAGATGTATAATAAAGTTTATATTTAACTTAAAAAAAAAAAACCCTACCACATTGTTTTTCAGAGTAATTGTACCATTTTGCATTTCTACCAGTAATTTTCGAGAGCTCCAATCACTCCACATCCACAACAACCCCTGGCAATCTTTTTATCATTCTAATAAATATGCAATGGCATCCTTGCTTATTAGCCTTAGCCATTTGAGCCAGCGCCAACTGCTTCATTAGAGGGATCTGTCAATTCTGATGAAAATATAAGATTTGAAAGTTCTAGTGTAGACTTAATGGATGTTTCCAGTACTACCACATCTGTTCATCCTTGTAGCTCTTATACATTCTCAGCCAATGAGCACTCTCTGAAATCCCACTTGTGGTTTCTATCCCATGATCACCCCACATATGGCCTCAAGGGTTTTAAATAATTATTTTTCTATTAAATTTCTCCAAGAGATATTCAGACACTATATGCTTAGAGTCTCCCTTAAATAATTTTAATCTGTCAAACTGATATGATCTTTTTCATTGATTAAACTATAAATAAAAGAAAAAAGTTAAAAAAATTCATCATACCATTACTGTTTAAATACATTTTCCTTATTGTTGATTGAAACTGATTATCTTTTCATATGCTTTTGTCTATATTTATTTTTGTGTGGAGTATCTATTCAAATCTTTTTTTCATTTTGTTCGTGATCACTAAAAATATTTATATTAATAATCATAATGATGGTAAATAGTAATAAGTACATATTTACTACTCTTAAGGCACTATTTTAAGCTTTACATGTAGTATTTCTTTTAATTTTCATAAAAAATTAATGAACTAGCTACTGTTATCTACATTTTATGAATAAGAAAGCTGAGGATTATGGAGTTTAGAATCCTTCTGACCATACAGGAAGAAGCTGTGGAATTAACAGGTGAATACATGTATTGTTTGCTAGCGTTGAGAAAGCCACGCAATTGCAACTATTTTCTTTCTTTTTTTTTTTTTTTTTTTACTTTTTTTTTTGGTTTACCTTGTAGAGTTTTAAATTTTTATATTTCAGAACATATCAATCTTTTATTTGAATTTTGATTCATTATTAAATTCTTTTCAACATAATTAAGTAGAATACTTTTTGTTTTTGCTCTTATAACTTCATATTTTCCACTGTATTATTTGAATCATTTCAGGTTTAAAATATTATATATATATATGTATATATATATATATATATATAGAATTTGTTTAATAATAATCTACTTTTACCTCTTTGTTTGAATACACAGCTAATTCTATAATAAATTTCCATCTCTATCTCTGTATATGTTACCTCTGAGCTATACCAAATTATTTTAATTATTCTAGTTTTGTAATACATTTTCATACTTGGTTGGGCTAGAATCACCTTAAGTGATTCTAATCATTGGAACTTGGCAAAGTTTCTGCAAATGTGATCAAGTTAAAGATTAATATTGCTTGAGTGATTCCTTTCTGCCTTACACTTTCTTTCTTTTGGAAAAGGAATGTCTAACTATTCTACTGTTATTTTGAAAGCAGATAACTTGTTTTCTAGTTTCACAGGCCCACAACAGAGAAGTTTGCCCAGTATGAACCCTGCTGAGTCTCACCTATAACAGATTTCAATGATTTAAATGATAAGATTTGGGACTTGGAACTGATGATATTGACATAGACCTTTTGATTTGAGTTGATGATACAACAGATTGAGACATTTGGAGATACTGAAATGAAGTGAAAGTATTTTGCACGTGGGACAGAATAAATCTCTGAGGGCCAGTGGGAAGATAGTAGTGGAATGGACGGCAATCCCTTAAATATATCTGTCCCTAAGCTTAAACCTTGGAACCTGGAAATATCACCTTACATGGTAAACTCTTTACGAATGTGATTAAAGATCTTGAAATGAGGAGATTGTTCTGAATTACTTAAGTAAGACCTGAATGCCTTTACAAGTGTCCTTAAAAGAGAAAGACACAGGGAAATTTGACAGAAGAGGAGGATGCAATGTGACTATATACCATATAGGTAGAGATTACAGTGATGCAATCAGACATCCAGCAATACTGGCAGCCACCAGAAGTCCAAAGTGGCAAAGAACAGATTCTCCCCTATAGCCTCTCAAGAACCATGAAACTGTTGACACCATGATTTCTGCCCAGGCATATGAAATTTGGACTTCCAGACCCTTGAACTGTGAGAAAATACACTTCTATTGTTTTAGGCGACCAAGTTTGTGGTAATTTGTTACAAGAGACAAAGGAAATCTGTACACCACCTATTCCTATAGTTTCTTTCAGGAAAGCATTATCTTAATTTTGTCTGAATACTTAGTTCATTTATTCTCTCAATTTTTATTGCATTATTTTTTGTATTTAGCATGTTTAGAGTTAGTAATTTAACAAAAGCAATATAAGAAGATAAAAACAGGCATCACAAATTCTATATGTCAACTACATAAAGTGGACATGAAACAAATAGCAAAAGCTTAGAAAGGTAGAACTTCTTGCTTTTCTGGAAAGACTTAATTCAACCCCAAATACTCCCACTGAGTATCTATTTAACATGGCATTAGAGGTCTTTAGAAATACAACAGATAAAAAAGAGGTATACGTATTACAAAGAAAGAGAAAAACTATCATTATTTATAAATAACATCATAAACTCTATAGAAAACCCAAAGGAGCAGCCCAGATGCCTTAGCAGCTTAGCGACGCCTTCAGCCCGGGGCATGATCCTGGAGACCCCAGGATTGAGTCCCACGTCAGGCTCCCTGCATGGAGCCTGCTTCTCCCTCTGCCTGTGTCTTTGCCTCTCTCTCTCTCTCTCTCTCTCTGTGTGTGTGTCTCTCATGAATAAATAAATAAAATATTTAAAATAAAAAATAAAAATAAATTAAAAAAAAGAAAACCCAAAGAAATCAAATGAAATCCACATAACAAGCATTTAAGGAGCTACCCAGATATACTAATAGCATATAAAATTAGTAGAAGTAAACAAATTAAAACAAAGTAATAGAAAATTATCACTTTCATAATAACAAGAACAATTACAAACATCAGGGGAAACTACCAATGTGAGTCCTACAGAAGCAAATGATAATTACTAAAGACACAGATGCATGTCATCCTTGAGTTGCAATGATTTAAAGAGGTGGGAGTTCAAGGACATGAGAAATGGTAGTTTCTTCTAAACTTGAGTTCAATGGAAGCGCATGAACTTTTCTCTATTACAGGGCATTTACTGTCTCTTGGGATTGGTTTTTGAGGTGTGTGTGTGTATCATTCCACAGGAACTCTGAGGCATCAAGTTGCACATCTGCAACTTAACCTGCTATGAAAACCTCAGATGCAACCCATTGTGGACTTCTGTTAGTTAGCTTTTGATTATATTCCTGGGACAACCAGGGCATTTTTCTAGAATTAAAAATTTAGACATAGAGAAATACATTACTGAAAGAAAGATGACAGGTGTTAGTCATTTAGAACCAGTCCCTGGAGTAGGAGATGAGATTTGCTGAATGGTAGATGCAGGCTCAAAAGCAGAGCTTTCAATGAGGAGACTTTTGCAAAGAAGTAGCTTCACTGTGAGCAGACTTTTCATGAATTTCTTAAATATAAAAATTTCTTTAAATTACCTTCTCTTGGATGATGGCAAAAGTTATAGTTAAGTTTCAGTTTAAACTATTGCTCTCAAATTTTATAATTGTTTTTTGCTTTGTTTTGTTTTTTTCTCCAATTATTCAGTGAAGTTGGAGAGAACAGTGCCTTTCTCTCTGTCTGTCCATGTTCTAAAGGGAAGTGTGACTTGGGGTTCTATGTGAGATGAGGCCTGTCTCCACGTCAGCATCTTCCCACTCTCCTTTTCATTTATCAAGAGACCCTTTAGGAAGTTGGCAGTTTTACACTGAGAGAAGCTGTGTCATCAGTGTCCCTTATAAACCGATGACACACTCTAATCTGAGGAAGTGCATTATTCTAAAGGGAAAGAAGTTTATTCCTGTTAAAAGACTCTCAAAAAGTCTTTGAGAAGCCGATATGGTCATGCAGAATACTGAAATAAGTAAATTGAAGCTTTTACAACACCTAAGTCCTTCTGGATAATGTGATAAGATAGTTGCCAGACCCAAAAGGATAGGGTGACCTGTAGAAGATGGCCTTGGGAGAAAAAGACATCCAGTCGCAACACTTTTCATTGAGGTAGCCAGGGATATAATTACCCTAACCCACTTTTCTCCTTCCCATCTCTAACTGGGGCTCTCAACTGGCAAAGTCAATGAGAAGCAAAAGGACAAGAACAATCTGATACTATACAGGATATTGCCCAGTCAGACAATACAATGTAGAAGGGTAGAGAGGGGATCCAGACAGGCAAACAGAAGTAATCCAGAATAGAGGAATTACAGTCCTTAAGATTCAATACTCATATCAGACTAAAAATCTTTATGTAAAAACATAGAATTCTAAGAAGCATAGCATCAAATATATGGAAAAGGATTGATAGTTAAGGTGACTATTGCTATATCACCAAAGTATCAACTATGATACACAAATATGTATGTATACATATGAATATAAAGTATGCATTTAAAAGTTTTAATTAAATAAAATAGTTATTACATGCTACTTGGAGATAAATACTAAACTTTCTCATTTTAAAAAGCAAAACACCTTAAATAATTTGAGTTATTATTTCAGAAAATAAAACCAAAACCAAATTTGCCATTATTACCTGAAAGCTCCTTATAAGTTTAGATGTATGTATTAAGAATGAAGTGTATACAGGGTTGCCTGGGTGGCTCAGTTGGTTAAGTGCCTACCTCCTGCTTTTGTCTCAGATCACGATCTCAGGGTCGTCAGATTGAGCCCCACATCAGGTTCCATGTCCAGTGTTTAGCTTGCTTGGGATTCTCTCTCTCCCTCTCTTCCACTCTACCCCCACCTCCCAACCCCAGCATGCAATCACTCCCTCTCTCTTAATTAATTAAGTGTATTCACAGAAACTTTTCCAGCTTTATCAGAGTGATGTATCCCACATAAATATATTTCCACTATATGTTGCACACTAAACTTTTACATTTTATTAATTTGGGCTAAAAACTATTTTTTATGTATGTAGATTTAACCTAATTAAGCTTAGTTAATAGATTAATCCCTTTTCTCAATAAAATTGATAAATAGCATCAATTTTAAGCTCCTCTTAATGGCTAGGGTTATCTCGTTAGGTATCACAGATCTTGCACAACAACACACATGACCCTCAGTGTGCGAAGGGCTGTTCGCTCTATGCTCAATCACTTCAGACTATTATGTTGTGCTTTCTGGTTTTCTTAAGACGTTTTTACTCCTTTTCTCTTCTATCAGATCAAACTCGTAACTTTTACTTTTTGCTATAAAGAGCATGTCTTTCCTTAGCAGTTTCCTCTTGTTTCACTGATTCTAATTTTCATATTTTGAAAATAATGGAACCTTAAAATCTAAAAACTAGAATTGACCATAAATATTGTTCATAGCCTTCATGAGCGAAGTGGATTAAACAAAACCAATACAGGTCTGGAATATGGCCAGTAAGCACAAAAGACATATAGTCTATATGTTCTTCAACAAGTGAATCTCAGAAATTTTGTGCATAAACTTTGAGATAATCATTATAACCTAAGTATTTTATTATACATAATTCCTAATTGGCCATTTTAATCCAAAAGTCACAACTGATAGAACAATTATCTTTGATAAATAAATATTATTGAGATGTAAGCATTATATTTTCATCTGTAAAAATTTGTTAAAACTGTAAGAGATTATGGCAAGAGTGAAAAGAAATGTACAAAATATTAGAGCTTCAATTGGGAAACAGAAAACCCATACTTAAAATTACAAAGTAAAATGAAAAGATTTTACTTAAACCTTAATAATCTCATTAAACATTTCTTTTTCTTAAATATATTTTATACAGAAGATATCATGAAACCAAGCCGACTAGTTCAAGTTATTAGGAAAAAATATCTGATCTTGGAGAATCTAGAGAGACATGCCAAGAGGAGAACCTCTATCATAAATCCCACTCTTGCTCTATAGAATATAACACATGGAGTTAGTGCTAACAAAAAAACTTCTAAAACAGTTTCTTCCCTTATCCTTAAACTTTGTGAACAAAATTGTCAAAAGAATAAACTTAGTATACTTGTACTATTATCAGAACTATATAATTTCTATGATCAAAATGCTCCTTTAAATACAAATTTTGTTCTCCTAAGCAAATTGCTAACTTGTTTTCACTGAATTAAAAACAACTACATTCCTCTCAAAGTGCTTCTTTCAATTAAAGTAGATTTGGAGGCCTAGAAATCTCAAACGAACCAAACAGTATAGACTACATAATTAGTGACTAAAGTGCGATTCAAATAAATTGCTTTATAATTTTAGTTTTATTCCTAATGTGGAACAATCTAAGAAGATCTTAATTACATGAAAACCTATGAAAGTTAAATTTATAACAGTTTTACTAACAGTAAATCTTTAGATCAGAAGCTCCCTTTTTATAGAGCCTAAGGTTAAAACCAAAGAAGTGTGCAGTAATACAGGCAGATTGGCTAATATTTAAATCAAAATTATTATTTTTAAAAGACTGTACAATAAGATTTAAAATTTTTTACATTTCACAGTTTTGGTGAGGCAGTGATTAAATTGGTCTATAGTAAAACTCTCTACATAGTACAGCTCAACTCAAACCACAAGGTAAACCTGAAATTCTGGAGAAAGACTAGTGTTACAGTGTAGTCCTGGAAAGGGAAACTAATCATTCCTCTTCAAAGGGTACAGATGGAATCCAACCCATAAGAAAATGTTCTGTTTTGGGTCTACAGAGGAGGATATAGGTCAGTATGAAAAGATACTCTTCTCATGCCTAACAAGAGAGAATCTACACCCTTCTGACATTTAAGGTCTAGGATAGGCCGAAAGTCAATGAAAACAAGTCAGGGCTCCAGGGAATGAGGGATTGGAATGCTACAATGATGTTAAGGCATAAGGACATAAAACAGTGTCCAATTTACTGAAACTTCTAAGAAAGGCAGTGGCTTGCTCCTAGCCAGGCAACACAGTAATTAAAAGCCCATGTTCTACAATCTGACCAACAGCTCCTATACTCATGCATCACTACATTGATGTTTTTTCATCTAAAAAAATGAAATAACCCATATCTACCTCATCAGTTTAATACTAAGATCATTTTTCAAGGATCATTTTTATAGGGATTTCTATACCTTGGCATAAAGCCTAATAGTGAAAAAAAAAAAAGAAAAAAACAAGAAAGGTATTATTCCATTGCTCAGGTACTGGGCAAAAACAAACAAACAAACAAACAAACAAAACTACTAGTCTAAGAGAAGAAGAAACAAATTGATAGCACCGTAACAAAGAACCAATCCAATTCTTTATATATCACCTGACTAGAAAATATTTACAAAAGACAACTTTGCAAAAATAAGCAAATGCCTAGAATATTTCACAAATCCTGCTAGTGTCCACTGAATATTGAATAATGCGTTGGTTGTTATTTTTTAAAAACTCTCCACAGTAGAATTGTTATAATTTGCACTCTTCTTTACCAATTTGGAAAAAATAACAAGTATATGAATTTCAATAATAAAATATTTATTATAAACTTTTTTGAAATACTGAATTGAGAAAAATCAAGTCAGTATCATATATTTCTTTCTGTTCACAGTAAACTAGATTCTTAGCTCTGTTTTCGTTTTTAGAAATCTTAAGTATTTTGCTATTATCTATTATCATCAATAATCATGATTTTTTCAGTTAAAACAGAAAGATTGGATTTGTCAACTACATTATGTCTGAGGTTGATTTGGTCATTACAGTACTCATTCAATCTGATAAAAGCTGCAAATGTGTTAACTGCTTTGATGTAATTTCAGCAAATGCAGAAAGAAAGTCTTGGTGTCTTTGAATACTCAGGGGTTTCGAATGCATGTAGCATTTTTCGTAATATCTGAAACTAGGCATAATTCTTGCATTTGCAAAATAAAGTTGGCACCTGCTGTGTGATTACCAGTCATTATACTGGCTTGGTAATGACAAAGGTGGTATGAGTGCCACCAGTAAATTGAGGGAGATGGGATGAAGGAAGAGTGGTGAAACAAGTAGGAATGAGGGCTGAGGTAGAGCAGAGGGGGCAGAGAACTGAGATTGAAGAAAATAAAAGAATTTCTGTTTACTCTCTGTAGGTAGAAAAGGGAGTAGGTCTCAAAGGTGAGGGTGAAAATAATCCTGGGGTGTGGGAGGATACTGGAATACCACATTGGGGCAGGGACATGGACAGTTTATCAGAACCCAAAATAGGATAATTTGTATGGGAAAAATATAAAAATAAGGCTCTCTATAGAATACTCATAAAGCCAATGAATGCCAACAGGCTGATGACTGGTGCAATTGCACTTGTCTGGTGCAATTATATCATCTTTATCCCATTTAAATCTGCAAAGTAAGTACTACTGTAAAGAAAAAATGGAAAGGTCATTGATTTACACACTCTACATAACTCATCAAGTTGGAGTAGCCAAAACATAAACCAGAATATCTATGTCTGTATGTAAATAGCTTATAGTCATGTAGTTCATTGTTCTAAAGGCCTTATCTTAACAACTGCTTCAAAAATGACTCTAACTTTATTGCAGGAATGGTTTCCAAATAGGACTATATTCTTTGTGTCTGAAACACAATTGATAGCAATAGTTTGGTTGATTTCAAAAGATATCTAAAAGTGACACCATATGATCTATTTATTATATTTATTAGCTTCATCTGAGGGAAGAAATTCATGGAGTATTAGACCACACTTCATTCTCTTGTTCCTTCTTCTACTTCCATCACTCCACCTTCTCCTTCCTATCTGTCTTCATTCTCCGTCTTCCCAAGTATATACCAAGGAAAGTCCCTTCGGAAGAGTTCATCATTTTTCTCGAAAATATTCCTTTCCTAGAAAGGTATACCTACTAAAGGCATTTACAGGGTAAAACTGGGCTGTGGCAGGTGCTGCTTGTTACCTTCCAATACCTATTTCCTCGTCTTTCTAACCAAGAACTCTTACTTCATCTGGGTTGCCATATACCAAGCTGAGAAACAATCAAGCAACCAAACCCTAAATTCTGGGTTCTTTCGTAGCTAGGAATGGTGATCTATAAATTCCCTTTTCATCTTCTACCTCCATCATCACTACCATACTCATAAGCATATGGATATAATACCTAAAAGCTAGAACAGATAACTAAAAAAAAAATGATAAAGGGAAAAAAAAATAGAAGAAGAAGTATGGTCCTATCAAACATCTTGATGGCCAAGATGACTTCCTCTAGAAGGAGAAAGCCATATAAGAAGCCCCTGACTTGTAACTCATGGTTATTTATGAGTTAGAACTTATTGTTCCACGCAGCCAAACACAATCTTAACAGAAACATAAGTGACTACTTAATGCCCTAGCAACTCATTCCTCTGAAAACATAAAGATACAGAGTCTGTAATGGTGATTTCTGAGAAATATTTCACCCGATTACTTTTCTTCTTTGGCTAAAATTACAAAACTTTGTATTTTTGTACAGACCTCTGTGATTTCTAAAGTGTGTCTTGCAAATTATATATGTTGACCTCATTACTTTTACTAAATTAGATATTTAACCTTTTTCGACAGAAACAAGGCAGAGAAAATATCTTTATTTTAGAAAAAAAAAAAAGTCTTTCTGGGTTTAATGGCTTTCCCGAGGTTACGTGGCTTGCCTAAAGGGCACATGAGTTTGTCTTTGATACCTCAATCCATAACACAGGCTGTGACTTCCTTGTTTATCCCTGTAATATAGACAGTTGACTTGACATTCATTTGGTTGATGGTCTTGTCTCTAAGGTATCCCAATATTAATTGCTGTCAATGCCATTAATAGCCCATCTTTTCTAAAACAACTAATATTATTAAAAAATAATAAGAAGAAGCTGCTTGTGTCCATGATTCTATTCACAATCTAATGATAGGTTTCATTTAATTAGTGATGTATTTCATAGATAGTATCAGAAAACAAAATAATGTTGAATGGTTCTCACTAAATAATAAGAAGTCGTACTTATTCTCTGTTTTCCAGAATAAATATGACTTTAAGTGTCCTTTCCTGTAATCATAGTCCTTAAAGAAAATGAAATCAGTAAGTCAGTAGTTTGACCATAATCGGACTCCTAATTTAAGTTAGAACTTAGGTTCAAATTTCTTCAGCAAAAAATAACCTCATGCCTCAATGCTACAAAGAACATCATACAAAGTGACCACAGAAAACACCCACATCAGTAAACTAGTACTTTAAAGAGGATAAAGAGCTATGATATCATACTCATGAATGAATAATATTGGTAAGTGAATTTGCAGCAGACTCCAGATATAAAATTATATTGCTTCTAATGTAATATAAAATTAAAATCTACTCAACAGCTAGAAAAAATTAAACTTATAAGGAAAACTTGTTCCTGTTAGCCTACTTTTACTATCCCCAAACAAGGCTATAACTAGTCTATTAAGAATCTTCCTATGGGCAGCAGAAAAAGAAACAATCACTTCAACAGGTTTTATGTACTGGACAAGGGAGCAGTCCTAATGGGGAGTGAAAGGTGAGCAAAAGTCTGGGATAGAGGTGATGGCTCTAGCTCAAAGACTTGGGGGGAAACCCATAAATAACAATGAAAGAGGGGCCCTGGGAGGCTCAGTGGTTGAGTGTCTGCCTTCAGCTCAGGGCATGATCCTGGGGTCCTGGGATGGAGTCCCACATTGAGCTCTCCACAGGGAACCTGCTTCTCCCTCTGCCTATAGTCTCTGCCTTGCTCTGTGTCTCTCATGAGTGAATAAATATAATCTTAAAAAAATGAAAGAGGATATATCAAGCAATCCTTCAGTAACATTTAAACTACTTAGTCATTGAAGAAAGAGAAATTAAGGAGTCAATCCCATTTATAATTGCACCCAAAAGCACAAGATACCTAGGAATAAACCTAACCAAAGAGGTAAAGGATCTATACCCTCAAAACTATAGAACACTTCTGAAAGAAATTGAGGAAGACACAAAGAGATGGAAAAATATTCCATGCTCATGGATTGGAAGAATTAATATTGTGAAAATGTCAATATTACCCAGGGCAATATACACGTTTAATGCAATCCCTATCAAAATACCATGGACTTTCTTCAGAGAGTTGGAACAAATTATTTTAAGATTTGTATGGAATCAGAAAAGACTCCGAATAGCCAGGGGAATTTTAAAAAAGAAAACCATATCTGGGGGCATCACAATGCCAGATTTCAGGTTGTACTACAAAGCTGTGGTCATCAAGACAGCGTGGTACTGGCACAAAAACAGACACATAGATCAATGGAAGAGAATAGAGAATCCAGAAGTGGACCCTCAACTTTATGGTCAACTAATATTCAACAAAGAAGGAAAGACTCTGCACTGGAAAAAAGACAGTCTCTTCGATAAATGGTGCTGGGAAAATTGGACATCCACATGCAGAAGAATGAAACTAGACCACTCTCTGGCACCATACACAAAGATAAACTCAAAATGGATGAAAGATCTTTTTTTTTTTAATTTTTATTTATTTATGATAGTCACACACAAACACACACAGAGAGAGAGAGAGAGAGAGGCAGAGACACAGGCAGAGGGAGAAGCAGGCTCCATGCACCGGGAGCCCGATGTGGGATTCGATCCCGGGTCTCCAGGATTGCGCCCTGGGCCAAAGGCAGGCGCCAAACCACTGCGCCACCCAGGGATCCCTGGATGAAAGATCTTAATGTGAGATAAGATTCCATCAAAATCCTAGAGGAGAACACAGACAACACCCTTTTTGAACTTGGCCACAGTAACTTCTTGCAAGATTCATCCATGAAGGCAAGAGAAAGAAAAGCAAAAATGAACTATTGGGATTTCATCAAGATAAGAAGCTTTTGCACAGCAAAGGATACAGTCAACAAAACTAGAAGACAACCTACAGAATGGGAGAAGATATTTGCAAATGACATATCAGATAAAGGGCTAGTTTCCAAGATCTATAAAGAGCTTATTAAACTCAACAGCAAAGAAACAAACAATCTAATCATGAAATGGGCAAAAGACATGAAGAGAAATCTCACAGAGGAAGACATAGACATGGCCAACATGCACATGAGAAAATGCTCCGCATCACTTGCCGTCAGGGAAATACAAATCAAAACCACAATGAGATACCACCTCACACCAGTGAGAATGGGGAAAATTAACAAGGCAGGAAACCACAAATGTTGGAGAGGATGCGGAGAAAAGGGAACCCTCTTACACTGTTGGTGGGAATGTGAACTGGTGCAGCCACTCTGGAAAACTGTGTGGAGGTTCCTCAAAGAGTTAAAAATAAATCTGCCCTATGACCCAGCAATTGCACTGCTGGGGATTTACCCCAAAGATACAGATGCAATGAAACGCCGGGACACCTGCACCCAATGTTTATAGCAGCAATGTCCAGTATAGCCAAACTGTGGAAGGAGCCTCGGTGTCCATCGAAAGATGAATGGATAAAGAAGATGTGGTCTATGTATACAATAGAATATTACTCAGCCATTAGAAATGACAAATACCCACCATTTGCTTTGACGTGGATGGAACTGGAGGGTATTACGCTGAGTGAAATAAGTCCATCGGAGAAGGACAGACATTATATGGTCTCATTCATTTGGGGAATATAAAAAATAGTGAAAAGGAATAAAGGGGAAAGGAGAAAAAATAAGTGGGAAATATCAGAAAGGGAGACAGAACATGAAAGACTCCTAAGTCTGGGAAACGAACTAGGGGTGGTGGAAGGGGAGGTTGGCGGGGGTGGGGGGGGTGGGGGTGAATAGGGGACGGGCATTGAGGTGGGCACTTGATGGGATGAGCACTAGGTGTTATTCTGTATGTTGGCAAATTGAACACCAATAAAAAATAAATTTATAAAAAAAAATAAACTACTTAGTCATGTTTTCCAACTTAAAAGTAAAGGCTTAATCCTTATGAAGGAAAAGCATCTTGTATTGTGGTTCAATTGAAGTAAATACAGTGGCCACACCTATTAACACAGATTACACAGATCCACAGAAGTAATGGACATTAGGAACATTACTTTCTGCCTTATACAAATCATGAACCCCTGTAAAGTGTCCTTGCAAAGTCCATAATAGGAAGAGTAACAAAGTCTTAAACTCCTAATGACACAAAATTACAAATATCAAATTACACATGATTCAGTACTCTGTGTACTACAAACGATTTGTCATGGTGGCAAGTTGTTAAGACATGTAACACTTAGGGATGCCTGGGTGGTTCAGCGGTTGAGCGTCTGCCTTTGGCCCAAGGCGTGATCCTGGAGTCCCAGGATTGAGTCCCATGTCGGGCTCCTTGCATGGAGCCTGCTTCTCCCTCTGCCTGTGTCTCTGCCTCTCTCTCTCTCTCTCTCTCTCTCTCTTTCTCTCTGTCTCTCTCTCTCCTCTCTGTGTAGTCTCATGAATAAATAAAAGAATCTTAAAAAAAAAAGAAAGCCAGGACTCATAGCTCCTTCCTCCTCTATTTGCCCATTTTCCTTATCTTCTCTTGTTTGCTGTGAAAACAAAGTTCAGATGCCTTTGATCTGATTTTTCTGGAGAAAAGCACTATAAGAGAAGGATTTATATACCTCTTATATGAGGTATCTAAAAAAGACAAATTCACAGAATCCAAAAGTAGAATGGTGGTTGCCAAAGGCTGGGGGAAAGGGGGAAAAGGGGATGTGGGGAGTAAGTAATCAAAGGAGATAAAGTTTCAGTCGAGTAAGATGAATGAACTCTAGATACCTGCTATACAACATTCTACCTATAGTCAATAATATATTGTACACTTAAAATTTTGTTAAGAGGCTAGCTCTGATGTTACTGTTTTTTACACAATATAAAACAAAACAAAACAAAATAAAATTTAAGAAAGGATTACAATCCCTAAAGGGCTACTTATTGAAAGAGAATATAATTTATCCAGAGAACTCTTGGTTGGGCTGTGTCATTAAAAAGAGAGAAAAGATCATGATGTTACCATAGTCGAAGGGAAACTAGTGAGTTCTGTTTATGGTGAAGAGTTTAGAGGTGCTAGGGATTAAGAGCAGACAGACAATGTTTGCAGGATTTGCTGTGTTCGAGGCAAATATGACTACAGATGAAAGACTGTTTGGGCCACCCTTTAAATTCAACTCTGTTCCAAAACAAGACTTCAGAGGTTATTTCTTTATAAGCAATTTGGGCATTTTAGCTTTTAAGTAGTTTTGAAATACTTAAAACTGTTGTTCTGTAAACTTTCTTCCATGACCACTTATTTTTCATGATGAAAATTCCTAGAAGGAAAAGATTATAAGAAGATTCTCCTTAGAACAGAACTGAGTATTTATAACCTTATGGTTTTGGAATGCTAATCAAACCTGTGCTTGACAGATACTTGGGCCAACTCTCTGAGCTGAAAGTACAATTTTCCACAGTTGTTGTAAACCTGATGTCTTTCCAGGTCTGATCTTTGATTGATGGCATTTTACTGGATTCTGATTTGGGCTTGCAATCTGCTCAAACCCTCTACACACTAGTTGGCCAAGAGAGTTTCACATACGGACTTTGACCTTTTGGACATAATAGACATTCTCACTCTTCTCACATCTGTGCAGGTGGCCTCATCTCCTACACACACACACACACACACACACACACGAATGCACACACACACAAAGTTAAATCAAGGGACTTGCCAATATCCTGTCACCAAACCTAACACATAACTGTTTCCAAACACACTCTGTTCTTTCATTTGTTACAACAGAGGTTCCTTTCCTTCATTCTAAGACCAATCTCCTGACCTGTGCTTGGATCCTATTCCTTCTAAATCTCTCAGGAACCATAATATACTAGGAGTTTATGTCCTCTCTTGCACCTCATTCTCTCTCTCTCTCTCCCTCCCTCTCTCAATAGAAACTGCTTAGGTATCAGTAAGTATATATATATATATGTGTATATATATATATATATATATATATACATATATATATTTGTTTTGTTTTGTTTTAATCTCTTGTGCCTGAAAAAAATTGGCACTTTGCTTTCCAACTTTTACCCAAACTTCTTAAAAATACTGACTAGAATCTCAAACCTTACTTCTACCTCTGACTCTAACCCACTGCAGTCAGGCTTTCTACTTTACTACTTAAAAGGATGAGCTATGTCTCTTCACTTCCTCTACGAACTTTTACTCCTTACCTACTGTAGTCTGGAGTGTAATTTATCAGCCCATTATAAATTGCATCCCTGACTTGTTGGCAATTTTTACTCTATTTCTTTTGCTTCCTTCCTATACTCTTTTGCCTTGATTTGAATCAGACCAAGTCTTGGTTTTTCTCCTATTTTCCAGGCCATCTATCTCAGTTTAGTTGGCAGGCTACTCCTCTGTCTGTATCGTCAATAATGGTTTTTCTTGGGATTCTGTCCTCATACTCTTTTTTTCTAACACTACACAAGTGGGCCTGAAAAGGAAATACCTGGAATCATATGAGGGAGATGAAGCTTCATTCAAAAAGCAAGAAACCACATATATGTTTTAAACAAGGAATCAGGGGCTTCTGGGCGGCTCAGTGGTTCAGTGTCTACCTTTGGCTCAGGTCATGATTCTGGGGTCCTGGGATCAAGTCTCGCAACAGGCTTCCCACAGGGAGCCTGCTTCTCCCTCTGCCTCTGTCTCTGTCTCTCTCTCTGTGTTTCTCATGAATAAATAAATAAAATCTTTCAAAAAAAGTAAATGAATAAGGAATCATATTTGCATGTTAGAATAATCACATGGTGATTTATTTGGTAGGCTCAATTTTGGGGAGCAATAAAATAATTGCTGAATTAGAACAGTAGTAAAAGTATGGATAGAAAGGAAAGTTCTTGTTCATTAAATATTTAAGTGGTAAGTATTGAACTTGATTATTGATTATGCATTGAATGATTGACTTGTAAGAGGGAGGAAAGGATGAGAAATGACTCTGATCTTGGCTTGGCTAACTAGATTATTATGGTACCTCCAAATGAGATCGAAAAAGAATAGCAGAGATGACAGTCTCCTTAGACACACTAAAGGTCTTTATATTGATATTTAATATCTAATTTTAGATATTTAGTTTTAGGAAGTACACACAATGAATAAATGGATATAACTGCTAACCACATCCAGAATTAAAAAAAAAAAAAAAAAAGAGTACATTTGTATGGTCTCCAAAAGCCCAGTTCCCATAATAAGAAGTTTTAATCTTTTCCTAATTAGCCTTGACTTTGACTCAAGTGTAGATCATATATAAAAATTATACACACAGAATAATTGCCTTCAGCCAAATATTATGGTAAACATGACATTTGACTATAGTCACTGTCTATGTCTTTAAAAGGTTGGATGACTAAAGACGTATCTAAAGCTATTTCTGGTGTCCATAAACTTACTTGTTGTACAATTATGTGATGACATGTGTTAATAACTTTCAACTAATTAACCAAATAGTAGAAGAGATTGATGGTTATGAGAATACTTAAAAAGACTGTGATAATAAAAAATATTTAGAACATTAGAATCTCTAATAAAAACTTATGTGATATGTTGCTAGAATATTAACATTTCTTTCCAGAATATATCTTTCCTTAGAAAATTATCAATAATTATCAATACTTAGATAAAAACTTAAGAATAGATGAACAAATTTATGGAATGTTTACATATGACGATGAATGATTCGGATTATGCTACTTCATTTTTCAACAATGCTGATTTCTTACTTTATTTGGTATAATTTGAAACAACCATTCAATCCTTCAGTATGAAACAATCACATAAATTAGAGATTTTGAATCAAATAGTCCTTATTTTGAATTTTTTTTCGGTCACTTGTAAGCAATGGGATTCTGGGAAAACTGTTTTCTGTCTTTGAGGTTATGATAAGGAATAAGTAAGAAAAGAGTTTGGTAAAAAAGTCAAACCAATACCTGTCAGATAGAAAGAATTCAACAATGACAATTATTCTTTTTTTCAAAGTATTTGGATTTGCTAATGTAATGTGTGTCATCACTGGAAATTTATTATAAAAAAAAGTATCAGATTTCTGACTTCATAAATTGTGATATTTTCATATACCTACCTATATTATCTTTTATTTTTATTTAACTTTTAAGATCTTACTTATTTATTTTAACGAGAGAGAGCAAGCAGGGGGAAGAGCAGAGGGTGGAAGAGAGAGAGAGGGCAAAATAATCTCAAGCAGACTCTACAGAGTGCAGAGCCCAATGCAGAGCTCAATCTCATGACCCTGAGATCATGTCCTGAGCAGAAACCAAGAGTCAATTGCTTAACCAAATGAGTCACCCTTTTGTCCCAATATTATCTTTTAAATATATCAATCAAGAAAACTGTTTTTGCTTGTATGTTGCATACAGTCTATTGATCTAATTAAAAAAATAAGAACTAGAACATTTTCTTTAGTACAAGATGAAAATTCGATACAATTATTGGTTTTGTCCCTGGATTTTCTTTATCTTTCCAATAATTCTTAAAATTTCAGCATTTAAAAACATGTCATACATTTGTTTCAAGACCTTTTTGATTAATACTGGGACATTTCATTGACAGTTCACAGCATGAGAAAATGACCCAAATCACTAAACTCTAAAAGGCTTTTTTAGAATTGTTCTCTGGATCCGTGCAACATTCAGCACTGCCTTCCATTTCTTCCAAACTCATAATCTTTAAATCTCCACATTTTTGGTGACATTCACTTCTATCGATTTCAACTGTTTTGATAAAATCTAGTTAATTCTTTGCAGCCTGACTGCTCTTTTGATATTCAGTTCCATTTTTTCAAATCTATGTTTTATGTCACTATGCAGATATCATGCTGATAATTCAAACTCAGTATTATCTTTACCCAAAAGTGGATCTTCTTCTCAAAACCATTACTTCTTAAAAAAAAAAAAAAAAGATTTTATTTATTTGACAAAGAGTGAGCACAAGCAGGCAGAGCAGCAGGAGAGGGAGAAGCAGACTCCCCACTGAGCAGGGAGCCAGATCCTACCCAGCTCCCTAGGGTCATGACCTGAGCCAAGGCAGATGCTTAACCTAATGAGCCCCCCAGGTGTCCCAAAACTGTTATTTCTAACAGTCATGCCATCATCTTACTCCTGGTGATCCAGATTCAAGGTTAGACTTATTTGAATCTTCCCTTTTTTCCAACGACTTGTCTATAACCAGTCCTATCAATCCACTTACATCTTTTCATTTCATGCCCATGACTTAACCCAGGTTTGATCACATCACAGCTAAACAGCCACAGAGGTGCTCCAAATGCTTTTTCCTGCTACTAATACAATCCATTCTAAGTGATAATTACTCTGGGCCAAAAAAATTTCAAATTTCAGAACCAGCTTTCAAGGTCCTTCTGCTTCTACCCTCTGGTTACTCTCCATTCAAAAGTTATCTGCCTCTAGAATTCTATTCAGATATTTACAGATATTTAAAATATAATCTGTATATTTCTACCTCATAATTCATCTGTTTTTATGTAACAAGTATTTAAATCTAATCTACCATTAAAGTAATTTCACAAACACAAAACTCTTTTGAACATCCCATATAATTACTGAACCTGTAAAATGAAGATACATGGGTCACCTCAAAAATAATAGGTTGAAGAAATTTCAATCATTTTCATGTTTCCCATTCACTAGCCGTAAAAAAACAAAAAAGACATATTTATGGTATACAGAAATAAAATAAACTATTATAGTAGTTATATAGTAATAACCATAGTCAAATTTTGCAAAAGATAAAACTATCCACATTTACTTACATAAACATAACCATTTTTCAATACATCTACTTTGAATGCTAAACCTATGCAAACTCTTTTAGAGGTATATTTGTGTAGCATTGCTATTTCTGATAAAATAGTCTTATATTAATGTTTTTAGCAAAATGGTTCTATGATTGGGTACAAAATAAGTTCAAGTATGATTATTTGAATAAATTATGTTAAAAATGGAATTTCATGTCCCCATTGCTATCTTAAGGCTATAAAAAAAAGAGACACTAATGCTGGATAAACTCACAGTAGCCTTCTAAGACTCTGTATTTATATACCAGGAAAACCTCTCACAAACAAAACTATTACTTTTAAATCTAAGAAGAAAAAAAACTGTCATAGAATTACATAATATTAATATGTACGCAACAGAGTAATTAAACAAATACAAGTTTAATCAAATGCTATAATCTAATATATGATCTATAAACACATAAATTTCACTTATTTTGGTGCCAGCATATCAGTTTCAATCTTTAAGGGCTCTGGGGATTTAAAATGTATAATAATGCTCTTCAAATAAGATTATAAAGTTCCTCTGCTTAGAACAGATATATAACTACAATGTATTGTCTTATGGACATTTTCCTTTAAAAAAGTGTATTTTCTATTACATTAGGTTAGTATTTTATCACATTTACCATTTGCCTTTTCATTGTATATGTTAATGTAATATTTTAGTTTAATGTTTTATAATATGACCAGATTTTAGATGTCGAACTCAAAATGTATGAACAGCTTGAGACAAGTTATATTTAGTATTTCAAGTGGGATAATTTGTTTCTGTTTTATGCTGATCTTAATTCAGGACCCCACTCTCCAAAAGGGGTACAAAATCACTTTGTTTTTGCAAATATAAAAATATAAATTTAATCTAAACTTTGGTCCAACTCTTTTCAAATAAGCAACATTTATAAAAATGATTTTCACTTGTTAAGAATTAGAACCAACTTAGTCTCACAAATAAAATATTATGGTGTACCTTGGATTGAAATGTTTTGCTAGGCAAAACATCACTGACTCTCTCACATTGAACATGCAAAGTGAATACAAGGATGAAAGCTCATATGACTTTTTAAAGATATTCAAAATTTTACATTTGTAAAACACTACTTTGTTTCCATGATTTAGTTAAATCATTCTATGTATGTCAAATTATAAGCCATTCTTTTGCTGTAATGTGAAATAAAAAAAATATACATAGACACTAAACCAGTATCTAGTACTATCAGTGTTTTCAAGCCTAGTGAATGTATGTGATATGGCTTCATGATAAACAGTTAACCTCCTATGATTAACAATCCTGGTTAAAAAAAGGGGGGGGGGGAGGGATCTTGAGAAAGGCACAGGAATGAAAAGATAATATAAGTCAAATTTGAAAGTATTATTGTATTATTCCAATCTAATTATTTATTTTCATTGTTTAAATGAAAAGTGCAAACACATTCCTATTATATTTCGGGTTGACCCTTGAGTCTGTAAATGTAGTCACCACTAATTAGCGGCACCATGGAATTCAGAGACAAATCCTTCCTGATACACACAATGGAAAAGACTTTAATAAGTGAACACCTAAGAATCTATAATACCATTACACAAAGAGACCTATAATAATGGTCAACAAATGGCTTTTTAAAAATGTACTATTTGTCACTAAATACACTGCCATTGTAACAAGAAACCTTTTGTGCTTTAAAAGGGTATGTTTCTCTCAGTAAAATATTTATGTTTTTAGAAATTACCAGACTATATAGCTCATCCACAACAATTTCACTGTTATTGCATAAAATTGTAAATTATTTCTTTTAAATTATTAATGCAATAGAAAAAATCTTCAGGCTTATAGTCTTTTGAAAGGACAGCAGAATAGATGAAACAAAACTAAGATGACAATTTCAGCATTTTAAATCTACTCATGATAATTCAAACAAATGTTATGACATTTAAGATAATGAAACCCTTCATTTATTCTACTATCTGGTATGAGTTTTATTTCACATATAAGGAGTCAGAACAGATGTCCAAATATTGTAATGCCAAAAGAAAGTTAGGGCATATCTTGATTAATACCCTCAAAGCAGCCTGTAGTGTCTCTTTAAAACTGGCATGCATTACCTCAAAACAACTATTCAAAATCCATTCTAGGAAATAAAGCTAGACAAAGCATTCCCAAGACAAAAGGAAAACAATAAAGCTCAGTATAACCCTTTTAGCAATGTGAGTTGCATATTATTGACAGACCATTCATTGCAATCAGCAAATGATTAATTGCAAATTTGTTGCTAAATTGACCACAAAAGAAAGAAAAAAAAAAGAGACAAGCTTCAGGCTACTGTTAAAGAGGAAAAACTTATGTTAAAAATGATTGGAGACTTTTTGTAGTGAATTAATTCTAATCAATATGCTTGTTGACTACACAGTGGAATAATGACTTCCTTAAATAGCAGAAGTACCCATTATTGTAGACATTCAAATTAATATTTAACCTACGGACTTGAATTTTTGAAGTAGTATTTTCTTGCCTTACCTTTAATAAATAAATAGTCCATGTTTTATCAAATATGTGCATAAGATGTGTTTTTTCCATTTCAAATGTAGATCGCAGAAGCAATGCCCATATGGTCAAACTTACAATGATGGCCTGAAGCAATTTGTTCTTCGATTTTTAAAGATAAACCTCACTGGAATATTACAAATATATAAGGTGATAACATAGTAAGGTGGATGAGTATTTTTTTTTTTTAGCTACAAATGGCTGTTATTTCTTTACAAACATAGCACCTTTCAGGTCCTTTTACTCAGAGCAGTGATTCAAACAAAAAAAGAAAGGTACAGTGGGATATTATGATACTTTGTTCAACATGACCATTTTCATCCAATTAACTTTCAAGGTAATTTCCTGAATAAAGATTTACCGAGAACCTACCATGTGCCAAAAACTGTGCTGAGTTCCAAATTGACAAAATTAAATAAAACAAAGACTTGCACTTAGGAAAATTTACTATTTGTAAATCTTTTCTTCCCAGTCCTACTTCTCCTTGAATGTTACTAGCTATGCATTAATGATAAAGAGGCAAAAATAATATTCTGAAGTTCCTGAAAACAGGAGAAGCAGATTTTTTTTCAGTAAAGCTAAAAGTAGGAGAGAATAGAGTGTTTTAGATATTTCTAATAATTTAGTTACTACTAAAATTATATTGGTGAGTATGTAGTCTCATTTTCAAGTAAGATATCAAAATCATAATATCTAATAGGAATATGTTTCTAAAAATATGTGAGGGTGCTTCAGGGTGCAGATTGTACATGGAGGAAGAGTGGTCGAAAAGTCAGTATTCACTTTTCGTTTTCAACACTAGCCTTCCATAACACTGCATTATACTTTTGGAGAAACTACACCAAGCTCTCAACTCCATTCCCCACATCACAGAGAGTATCCTTTTAGGTTCTTCATCAGAGCACTATATAGAATGTGTCACTATATTCCTTAGTACATATCCAGTCATGTACAAGGGAGCATAAAGAACCTCTGCTAAATCACCTAGAAAACACCAAATGACCAGGAGCTAGTAGGCAAGAATCAAAACTAAGCTGAATCATTTGGAATTATAACTTATTGAAGTTATCAAAGTTTAGATGTTTTTACATATAGAACGGAGCAAGCTGAGGTTCACCAATATTTGGTAAGTTGGGTAATATTACAAAAGCATATCTGGTTTCAATTGATACTTAATTAAACCCAGTTCAAATGCCTCTCTCTGTCCCAAGAGATGACTTTCTATCTTATTTACGCAATATTACTGAATGGTGCTTCAAGAACCACTGTGTATCACCAAGTGCCACTCAAAAAAAGACTACTGATATTTCAGCACTAATAAAACTCAAATGCTGTTGTACATTTAACAAATGCATACACTAAATATGTCTTTACTTATTTTAGATTTTTATTTTTTATTTGTATTGAGTTAAATTCTTATACTCTTAAAACACGTGGAGTAAATAATCATGCTTTATTCTTTCTATAGACTGTAAGTCAAGAATGGGAATATTTTCGCATTTTAAAAGTATTTTTGAAGAAGTATGTAATTTATATCTATTCCTTTTAATTTGCGATAAATGTCTTTTAAAGCAAACAAACATTGTCTTAGTGAAGCAAATTTGCCACCTTATACATTCTCCTTAGCAACATTTGTTAAAGATGCTTACCTTGCTTAAATGTTTTTAAATCTCATTAAAATATATTCACAAACTAAGTTCTCCATGTTTTAAAATTGCTAAGGATACATTAATACAGCCAACTTGCCAACTTAATTAACACACAGTATCATAAAGTCATAGCAACATAAATTTAAACAGCACAGGTAACAAGCCATGGAGTTTTAAAAACCTGGAACAGTTTTGGAGATTCAAGCTCAGAGATTCAAGAGTAAAATAGCCTAAATGTCAGTGCTGAACCAGGAGAAAAAGTCTTTCATTTTCAAAAGTCTTGAAAATTAAAATGCAGGTGTCTTTTTCATTTTATGATAAAGCGTCCAAATTAAGGTCTATTGAAAATAATTTCGGGGAGTCACCAATTTTGTTAGTTTTTTGGTGGTGGTGTTGTTTTTGCCTCAAAATGTGTACGATTACGTCAATGAGCACTAGGATATTTATCCATAAGCACTTCTCAGATTTTTGTTAGCAAGGACAAATAGGATCAAACTAATCTGGATTTTATCATGATAAAATATTCATCTTAACAGACTGAAAATGCTAAAAGTAATTACCTTTACAGGGATACAGTTTACTTACTTGCCTTAAATTTACTAATTGTTTGCATGTGGAAAGTAGGTCATAATTGGTAGGGAAGTGGAATCATCACCTGGAGACAGAGCTAAAAGAAAAGTAGGTTTTGAAGAGGACAAAAAGACACTGTGTGTAAACATGAAAGCCTTAATAATGTAAAAGTAAAGGGTTTTAATTTGATGTGATTGACCACTGAATCCTCATCATAAATTCTGGAGCAGGGGGAGGGAAAGTGTATTTCTTAGAGATGGGCCTCATTCTAAAAAGGTAACTGTGATTCTGCTTTAGAGACCTTACATTATTACTACATAAGAGAAAAGTTCTTACACAGGTTTTTGAAGTGGTAAAATGTAGCAAATAATGCCGCAAACATATTTATGCTCAAAGTTATTTTCTGTCCTTTCTACCAGTTTTTAGCCAGAAATATAACTCTGTTCTGGGTTGGCATCTTGGAGTTGTTTGGAGAGAATTACCAAATTTGGTGGGAAGCAAGGCTTCATTTTATTAAAAAAAATATATAGATGGTTTGATTTTTCAGTATGCTTTCCTCATTTGGAACTCTTCAAAACAAATGTAGAGAAGTTCTTTGCTATCCTAATCTATAAATACATAATCTATAATTTTTACAGACTATCACTCTCCAGAAGATTCATTTTGGTCTGACCACTCTCTCTTCTGCTCTGTGTTCTCGAATGCCAAAAATGAAAATGAAGACATCTCTGATCAGGGATAGACTAACAGAATCACAAAATCATAAATTTCAAATATCCCAAGTCTTCCTGTTTGGAAACTTCTCTGATAAGCAAGAAAACTGAAGTAAACATCTTAAGAGGAATGATTTGCAAATAGTGTGCTGTCTCTCTTGATTCCCGTTGTATATCCTTTATACTATATAAATCTAAATTGAATGCCAAGTAATAAAGAAATGACATACTTTCTGGAAAGTGAATGGCAGAAGTTGCTCAAACATGGCCTTCTGTAGTAAAATAAAGGCTAGAACGATTAAATGTTTTTCTACATACTGAAAAGAGAAAATCTAATAACTGTCATAAGTGGGTCAGACTCAATATTTTCTCTCTGGCAGTGGCAATGAGAAGAGGTCATATTTCCTCTCCCAGGTCAACCTCAAAAGTTAGAAATTAAAGTAAGTTGAATCAAGACTAACTCAACATCTTACTTACCCCTGTCGGGTTATTATTAACAAATTTTGTGGCTTTAAAAAAATTTTTATATATCTTTCTGTTCCCCAATTTTATGATTCACAAAAATATTATTTTTTTAAAATTTTTTAAATTAATTTATTTATTTATGATAGTCATCAGAGAGTGAGAGAGAGAGAGAGAGAGGCAGAGACACAGGCAGAGGGAGAAGCAGGCTCCATGCACCGGGAGCCCGATATGGGATTCGATCCCAGGTCTCCAGGATCACGCCCTGGGCCAAAGGCAGGCGCTAAACCGCTGCGCCACCCAGGGATCCCCACAAAAATATTCTTGATTAAGTTTTCATTTGCTGTAAACTAACTTAAACTTTTAAAAATCAAACATTGGTCCTTTTTCTTATATTTTTAATTTGTTTAACATCTTGCCTGTATAACTATTGACCTAGACTATAAGTTATCTTAAGCTTCATCCTTTTGAATGAAAATATCCAAAAGTTTTCATATTATTTTTATTGAAAAGCCTTTCAAATAAAATTATTTAAACTTCCTCTGCATTTAAAATTGCTAATATTTTGCTATTAATTAATGAATTTATTCATTGAATCCTTAATATATGTTTGATACTGGAGTAAGAGCTTAAGAAAAAAGACATAACTGAAAAGGTCCTTGTTTTCTTTCACTGTTATAACTTTTCTAAATAAGTATACAAGTAGTATCTCTAGCAACATTAGCGGCATTTCCATACACTCTGTAAAATCATGTTAACAATAATACATATAAATCATAAATGATATATACAACTCCTAAACATAAGCAATCTAGTGGTATTGTAAGCATGATACCTGGAAGTGGGGTATGATGTTAGTTTTGGAACTGACTGATGAGCAGAAGCTCAAAGGGCTTCAGGGAGTCTACTGGGAGGATTTGAACCACAGTGGGGAAAATGCTACTGGGAGCTGGAGAAAAGGGGCCCTTGTTACACAGTGGTGAAATGCTTAGTGATACTTCTTCTTGTCAAATGGAAGACAGAAATAGGATATAATGAACTTATGAATATGGCTTCAAAAATTTCTAGGCAAAAGGTAGAAGAGTACCTACTCACCATATCTTCTAGATGTCTATAATAAAATAAAGGAGATTAAATAACAAACTTAGCAAGCTTTAAAGAAAAATTTAAGAAAAGAATTAAGCCAGGCCTTAAGTGATTTAAAAATAAAACTTCTTTATTCAGTCCTTCTCATCAAAAAATTCTCCAAAACTGACTGTCTTCAGGGAAGAGATCAACTCTGGGCACTATGAATTACACATGGGATCAGAGTTAAGATCACGAGGTTGTGACTAAGATTTTTTGTTATGACCTCAAAGATGTAGGGGTGCCTGGCTGGCTCAGTCCAGAGACCTCACTACTCTGATCTTGGGGTCATGAGTTCAAGCTCCAAGTTAGGTACAAACCTATCTTTAAAAACAGAACAAAACAGAACATCTAAAAAAATGCTTAAGGTCTTGCCTGGAAGAACTTCTAAGGCTCTTAAAAGTATACTTTATGGACTCTTTCAGTTAATAGGGTTTCTAAGAATCTTAAGGGCATTGTCCCACAGCTTCCTCTAAAGCAACCCAAGTTAGAGAAAAGTCTATCAGGAAAAGACATATGTGAAGAACTGTTGTCTAATGGAATAGATTTATAGTTTGACACACGGGAAGCACGCAAAGCTTTTAAAGGAACTCTTCCAGTTGGGCTCAAAGGGAAAGAAACCATACAAATTGAAAAAGGTTGCTGAAGCCCCAACCTACTATGGGAAGGTAGTAGGTGGAGTAAATTATTTAAAAGAATACATGGATTGCCTTTTTCTGATAAAGAAACAGTGATTCTGATGGCAGAACCAAGAGCTCTGAGAATCATCTCCAAGAAGCTGAACTGGGTACCAACCAAAAAATGGGTAATACATGTTCTGCTGGATTTCAGAACTGCCATGAATCAAGTAACTGCTCTGTAGTTTTCATTCCCTCCTTTTTTGTATGAAAGCATATACTGCTGTTATCCTAGCTCTGGTTATGTTGGGTGTGCTGACAGAGCATAGATAACTTGTCTCTACAGTTAACAGGTTTTTATTTCAAGATAAATCATACTCAAGAAGCTGGACCTGAGGAAGTATACCCAGGAACCCCATCTATAACTAGACCTAATACAAATATGAAGTTCTGGACTTTGAGCTGGTGCTATAGTAGAATAAGACTTTTGAGATCTTGGGAGACAGTGATTATATTTTGTATTGGGATGACCACAAATTTGGGGGTCAAAAGAGTAGATGCTGTAGTTTATCTCAATAATTGTCATTAACTCTATTCATATCTAATCAAATATATCATACCCTTAGTGAAAGGTACAACCTATTTCTCTCTTCTTGAATCTGGGTCTAACTAACAGAATACAGTGAAAGTAACACTTTAGGTTATAAGGCTGCCTCCTGTGCCTATTGGACAGCTTGCTTTTAAAATGTTTGCTTTGGGGATTCCCTGGGTGGCGCAGCGGTTTGGCACCTGCCTTTGGCCCAGGGCGTGATCCTGGAGACCCGGGATTGAGTCCCACGTCGGGCTCCTGGTGCATGGAGCCTGCTTCTCCCTCTGCCCGTGTCTCTGCCTCTCTCTCTCTCTCTCTCTCTCTCTCTGTGACTATTTATCATAAATAAATAAATAAATAAATAAATAAATAAATAAATAAAAATGAAAATGTTTGCTTTGGAAGGAGTCAGGCTCCATGTAAGAAGCCCAAGTAACGAAAGACCTCCATGCTGTGATAAGAGAGAAAGGTTTTCACATATTGGAGACAGAGAAAAGACCAAGGAGAACCAAGGTATCTTGTGGCTGAAACTATATTGCAATTATCTCCAGCTTCAGTTGCCAAAGCCCAAGTCAGAAATAAGTCACCACTTACCAATTTCCAAATTTCTGCCCCAAAAAACTGTGAGCTAAAGAAAATGGTTACTTTAAACCATTATATTTTGAAGCAGTGTGTTTATACAGTGCAAGCCAAACACACATATACTGTCATTTCAGTATTCATTTATGATTTCAAATACTTTTGGAATAGTCATCTTTCTGGTACTAAATTGTAATTTACAGAAGTCAGAGCCTTAAATTACAACACAAATTTTGAGATTAGGCTGAAATCTTAATTCAAAGTTTGGTTTGATCATCTTGGGTTTTATAATTTCAGTTAAAATGTCAATACATAGTCTTTGAACATATGATATAATCTATACCACTGCTCTCATCATAGTGTATCTCAACTGCAAAATCCCACCATCTTAGACTTCCTTACTCCTCTCCTCTACCTAAGAGCTTTATATTACCTCCAACGTTAACTCTTTCCAATCTTCCCTTTAAGGATTAGTTTACATATAGAAAACTGGAATCAATGAAAGCACCATTAGACCACTTAATACTAGAAAGGCCTTGCTCTGTCCTTCTTTGACTTTTTACCTTCACTCTTGTAGTTAAGTTCTTAACTCATGTGATTACATGCCTCTCCAGGATCTAATTTATGTTAAGTAACAATATTTTGTTAAGAGTTCTTGCTTTAGAAAAAGCAGCACACCGGTCCTCTTCCATTTTTAGCAGCTCAACTTCTCAAAAGCAACAATAAAAACTTCTTATGTACTTCAACATCTGTGTAAGATCTCCTGCTGAACCTACCTGATATTAATTGTTCTTATGAAAAAAAATTCTTCGTAAAATTCGTTGCAAAAATAAGGCCCTGAATATGTGACTATCTTTTCCAGAATCTTGTCAATCCTTGTCTATTGCATTGTGCTGAAGAGGAGATAGTGTTTTTAACAAACTGCTTTTGCTCTCCTATAATACTGCATGGATTACTTATAGAATCTGATTTTTCATGTTTTTAACTTATATCATGAACCATATTTTGGCTTATTTTAAATAAAATTGTTAATAATTTTATTAAATTGGGAGTACCTTCAAGGCAAGAATTAGATTCTTATCTGTGGCATCCTTATTATAGAAGTAATTTTCGGAGATTCATATAAATAAAATTAACTCAGACTAATTCAGTGGGTCTGGAATGGAGCTAAAAATCTGCCTTCCAGTTACTTCTGGATTCCAGCCGATTCTTCTCGTGCAGATGTCTTGAGACCAAAATATAAAACACAGGTGTATGCAATGGAGATGTGATTTAAGACAATTTTCTGATAGTAATGTAGGGTAGTGAGACACTAGAGGAACAGGTCCAGTTAGAAAACCTACAAAAGTACAAAGGAGAGCTAACAGAGGCCATATCTAGACAGTGAGTGGCATTGGGAATAGAAAGGAGGGGACAGATGGAAACTAAACTAGCTATTAACAAGTTCCTGAAACTGTTTTCTATTAAAGCTGCCTTAGAAAATGAAAATGCACTGTTGTAAGCACTAAAACAAACACAACCAAAAAGATGTTTTCTTAACTGGGAAATTATGATGTGCAGTTATGTTTGGTATCTAAATGCAAATTTTGCATGTAGGCTGCATTTATGGAAGAACCGAAAACAACCACAATATACTATATCATAGTAGAAACAAAACAAACTAGCTGTACTTGGCATAGTAATGATAAGCCCTTTAAATTAAATCTTTATGCAGATTCTATTTTATACTCCAAACTTTTCATGGAGACTTGTGTAATTCTGATGTGTAAACCAACAAATAGATATGCTCTGTGTATTGAGTAGCCGGTTTGGGTACCAGCTGGCTTGGCTGTATGCCTTTCTAATGGTAATGAAGTCACACAGCTGCTAGGACAATCAGCTGGAGTTCAGATTATCACTAGCTAAATGGATATCCATTGACTAGCTTCTTATCCGGACTCATTAAAGTTCAGTATTGACAAATGAAGAGTGGCTAGAGGTTTACAGCTAAGAGGCATCTAGAAATGAACTTGTTGACTTTTTTTTCCTATAGCTCTCTCCTTGTGATTCACACAGTATCATTCATCTATTTGAGATGTGAGATTACTAATGTACTGTAAAATTTTAAGCACTCTTCCATTTACGGTTTTTAAAGTAAACAAATGCTCTGAAGCAAGTAGTCCCATGCATCACTAGAAGCTATCAATATCTGAAAACAAAAGAATTACCAAAAAGCACTCTTTTTCTTTAAAACAAACTGAAAAAGACACGATTCTACAAAAAAGTCTAAAGTTAACTTGAAATTTATTTATGTTTCAGAGACTCACTTATAGGCATTTGAGCGGATAATTTCCAAGATTTGACTCCATCTATCGTGGTCAATAGGTCACTAAAAACTAAATTTTCTCTCAACTAATCAATTAAATAAAGTGCAATCAGTGATAAGTTACTTAATCCTATAATCATTCACTGAACAAGCTACAACTCTTCGAAATCCTCAAACTAATAAGGACTAGAATTCAATGCCTATTACTCTCTGAAGGTTGGAAACAGAGAACAAGTCTTCCAATTATGGTAATGCTCTTCATGTATCCCATTCTGCAAAGTAGACAGCTTAAATATGATGTTCATTCTCTGCACTCATATCCTATTTATCCTATTTAATTGTTTAACAAAAACATTATTTTTGTTTTATTTTGTTTCAAAATTTCCTAACCTTATTTCCCATTCTCATCCTTATCCTCCCATATATTGTAGATGACTTTCTACCTGTCACAAATATACTGCCTAGTGAAGGTTTTGAAAATGCATAGCCCATGTTATCCAACTTTTGCCTTCAAAAATCAATTAAAAATTGTCTCCTGACTGAATACCTATTATTTGCCTTAGCATTTGATTAAATACTTTTTAGACACTTCCTCTTCTTGAAACAGAAAACACATTTTAACAGGTCTTCCTCAAAAAAATATGTAAGTCAAAAGGCTGACACATTACAAATGTGACTGTCGCTCAAAAGCACAGGGTATAGACTTTTGTACAATGTCTTCATGAAAATTCTCCATCCCCTCTCTCAATCTGCAATAGACTTGTTTAATTTCCAAGTCTCTTTACTGGTGATAATAAAGACAGAGAAACATTCTTCCTTTGTCAGTAATGAGATTCAGATGCCTTCAACTCTTGGCTATGCCAGGTATTTCTGTAGATCGCCTAATATTTTCAACTGTTCCTTCTTTTCAGCAGAAGGAACATCAGCAATGTTAGACTAAGAGTGATAAGACAAATATTTTACAGGCAATAAATATGGCAAATCTTTATTTAACAACATGGTAGTGGTTTAGTCCCTTTGAATCCATATCACTCCTGGCTTTGGTGATTCTACCATATATTTTGCCTCTTAAAATCATCAGAATCTCATTATCTGACCCATACTCTACCCGCTAGTAACATACTCTTCACGGAACCAGTAGCTGAACAGGCTCCCATTTTGCACGAGCCACAATGATAAGTTCCACTACTCAGATATGCAACCTGAATTTGCTTGTTGTAGGTAGATCCAGATCCTATGAAACACAGGATTTATGGGGTTATTAAATACATATTCTCTAGCTCACAATGTGCATTACACTATGACTAACCACACTTCTTGGTAACGCAGACTGAAGATTTTGGCAGAATCCTCTTATTAGAGAAGAACGAAATTCTAGTCCTCCTACAAACCCATAAATGTAATCTCACCCACATGAAGGATGTTGTCGGGACTCTATAGAGCATGTTCACAGCAAGTCTAGAGCATCATATAAAGTACATTTTGGGGGAGACAAAATGACAAGTTCCTATGGTCAAGAACTACTTCCTAATCAGTATTTAAAATTTCTTAAAGGGAGCAACTAGGTTGTCTAGATTTAAAACGCTTATGTGAAAAAGGTAGACAATATGTAAATGAAGTGTTCCAAGATTGGCAAAGAGCTGCACAGAAGTCAGATGATCTAGATAACTCTGGGAATTTATGAGAGTCATTTAATCTTTTTTGATCTCATATGTAAAATTGGAGTTTAGATTATATTCATTCATTCACAAAACAAAGATGTGCCATAGACTTAGCAAGGCACCATGAACACAAAAGTAGAAAGCCATGCACAGATTCCTGAGGAGATTGTATCCAGCATCCCCAGAATCCCTGATGATGAAGATTCTGTAAGTAGGTGAATGGGTGGAGATACCATAACTTCCTTGGATTTTCCACACACAAAAAAGATTTATTGCTGACAGTCTCGGCTACAGGGAATGCTGTTGTCAGCCACCGATAATCTGTGCCTAGCTGTATTTCCCAACAGGTTTGCCATTGACCAGCTCTAGTCAGTAGACTCTAAGTGTCCAGGATTCCTTCTTTTTGCCCTTTTTCCCATTCCATTTTTGGCTGGATGATGCCAAAGGTGACACTGTACTTATAATATGACAGAAGTACTAGCTGCAAGTGTCGGTGCTTGGATTACTTAAAGGATAATTTAAGCTGCCTGACCCTAGGATAAGATATAACAGCTATTGTGTTAAGCCCTAGAGATTTTGAGTCTTGCTTGTTGTTGCAGCATAACCTAGCACAGCATGCCTAATTCAAACAACTGTAATTATTAAGTCTCACTCACTGAAATAAAAAACTAAGATCAATGTATTTTCAGTGCTTTTCTAGACAATTCCAAAACCTAGCATCTCATTCACCTCAAAATGTAATAGTAGCTTTTAACCTCTGTTATTTTCTCTAAGGAATAGTGTCAATTTTAATGAAATATTTAATTCCCCAGAGCATACCGTCAGGGATGTTCCTAAAATATTAAGTATGCCATGTAAAAATCTTAATGATCTCTTACTAATCATTTTCATGGAGAATCCATATATAATTTAATGTTAAATATGTCAAGCCATAAGGTGTGTGAGGATGTTTTCATTTTGTACTTTGCACAGAGATTTTCACAGTGTTCTTATTTTTGTTGCCATTTGAAAGTATCTGTAGATTCCATGTCTTTGTTCACCCTTTCTCCTCAGGTATCCATAGAAGGCCATATGTTGAACCAATGTGGTGCCCCCTGAAGCAGGTTTTCCTTTTTAATATGCTATATTTGCAGCATTCTATGTACCATCCATCGACATTCCATTATGTTGGCACAGGTCTGCCCAACTTGCTAGCAGGCATAGTGCCAAACACGCAGATGGCATGAGGGGAAAGAGCCAAAAAAAACATGTGAATCAACTGTGGGTACTGATGGCATAATTCCCAGACATGGAGGTCCAAACACTTGTCCATCCTAAGCTTATAGTACATACTTACAGATACACAGATTTGTCAACAATATTCTAGTACTGACAGATTAATTTTTTAAAAATATTTTTAAAAAGCTACCTTTGGCTACAGAGGATAATTACAGGGTAATAATTTGACAAAGGTTAATGTTTGAGCTTTTGCATTTACCCAGGTGACTCTTCAAAAGACAACCAGGCAGCATATTTTAAAAATATTTATTTCTAACTAACTTAGTGAAATGGGGTATTTTGGCTTTATTCATGTAAACTGTACAATAAAAAACTGAAGACTAATGTCAAAAAAACTGTATGCTAGGGCCAAAGACAGTTTGCACAGCAGGCTTCAAATTGTGGCTCTATTAAATATTCATCTTTGACCCTTCTGCCTGTATGTTCAAAAAAATATATAAACTAGTAAACTTTATTATCAGGATTGGACCTCTGAGCACATAAAATGGATAATATATGATATGAGGATCTTTAAAAGGATCATCCACTTAAAGAATCCCCTCCTAGCTCTTCTGGAAATTTGCCTGAAATTTCTTAAATTATTGAGCCACTTTAGTTAGGCTAAGCTATTATATCTACGGAAAGTACCTATGAGAAGAAAAATATTTTACTAGGGAAAGGAAAATAAGTAGATTTAGGATTCTTGGGAAAGATGATGTGAGATTATTCAGAAAAGGTCCTTTGGACCTAAAAGACCTCTAAAAGATGAAGATGTCTTCATCTTACTCATGGGCTTTACTATTAAATTAATTTTAGGAATAATATCTATTAGAGAAGTTGGCACTGGCCTTCTCAAGGAGGAAAATACTTATAAAATTAATTTGGGACCTAAATAATCAAATTAATATGTCCAGTGAGTCATATATTTAACCCAGGTTCTTGACCCCAAATCAGGCACTACTGTGATTATCCTATCATCTTGCCATTTTAAAGTTGAACTAGTTCATTTATATAACTTTTAAAGTTTAAGATGTGAGCAAGAATATTACATTCAATTTTCAAGTGAGCACCCATTACATGACCACTGGCATATAAGCTCAGGATTTCAATCTAGCATGGAGAAAATAGTTACCCTTTCTAAGTGGGTGGTTAAATCAAGTTACATTCTGTAATTTACCTAAATTCCATAGCATTTAGTACACACAGACATCTTGTCTCTTCTATGATCAGAGAGCACACCACCACTTTAGTCTTGATTCCTGGTCAATTTATGACCATTTCCTATGCATTTACCTATCCTGCTCATCAAATGCTGAATACATATTTCCAAAACAACATATTCATGTTTGCAGAACATCAAACACAACCATAGAAACTGGTTTTGGGGAAGTCCACTTTATCCTTATTATAAGATGGAATATCTGGCTTGCTTTGATTACAAAGAAAGATTTTAATAACTGTTGCATATATTCAAAGGCTACCCGTAGAGATAAATTTCTCTATCATATCTATTTTTTTTCCCTGAAAGACACCAAAATGTTAAAAGGCTTACTCTTGAAGTTTAAGTTGGATATAAGACATACCTGTTAGCTTACTGGAACCTTCTTTCTAAAATCTCATCCTGATGGGGCACCTGGGTGGCTCAGCAGTTTAGCGTCTCTGCCTTTGGTGCAGGGTATGATCCTGTGGTCCTGGGATCAAGTCCCACATCAGGCTCCCCACATGGAGCCTGCCTTCTCCCTCTGCCTATGTCTCTGCCTCTCCCTTGTGAATAAATAAATAAAATCTTAAAAAAAATTAAAAAATAAAATATCATCCTGAATAAAATCTCATCTCACTCTCTTTTATTTTTAATTTGTCTTAAAACTGTCAGCTCAGGTTTTGGAAAGCGACTAGAGCCATTCCTAAAACAAAGAAGTGAGTACAGTACTATATGGTTTTCTCAAATTATAATTAGGATATACAACTTGTAAAAATTTACTATTTTATCAATTCTCCCTTACAAAATGAAACTGAGAAATTCTCTACCAATATATTACAGAACTCAATTATGACACAAGTCATCGTTACACAGGTTTTTAAACACCACAAATCATAAAATCTCCCTGACAGCAAAACTTTAAACACCAAAACCTGAAACAGCCTATTTGAACTAAATACAGAAGTTTTGCTCTATGTCAACTCATGTATTCATTTTATCCCTTCCTTCAATCATGTGGTCACTTACTTATTTACAAATAATTGTTGAACATGTATTACACATCAAGAACCAGGGCAGATATAAAGAAGATATGGCATGTAGTACAAAAAAAATCCTTTGGTACAAGATTCGGAATTGAAAAGATTATATAACTTCTGCAGTGAATACATGAAAGGAGATGAGGTTTTCATTCAAGGTAGAAAATGACATCCATTATAAAAGTGCTATTAATAACAGCCCTTTAATATTTAATAGAGCAGAGTGATTAAGACGGAATCCATACTTTATTATTCTATCTTCTACATGTATTAAGTAGGTTTAACCACATTTGGGGGTATTACATATAATTAAGAATAAAACTAAAAAGTTTTTTTCTTTTTTTAAATGCTTATGAGACATAGTAGATGGTCGTGTCCATTTAAAACAATCCTATTTATACCAATAGCTTTTTGTGCTTTTATTGAATGTAAATTCATTGTGGAATTTCCAGTTTCTTAAAATAAATAAATAAATAAATAAATAAATAAATAAATAAATAAAATGAATTAGCCATGTGATCAAGAGCATGGGAGATCTGAGAGTTTATTCACCTGACATAAAGACAGAGTCAAACTTACCTTAATTATAGCAGTAATTAACTCATAACTATTACCTATATCTTCATATTACACTAACGAATAATTTTTAATAAAACAAGACATTTTGCTACAAATACAGGATTTTAAATACTATCCTTGAAGGTATTTTTTATTACATCATAAATATTTTATATTGAAATACAAATGAAAGACAATGCTTTCCTAGATTATATATGTTTTTACATAGAGCTATATGTTGTTCATCTTGTATACCTCCCTGGACTTGGTATAATGTTTCATTTAATGAAAGAGTTAGAAGTAAATGAAAATGGTGAACATATGGATGGTTTTCTAAATATAAAAGTATTCTATGTAGTTACTATGTTCTTCTGGTTACTAGTGGCTAAAATGTTCTACCTGCTATTTTGTACCTAAATTTGCTGGCATTGCTTTTGGTCTACAGACATTTCTAGGCAGTTAATTACTGAAAAAAGTACTATGATTCTCTTTTTAAAGTTCCATTTCTTTTCAATGTAAATTTAAACCTTTAAATCCATGATAAATGTTAAGCATGTATAAAATGCCAATGAAAATCCTACTAATTAACTGAGAACTGATTGTATTTTGGGTACTACTTAAATCACAAGGTTTTAATAGTTCTAGTAAAAGAAATTCTTTCTATAGTAGCTTTTAACTTACGATGTAAATAATAAACTGGAGGGATGGGGTGACTGGGTGATGGGCACTGAGGGGGTGCTTGACGGGAAGAGCATTGGGTGTTATGCTATATGTTGGCAAATCAAACTCCAATTAAAAATATATAAAAAATAAATAAATATATATATACAAAAAATAAAAAAATAAAAAATAATATACCAAACTTGGATCTTATTGAATTGTGCAGGTCCTCTCTCACCCCATGTACAAAAATGAATAAAGGTTGCTTCCCAAAATTCAAAAATTTTAATTCAGCATTGATAAATGGAAATGTATATATGAGGGTCATATTCCCACCTCAAAATAACTTTTAAAAATAGTCTATAAGTTAATAGTTAAAAGTTAAGTTAAAAGCTACACACAGGGATCCCTGGGTGGCGCAGCGGTTTGGCGCCTGCCTTTGGCCCAGGGCGTGATCCTGGAGACCCGGGATCGAATCCCACGTCGGGCTCCCAGTGCATGGAGCCTGCTTCTCCCTCTGCCTATGTCACTGCTTCTCCCTCTGCCTATGTCTCTGCCTCTCTCTCTCTCTCTCTCTGTGACTATCATAAATAAATAAAAAATTAAAAAAAAAAAAGCTACACACAAGTAGAACTCTAGATATATCAACTGCATTATATGGAAAATGTGTGCAGATTTCCAATTATTACTTGTACTTTGTAAAACTTGACTGTAACTGCAAATAATCCCTTATCTAAATATTTGAATATAAAATTTACTGTGGGTTAGTAATCTAATAATAAAACAAATGATTAAGTGTTTCTGCATTTAGCAGAACAGAAGCCTATCAGAATCATAAAGACATTATTCAACATGTATTTAGATAATATTTTATATCAAGTGAACATAATTTTAATCTTGCCCTGTATCAAATATAGTATAAAATGAATTTTCTCAACTTTTACCACAACATTAGAGAAAGGTACTATGAATTTTCCATTTAAAAGATAAGTAGAGTAAGAATTAGTGGCCTCAAGATCCCCCATTCAGAGCTGAGACATTCTTTCTTTCTTTTTTTTTTTTTTGAGACATTCTTTCAATAATAAAAATGTCTTATGTAACAATTCTCATGTTTTGAGCATTAGACAGCAAACATTAAAATCAAATAAGAAAATAAAAAGCGGAAATACTCATCACCACATAAATATATACTTTCAATATTTCTATACCATTAGTAACTGCAGGAAAATTATTCAATACCTTTGAGGATACTGATTATAGCAGATTTTGTAATTATTTGCCAGGAAAATAATGAAATCAGTGATGGCAGTGTTCAAGATTCCATAATAAGAAAAGAAGTTGTTTGCTTTCAGATAGATTGTCTCTTAGGTGTTCCTGACAGGCGGACCAAACACTTTCCCCCCCCCTCACTATTATGAATAAATCAAAAACTGATTCAAACAATCTAGTTTAATAATTTAAAGTTATTAAAGTATTTTTTCATTTATCTATTAACTTGCATATCAACTGGTTTCAAAAAGGATTTGAGCACCCTGTCCAAAAATGTATGAATCAGGGAGAGAAAAAAATCAATAAAGTTCACATTTCAAGTGTCTAATAACAAAGTATTCACATAGCATTGCTACAATCTAAACAACATACTCAACATTCTGCTTTTTCATCTGGAAATGAGAACTTTATCACTAAATTATTTGAATAATAACCTTGGCCATTTTTGCTAAAGCTACTTGGATTGTAAATTAAGTGACATGGTTATTACAAAAATGCAAGAAGACTTCTAATTCTAAATTGCTGGATTTTTCTTAGAAGAAAACAATTGTTTCACAAGAGAAGTAAACAAAATAATCTATTACTCTAGAATGAAGAGACTATTGATGGAATTCCCAGCAGATGAAACAGAAGTGTAATCACAAAAGTGAACAAAAAGTAGATGAAGAAGTGCACCATTTGAACAAATTGAACTAATTAAAACTATGGTTATAAAATCAAACTCTATATATACTTTTGCTAAGTACCATTATAGCAATACTATTTTAAAATATTTTCTCACATATTTTTTGATGAATTAAATGTTCTTTACAAGTTCTGTAATTTGCAATCAAATAGTTCAGAATTGTATTAAGGATCAGGGTAAATAAATTAGAGCTAGAAGGTCCATATAAATAGTCGAGATGAGTGAAGAAAGCTGTATACACAGAGGCACACTGAAGAGCCCATGCCATCTCAAGGGCTACCTAGATCATCCTTTGGCTCAATATTGCTATGGAAGGGAAGATGGGAAAACTATCACCTCATCTTGTGATTTTTCAAAAGAAACATGAAATTTAGAATTTTATAGATAATACTTCTATTTAAAAATATTTGCCTAGAGGAGAACATAGGCAGCAAATTCTTTGACATCTTCTGTAACAGCTTCTTAATAGACATGTCTCTGGAGGGAAGGGAAACCAAAGCAAACACAAACTATGGGGACTTTGTCAATATAAAATCTTCTGCACAGCAAAGGAAGCAACCAACAAAGCTAAATGGCAACCTTCAGAATGGGAGAAGATATTTGCAAGTGGCATATCTGATAAAGGGTTAGTATTCAAAATCTATAAAGCACTTATCAAACTCAATAGCCCAGAAACAAACAATCCAGTTAAGAAATGAACCAAAGACACGAACAGACATTTTTCCAAAGAAGAGATACAGATGCCTAACAGACACAGGAAAAGATGCTCCACATCACTCAGCGTCAGGGAAATATAAAACAAAACCACCATAAAATACCACCTCACACCTGTCAAAATACCTAAAAATAACAACACTGGAAATGACAGATGTTGGTGAGGATGTGGAGAAAGGGGAACCTTCTTACACTATTGGTGGAAATGCAAACTGGTGCAGCCACTCTGGATGACAGTATGAAAGTTCCTCAGAAACTTGAAAAAAGAACCACCCCACAACCCAGCAACTGCACTACTAGGGGTTTACCCAAAGAATACAAAAATACTAATTGAAAGAGACACATGGACACCAATGTTTATAGTAGCATTATAAACAACAGCCAAATTAAGGAAAGATCCCAAATGTCCATCATCTGATGAATGGATAAAAAAGCTGTGGTATATACACATAATGGAATATTACTCAGCCATAAAAAAGATTGAAATCTTGCCATTTGTAATGACATGAAAGGAGTTAAGAGTGTATTTTGCTAAAGGAATTAAGGTAGAAAAAAAAAAGGAATTAAGGTAGAGAAAGACAAATATCATATGATTTCACTCATATGTGGAATTTAAGAAGTAGAACAGATGAACATATAGGAAAAAAGAGTGGGAGTCAAACCACAAAACAGACTCTTAACTACAGAGAAGAAACTAAGGATTACTGGAGGGAAGGTGGGGGGTGGCTATGGACTAAATGAGTAATAGGTATGAAGGAGAGCACTTGTGATGAGCACTGGATGGTGTGTGTAAGTAATGAATCATTCAATTCTACTCCTGAGACTAGTATTATACTATATGATACTGGAATTTAAATAAAAACTTGAAATAAAAAATAAGAATAAAAATACTTGTCTATTCACTTAAAAAATGTTAAAGCATTTTGTTTGTGGGGATATAGGAGACACAAACTTTTTCTCAAAAAGAGAGAGAACCATACTACTACAAGAATCTGAAAATAGGTGGCTCTCAAATTTTAGCATGTACCAGAATCACTTAGATGACTTGTTGAGAGACAGATTGTTGGACTCCACACCAAGAGTTTATGTTTCAGTAGGTCTGGGTTAGAGTTTGAGAACTAGCATTTCCACATTCCTCAGTGCTGCTGCACATGTTGGGTCTTCTCTTTTAATGAAAAGGAATAAATCAGGGTCCCTTGATGGCTCAGTTAAGTGACCAATTGATTCTTGATTTTGGCTCAGGTCATGATCTCAGGGTTATGAGATCAAACACTGTGTGGGGCTCTGCACTGGACACGGAGCCTACTTAAGACTCTCATTCTCCCTCTCCCACTGTCCCTTCCCGCCAACCACCAATCACTGCTATCTCCTCCCGCCCCCCCCAAAAAAAAACACAAGAAAAGAAACAAATAAATCATGAGACTCCATTAACTTTTTAAACACTATTTAGGTATAAATATACACACAAATATTTGCTTAGACATGAATTTTCATGTTCTTTGTATGTATTTGTAGGTGTGGAATTAATTTTCCAAGAAACCACAAACTGTTCTTCAAAGTGGCTATTTTACTTAACCTATCAGAAATTAATGAGAGTTCCAGGTTTTCCACATTGTTTCCATTATTTAATATTTTATCTGGCTTTTGATTATACTTTTCTTAGTGGGTAAGTAGTGGTATCTCATGCTAATTTTAATTTGTATTCTCCTAATGATTAATAATGATGTGTTCTTTATATGCTTATTAGCATTTTAACAATATTTTTGGTGAAATGTCCATTCAAGTCATTTTTCCATTTTTTAATTTGGCTTTTCTTATATTCCTGGATCAGATTTATTTCTATAATCTGGATACATATCATTTATCAGATATATGGTTTGCAAATATGTTTCTTACTTTAGCTTGTCTTTTCATTTTCTTAACGCTGTCTTTTAAAGGGCAAACATTTTAAATTTTATTGGAGTCCAATTTATCATTTTTTTTAACATATGGGTTATGCTTTCACTATTGTGTAGAAGCACAGTGTGTTTAACCCAAAGTTAGATTTCACCTGTTTTCTTCTATAAGTTTAGAGTTTTTGTTTTTATTATTCTGGATTTTGGTAACTTGTACCATAATTATCATAATTTCTTGGTCAGTCTAGCTAAGTTTTGTCGGTTTTGTTCATATTTTCTCAGAACAAATCTTTAGTTTCATATTTTTTCCGATTTTCTATTTCATTGATATTTGTTCTAATATTTATTATTTCATTCCTTCTGTTTACTTTGAATTTGCTTTTTTTCCCCCCCTGATTTCCTAAGGTGGAAACTTAGATTATTGATTTGAGACCTTTCTTCTCTTCTCACACAGATGTTTAAATCTATAAATTTCCTTATAAACACTACTTTAACAGCATAAATTTGTATCTGTTAATTTTCATTTTAAAATATTTAAAAAAATAAATAAAATAAAGTATTTTCAATTTCCTTTGTGATTTCTTTTTTTGATCATGGGTGATTATATGTGTGTTGTTTAATTTCCACTATTTAAGATTTCCCCAGATTCCTTCCTATTGTGAATTTTTAATGTAATTTTGCTGTAGTCAAATCAAGACCTTGTATCCGTCAGTATTTTTACATTCATTGAGACTTATTTTCTGGTCCAGCAAATGATTTCTATTGAAAAATATCCCCTGATTATAAATCTTTAAACAGAATGTGTATTCTATGGTCATTTGGTCAAAAGTTTTATATAGCTCAATTAAATCAAGTTGGTTGATAGCACTGTTCAAGATTTCTATATATTTGATATTTTCCTACACATTTCTAAGAGTGAAATACTGAAAACTCCAGGAAATACTGCCAATTTTTTCATTTCTTTTTTTTAATCTTTCAGTTCTCACATTACATAGTTTAAGGACTATACATTCAGAAATACATATATTTTTATAACTTATACTCCATAGACTATATACATTTATAACTATTATATTTTCCTGATGCACTGACATTTGTTATTTTGAAACATTCCTCTTTTCAGTATATCTCATTTATAAGCACTGTAGTTCTCTTATGGTTATTGTATGCATGGTATTTCTTTTACCATTAGCCAATTTACACATTTGAATTTAATATGAGTATCCTATATACAACATATACTTGAATTTTTTTTAGTTGATTTTTTAACTTTAGTCTGACAAATCTCTGCTTTTTGTGTTGGGTATTTAATCCATTCCTATTTAATGTAAGTATTGATATGTTGGATTTATGCCTGCATTTTGTTATTGTTTCCTATTGTCTCATGAATTTTTGTTCTTCTGTTTCTTCCATACTGCTTTCCCTTGTGATATTCTTAAGTGTATCCATTTAATCTCCGCTGATTTTTAAAATTAGGGCTCTCCTCTTAATGATTTTGCTAGTTATAATACTATGTATCTCAATTCTTACCAAGAGCTAATTCAACTTAATTCCAATAAAGTATAGAAACTTTGCTCCAATTTATCATCTTTTCCTCCCTCAGTTTTATATTATTATTGCTACATATCTTTATATATTTTAATGAATGTTACAATATTTATTTACACTGTGTTATATTCATTGCCATAAAGCATACTATGTATTTTAAGAGGAAAAAAAAGAAAAAAATTAAAGAATATTTTATATTTACACATATATTTACCATTTCCAATAATTTCTTTCTGTGAATTTGAATTATTAGCTGGTATTACTTTCTTCTACCCTGAAAGACTTCCTGTAGTATCTCTTGTATGGAAAGGAATCCTATATGAAATATATCAGCTTTGTTTATCTGAGATCTTTATTTACCTTCATTATTAAAATATAACTTTGCTGAATATACTATTCTTGTTCGACAGGATTTTTTCTTGTAGCACTTTTAATGTTATTCCACTACCTTTGCACTTTCACTGTCTGATGACATGTTAACTATTTCCCGGAATATCATTCCGTGCTACATGAATAGCTGTTTCTCTCATACTACTTTCAGTATTCTCACTTTGTTTTTCAAAGGTTTGACTATGGTCTCTATATGGACCACTTAGTATTCATCTTACTTGCACTTTGTTAATTTCTGTCATCTGTAGACTTACATACAGTTTTTCATCAAGTTCAAGGAGTGATCAATGGTTATGTCTCACACTTTTCTACCTTTTCACTCGCTTCTCCTGGGACTCTCATTAACCTGTATGTTGGTGTCCATGATTTCATCCCAGAAGTTTTGTACTCTAAATTGATCTTCAAGTCTTTTTTTTACATGTGTTCTTCTAATTAAGACATTTCTACTTATCTGTGTTCATATTCACTGGTTCTTTTTGTGTTGCATAGAACAACACATACCAGTGCATTTTTCTTTCATTTTTTAGTTATTGTACCTATCACTTCCACAGTTTCCATTTATTTTTAATACTCTTTTTCTTTTTTTGAGATTATTCACTGATACACTGTTTTCATATATGCTCTTATTTAAACAAGATTTTTTTTAATTTTTTATTTATTTATGATAGTCACACAGAGAGAGAGAGAGGCAGAGACACAGGCAGAGGGAGAAGCAGGCTCCATGCACCGGGAGCCCGATGTGGGATTCGATCCCGGATCTCCAGGATCGCACCCTGGGCCAAAGGCAGGCGCTAAACCGCTGCACCACCCAGGGATCCCCAACAAGATTTATTTTTAACATATTTACAATAGCTGCTTCGAAAATTTTTTCTACTACTTTCAAAATCTGGAAAAGAAAGTTTCTACTGATTACTTTTTTCCTGAATAAGTCACGCTTTCTTATTTCTTTGCCTATCTCACCATGTTGGAATATTGGAGATTTTAGATATTATAGTAATTCTAGATTATGACTCTGCCTGTTTAGGACTGCTGCTTTGCTGTCTTTGCCTGGACCACTCCTGTTAAGTCTATCTCTCTAGCAATACAATGTGTAACTCTGCTTAGTTTCTTTGTTTGTTTTTATTTTTAAGTCTGACATCCTGGAGGATGCCTGTGTGACCATAGAGCTTAGTGTTCCATCAAATACTGGTCAGAGTCTGTGCTCATCTATCAGCCAGTAAGTGTTTTATTTTCTGCTGATGGATCTCTTTGTGACCCAGACAGTACTTTCAAACTTTAAACTGTGTTTTCAAGACTGTGTTTTACTTTCTATACAGGTCTCTGTGTCTGCAACACAGACATAGGCTTTATAGTCCACGAAGGTATGAATTCCAAACTCTTGTCTGCTGATCACTGTACCCACACCTGTTCTTGCTCAGACACATCTGTGTGGGGTGGTGGTGGGACAGGGGAGTTCCTGCTTCTCGTATCAGTTAGCAGTATTATTAAATCGATTTATTTAAAAAAAAGTTTATCAAGCCTTCTATGAGTATCTGATCTCCCATTATTCTTTATAAAGTTCTTGGTTCTAACACAGTTTCTTAGGAGATACATTAACAGTTTAAATTTAAACTTGAAAAAAAAATCCAATGTTTCAGGGAAATAGCATTCCCAGTGAACTGGTTACAGTCCCTTTCTCTGAGTTTAGGTAACTGCTCTCACTCCTCACTGAATTCACGCCAGGGGAGTGTAGGAAGCAACACTCTCTTCCTCCAGATACAAGCCAGGCTACTGAATTATCCTGTCCTTTTGTTATCCTCTAAAGCCTGCCTACAGCTTCTGAAATAGTTCATTACTAAACTCTGCTTTAAAGGATCCCATCTTCAATGTGGGATCCTATTGGGACTTTGAAAATATTAGGGGTTATTAAATTTGTTAAATATGATAAAATCATGTAGCTATATAATAAATAAAATGTCTATAAGTTAAACATACATACTAAAATATTTATAGATAAATGAAGATTGGCAAGATGTTGGTAATTATTGAAGCTGCCTAGTAAGTACATCACCTTTATTATATCCTTTTCTCCATTTTGTAGTATAGTTGAAGATTTACATTGCAAGAAGTTAATTTTATTTACTTTGAATCCCTTTGAATCCCTTTGATTAAGTTATAAGTTAGTCTTAATTATTATCTCTGGTTTAGTGGCCCTGCCATGAATACAAAGAGAACAAGCATTTCTAAGACAAACAGGTCTAGGTAACACTCTCACTTAGTTAAAATTTTGTTTGTACATGATCCCAACCTTCAGTTTCATTTGTTCCAGGGCAACTCTAAGATGTACATGTGTCCCAGATGATAAAGAGGATGTTCTATGTGGTTCAAGTTAGATTTTTTTGGAAATGAGAATGACTGTTCTGGAAATTATACTCTTTTGCTCCATTTATATCATGTATTGAGAAGAGTGTTATCAAGTTGTCTTCATTAAGCAGCAGAGGAAAAATCATTCTGTCCAACAGGGAATTCTCTCTCATTTGGCTAATGATTGGGTACACGTCCTTGGTAGGTCACTTAAGTGACTTAGTCTAATGACCTTTAAATTAGAGTCATAACATTGCAGATTGTGGGCAAGACAAGATCCAATCACTGTAATGGATTTAGAGGCCTTGATAATTCAAAAGAAATATAGAGCAAAATAGTTTGATTTGTAAAAAAAATATATATATTTTAGGTTTTTTATTATTTATTAAGCTAACTATCTCATCTTATTCTAGGACTTATTAATCTATATTAGTAGCATCATACAGTTAGGTCCACAGTTGAGTTATGAAGTAAAAATTAATGAAAAAGAAAATACCATTAAGGGTGAAATTTTGGAATTTTCAAGTCATTGAAAATAATGATTTAGTATAGCTTTTTACATATACTGGAAAATATGTGCTCACTCTTAAATAGCTAGACAAACTAGGTTTTATTTCATATTTTATTTAAAATATTTTTCAAACTCAATTGCAAGGAAATATTTTCTCTTCACTTTTGTATGTTTTAATTAATTTTGAGGAAAGACAAACATTCTGCTAAAATTCCCTATAATTAATTATAAACTATCAAGGTCCATATATCTTCATTACTTTAAAGCTAAATCTTCATTACTTTAAAGCTAGGTTTTCCAACTTCTGCCCAATGGAAATTTGCTGGGAGGGCTATACTGTATACTGTAGGATATTTGGCAATATTATTGGTCTCTACTTAATAGAAGACACTAATATCCCCTTTACCAAGCTGTGACATTGCCAGATGTCCCCAGGGAGGCAAAATCAACCTCCCATCCCAATTACAAACCTATGTTTTAAAGTGAATTTTGCTTTACATCTGCCTAAATTCCAATTACTCCCAAATGACTGCAATACAAATAATGGGAAGAGTCAAACAAGAAACAGAAATGATGACACTGGGAAAGGGAGCATGTTAAGAGACAGCTTTTCAATTACAAACATTTTTTTAAACTAAATAATTTCAGGTAGCATGTGCTGAATATGAGGATGTGAGAGCACTACAAGGAGCTGCTGCTTAAAAAAATCAAGTTGCTTGTTAAGTCTGGGGAAGTGGTAGGATGGCAAACCAAGCAGTTTTCATCAAATTGCTCTGATCTTTCTTCATGTATAGCAGTACACCATAGAAAGAAAACATTTTAAACTGTCTTAAATGCAATCCAAAATTGGTCAGATGTACACACACACACACACACAGAGTTTGATGCAAATGAACACTTTTTATTTACCAGTTCACCTAGTTCTCTCTCTCCCCACTCCTTAAAAAAAAAAAAAAAAAAAAAAAATCAAATGATAAATGGGTTACTTGAAGACCTAATTAACCTTTTTCTTATGTAATTACAAAACTTACAAGTAATAATATATTCATTATTTTTTCTAGCTTTCAAGGATTTTTATCTCTTTGTAAATATTCTCATCATTCATGTTCAAAGATGGTATAAAATTACACTGAATTTGTTTGCCTATCTTAACATTGATCTCTGGTTGATTTATTTCCTCTCTACAACCACATATACATAGGAAGCTCCCTTTTAGCATTGCCCACTGTAAACAGAAAGGCACTGGGGATAGACTAAAACCTGAATAAATATTTGAAGACTTAAATTGAGGGATTTTTTTTTCTGTTCTGTGGTCATCTTAGCTTTAGCATCTCCATCAGACAAGCCAAAATTAAAAAACAAAAACAAAAACAAAAACAACAAAACAAAACAAAACAGTAAAATCAAACAGCCAAATTGCTGGCAAACCAGCAACTGCAAATTTTGGCACTACAGAAAGCACTAAAAAAATTGAAGTTAGAATTATTTAAATTCAAAGTTGTCTGGGGACTCATATATCCTTAACTCTATTTAAATCACCTTTGGAAGTTTCTGACACAGTCCAGGAAAATATTACCATAAAGTATTATAACTCTGGTTGGCTCTAAGGTGTATCTGTCCCTGTTAACACAAATAATTCTAATTTCATTTAATAAAATTGGATTGTAATGAAGACAAACATGTAGAAAATAAAACATGAGAGAATTAAATAAATTACATAGTTCAGTAGGAAAACTACAATCATAGAAAACTATTTCTAGAGCAACAACTTTTATTGAACTCTTCTAGTGGAAAATTATCAATTCTTGTCATGCAACAACTCAATAAAAAGAAAATGTGCTATGATCTTTTGTTGAGGTGCCGGGTGCCGGCACTTTAAACTTCTTGCTAGATGGAAGAGAAGTAGAAATTTTTAGTGTGAACCTTCTACTGTATAATTTTAAATGGTCTGTTAGTAGCCGCTTCCAAAAAGTAACTTTGGGTAAAGTGAAAAGAGATACTTTAGAGAAAATGACTTACTGAAAAGAGCAAGTTGATAGATTTTTTTTTTTGAAATGTCAACAGTTAGTATAAACTCTGGACTTTCTCGTTTTGTACATCTTTTGTATTTATTAACCACACAAATATATCTTAAAACCCAGTTAGCACTACTCTCCTTTAAAAGGCTTTTCCACTGCCCTGCCACATACTCTTACCTTTACAAAATGGCCCTCTTTCTCAGGCAATTTCCCCAATACAGCCTGCAGTGACCTTTCTATGACTGAGTCATAAATCCCTAAACATAGGGGATGAAATCACTGACAGTGCCTTACATATGGTGGTGTGAATGCACTACAATAATTGCTTCGTAATTACATGGTAATCATTGACCATTTAAGTACATTTAAGAACAGGGTGAGTACTATATAATCAAAGACTAATTATCTGATTATTTCTGTCTTTTAAACTACAGGCTTACAAGATATAAAAATTGCAAGTAACATGGTGATTAGTCATTGAACTACGTGGTAACTTGAAGTGTAATTATGAAGTAATCCGTAGAAATTGTATTTGTATTGTGGTCCTTCTGAACAGTAATTGCAGAGTAGTTATATTGTAATACACATTCTATGAAGTGATAACAGAAAAAAAATCATCAATACATTACACTAATAGAGTATAAGTATATAAATACCAAAAATATTACACAATTCATTAGAGAAAAATATGAATGAGTATATTTATTTTGCACCACAGGTAAATGATATCTTAAATAGGGACAATGACAGTATGCATATAAAATATACTCCTTTGTAATTTCTGTGTACATTCCTTAAAAAAAAAAAAAACTATGACAAGGCAAATACATGAGACAAGGATAGGGAAGTAGAATTAATACTGTAAGGTCAAAAGAGATGAAGTTCAGAAATTGGTCAACTGCACTGGTTTAGTGGTTATATTCAGACCAAGACTGTAATTTAACTTCATTAATAACTGGTGGGACCCAGGTCAGAGTCATTTACAAACCCTTACTCTATTCTTTCTGAAATTATTTTTTAAAGATTTTATTTATTTATTCATGAGAGACGCAGAGAAAGAAGCAGAGACATAGACATATGGAGAGGCAGGCTCCTTGCAAGTAGTCCGATGTGGTACTCAATCCCAGGACCAGGATCACGCCCTGAGCCAAAGGCAGAGGCTCAACCACTGAGCCACCCAGGCATCCCTTCTTTCTGAAATTATTAAGTCACATGAGAACTGTTTGGATAACTATTTACAATAATGCTAAAATACTCTAAAGACATTAAAATTATTTTCAGGGACACCTGGATAGCTCAGCAGTTTAGAGCCTGCCTTCGGCCCAGGGCGTGGTCCTGGAGTCACGGGATCAAGTCCCACATTGGGCTCCCTGCACGAAGCCTACTTCTCCCTCTGCCTGTGTCTCTGCCTCTCTCTCTCTGTGTCTCATGAATAAATTAAAAAAATATTTTCAAAACTTCTTAAGCTTGAAAGTTAATAAAGAATTCTTTCCTAAAATTTTACCTGATATAGGCTGAATTTAGATACTTCCCAAACAAAACCAAAATTGCAGAGTGGTAAGATGGGCACCAGGACAAGGACTGAGGTGGAGGAGGGTGGGAACACTACAGTTAACACATGTGTTTGTTATAAAAGGTGATGATCAACAATTTTGATGGGTAATAATGCTAAAGTTAATAATCCGTAAAGTCTATTTAAACGAGTAACCATTTATTTGGTAATATTGAAAACACTAATAATATGAGCCGTGAAATAAAGATCTTATTGATTTCACCACAAAATAATTATTATGATATTTTGTAAATAATCATGGCATAGAACTCTGGAGCATGTTATTATCATCCCTCTCCACCAAAAAAAAAATGTCTTTGAACAATATATAAATACTCCTTACCTAAGGAATAAGTGATTTGACAGCATCCAAAGAAATGATAATGCTCAAAATACAAATTGGTAACTTTCAAATTCTTTCCAATATTTTTCAACATAAGCTTAATGTAGTTATTTTTAGCATTTGTCTATTTTCGCCCACAGGGCTATGCAACACAATATAATTTCAAGGATTTTTTGCATGTTTTATTTTAGATTAAGCCTTGATTTATATCATCTTGCTTGCTATGTTCCTTCTCCATGATATTCTACACTACAATAAATTGCAATCTGAAGTACTTTCAAATACTATCTTGTACAATTAGCTGGATACAAATGCATAGTCAAGTGGAATGCTATTAGTAGTCACTTATGAACTTGTTAATCTTTTGACCTGAGCAGCTACTCATAAAGAGAAATCCAAAATGGACTGGAGTAGATTTATATGATCACCATCGATTAATTCATGTATCATTACTGAAGTATTTCTTTTGATTGAGATCTCATTAAAGGTCTTTGCCTTATATCAAAAAGTCAATAATCTTTCTAAGACAGGAATACCATTTTATTAAGACTATATTTTCTAATGTAGTAACTAAAAATTATTTATAATTGCTTTCCTGAAAGTGAATCTTTACATTTTTAACTTTTAAATAAATTACTATACACTGTCTTGTGAAGTATAAAAATTAGGAAGTAATGATTAAAGATCATGTATTGAGCAATGCCTTTGGTCAGCCTGAGGAAAGGAGTTAGTAAGTATTTAACATGGCCTGCCATTCTGTAAGAACAATAACTCAACTTAAATTGGCTCCTCCTTTGATCACTTCTTCATTGATATAGCTCCTGTATTCATTGATTAAAACTCCTGTCTCCTTTATAGATGGATGAAAGTTGAAAAGTGGCTGGCATATATATGAAACATGAAAGATGCTTAAAGTGATTTTGTCATACAATTTTGGATGTTTCATGAAAATTTACATGAGATCAACCTACCTATTATATTAAGTTCCTAAGGAGAAATGTGCCATCATACGAGATACAGCAAGGTGGTTCAAACTGTCTTAACAATCTCACCATGAATCATTTATAGAATTTACCATTAAACCTAATATCTCCTTTTTCTTTCTTCCCTACTAATTGTCCTTGTATATAATATTACTCATACAATAAAGAAGCTAGTCAAAAGTATCATAAATAAATATAAACTAAGCTTCCCAGTTAATTTTGCCTAGGTTTTTCCTCTATAAAATAACTAAAAATATATAGTATAGTTAAATAATCTAAATCTAAAGCATAACTTATAAAAACTTGTTATATAATAGAGATTAAAAGAAAGTAATTTTAGGCTATTTTATATTACTAGTGCTATCACAAATATTTCCCAATAGTTTCTACATCTTTATATTGACAAGCATATAAAGAGAAACATATGTCTCCCAGATATGCTTGAATCTATCCCTTGAAAGACTGCTTGGACCTGGTGTGGTGCAATGGCATCAGCCGAAAGAAGTGTTGGGTCTTTGTCCCTAAAGGTTAAAGACTGAGTGATGCACCTCAAAAGTTGACGGAGAATAGGGTCATATCCTGGCATGACTGGGCCTCGGCTTTGGGTCAGCAATGGGTTGAATTTCAGGCACTGCTGAAGGAAGGGAAGAGACGTCAAGGGTCGGCAAGTACCCTTTTAGGGACAAGTACACTAAAATTGGGGAGAAGGGAATTGCACTGGGAGAAAATGACCATGAGAAAAGAGAGTAGGCTCTGAACAATGCAGAGATGCTTTTGCTCCTGAGCTTCTGGCCTAGTCTGGGAGCCCAGGCAAACGCTGCAGTTTGGGAACCAGTGGGAACCTTAGAGGCCCAGAGACCATGAAGCATCTACATATCAGACGAAGGAGGGAAAAAAAAAAAAAAAAAAAAAAAAGATCAAACCCTCCCCTTCCCCCAGACTCCCTACTCAGTGGGGAGCCTGCTTCTCCCTGTCCTCCCTCTGCTTCACCCCTGCTTATGCTCTCTCTTGTTCTCTCTCAAATAAATAAATATAATATTTTAAATAAATAAATAAATTCAGAGACACATATAGGCTGAAACAAAAAGAAGGAAAACAACTATACCAGGTATAGAGCAACTGTAAGACAGCTCGAGGAGATACAGTAAAATATAAGAAAATGAACTTTAAAACATGAAATCTTGTCAGAGACAGAGAATGAGGTTCCATACTAATAAATGGCTAAACATAAAGAAAATATAATAATCATAAATGTATACACATATAAAAGTCGATCCCAAGATAGAAGTAAAAAGTGACAAAAGTGAAAGAAAAAATGAAGACAACTTAAAAATTACATTTGGAGATTTAAATACCCCACTCTTAATATTTGACAAAACAATTAGAAAAATCAGTAAAGACATGAACAACTAAAACACACTACCAACAATATGAGCTAGGCAGAGGTTTTGTGAACACCTAACTACAGGAGCTACACATTCTTTCAATAGAGAATTGAATTCAATAGAGAATTATCCAGGATAGACCTTACATTAGACCATTAAAAGTATCAATAGTTAAAATTTACTGTAATCATCTACAGAATGTACTTCAAACCACAACAAAGTGAAGCATTAAATCAACCACAGGGAAAAAAAAAATTGAAAATTCCGCAAATATTTGCTGAATACTTCACTTCTAAATACCCGCTGATCATAAAGGAAATCATGAAGAAAACTAGAAAATTCCTGAACTGCATGCATATCAAAACTTAACAAAATGTATGGATTGTAGTTAAAGCAGTGCATAAAGGGGCACTGCTAACTTTAAAATGCTATCATTTCAGTATACACGGAAATACCATTTAATAAATCTAATAAAACTCATCATGATAAAACAATATTAGCAATCTAGTGTTAAAAGTGAATTTCCTCAGCTTTACAAAAGATACTCCTAAAAAGCTAACCTCACATTTGATGGTGAAAGACTGAATACTTTTCCCTTAACAGTGCTAAAGGCAAGTACTCCTGTCCACTGGCATTTCCAGCCACTGCAAAAGGTAAAGAAAGGAAAGAGACAAAATGAAGACTGGTGGCCTGTCTAATGTTGGAGGTAGAGGCAGGGACTGACTGCTAAGGATCATGGAGGAACTTTTTGGGATGATGAAAAGGTTCTAAAACTGTTTTATGGAGATGGATGCACACCTGTTTAAGTTTACCCCCCAAAAATCACTGATTATATTCTTATGAGTTAATTTTATGGTATGTAAATTATTCATCTGAATTCTATTCTAAAAATATTGCTGAGGGGTGCCTGGGTGGCTCAATTGGTCAAGGGTCTGACTCTTGATTTCGGCTCAGGTCATGATCTCAGGGTGGTGAGGCTGAGCTTCATATTAAACTCCACATAGAGTCTGCTTGTCTCTCTACCTTCCTCCCACCTCTTCCCCTACTGATGTGCACTCTCTCCCTCAAATAAATATAGTCTACTAAAATATTTCTGAGATACAAAACTTTGAGCAAGTTACAACTTTCATCTGCAAGAATTTTTAAAATTTTCAATTTTAAATGGGCAGCTACATGCAAAAAATTGAAACTAGTTTCTAACACCACACACAAAATTGAACTCAAAGCTAAAGACCTAGTTTGAGACCTGAAACCATTAAAATCCCAGAAGAAAACATAGCCAGTAATTTCTTTGACAATGACCACAGCAAAATTTTTCTAGATAGGTCTTCCAAGGCAAGGGAGACAGGCAAAAATAAGCTATTGGGACTACATCAAAAGAAAAAGCTTCTATACAGCAAAGGGAACAATTAATAAAACAATAAGGCAATGTACTGAATAGGAAAAGATATTTGCAAATGATATATCCAGTAAGGAATCAATATCCAAAATACATAAAGAACTATGCAACTTAACACCAAAAAAACAATCCAGTTAAAAATATGTAGAGGATCTGATTAGACATTTTTATAAAGAAGACATACAAAATGGCCAAAAGGTATATAAAAAGATTCTCAATATCACTAACCACCAGGGAAATGCAAATCAGAACCATAATCAGAACCCGTCAGAATGGCTAAAATTAAAAAAGAAAAGAAATAAGTGTTGGTGAGAATGTGAGGGGAAAAAAAAAAAGAACTCTTGTGCACTGTTGGTGGGAATAGAAATTGGTATGCCACTAAGGAATAGTCTGGAGTTTCCTCAAAATATTAAAAACAGAAATACCCTGTGATCCATATTTCCACTATTGGGTATTTACCTAAAGAAAACAAAAAGACTAATTTGAAAAGATAGATGCACCCCTATGTTTAATGCAGCACTATTTACAATCTCCAAGATATGGAAGCAATCCAAGATAGATGAATGGATAAACACACACAATGGAAAGTTAGGCAGTCATAAAAAGGCAATGAGATCTTGTCATTTGTGACAACTTGGATTGGCCTAGAGGGTATCATGCTAAGTGAAATAAGTCATATTGAGAAAGATAAATACTATGTGATTTCACTTGTATGTGGATTCTAAAACTAAAACAAATGACTAAACAAAATCAGAATCAGACTTATAAATACAAAGAACAAAGGACTGGTTGCCAGGGAAAGAGGGTAGAGAAATGGGCAAAGTGGGTGGAGTAGAAGACTAAAGCTTCCAGTGATGGAATGCATAACTCACAGGGAAAGGTACAGAATAGGGAATATAGTCAATGATACTGTAAATAGGATTGTATAGTGACAAATGGTAATTATACTTGTGGTGAGCACAGTATAGCATATAGAGATATGAACTACTAGGTTGTACCCCTGAAACTAATGTGATATTGTGACTCAACTCGATTCAAATTTAATTTAAAAATAAAATTTTCATTTTTAATTTCAAAAGCTCATGCAAAGAACATTCTTCATGAAAGCCATAGTAGTTCAGTAATAAAAGCACAATACTAGAGTTGGATCCAATTCTTCAATCAGCACGCTAAAAAGGTTTATGCTTAGTATATATCTTTTGCACAATTTCACACTACTGATTTGCTTCATTACTTAATCAAGATGCAGAGAATCCATGTGGATCAACTTTCAGGGGTAAACACTTCAGGATATAATATTCAGACCTTTTCATTGCTGATCACAATATACCTTGTTATTTCTCTATAATACTTTGCAAAATAATGTTGACTCCTCTCGTAACATGAATTTTCATGTGACAAACCAAAAAAACATCATCCGGCCCATTTCCCTCAGTTACCACCCATTTGTGGACCTACCACTGAGTGGTTTCACTTAAGTGAAATATTTGATAGTATGAACACATCCTATATTTGCTCTTCCAAGGTGTGGGACAATGATATTATGCCAGAATCAGTAGTGTTATCTGATAAAGATTCCCATACATCATTTTTGGGGTTATAATATTTGTTATTAAACTTGCAGTTGTTATGATACTCTCAGCAACCATGGGACATACTTACTATGAAAATGTGACTTTAATGATGCTTTTGAAGTGCTGGTCTCTTCCTTGCCTTTGGCAAAAATAACAGTAATCAGTTTTGTAGATGCTCTATTATGATTGTTCTGAAATAACTCAATTGGTTTACCAAAGAGGTTATTGTGCTTTGCTTAAAAACTAAGCAAAAGTTCATGACCCAAATTAGCAGAGATCTCTAACCTGAAAAGCTCTAGGATAAGGTAAAAATATTTTTCAAATCAAATAAAATCTAATTTTAAAGATTTTTATCTTCATACTTCCCATCATATCACTTTCTGTTGTGGCTACTTGTGCAAAGTCATTACACTTGCTAATTTGTTTCCCTGTGAATATACAGCATTATGTGCCACACTTGTAATATAGTCTGGTTCACAATTTGAATTACAACTTCATGACTGATTTTATCATTACATTTATATTTCAATGGTTTATTTCAAGGCTTTGGTTCATTTTCAATAAACTGTGGATAAAACTCACAATAATAGTAACAATGGAAAATGCATATTTAGAACACAAAGGCAATAAATGAAAATAGTATGAAAATATTAGGTGAGAGGAAACAGCCCATTGTCTGAACATGGTCTGAGACAAACTAATCAATACTGTCTTTTTAATATGGATATAATCATGAGAATGTAGTGATGATTAACAGTATCATATAGTATGTATAAATATAGTACTTAAATCTACTTTTCAAGTTTGTGCAATATATGTGAAAAAAATACTTTATTGTGGTTTCATCTGAAGCCATCAGACAGCTTATTGACATCTGATAGAATATAAAGATACACTAAAAGTCCATGGTTTACAGTTTAAGAAACAACACATTAAAAGGTTGTCTTTCTTTTTTTTTTTCCCCAGACACCCTCATATGACAATTGATGTCCTATCCATACATTTGTCATAGTCCTTCCCTCAATGGGATTGCCAAGTAATAGGAGCTACAGTAGTATGATGATGACTAGGATTAAAATGAAAATCATTCATAAACATAGCTCATTTATAGTGTCATTTCATATGTGAGGCACACTAAAGTGCTTCTACACTTGATAAAAATATTTGGCAATGCCATAGAGCCCAAATGGAAATAGAATCATAAGCAATATATCCTGCCACTTAATATGAAACAGGAATGAACTGAGTCCACTGAGGATATACAATAAAGGATAAAATATTTACTGAGATTTCTCCATAAATACGTGTATAGAATAACATTTTAAGTAATTATTTGTGGTTTGGATGTCTTATTAAGAAACAATAGACTGACATATTTGTAGAGAGCTATAAAGAAGTAGCCTACTATAAAAATATACTTTTAATTTCCCAAAGCATATAACTGATATTCTCTTACTCAGTGTCAGACTTTTACAATCTATAGGATTTTTCCAGTAATCATATCTACATCAATCTACTCTCAAATTTTTCTCACCATATCCTCTTTTCTGTGTTACAAACCTAAAAGAGTTTTAAACTGGACATAAGTATGTCAGAAAATGTTTCTGATGTCATAAATTTTTTAATGGACATATTAAACTCAATGTATTATCAAATTCTATCAATTGTTAATTTTGCCCTTAGCACATTTTGACAATATACCCATTCTAATAATTCTATTCTAGTTTATTATATTATCATCTCGCACCGTGGATACTGTGCTAGCCTATAAACTTGTTTTTGGCTGCCCTGCCTCCATTTTAAAATACATTCTCTTGGCTATAGTCATATTGTTCTTCCTAAAACACCATTCTTTTCATATGACCAACTGTTTCTTCAAAATCTTCCAATGGTTCCTTATAGACCACATCTTAACCTCCAGCTTCACATCAATTTTTGAAGGCACCATACTGCTATATTTGAAGTCTTTTATGATCACTTACTTCTCCCCTGCAAGAACCTCATCCCAGTCACAGCAATCATTCTCCCCTAAACATGGCTTATACTAACTGGATTCTTGACTTCAAAACTTTGCTGGTATCATTCCTCTTATTCAGAAAACTTCTGCATATTTTATTTTCCTATTTAATTCCTACACTCCCTGAAATGATCCTTGAGAAGATTTTCTCGGTTTTAAATTTCACTACTTTGCCTGGTCACCTAAACCAATCTGAAGTGCCTCTCCCTGGAAGAAGCAAAGGATTCAGATATCCAAATATGAATATAACACTTCCGCTTGCCAGTGATCCAAGCACAAAATTCAAGGGTTCTCTTAGGGGAGGACTCTGCATAGGAATGTCTTCCTGAGACTTCAACCATGCCTCTTCTCTCCCCGCAGATAGCCAGCTCAGTTACCACCATGGCCAGAGGACTTTAGGCAATTTTGGTGCACAAAGAAATGCCCTTTATCTATAACCATACTACTCCCAAATTTATGTTTACAGAGCCCCTAAAGAATAGTGTTTTAGCTTACTTTACTATAATGACTTTGAAAAAAAGTAAATATGTCCATCAAGGTCATTTAAGGAATTTTTTTTTAAGATTTTATTTATTTATTCATGAGAGACACACAGAGAGAGGCAGAGACACAGGAAGAGCAATAAACAGGCTCCATGCAGGGAGCCTGACATGGGACTCGATCCCGGGTCTCCAGGATCTCACCCTGGGCTGAAGGTGGCCCTAAACTGCTGAGCCACCCGGGCTGCCCAGGATTTTGATATAGATTTATTTGTAGTTTCACATTGTAACACATTGCTGGTCCTGTCATGTTTTATTCTGTCTTAAAAATGTCAGAAATTAAAATAATTTGTAAATATACAATGATGAATTTATTTCCACTTTATCAGTGCTAGTCTATAAAAAGCATGTTTATAAAGAAATAACTAATTATAATAGAGTTAGAAGAGCTACCTGAAACAACTCAAAAAAAAGTCTGAATTTTTGTACCATCCTCCCTCTTATGCTAGCTGCATGAACTTGGGAAAATTTGCCTAACTGAACCTCAGTTTTCTCATAAATGGAATGAGACCCAAATAATAGTCACCAGCTCACAGTGTTATGAAAATTATTAAGTAAAACCACATTTGTAGTGCATCCAGTACAAAGTAACTCTACACATAGCAGAAACTCAATAACTGATAGCTCACTGCTACAACCATAAATTTTAAAATCAAGACTTACTAGCTCAGAAGGTACTGATTGGCTATAAATTCTAAAGAAGCAGATCCATAAATCTTTTCTAGACACCTACATACACCTTAGGATTTTCTAGGAAAGGAACATGTTATTATTTTTTTAAGATTTATTTATTTATTTGAGACAGAGACAGAGACAGACAGAGAGAGAGAGAGAGAGAGAGAGTGCTTGTGCATGTGCACAAGCAGGAGAGGCGGAGGGAGAGGGAATCTCAAGCAGACTCCATGCTGGAGATAGAGCCCAAAGCAGGGCTTCATCTCACAACCCAAGATCATGACTTATGCCCAAACCAAGAGTTGGCCGCTTAACCAACCACACCACCCTGAAGCCCCAAGGAACGTTTTAAAGTGTAGGATATCATGCGAATCTTAAAAAATAATTTCATTGTGATAAAAATGAAAACATTAAAATTTTATTTTTATATAGTATCAAACATATTATATGGCTTTTAGGATACAATTTTTATTTCTCTATAATCCAGTCATTATTTTGAAATTTCAAATGACCTTAAGATAATTAAAAATATTCTTTGGTTACAATTGTAAGACAATTATTAGATGCGTGCAAATCACATATATTTAGGGCATTTCAACAGTACATCAAAAGAAAGCCTTTGAGATGATGCAGGTTGTAATAATGAAACAAAAAAAATATCTGTATTTAATTGCTTAAAATTGAACTAGGTGCAGTCACTGAGAATAAGAACTAACTGAACCCATGGAATAAAAAATTACACAATGCGTTTTTTGTGATTTTGTATTTGTAAATCATTAGTTGGTGGGAATATAAATCAGTGCAGTCGCTAAGGAAAACAATATGTAAGTTCCTGAAGAAGTTACAAGTGAACTATCATATGATCCAGCAATTCCATTTTGGGGTATATATCCAAAGGAAATGAAAACTGTATCTCGAAGAGATATCTACACTCCCACACTCACTGCAGCATCATTCACAATAGCCAGAATATGAAAATAACCCCAATTCCTATCTATGGATGAATGGATAAACATGTAGTATATACTTGTACATACATAAATATACAATGGAATTTTATTCAACCATCAGAAATATGAATATCTTGCTGCTCGTGACAACTTGGATGGATCTTGAGAGCATTGTGCTAAGTGAAAGAAGTCCAAGAAAGACAAATCCTGTATGATATAACTTATATTTGATATCTAAAAAGCTGAGCTCATAGAAACCGGGGCTAGCATGATAGTTACCAGGAGCTGTGGGTGAAATGGAGGGAGATATTTGACAAAGAGTATACACTTTCAGCTATAAGATGGGTAAGTTCTGGGGATGTAATATATAGCATAAGGCTTATAGTTAATAATACTGTATTGTATACTCACAGATTGCAAAAAGAGTAGATTTTGAATTTTCTCACCACAAAAAAAAAAATGGTAATTATATAATGCAGTGCAGGTGTTAGCTAACACTATAGTGATAACCAAATGCATCAAATTAACATGCTGTACATCTTAAATGTATACAGTATTATAGATCAATTGCATCTCAATAAATCTGGGGATAAACCTATGATTTTGTATTTGGAGATGTTCCAGAGAAAGTGCAGTGGTTTTAATCAGTCTTGAATTGGTGGGAATGTGAACCGGTACAGCAACTCTGGAAAACTGTGTGGAGATTCCTCAAAGAGTTAAAAATAGAGCTGCCCTACGACCCAGCAATTGCACTGCTGGGGATTTACCCCAAAGATACAGATGCAGTGAAAAACCGAGACACCTGCACCACAATGTTTATAGCAGCAATGGCCACGATAGCCAAACTGTGGAAGAAGCCTTGGTGTCCATCGAAAGATTCACTTATTTTTGTGCATAAATGTCAACCTTTTATTCTCATCAATCTCTAACATTTCTAATATGCAAGTCAAATTTTTGTCTCTAATGAAAAACAATCCAGGTTATTTTTCAAAGAAAGAATATCTAAATTAAAGAAAGATGAATGGATCAAGAAGATGTGGTCTATGTATACAATGGAATATTACTCAGCCATTAAATGACGAGTGCCCACCATTTGCTTCGATGTGGATGGAAGTGGAGGGTATTATGCTGAGTGAAATAAGTCAATTGGAGAAGGACAAACATTATATGGTCTCATTCATTGGGGAATATAAAAAATAGTGAAAGGGAATAAAGGGGAAAGGAGAGAGAATGAGTGAAAATATCAGAGAGAGAGACAGAACATGAGAGACAACTAACTCTGGGAAAAGAACAAGGGTTAGTGGAAAGGCAGGTGGGTGGGGGGATGGGATGACTGGGTGACTGGCACTGAGGGGGGCACTTGACGGGATGAGCACTGGGTGATATGCTATATGTTGGCAAATTGAACTCCAATAAAAAATTAATTAATCAGTCTTGAAGATATTTATCAAGATATAGATAGATCACAAAGTAAATAAACCTAAAATTCAAGAATCATTCAAATAATAAAAAATCTTCAGTATAGGAATTTAAAAATCATTAACATATTTCTGAAGATTCACTTATTTTTGTGCATAAATGGCAATCTTTTATTCTCATCAATCTCTAACAATTTCTAATATGCAAGTCAAATTTTTGTCTCTAATGAAAAACAATCCAGGTTATTTTTCAAAGAAAGAATATCTAAATTAAATCAGGCACATTTATAATATGGCTAATCAAAAATACTGGGGCATGAATAATAGTAAAGATAAAAGCTTTACATAATGTTTTGTGTCAGGAGAATTCTTTTAGTACAAGGTGTTTTAACAAATTCCTTAGTGGTGTTGTTTTCTCTTATAGAAATCTGTTTTTGCCTTTCAATCCCAGCACACTGGGTTTTTTCCCCCATAAGTCAGTTATTTCTCTGCTTTCTAGGCGTGCTCCCAAATGTCAATTTTCCCTCTCATTCACTCCCACTTGTATTTTTCTACTATCAGATGCTTCATGGAGATGCCAAAATATCTTTTTTTTTTAATTTAGCTTTTGAAAATCTCTCATTTCCTTTATACCTGCTCCTATTTTATCCCTTCTATCACCATCCTTTCCAACTTCCATCCATTGCTAAATGTTTTATCTCTGGTCAGATTTTTCTAAAATTGCATTTACTGCTTCTCCTTCTACTGCTTCTCCTTCTCTGTGCATCCATGCTAGGATAATCATTATAGCCATTTAGTTTGTCCAAATTTCATTTCATATTTCAGTTCTCTTCTCTCTGGGCACTTTCAGATTAGGAGTGGCTTTGTGATTTGCTTTAGGAAAAACAAAAAAAAAAAAAAAAATGAACCAGAGTGATACATGTCATTGTCAGTCTGATGCTTGAAGAGCCAGAGTGTGATTCACAATACATCCTTTTCTGCTGCCAAGACAACCATCAACTTTCCAAGTTGTGGAGACAACATCCAAATGTGGATCCATGAATAAGGATGATATGGATCAGAGAATCTTGGTAACACCTACTGGACACATAGCATGAATGAAAAACTAAACTTTAATTCACTAAAATCTAGAGTGTTTTTGGTTTCCACATCCCAGAGGAAATTGTTATCTTATACGGGATGCTGCTATCATTTAAAAAAAGAAGTAAAAAGAAAACATATGACATTGGCTTAGCCATTTGGTCTAGAATGGTCCATAGTGAGGAATCTACCATCATAGGCAGTAGTAAAGAAATAGATGATTCACTTTATGCCTTGGTGAAACAGAAGTGGACTTTGTGCTTAAATATCTTGAGTTCTAGGAGAAAACATATATATATGTGAAAAAATATATATATGTAGTATGTCTTCATTGCCAGTGGTGGTATTTGGCTACGTATTTCAAAAAAGAAGTGAACAAAGAAAGAGGTGAGCACACTAAAGAGTGCCATTAGGAATTTAAAAAAAGTGAATTTATTAGAGCTGGAAGAAGAAACTTCTCCTTAGCCCCATGAAATACAAGATAAAGTCTAGACAGCTTTAGGGAAACAAAAGTAGATTAAAACTCAGCTCTTATAAAGAAAAAAGTATTAATTCATACTTGTTATTAAAAACTTCAATTTATTAAACTGCCTCGGGATAAGGATGTGATTAAATTTGTGGCCTTCATTTCCATTGTTAGAACCTTGAAGGATTAAGATGCATTGGAGAAAAGTTAAGCTAATGTGGCCCATAGTAAATTCTTTTAATGGTAAAAGATGACTCAAGGAAAAAAAAAAAAAAAGATTAAGTGTGAATGTCTCCAGTTTAAGTTTCTATAATTGAAGTATCCTCAATTAAAAGGAATTATGGATGTGGGTATTGGATCATGTCGCTGAATGGCATCAAACAGTTAACTAGCCAAATAAGTAGTCAAAATATACTTCCAAAAGCATGACCTAGGGGATGCCTGGGTGGCTCAGCAGTTTGGCGCCTGCCTTTGGCCCAGAGCGTGATCCTGGAGTCCCGGGATCGAGTCTAACATCGGGCTCCCTGCGTGGAGCCTGCTTCTCCCTCTGCCTGTGTCTCTGCCTTTCTTTCTCTCTCTCTGTCTCTCATGGATAAATAAATAAAACCTTTAAAAAAAACCAAAAACAAAACAAAAGCATGACCTACAACAGACTAAGTATACAAGACTTGAGATTACCCATGTGGTCCCAACAATCTATGAGCAGAAAGCACGCTGAAAAAAACCTCTCTCAAAAAAAGACATATCACCAAATGTCTACATCAGATGTGGCCAAAGAGGATAATAAAGACTAGAACAAAGGAACTATGAACAATGTGCAATGGGCACTCTAGCAGGGGAAAAAAGGCTTAATTATTTTCCATTACACCTTTCCAGAGTTGGGACACGCTCACAGTTGTATGTTTAGCAGTCTTTAAGAATTGCTACAAACCATCAGTCACATTACTCCCATTCCATTCCTTCCTGGGAGCAGGTATTTTTAGTTATCCTATTCCTGATCCATCTTAACTATCAAGTGAGAAAGAGGGCAGAAAACTGTTACTTTTAATTCTAGATCTTTAGCTCAAAAGAGGCCGCACCAAGAACTGAGATAGACTATTTTCCTCACCTTCTGAAGAGACTAGTATGATTAATGCAGATTCTGAACTTTTGAAATGTCTGGCTGTGAGTGTCTAGGACTATCACGCAGCTTCCTTTATCAGGGCATGAGCATAGTGTGTGTTGGGCAGAGATTAAACAAAATTTTCTAACAAGAAGAGCTCATTCTGAAAGTCATTTGATGTGTTCCTCAATATTCTGGTTCTTCTCATGGGTACATAGAAAAAGTAAACTTTCCTGGTGCCCTGAAATTATCTGTGGCTGTAGACTTCTTTAACTAACAAAATGTAAGAAGTCATTGGTGTCAACTTTGGGTAAAAGCCTTTAAATACAGTGGTGAGTTCACTATTTCTTCATCCCCCTGCCATTGTGAATGGTGTTCCAGATGGGAAAGTTCTATCAGCCTGAGTCCCCAAATTAGCACACCCAGAATATAGTCCCTTCTGGACTGTGATGAATGAATATTACCAAGAAATAGACCTTTTTTTTTAAAGCTCTAAAATCCTGAGAATCTATTACCTTAGCGTAACCTAGCCCATTCTGATCAATGAACATATTACTTTAACTTGTCTCTCTGTCTTTTATCTAGTAACTGTATCTGTACAAATACTAACAAGTCAAAAATTACTTTTTTTTAAGTTTTTAAATCTTCTCCACTAGATGACAAGCTTCTTCACAGGAAATATCATTTATTATGGTACTTAGGAAATACAGCAACAAAAACATTTACTTGCATATATATAGAACCCAACTATTTGAATTAAATTTTACTTGAATTAATCTTTCAGTTTCTTTCTTAAGTGACTTCCCAAAGTCTGAAATGACTTTGGTTGGGGATCTTTCTGGCTTGCCTGTCAAGTACTCCTTTTCTCCCTTTTCATAACAAAATCTCTCTCTACAAGGAACTTATTCTTTGTGGCTGAAGTAGAAATAACTCAGCATCATCAGCAGTACTCTTCTGCATTGTGATCATTGCTCAGAACATAATGATTACCTCAGGAATGAGTCTATGCAGGACTGGCTTCAGGGACATAGAACTTGCATAGTCAAAGAGAACCTCAGTCTTAACTCGAAAGGCTTTTAAATAAATTTAATGTTCAGGGATGCCTGGGTGTCTCAGGTGGTTAAGCATCTGCCTTAACCAATTCAGCTTGGGTCATGATCCCTGGGTCCTGGGATTGAACCCTCCCCCTCTGTCTGTCGCCCCCCCCTGCTTGTGCTCTCTCTCTGTCAAATAAATAAAATCTTAAAAAAATAAGTCTAAAATCTTTTAAAAAATAAAAATAAGTCTAATGCTCTACTGCTACATTCTTGAAACTCTTAATAATTCTGAGCAAGAGAGTCTTCCCTTTGACTTTTCAATGGGCCCTGTAAATTATGTAGCCTGTTCTGAGTGCATATACAAAACTTTTTAAAAAAATATTTTATTTATTTATTCATGACACACAGAGAGAGAAAGAGAGAGTGAGAGAGAGAGGCAGAGACACAGGCAGAGGGAGAAGCAGGCTCCATGCAGGGAGCCCGACGTGGGACTGGATCTCAGGTCAGCCCTGGGCTGAAGGTGGCACTAAACCACTGAGCCACCGGAGCTGCCCCTATCCAAAACATTTGAACCAATTATCTCTTTAGAATTTGCTGCTAGAAATATGGGGTAAGACCGTGTTTTTGCGCTATGGATCCAGAATTTCAGGAAGTGATTTTCTCCCACTAATGACAGGAGTCTGAGGTAAGCAAACCCAAAAATGAAGAGAGAAACTATCCATAAATTGAATCCAAATTAGATTCAACTAGAAAAGAAGTCAAATATTAACAGAACCAAAAGACAGAATGAGTAATATGGTATTGATAAGGCTGTCAAGCCTCTAATTCCAGCCTAAAGCCTGAAACACTACTGAATCAGTTATGTGAGTCAATACACTTCCATTTTAGCTTAAACTAGCATGAGCAGAGTTTTGGCCATGTGTATCCCAAGCAGTTCTCACCAAAACATGTTTTATTTTTGTGCTAAGTCTCATTTGTTTTCCTACTTCTCTAAAGTGTTCTTGGCTATGTCTAGAAAAGCATCACACTTTGCATTAAATAACCTCCTTTTCTGCTTAACTAATACCCATAGCAATCACTGAATGCCTAAACCTGTTACAGATTCAGCACTCAATAAGGAATGATCAGTATGGTACAAAAACTTAGATATAAATGCCAAAGGTCAAAAGTTCCTTATGGTATTTCTTGGTATTTTTCTTACAAACACGTACTCAATGCAGACCAAATGTGATACCTCTTTATTTTGAAGTAATATCTATTATATACACCTTCACATTCTCAGAGAATCAAACCTGCTAAATCAAGTAGCAGTGAGAAACTAACCTAAACACAAGAAATCAGGCTATATCTTTAAGGTAATCATTTCTGTACATCCTACGTAAAGAATACAAATTTACTTCCGATTTTCAAATAGAAACGGTAAATGGAATTAAATGAAAATATATGACAATTTTATTATGATAATATGACTAAAGTACTAAGATGAATTGTTAATCATTACTTAGCAAATTACAACTTTCATATGGGGAAAATAATACCTTACATATATAATGAATAATATTACACTTGGACTAATACGGTTGTAAGTTAATTATAGACTACACAGCTGATTTAGTTTCATTTACCTAAGGAGCTGTTCTGACCCTGTTGCAGATTAATTACATCTTCAGGAATACACTCTCATTTATCATTGTCACTTGCAGCATTCTAGCTCTTAGCAAGAGTGGAGTGTTTTGTTTTTTTTTTAATGTAAAAAAAAATTCCTTAGCTGTGATACATTTTGTAAGTTTACTCATTAAAAGCACATGACAGGTAAAACCAGGTAAGATTAAATTAGCTATGGAACATTAGGAAAGTTCATGTCGCAGAAATTAAATGACTATAAGAAAATCAAAATTCTGTTAAAAAATCATTCAAGTCAGACAAAGGCTTCTCCTATATTATACAGCTTTTTTTTTTAGAAGATCTTATCTTTTGAAATGTATGTATAGAAAATGCATGGCACAGTAGGAGTCCCTTTATGCTTAGGTAGCTTTTTAATATTCCCATTTTCTAAAATTGTTAGAAATATTCAAGAGAATAACATGCTTACCTTTATATACCTAAGGAATGTTATTAATTATGATGGGAATTCTATACTATTTGCTGTTCTCCAACAATGAGAATGTCATTAATTAAATATGAGTAAGAGAAAGAACCAAAGACATCTGTCTGTAGGTTGGAATAGACTAGAACATTTATTCATGCATAATAAATGATCATTTAATATCTGCTGAGAACTGCTATATGCTGATGTATGTGCAGAGACTAAGCATACTTGAAAACTTACACTCCTGATCTCAAGGAGCTCAGATGTTAGGGGAAAAAATACAAACAGATTACTATAAAGTGGAAATGTGATTAACATGAAATAAAGATATGTGAAGAGCAATATGAGGTACCAAAGAGGTTTGGCAAACCCAATTTGGTAGATTAGGAAAGACTTTTTTTGTAAAGAAGAGCAGCCAGAGTTAATTACTCAAATATGGACAGCAGCTAACCTTATAATTTGTGAACAAGAATGAGTGAATATATTTGGGTAAAATTAGAGGAGGGGAAGATGACAGTGGTCAGTTTCATCCAGAGTTGATGACATGAGCAAGCAACAGAGTCAAGAAAAAGATTTTGGAAACTAAAAGCAGAATTCAAAATGGAGAGGAAGAAAGGCTGGAACATGGTAAAGACTTTGGAATTCATCTGTATCAAACAGTGGGCCAGTAGAAGCAAGGCTGTCTAGGCGTCTGAGGGAGCCCAAGGAAGACAAGAAATGGAGGAAATAGAAAACAATGCAAGGTTAAGTGCAGCAAAATATTGAGAGATTGTGTTACTGGAATGGTAAATTTGAAGATCAAGAGTGAGAATAGTCAGAGAAGATTTAGCAAAGTGGTATGGGAGAGAGTAAGTACAGCCAGTTTGCATTGGTTCAGCAAAAGGGTGATGAAGCAGTGGCAACTAAATATAATTGTTTAATACTCAAAATTAGATAGGAATCAAGATTAAAAAAATATTTGATATGTTTTCCATTTTAGTATTTCTCTAAATATTTTATATATTTTAAGAGTCTAATATTTTGTATTTCATTTTAATTAAACCTTGCATTATGTCATCTTCAAAAATCAGATATTCTTGTTAATAATCAAAACCCACCATAAACTTTTTTGAGTGACAAAGAAAATAGAGGAAAAATAACTCCAAAGTATTGAGTCTGAACATTTAAAAAAGTTTTTACCTGGTGAGGAAAAAGAGGCAAAGGAAAAATATAACAATCAACTGCTTAATAAAGGAACAATATTTTGCAATTTTATTAATAAAATATCAACAACAATTTTGTTTCAGCCTCTGATTTGATAATCTAGTTTTGGGTTTTTAGTTTATAGGGTAAAATCAAATTCTAGTATCCACTATTGGTTTTTATTTATTTTTTTTAAATATTGTATTTATTTATTCATGATAGAGAGGCAGAGACATAGGCAGAGGGAGAAGCAGGCTCCCTGTGGGGATCCTGATGTGGGACTCAATCCCATGACCCCGGGATCTTGACCAGAGCCAAAGGCAGACACTCAACCACTGAGCCACCGAGGTGCCCTCCACTATTGGTTTTTAAATGATGGAGCTGTTTGAAAAAAAATCCCAATGTTTTCTATCTGATGCTTAGTGAATAATTTATCATTCAGTAAAGCAGTTACGTATTTTTCTAAAAATAATTTACTAAGCAGTTTAATGTGGCCTGGCCAGCAAAAGAGAAACACTATTGTAATTGTAAGAAAATGGTTGGAATTATTTGCATTAAAATTCCGTAAGTAAAATAAACTGTTTTAAGGTAAAATTATCAAGTATTTTTTTTAATTTATTTATGATAGTCACACAGAGAGAGAGAGAGAGAGAGAGAGAGAGAGAGAGAGGCAGAGACATAGGCAGAGGTAGAAGCAGGCCCCATGCACCGGGAGCCCGACGTGGGATTCGATCCCGGGACTCCAGGATTGCGCCCTGGACCAAAGGCAGGCGCTAAACCACTGCGCCACACAGGGATCCCAAAATTATCAAGTATTTGAGATTACTAATCTTTCTGTGATTGACCATTCAAAGAACATTAAACTCTCTTGATATAAATAACCTATTTCAGTAGCAAATGTCCTAGGAGACAGCAACTTTCAACAGAAATATGAAGTTGACTTTACAGGAAAAACACTTTATACAAGTATAGCATTAAAGTCATTCTAAATTTCTTCTTGTCACAAAATGGGGAAAAATGCATTTCAAAACAACGTCTTTCTACAATGAGAGTTATAATCTTTATTTGATTAACTTTTAATTTCTCAAATACATAATCCAAGTTCCTCATTTAGAAATCACATAATTATTCTTGTCTGTATTGCAATGGAATTATCTTTAGACCAACAGAATTAGCCAAAAAAATTTAAAGGTGGTAGCTTTGAAATTATATAATGTTTATAATAAAGAGGTAGATGAAGTGGACAAATCAAAGAAAATAAGATTGAAAAAAACAGATTTTGATCATGTTCAAACCCAATTTTATTGATTTCAGGACCAGACAAAGAACTCTATGTTCCTATCCAGCCTGTGATCATAACTAAATTTCTACAGTTATTTCCTTTGTATTTTCAATAAAGGCATAAGAAAATATATAATGTAAGAAAGGGCTGATGCTAAAGGAATTCTGATTGGTAACTATTCCACTAACTTGAAATTTATGGTTATGAGAATTAAGCAGTCATATTTTTCCTACACTGGCGGAATAAGAGGCTCTTAGTGACTGAGTAAGGCTGAAGGATATTAAATCATAACCATGCAAATATCTATTTGATAGAACATTTGGGTGGTGATGTATAGGGTGCACTAAAAGTCCACTTGTCTTTGTCAGATTTCTTCCAGACGCGGAGAGTAATTCCACAGTGAGTATAGACCCATTTTCATTTTCAGATGTACTGATGTGGATAAGGTTTTCATTTTCATGTTGGCTTTCACTTTTTACACAGTGTGTGATACTAATTTGTTTCTGGATATGTTCTACAAAAATCGGAGGACCCTTCCAGAAGCCTTTGAAATTCTTATTGCCTTGCTTGTTTCTGCTCACAGTGCTGACTTCTGTGTTGAAGAGTGTCCAAATTGGAACTTACTGGGATGATTAACAGCTGCTACAAAATCAATACTCTATGTAAGGAAAACAGAATTGGGCTAAGATGGTCTTACATGAGCACTATTCTGTGGCAGAGTATCTATCTATGTCAGCAAGCCAAATATAATTTATGTTGGTGGAAGCATTTCCATGGATATTATCCATGGGCTTTTCAGACTCAACCTCAGAGACCTAGGTGGTGAGAAAGATAATTCATAGGTTTTAATTACGCATAATTATGCATATTCTCGGGTGCAAAAATGATCTTCTTACAGTTACACTCTGTAAGAAATCAGTTTACTTAAATTTTCATTATTTTAACATTTATTATGGTTGAAACACTAAGTCGTACTATTATTGTTACGCTTCAAATAGAGTCTTATATTTTTTCTTCACAAATTAATTTGAAAGGTAATACAGATGTTTGTGTTTTGGTTTATGATACCTTGATGCTCTAATTACAGAACAGTAAGGAAGTTGTTGACATATGCCCTAAAAATCCTTTATATTTCTGTAGGACGAAATAATTTTTTACAATAAATAATTACAGTATTTACAATAACTTAATATTATAACTTTACAATAACAGGATAAATATGCTAATAGTTTAAGGGAAAAAATTCCCTGAACAATTACTTTTTTTTTTAAAGTTCACCTTCAAGCAAAGATACATTTGTCTAATATTTTGCCTCCAATATACTGGAATTAACACTTCTTTCTGGCATAATGTTCATCTTTGTATCTACTATAATGCTTATCCCAGGAGTCAGATCAGGCAGGCAGTCAGTATTTGTGGAATGAACTAATGGATAAACTCCTTTGGGACTAAAATACTAAGTAGCACTAAACCATAACTCAGTATTTTAGAAGGTAATACCTTCCTTACTTCAATACTGCATGTGTTGCCTAGGTGAACGATATATCATAGGGCAGGAAAAAAATGATGCATGAAGGGGCTTAAAATACTTTGTGTGTTGTCTAGGAGGCATCTGCTATTAATTTGAACTATACTTCTTGCATATTAAATATGTAATATCTCTTGCTTTTTGTGCTGTTGGGAAAGTGAATACTTTTGAACAGAAAGCAAGCATGGAGCATGGATTCTATTGTTACCAGATGTGTGGGATTCCCATCAGCATTTTATCCAGAAATTGACACTCCAGTCCAAAGCCAAAATGACAAAAGCATGAGAAGTCAGGGTCAATGTTTTAATGAACTGGGAAAACCAGCTATCAACAAAAGCAGAAAGCTGGAAAATTAAATTAATGTGCCAGTGGTCTTAAGGCTAATACTGAGGGCCTTGAGACCCTTGGGATGTATAAGGCCCAATCCCCAAAGGGCATTGAAGGGCATGAAGAGAATGTGGCAGATTAAGAAGTAAATGTAATAAAACACTAATTCAAAAAGACACATGTACCCCCGTGTTCACTGCAGTGTTATTTACAATAGCCAAGATATGAAAACAACCTAAGTGTCCATCAATGGGTGAACGGATAAAAAAAAAAAATGTATATACACACACAAGCGCGCACGCACGGATAATGAAATACTATTCAGTGATGAAGAAGAATGGAATCTTGCCATTTGCAAAAACAAATGGACCTTGACATTGTGCTATGTGAAATAAGTCAAACAGATTAAAACAAATACATATGATCTCACTTATATGTGGAACCTAAAAAAAAAAAAAAAAAAAAGACAAAACCAAACAAAAAAACAAGCTCATAAATCCAGAGAACAGATTGATGGTTGCTGGAGGAGCAAATGGGTGAAGGCGTTCAAAAAGTATAAACTTCCGGCTATAAAATAGATGTGGCAAGGTAAAATAAAGATGCTATGTGACTCTCTAAGTCACTTTCGATCACAGTATCTGATCTTTTCTTTCATAACATGTATCACTATTGGAAAATAACACCTTTTGTCTCACTCCTTAGGAAAATGGTGACTAAATGAGAACTCAAGTTTTGCCTGCCCTATTTTCCAATACTGATTTCCATGTTATCATCATAGAATGTTTAGAAGAGTGTTCACAACACAATGGCTATTCACATAAACAAAATGAAATTGCTGTACAATGAATGAGACATAACAATGTGCAAAGTAAAAAAAAAAATCAATAGAATAGCAATTATAGTAGGATCTATCCACTTAAAATGTGACCTAAGCAAATAAAATCACACCAAATCTCAAATAATTATTAAATTCTATTAAGAGGTGAAGATAGAAAGCAGGTCAGAAGTGAATTTGAATGAGAATTTAAGTATCATTGTAGTAGGTTTGAAAACACTTAAATGCATGTTAATAATCCTGTGAAATTTTAAATAACTTATTTTTATTATTTATTTTTAAAGAGATTTTTAAAATTTATTTATTTATTTGACAGAGAGAGAGTGAGAGAGCACCAAAGGGGGAGCTGCAGAGGGAGAGGAAGAAACAAACTCTCCACTGAGCAGGGAGCCCAATGTGAGCTCAATCCGAGGACCCTGGGATCACAACCTGAGCCTAAGACAGCCGCTCAACTGACTGAGCCACCCAGCCGCTCCTAAAGAATTTTATTTATTTACTTATTTGATAGAGAGAGAGAGAGCAAGAGCATGTGCACAAGCTGGTAGAAGGGCAGAGGGAGAAGGAAAGGGAGAAACAAACTCACTGCTGGGCAGGGAGCCTGTCTTGGGGCTCGATCCCATTACCCTGAGATCATGACCTGAACTGAAAGCACACACTTAATGGCCTGCGCCGCCCAGGTGCCTCCATCCTGTGAGATTCTAATGATTACCCATTGTCCCATGATATTTTTGAATTATATTAAGAAGAGAAAGTTTCATTTCCCTTTCCATACCTCCACACTCCAGAAGTTAATATTTTGAACATATATTTACTTACTCTTTTTAAAATATTTATTTATTTATTTGAGATAGAGACACAGAGGGAGGGACAGAGGGAGAGAATCTCAAGCAGATTCCCTGCTGAGCAAGAAGCTTTATCTCATAACCTTGAGATTATAACCTGAGCAGAAATCAAGAGTTGGATGTTTGACTGATCCACACAGGTGTTCCTATTTACTGACTCTTATAAGCTCTTAGACCCAGAGCTATATAAAACCATTCATATTTTGTCACCATCATCATTACTAATTATTAAGTACTGGTGCTATGTATTGTTGTGAGAGCTCTTGGAGTCCATAACTCAATCTCACAACCTCCTTAAGGAAACCTCTAAATCATCCCCATCACAAAAGAAAAATAAAAGAAACAGTTCTTACTTATGGACAATTTGCTTTTGTGATTTAACATTTTACTTTTGGGACCTCTTTTCCTGTTGTATAATATCTAAAAATTGATAGACTTGTAGGTTGTTCACAATTGTATGTCATTATATATAATTGATGTAGCTTAGGCTTTTGTATCATTCATTTCTGTAGAATGGATTCTTAGAAATGGGATTGATGCTTCAAAAGTTATTCTCATTTTTAATTTTAACAAATGCAATCAAATTATTCTCCAAAGATTAAATTTACCAATCACAAAATTCCAAATGTGCCTATTTTTTGTACATACTATCAACATCATATATTATCAATCTTTGTGAATTTTAATAGTCTGAAAGACAAAATATGATACCTACTGCATAACTTTGCATTTCCTTGTAAACTAATAACATTTGGAATCTTTTCATCTGACTATTCTTATAATGCTCACAATCTTAGTAGATTTTTTATTAGATGCTTATTTTTTAGTAAGAATTCCTATTTTTGTTTAACCCCATCTTTATTGCTTGTGCTGAAAATACTTTCATTGACGTTTAACTGTTAATGAATTTTAACTTTTTTTTTTTAAATGAAAGGTTATGAAAAGTAATTGTAATTTCCTTTGCTTTTATGGGTTTTAAGTTTCCTGTTTGCCTGAGACAGTTTTCTCTTATCCTAAGCAGTACACTTCCATATTTTCTTCTAATATCCATTAAGAGTATTACATCAATTTATAATTTATCTATTTGACGTATATTTCACATGGATATGAAGAGGAATATAATTTATCTTCATTCAGTTAGTAAGCAGTTATGCAACCTAAGTTATTATGCATTTAATTCTTACCCAATGATCTGAAAATTCAACACGAAACAAATATTAAAACCCCTGCAATGTAGCGATATAATTTTTTGATCTAATTTTTTATATTGCCTTGTATTTATCTGTTTTTTGCCACTATATTTTAGTTACAGTAACTTGGTAGTATTTTGTACACAGCAAGAAAACTGGCCATTATAGGATATTAATTGTTATTCAAAAAAATTTATAAAGACAGTATTTCCAATTGTATATTACCATTTATCAAAACAACTTCTAGTAATCTATAAGAATTCTCAGTAGCAATAGACTAAATGTATAAATTAATTAAGGAGACTTGATCTCTTAATAGTATTAAATATTCCCAGGTAGGAACATGAGGTGAATTTTTATTATTCAGGTCTTAGTTTATAATTTTGAATAAAATTAGTTTTCTCCATATAGGCTGGATACTTTTCTTATTAAATATAAATTTTGCAAAAATAAAAAATAAAATAAAATATAAATTTTGCTATTTTATAGTTATCTGATATTTTAAACTAAATTATGTTTTTGACTAAATTGTATTTATATTAATATATTAACTGGTAATTTCCTAAAGGACAGCTACATGGTCATATTTTTGTACCTTTATCTAGTATTTGGCACCCTATATTGATTTACTAATTTTTAGTTTATGCATGTCTACTATATCACCATATAACTTTTAAATAATAGTAATCTTGTCTCTTACTTTTCAACATGTATAACTTTTTAAAATTTGTTTACATTAAATTAGCTCACTTTTCTAAAAGTGTTAACTAAGTAGTGATAGAAAAATTCCTAAAGTGCACCTGGGTGGCTTAGTCAGTTAAGTGTCTGCCTACAGCTCAGGTCATGATCCCAGGGTCCCGAGAGGGGGTCCCAAGTTGGGTTTCCCACTCGGGGAGACTGCTTCTCCCTCTCCGTCCTGTACTACTCGTGTTCTTTCTCTCTCAAATAAATAAATATGAAATCTTTAAAAGGAAAAAAAAAGGAAAAATCCTGTATTCTTCTTGATTTTATTTGGAATGCCTTTAGTATGCCCCTATTAATATGATATTAACTATTAATCTGTAGAAAAGGTTTTACATATTGTCAAGTTTTTAATCATGAAAAATGACAAACCTGGTTTTTCCTTAAATTAAATAATTATGCTAATATTTATCCATTTGGCTTTCTTAAAATCTTAGTCAATAGATTTTAGTCATTAAATATAATACTTAAATTTATTTGCTAATTATGTTGTTTGTAACTGTAGCATTTATATTCACATGTATATTTTCTTTTTTGGGGTTGTTTATGAAGTACTGATATTGAGATTTGCAAGCTATGTAAAATGAATGAGAAAATATTCCATTTTAATATCTTTATTTTTTTAAGATTTTAATTTAGTTATTTGAGAGAGAAAGCATGTGAATGGAGGGGAGGAAGAGGGAAAGAATCTCAAGCTGACTCCCTGCTGAGCATGGAGTCCTACCACAGGGCTTTTGTTGTCACCACCCTGAGATCATGACCTCAGCCAAAACCAAGAGTCGGATGTTTAACCAACTGAGCCACCTAGACATCCTCATTTTAGTATATATTCTGAAATAACTTATAACTTATAATAATTGTTTCCTGTGCAAGATCATCTTAAATGGCAACAGTACTACTAAAGCAGTTATTTTACTACATTTTACTTTTTTGTCTTTGTCTACATTTTTAGAGCTGGGGGTTTCTCAAAGCATGATCCTAGAAATGCAATACTGGGAACATCTGGGAACCTGTTAGAACCATAAATTCTTGGGCTCCATCTCAGACCTAATGAAATAGAAAGACAGGGTATAATGCTCATAGCTCAAAGCAAGCCTTTCAGCTGATTCTAATATATACTTAAGTTTGACAACTACTAACTAGCTTAGATTTGCTACTCTTTTCAGCAAATTTCAGATATTTGTATTTGAATGCAAAATATTCAATTTCTTGCATATGATAAAGTTTAATGACATAAAGATGAAAATCACATACTCTTACAATTATTTAAATATTTTCCATAGTTGTAGTTATATCTTCAAACTTTTATGCTGTGTATTTAATTTCTTTCTGTTAAAAAAAAAAAAACAAAAAAAAAAAACATCAACATATTCTTGGAGAGTAATAGCATCAAGAGACAGAATAAGAGTTTTCAGTTATCAGCCCCCAGCCCCACACCTGCCCCCAGAACACTGAAAATGACAACCACTGATAGAGGAGTACCTTTGTGGGAGTCAGTCCAGTGAAGTTTTGGCACAACAGCAGAGCAAAAAATCCGAAAATAGAGGGAGGAGGGCAAGAAGAACAATTGACTTCATCCGCACTCCCCTCCCCCAAGAACCAACAGCGAGGACCCTCAGCAGGGAGATTTCTCTCACCAGAGAGTGTTAGTGAGGGTGCAGTTTCCCCAGCCTTGCCCCCACTGCAGGACACGCCACTTCTTTTTTGCCTCACCCAGAATACTGAGAGCATTGGCCCAGCTGGCTGGTGATGGAGGCTGGGAGCAGGAAGGAGAGGCAAGGCCTCAGAGCCAAAATGCACTTGGAACTCAGCAGAAAAGTATGGAACCTTCAAAGCACGGACACATCAGGCCTGCCCACAAGCAGTTTGTTAAACCTCAACTGGGGAAACCCCAAGTGGCCCAAGGCGCACCCACAACACCTTGTCCCAACAGCACTCCCCCCGGGAGCTTGCTCTTGTGTGGGGACTGGATGGGGGCCGGGGCGGAGGCGGGGTAGGGAGCCTGGCCCACCAGTCCCTGAGCATGTGCAGACTGCCAGGTCAACTCTGCAGTATTACAGGAAGGCACACAAATTTCAGGATTCCAGGGCACTGCTCTAGGGAAAACACACAGAAGCCTCTCAATAGCCAGCCAGGATTTGCAGATGGAGAGAAGGCCTACAATCAAGAATTAGCTCCCTCTCCCCACCCCAACATGTGGGGACTGGGCCATCTATAGAAAAGCTCTGAGAGAGTCTTAGACTCCCTAACTGGGGTGCCTGAAGACAGTGAGTAGAGAGTGGAGCTGACTTCTTCAAGTGTAGTCTGGGGTTTGGGAAGCAGCCATGTATACTCTTAGCAGAGGTCTGGGAGTGGCCCTGCCTGCTCCGGACACTGAGGGGGACATGCCCATCCAGTCCACAGGCCCACAGGCCAGCATGCCAACATCCCTCAACTGAGGATACTGAAAAGCAGCCCTGTAATTCAGTTCTAGTCCCTCTCAGCTATGACTTTTTGGTAAACCTGCATGTTTGTAGTTCCACATTTTGAGGTTTACACTTACCAAGAATGATTTTTGTTGTTTCCAACACTGTTTATACCAATTTTCGTTTTTTATTATAATTACATAATTTAATCGCATGCTATATAAAAGGCAAAATATGATTACAGGCAGAAAATGATTTTGTTCTATATAAAAATGAAGATGTGGGTAGATTTGATATAAATGCAATGCTGAAACTGCTGTAGAATTATATAATCTTTGCTAGAAAATTACCTGCAAGAAAAATCATTAAAAAGCATTTAACTATTGTAAAAATCTAGACGGATCTTATACTCAGATTGCATTTTAAGTGTCTTTTGGATTTTTATTCCACATAAAAGAAACTACAAATGGAAATTTTGGATGGATTAGTATGGAATGTGACTTACAAAGGACCGACGTTGTAGAACTCCAGATCCATATTCAAAGAAATGATATTAGCCTGGCCTATGAGGGAAGATTGGCTAATTCAATCATATTTATTATAAGTTTTAAGTTAAAATATTTAAAATACTATGCATCATTTTTATGACACTTTACCTTTCTGTTAAATGTGTAGAAGAGCTCCTGTTGTACTTAAATTGGACTACTTCATTTCCTCATTATAATTATTAAATCACTTAATGGTCCCTTTTGGTTCCAAGACAAACACCACACTTTGGCTTCCAAGAGTCTTCAAGACATGGCAGCAGCCACCTCTGCTACAGCCCTTTTTTGTCATTCACCTCTACCTTCCTCACTATGTTTTGGCACACAGACCTTTCAGGTCTTTGAACACATCAAGTTTTTCTCACCTCAATCTCTTCACTTATAGTTACACCTGCTTGCTGCTCTGTCCATCTCTTTAGTGGCCAGCTCACTTGTGTATTCCTCAGATGTTTTCTTAAATGCATCTTCTTTTCTAGTCTTTCCCTGGCCATGAGATCTAAAGTTGTCCTTATTCTAGCTCATAATAACTTAGTTTTCTTTCACTGAATTTATCATAATTCTGAAAACAAAATCTGTATTTGTGCATTTGTTTTTTAAGGCTTCTCTCTACCGTTAAACTCTCAAGTTCTAATAATGAAGTGATCTCTTCAACTCATTCCTGTAATTCCTGACCAAAAAAAAGGGGTGGGGGGCTTAGTTTTGTTTATTAATTAAACAAATGAAGAATCAACTATGAGGATAAAAGTAATGGCATATGTGATATGGTGGTGATGCAGCGTGTGGACAGTTTTCTTCCTGGGATTTTTGAGATTATCTATAGTTTTTTCAAGTGCAAAATCAGGATGGTTTTTATTAATACCAGTTGCTTTTTATTAATTTCTATAATCTGTGCTTCTAATTTCCAGCTATTCGGCCTTTCGTGACAATTCTCTCTCACCTTACTATTAATGCAAAGTTAGCGATTACAAAGATTTCTTCTATCTAGTTCACTGCCAATCCTCAAACAGTATTTGGCACATAGTAGGTGCTTTAAAATTATGCTGTTATTGAAGGACAACCACTGTACAAGAATATCTATTTTCAGAGTTAATTATGATTTGAAGATTATTTCCAATTGTTTTGGCTAATATTGAAAAGTATTACACAAAAGGAATTAGCAGAAATGGGCTGGTTATTTACCAATTTCCCTTTTCTTCCTAGCCAGACAGAGTTCCTTCCCCAGCTTCCTTAAAATTAGGCACAGCTAAATGATTAAAATATAACCAAGGGGTTATGAATGGAACATTTTCCAGACCTGGCCCATAAATATCCTCTTCCTACAACCTACTCTTTCTTTGTCACTCAGTTTTTGACTAGATAGGGTGCTGAGTAGTTACAGTGTGGTGCCACAAGATGGAAGGAGCCTGGGTCACTGACTGGCCAAATGGACTAGAACCTCGCCCCAAATATTAACCTGTGCTGTTGTATTATGTGAGGGAAGAACTAATTTTTAATTGTCAGACCACTGATATTTTGGGATTGTTTGTGCCAATACTCAACCCACTCTAATACAAGGGGTATATAATAATGTATATGAAGAAAATATTTATGTCTTTCCATCATAGGTTTTTCTAAAAATTTGAAGCAGTGTGTAAAGTGTAAAACACTTAAATAATAAATAAATAAATGGAGGGAATAAATGGAGGGTCAATAAATGGAGGGAAATAGTTGAAATAATGGAAACCATGACAGTATTGTCAAACTTTGAGATCACCTTGTAACTATCAGGTAGTGAGGTTCCAAGAGCTAATTTCAAGTACAAAGTGTATGCCATCTTAATCTTTCCCATTCTGGCAATAACAAAAAGTTGAAATGTCCCCTCATCTTTTCCATACTCTAATTCCACACTTCTTATATATTCAGGAATAGCTTGAGATAAATAATTCATTTCATTTTATTGTTTTTTGGATTTACTGATTGAGGCAGAAATACAAGTTGCTAAATAGAAGGAGGCCTTACTGAATGGCAGCCAACACTTGAACTCTTTGATTGCTCTGATTGTAACCCTGAGTGTTGAGTCTTTGGCCCACTGGGAAGCCAGTCCCAGGGAGGGATGACTAAATACCCCTCCTTCTGATGTTTTACTCACTGAAAGAGTCTCCAAATCAAATGAAACAAGACCATTTTAAAATAAGCTCAATTAAAATCCATATTATTTATTTAGTTCTGGTTTACTTCAAAATCATAAATATATTTTATTATATATTATTTTATTAGGTTCTAAAGTTTGCATTTCAAATTTAATACTTTAATATATCTTGTGATTACATATGTAATGTAAAGTAGAGTTCTAACAAAATTTTCTCTTCCTGGGAAACTAATTTTTAAACATTAAGCAATTTGCAATCTAAACTAAGCAATCTATGATTTTTCCAGTGAATCTTGTGCCACATTTATACTGATTTCAGTTATGTGTCTCTCTACTCTAATTCATTCATCTCTTCATTTCATGATACCATTCTATTTTCATTTCCAATCCACTTGTGACATGTCTAATTTGGTAAAACAGTTCTCCAACTTCTTTTTATTAAAATTGACTTTCTTTGTCATATGCATTTAGAGTAAATTTTTCAAGTTTGTCATAAAATCCAGCTCTACATTAGTTATAGGTTAAATGTGTAAATTAATTTATATATTATATTAAGCTATCTCACCTAAGAATAGGAAATGTCTCTGTTCTGATCCCTTATGTCTCTGTAGAGAGTTATAACATTTTGTATATGTAGCTCTTGGATATTCTTTATTAATTCTTAGATATTTTAAGTTTTTTATTGCTGTTTTTAGAAATCCATTGATTATTATTGCAATAATGGGATACCATTGAATATTTAAGCTGTCTTTATATTTGGCATTTTTGCTATTCTTCATATGTAATCCTAATATATTTTAAATTAGGATATCACATTTTGTATTTATGGGTTTTATCTTTTGTTTTTCTGGTGTTTTTCACTCTACATTGTTTGTTTGCAATTCTCTTTACAATAATTTTATGAAATCAATTTTGCAATAGACCTGGATCAAGTCTTTTCAATAACCCAGTATTTGGTTTTGCCAACATTCTCTATTTTTTCTTATTCTTTGCTATATTTCCCACCTTATTTTTATTAGTTACCCCTCTCATTTCTTTGGGTTTTAGCTATTTCTCCTTTTTCAACAACTTGAGTTCTGCATTTATTACATCTCTTTCTTTATATCAGTTTCTCAACTCAGCACTATTGAAATTTTGAGCTATATAATTTTTTCTTGTGTGTTTAGGGGCTTGCTTTGTGTACTGGGAGTGTTAGCAGCCTCTATCCACGAGCTGCCAGTAGCAATCCCCTTTCAGTCATGACAATCAAATGTATGTGCAAACATTGCAAGTATCTCCTGTGAGGGGGGAAGAATTATCTGCTGTGGGGACCACTGGAAACTGACTAAAAGCTTACAAAATTTGAAATGTTCAATCAAGAAAATCTACGAAACCTCAGGGTAGGACAAGCCATGAAAGCAAGCACCTTCACTGTCAGGGAAACTGATTTGATTTGGAGTGGAAAGTAGAAAAACTCCATGACCCAGAGAGTTATCTAAAACAAGAGCAATCTCAGTGGCAAATGGATAAGGAAAGCCAGTGTCACAGCTTGCCTGAGTCTGCAAAACTGATTAAGGCAAACAACTAACTTTCCAACTAGCCAGAAATTCCATAGATCTTGGGAATGAGATAGCCATAATGGGCCTTGATAATTTACTACATATTCCTGGCTGTCTAAAAGGTTATATGTGTGTGCAAGGCTGCACACCTGTTCAGAAAAGACCAAAATGGGTCCTAATAGTCTATACATGTTTGGCTTAAGTGTGAATTCTTATACATGAGCAAAAGAGACAAAATAAGGGTCAGCCCATATTAAAAGCTGAATGCTTAAAGTTTTTGGGTATTCAACAATGAACACACAGATCCAGTGGCAAAGGGAGGAAGACGTACTGGCTCAAACTTACTGAGCACAAACAGATCAATCATGCTAACACAGGGGTGATCCCTAGGAGGCCAGGATTAAGATAAAAACAAGAATTAAAAAGACAAAAAAAAGCAAAACTGAGGGGGGAGGAGCAAGATGGCGGAAGAGTAGGGTCTCCAAATCACCTGTCTCCACCAAACTACCTAGAAAACCTTCAAATTATCCTGAAAATCTATGAATTCGGCCTGAGATTTAAAGAGAGACCAGCTGGAATGCTACAGTGAGAAGAGTTCGCGCATCTATCAAGGTAGGAAGACGGGGAAAAAGAAATAAAGGAACAAAGGCCTCCAAGGGGGAGGGGCCCCGCGAGGAGCCGGGCTGAGGCCGGGGCGAGGGTCCCCAGGACAGGAGAGCCCCGTCCCGGAGACGCAGGAGCTGCACCGACCTTCCCGGGCGGAAAGGGGCTCGCAGGGGGTTGGAGCAGGAACCAGGAGGGCGGGGATGCCCTCGGGCTCCCGGGGACAGTAACAGCAACTGCGCGCCCAGGAGAGTGCGCCGAGCTCCCTAAGGGCTGCAGCGCGCACGGCGGGACCCGGCGGGACCCGGAGCAGCTGGAGGGGCTCGGGCGGCGGCTCCGCGGAGGGGGCTGCAGGGCGGGAGCAGCTCGCAGGGGCTCGAGCGGAGGCTCCGCGGAGGGGGCTGCACCACCGGGAGCGCGAATCCACCAGCGCAGGCTCCGGAGCACAGGGCGCCGGGACACAGCCCAGGATCCGGCCTCCCCCGGGACCCGGGAGGGCCCAGGACAGCGAGGACGCTCCTGCCCCAGCTGAGCAGATCAGCGGCCCCGCCCAGAGCCTCCAGGCCCTGCAGACGGAGACCTCCGGAGTTCCTGCCGGAGCTGAATCCAGGTTTCCAGAGCGGCCCCGCCACTGGGGCTGTTCCTCCTGCGGCCTCAGGGGGTAAACAACCCCCACCGAGCCCTGCACCAGGCAGGGGCACAGCAGCTCCCCCAACTGCTAACACCTGAAAATCAGCACAGCAGGCCCCTCCCCCAGAACACCAGCTAGACGGACAACTTCCAGGAGAAGCCAAGGGACTTAAAGTACACAGAATCAGAAGATACTCCCCGGTGGTTCTTTTTTTTGTTTGTTTGTTTTTGTTTTTGTTTTTGTTTTGTTTTGCTTTTTGATTTCCTTCCCCCACCACCTTTTTTTCTCCTTTCTTTTTCTTTCTCTTTTTCTTCTTTTTTTTTTTTTTTTTTTTCGTTTTTTTTTTCTTTTTCTTCCCTTTTTTTTCTCTTTCTCTTTTCTTTCCTTCTTTCTCTCCTCTCTTTTTCTCTTTTTCCCAATACAACTTGCTTTTGGCCACTCTGCACTGAGCAAAATGACTAGAAGGAAAACATCACCTCAAAAGAAAGAATCAGAAACAGTCCTCTCTCCCACAGAGTTACAAAATCTGGATTACAATTCAATGTCAGAAAGCCAATTCTGAAGCACTATTATACAGCTACTGGTGGCTCTAGAAAAAAGTATAAAGGACTCAAGAGACTTCATGACTGCAGAATTTAGAGCTAATCAGGCAGAAATTAAAAATCAATTGAATGAGATGCAATCCAAACTAGAAGTCCTAACGACGAGGGTTAACGAGGTGGAAGAACGAGTGAGTGACCTAGAAGACAAGTTGATAGCAAAGAGGGAAACTGAGGAAAAAAGAGACAAACAATTAAAAGACCATGAAGATAGATTAAGGGAAATAAACGACAGCCTGAGGAAGAAAAACCTACGTTTAATTGGGGTTCCCGAGGGCGCCGAAAGGGCCAGAGGGCCAGAATATGTATTTGAACAAATTCTAGCTGAAAACTTTCCTAATCTGGGAAGGGAAACAGGCATTCAGATCCAGGAAATAGAGAGATCCCCCCCTAAAATCAATAAAAACCGTTCAACACCTCGACATTTAATTGTGAAGCTTGCAAATTCCAAAGATAAAGAGAAGATCCTTAAAGCAGCAAGAGACAAGAAATCCCTGACTTTTATGGGGAGGAGTATTAGGGTAACAGCAGACCTCTCCACAGAGACCTGGCAGGCCAGAAAGGGCTGGCAGGATATATTCAGGGTCCTAAATGAGAAGAACATGCAACCAAGAATACTTTATCCAGCAAGGCTCTCATTCAAAATGGAAGGAGAGATAAAGAGCTTCCAAGACAGGCAGCAACTGAAAGAATATGTGACCTCCAAACCAGCTCTGCAAGAAATTTTAAGGGGGCCTCTTAAAATTCCCCTTTAAGAAGAAGTTCAGTGGAACAGTCCACAAAAACAAAGACTGAATAGATATCATGATGACACTAAACTCATATCTCTCAATAGTAACTCTGAATGTGAACGGGCTTAATGACCCCATCAAAAGGCGCAGGGTTTCAGACTGGATAAAAAAGCAGGACCCATCTATTTGCTGTCTACAAGAGACTCATTTTAGACAGAAGGACACCTACAGCCTGAAAATAAAAGGTTGGAGAACCATTTACCATTCGAATGGTCCTCAAAAGAAAGCAGGGGTAGCCATCCTTATATCAGATAAACTAAAATTTACCCCAAAGACTGTAGTGAGAGATGAAGAGGGACACTATATCATACTTAAAGGATCTATTCAACAAGAGGACTTAACAATCCTCAATATATATGCTCCGAATGTGGGAGCTGCCAAATATATAAATCAATTATTAACCAAAGTGAAGAAATACTTAGATAATAATACACTTATACTTGGTGACTTCAATCTAGCTCTTTCTATACTCGATAGGTCTTCTAAGCAAAACATCTCCAAAGAAACGAGAGCTTTAAATGATACACTGGACCAGATGGATTTCACAGACATCTACAGAACTTTACATCCAAACTCAACTGAATACACATTCTTCTCAAGCGCACATGGAACTTTCTCCAGAATAGACCACATATTGGGTCACAAATCGGGTCTGAACCGATACCAAAAGATTGGGATTGTCCCCTGCATATTCTCGGACCATAATGCCTTGAAATTAGAACTAAATCCCAACAAGAAGTTTGGAAGGACCTCAAACACGTGGAGGTTAAGGACCATCCTGCTAAAAGATAAAAGGGTCAACCAGGAAATTAAGGAAGAATTAAAAAGATTCATGGAAACTAATGAGAATGAAGATACAACCGTTCAAAATCTTTGGGATGCAGCAAAAGCAGTCCTAAGGGGGAAATACATCGCAATACAAGCATCCATTCAAAAACTGGAAAGAACTCAAATACAAAAGCAAACCTTACACATAAAGGAGCTAGAGAAAAAACAGCAAATAGATCCTACACCCAAGAGAAGAAGGGAGTTAATAAAGATTCGAGCAGAACTCAACGAAATCGAGACCAGAAGAACTGTGGAACAGATCAACAGAACCAGGAGTTGGTTCTTTGAAAGAATTAATAAGATAGATAAACCATTAGCCAGCCTTATTAAAAAGAAGAGAGAGAAGACTCAAATTAATAAAATCATGAATGAGAAAGGAGAGATCACTACCAACACCAAGGAAATACAAACGATTTTAAAAACATATTATGAACAGCTATACGCCAATAAATTAGGCAATCTAGAAGAAATGGACGCATTCCTGGAAAGCCACAAACTACCAAAACTGGAACAGGAAGAAATAGAAAACCTGAACAGGCCAATAACCAGGGAGGAAATTGAAGCAGTCATCAAAAACCTCCCAAGACACAAGAGTCCAGGGCCAGATGGCTTCCCAGGAGAATTTTATCAAACGTTTAAAGAAGAAATCATACCTATTCTCCTAAAGCTGTTTGGAAAGATAGAAAGAGATGGAGTACTTCCAAATTCGTTCTATGAAGCCAGCATCACCTTAATTCCAAAGCCAGACAAAGACCCCGCCAAAAAGGAGAATTACAGACCAATATCCCTGATGAACATGGATGCAAAAATTCTCAACAAGATACTGGCCAATAGGATCCAACAGTACATTAAGAAAATTATTCACCATGACCAAGTAGGATTTATCCCTGGGACACAAGGCTGGTTCAACACCCGTAAAACAATCAATGTGATTCATCATATCAGCAAGAGAAAAACCAAGAACCATATGATCCTCTCATTGGATGCAGAGAAAGCATTTGACAAAATACAGCATCCATTCCTGATCAAAACTCTTCAGAGTGTAGGGATAGAGGGAACATTCCTCGACATCTTAAAAGCCATCTATGAAAAGCCCACAGCAAATATCATTCTCAATGGGGAAGCACTGGGAGCCTTTCCCCTAAGATCAGGAACAAGACAGGGATGTCCACTCTCACCACTGCTATTCAACATAGTACTGGAAGTCCTAGCCTCAGCAATCAGACAACAAAAAGACATTAAAGGCATTCAAATTGGCAAAGAAGAAGTCAAACTCTCCCTCTTTGCCGATGACATGATACTCTACATAGAAAACCCAAAAGTCTCCACCCCAAGATTGCTAGAACTCATACAGCAATTCGGTAGCGTGGCAGGATACAAAATCAATGCCCAGAAGTCAGTGGCATTTCTATACACAAACAATGAGACTGAAGAAAGAGAAATTAAGGAGTCAATCCCATTTACAATTGCACCCAAAAGCATAAGATACCTAGGAATAAACCTCACCAAAGATGTAAAGGATCTATACCCTCAAAACTATAGAACACTTCTGAAAGAAATTGAGGAAGACACAAAGAGATGGAAAAATATTCCATGCTCATGGATTGGCAGAATTAATATTGTGAAAATGTCAATGTTACCCAGGGCAATATACACGTTTAATGCAATCCCTATCAAAATACCATGGACTTTCTTCAGAGAGTTAGAACAAATTATTTTAAGATTTGTGTGGAATCAGAAAAGACCCCGAATAGCCAGGGGAATTTTAAAAAAGAAAACCATATCTGGGGGCATCACAATGCCAGATTTCAGGTTGTACTACAAAGCTGTGGTCATCAAGACAGTGTGGTACTGGCACAAAAACAGACACATAGATCAGTGGAACAGAATAGAGAATCCAGAAGTGGACCCTGAACTTTATGGGCAACTAATATTCGATAAAGGAGGAAAGACTATCCATTGGAAGAAAGACAGTCTCTTCAATAAATGGTGCTGGGAAAATTGGACATCCACATGCAGAAGAATGAAACTAGACCACTCTCTTTCACCATACACAAAGATAAACTCAAAATGGATGAAAGATCTAAATGTGAGACAAGATTCCATCAAAATCCTAGAGAAGAACACAGGCAACACCCTTTTTGAACTCGGCCATAGTAACTTCTTGCAAGATACATCCACGAAGGCAAAAGAAACAAAAGCAAAAATGAACTATTGGGACTTCATCAAGATAAGAAGCTTTTGCACAGCAAAGGATACAGTCAACAAAACTCAAAGACAACCTACAGAATGGGAGAAGATATTTGCAAATGACATATCAGATAAAGGGCTAGTTTCCAAGATCTATAAAGAACTTATTAAACTCAACAGCAAAGAAACAAACAATCCAATCATGAAATGGGCAAAAGACATGAACAGAAATCTCACAGAGGAAGACATAGACATGGCCAACATGCATATGAGAAAATGCTCTGCATCACTTGCCATCAGGGAAATACAAATCAAAACTACAATGAGATACCACCTCACACCAGTGAGAATGGGGAAAATTAACAAGGCAGGAAACAACAAATGTTGGAGAGGATGCGGAGAAAAGGGAACCCTCTTACACTGTTGGTGGGAATGTGAACTGGTGCAGCCACTCTGGAAAACTGTGTGGAGGTTCCTCAAACAGTTAAAAATATACCTGCCCTACGACCCAGCAATTGCACTGTTGGGGATTTACCCCAAAGATACAAATGCAATGAAACACCGGGACACCTGCACCCCGATGTTTCTAGCAGCAATGGCCACGATAGCCAAACTGTGGAAGGAGCCTCGGTGTCCAACGAAAGATGAATGGATAAAGAAGATGTGGTTTATGTATACAATGGAATATTACTCAGCTATTAGAAATGACAAATACCCACCATTTGCTTCAACGTGGATGGAACTGGAGGGTATTATGCTGAGTGAAGTAAGTCAGTCGGAGAAGGACAAACATTATATGTTCTCATTCATTTGGGGAATATAAATAATAGTGAAAGGGAAAATAAGGGAAGGGAGAAGAAATGGGTGGGAAATATCAGAAAGGGAGACAGAACGTAAAGACTGCTAACTCTGGGAAACGAACTAGGGGTGGTAGAAGGGGAGGAGGGCGGGGGGTGGGAGTGAATGGGTGACGGGCACTGGGTGTTATTCTGTATGTTAGTAAATTGAACACCAATAAAAAAAAAAAAATTTGAAAAAAAAAAAAAAAAAAAAAAAGCAAAACTGAGTTAACAGTACCCATATACTCCAGGAGAGAAAGGCTCCACATAATTAGTGTCCACAAGTCACTTAGCAAACACAGAGACGACCATAACCACTGTAAGTGGATCCAAATCCAAATTCTTACAATAAATTATATAAAATATCTAGTTCTCAACAAAAAAATTAGCAGACATACAGAGGGATTCCAAACTGTGGCACATACATTGCAGAAAAATTGTCTTAGATGTGGTTCAGATATTATTAAACTCTCTGACAAGTTTCAGATGTTGAACTTAGCAGACAAAAACTTCACAAAAGCTATTTTAAACATGTCAAAAGAACTAGATTATGAACAAAGGAAAATATAATAATAATGGCTCTTTAAATAGAAAATACTAATTAAAAATCTAGAAATTATAAAAAGAGGACCAACTGGAAATTATGGAGTTAAAAAGTATATTAACCAAAACAAACACACATTAAATACACTAAAGGGACCCAAGAGAATGGCATTATTTATAATATTCAAAGACTCAAAACAATCTAAATGTCCATTAACCAGTGAATGGCTAAACAATATGTGATATGTCCACATAGTGGGATACTACTTATCATTAAAAGAGAATACAGTATTCACACAGTTCATATGGGTGACTTCAAAAATATTATGTGAAGTGAAATAAGCCAGATGTAAAAGACTATATGATATACGTATAATTTCTTATATGAAATATCCACAAAAGGTAGAACTTAGAAGAAAGATTAGTTGTTGCTAAGAGCTGAGGGAAGAAGCCAGAATCGACTACAGATGGGCATGAGTATTCTTGTTTAGGTAATGAAAATCCTCTGAAATTGGCTGTATTTAGTAAAATTGTTGAAAGGTTTACTTTAAAGGGTGAATTAGGTTGTATGTAAGTTACATGACAGTAAAGCTGTTAAAAACATTATTATGCATATTTATATAAAAAATAATAGGAGGGCTTTTATAGATCAAATACATTACATTTTTCTTGAAAATAATAGTAACTGTCATAGTACTCGTAATGACTGTATATTTAGCCTGAATTTTGTATGATTATTTAAGGCTCTTTAAATATATAAACACATTATTTATAGCAATGAGAGAAAAAATTATACCATCATGATACAGATAAGTAAATGGACACTTAGAAAAAATACTGCTAAAGGATCATTGCTCAGGTAGCTTGACATCCTAAATTCATGGATTCACTCAATGCCTTTTATAATCTACTAGTGGTGTGTGTGTGTGTGCATGATAGAGAAAGAGATGAGATTAATATTGACTGCTTCTGTTAAATGGAATATAATTTTTTACACAATATATTTTAAGAATTCATAACTACCAGGTAATATACGTACACGTATATACACATATATATGTATGCACATGTATAAAATCACTGTTAAAATAGTTAATTACTTAAGGATTAAAACTACAGTAACTATTTTAATTGCCAAATGATATTTTGCTTACAGTCTAAGATTTTTCAAGAAATTAAGTAAAAAAGTTAGCCCTTTAACTTATTAACCACTTGAAAGTCAGAGTAGCATTTTTCATAGACTTCAGACCTAAGCATAAATTATAAAATAATGTCTATTTGTAAAAACCTACTAGGTTATAATATTTTAACACATATCTCAAAATAATATAAAATTTGATGCATCAATTTCACATTTTAGCTAATGTGGAGCTTTAGCCTATACTCTAACACATAACTATCTTACAAACCACTCTACCCTTTATTTTAGTAACATGAATAGTCAAATCAATTACAAAGAAAAAGTTTCTTTCCTTTGTTTAACACATGAAAAATTTATCTATTGCTGATTCTCTGACTTTGAATAAATTCATAAGCTTTATTATTGCCCATTAGAAGAGATGTTTGCTGACACAAAAGTCAAATAAATTATTTATAATCAGTAAATCTTCATAGCATAAGAGTTTAAACACAGTGATTATTCTGGACTGGTTAAAAGAACAGTTAGTGTAAAATCTTACCACGCCAATGGAAAAGTAATTATTGATGATACTGTAAGGCACTGGGTCTCCCTTCTCATCTTTGTCATTAGGTATGACTTCAAACTTCCACCTGTCCAACATGATTTCTGTGCTGTTTTCAATGTCTTTTAGGATTTTCATCAGATTCTCACCTTCATAACCTAATTGAAAAAAAATATCTTGAGAAAAAATGTAACAAAATAACAAAAGCTGTATTTATATACATTTTAGAGTGTGTGTATGTCTCATTCTAAAGCCAAACAATGCATTTTAAAACAAACTAACACAGATAAAGAACTATAATCATAAAATCATACAAATATTTTAGTTATAGCTTTAATGCGCAACTCATACCCCTCTCCTGTAGTGCAAATTCTCAGTATAGTCAAATGCCAAATCAGCATCTCCACTGCATATCCCTACAAAACTTTATATCTATGTATTCAAAATGAAATTAATGATCTACTTCCATATCTTCTTCCTGTTAACTCCCTTTCAGACAGGCAACACCCTCTACCTAGTTGCAGAAGTAAAAAGCCTGGATGTGATTTCAGACTTTTCCCTCTTCATCTCTCCCTGGTCCTCACACTTTGCCCTCTAGTGATACAGAAAAATGTTCAGGTTAAGTAGAAGGTCCTTCTCTTTTTCATTTTATGTCATATCATCTCTTATTCTATATCCAGAGTATCTCTTTTCTTTTGGCTGACTTGTTTCTGCTCCTGCTGCAAATTTTATATTTGATAGTACTTTTTTCCAGAAGCCACCCTTCCTACAGTTCCACAGCACGCAGTTCTACAAACTAGCCCTACCTTACAACTAGTACCCTGCCTTAGAGTTTTGTTTTGTTTTGCTTTTATTCATGAGAGACACAGGTGGAAGGAGAATAGGATCCCCACAGGGAGCCTGATGTAGGACTCGATCCCAGGACCCTGGGATCATGCCCTGAGCCAAAGGCAGACATCCAACCACTAAGCCCCCCAGGTGCCCTGCTTAAAGTTATTTGCATCTTTCTCACTACAAGTTTCTTTTCCCAAGTCTGCCCTAGAGTAAATGCTTAACAAATCTAGTTTTAATGAATCTACTGCAGATCATCAACATGGCCTGAAAATAAAGTTATTCCTTAATATTATATTTTCTCTTAAATGTATCTATCTATATAACATTATAATTCAGACTATAGCTTAATCCTGGTTGTGTTATTTAATTTCGCTTTTACCCTCCCTAAATAATGCCTTCCTCTGTAAAAATTTCTGTTTATTGTGAAAATTAAATGAGAAAATGCATAAAAGTTCTCAGTACATGAAGCATAAGAATAGAAAGTTTTCAACCATATAATGATGACATAATTCGAAATACTGTACGAAGTTAAATAATATCTCTTACTCTACACACAGATACATACACAGATTCTTGAATTGATATTTTAAGTTGGGACAATATTTTCATAGATTTTTTTTCTGTGTCCAACTTTGGTCGATATTTTAATAATGTATTCGTTGAACGAGTAAATGCCAGAGGCTATGAGTCCTCATTAGAGGTGTTAGCACACATAACACTGTAAAACTAATTGGGTTAAAAGAAAAAAAAAAAAAAAGAAGAGGCACTGTACTATGCCAACATTCTCTAAGGATAAATAAATTACTTAATGGTGTATTTGTTGAATTAACTATTAGAAGTTCAAGGCACCCAGAATACAGGAGTGCCTATTTAGGCACCCACTATTATCTTTTATCTTACACAGGTAAAATAATTATGTACTAGCTAATACATACAGCAGAGCACAACAAACAATGACTAGACAGATAAAAGTATTAAAAGCACCAAATATTATTTTTTAAAGATGTCATATTGTATTTTTGTAGCATAATTCAAAAACAATGAATATACACAATAATGTGTATAACTATACTCAGTACAAACACTGAATTACTTAAAGTATGAGATTATAACAAAACTTACAAATATCTCACATTTTTAATAGTTCTACCCTCATTCTCAAAGTTTAATTTCTTCTAAGTTTTTAATTTCTTTTAAAAATAATAAATTTTAGCCTCCAAATAAATTTTATATATATTTTCCCCATTGAACTGAATAAAAAGTTAAGTATATTCCCCTCTTTTGCAAATTCTACTAATTAGAAAATAAGTATGATGATTTTCAGACATAAATGAATTTACATATATTAACAGAACAGTATAATATAGCATGGAAGTATGCTACAATATATAACAAAATATAATATGATATCAATATATATACACTCAGCATATACACAAGCAAATAACAGTATTTAAATAAAATTTTAAGTTTGTCCCCAGCTACATCAAGTTAATAGCAGCATAGTTCAGTATAACACTAGAAAAATGTAGGAACAGCAACTGACTGGGAGAGAATAAAGCAGGAATGGATTTAGTGAAAATTAATTACCACAGCTAGATTCTAGTAGTGCCACTCACCTTAAAATCTTTAGCACTGGTTATGTTCTCAAAGTTTTTATGGATTAGCATGAAAGAGGCTAATATCAATCAGCCTTCTAGCCAAATAGAAATGGAAAGAAGTAAGCCATAAATCTATTTTGAGTATCACAACATCTGCAGTTCAGAGCTAATTTCCAAAGGTGACAAATTCCAAATTGCAGTCTCCAATTTAACAAATATTTACACCCTACCTGTTTGCATTTATCTATGTTCAAGTTTGTTAAATACCGATTCATAACTGTAAATAGTATTCCAAAACTCAAGATCATGTATTTTTTTTAAAAGACATGTTAAACTAACTAAATATACAAGTAAAAGCTTATGCCCAGAAAAAAAAAAAATGATGGTGTTTTGCTTCCATTATTTTGATTTAAACCTCTAATCCCTCTAGGCTAAGAAACAAAATAAAAACATAATTAATATTTATTTTCTATGGGATGCCTGGGTGGCTCAGTGGTTGAGCATCTGTCTGCCTTCAGCTCAGGACATGATCCTGGGATCCGGGATGGAGTTCTGCATGGGGGTCTCTGCGGAGAACCTGCTTCTCCCTCTACCTCTGTCTCTTTCTGTGTGCACATCTCATGAATAAATAAATTTAAAAAAAATAATTTCTGTGTAAAGGTATGACGTTATTACCAAATCTATATAAAACGTCATAGAAATTTTTAAAAAGGAAAGCAAGTCACATAAAGGAAAGCAACAATCTAGATTTGTCAATGTATGCTTACACCCTTACTCTTCATGACACATTTTTCCTGCAATAATCTTAAATTTTAGAGAGATTAATTACTGCTAGAAAAATTGAAAAGATCATGTAAATTAAGTATTTGCAAATGCCTTAGGACTTCCTACATTCTTACAGTCTTATATTTTCCCAAACATATCCTTGTAAAAAATAAATTTCAATATATTCCAGTGAATTAAATGATTATTGGTTGAATCAAGACCTTTATAAGCATGATGATAATAGCTACAACTACATAAAGTACTCAGCACAAACACTAGGTAAACAATGTGATCGTTTGGTATAAGAACCTACAAAATAGGCACTATCATTTTTTCAAACTCTAATGAGGAATCTGAAGCACACAGTAAGTAAGCAACTTGCTCAAAGATAGTTGCACACCTGGCAAGAAATAATCACACTTCACAGCATGTTAATTTTTAATAAACTTTACCACATCGCATCTCCATTTTCCTAATCACTAGACTTAAGCATTTTGCAGTCCCCCTTAATACCTTGGTTTCCCCAAAGCCCCTATTCAATCCACCAACAGGATCTACCAGTCCTTCCTTAAAAATAGAACCCCACTTTATCTACCTGCCCCATTCCATTATCACTACCCTGGTCCAGCAACTTTATTCTCTAATCACAAAAACTATAACACAAGTTCTGAGTTGGAAAAGCATGATTCTCTACATTTTCACAATTTCTTAATTTTCTTCAGTTTTTTTATACCTCCCAATTAATTTATTTTTGAAGACATTAATGTCATTGTATCATGCTGTTTTGAAATGCTTTCCATACTTCACTTTTTGCTTCAAATTCAATAAAATAAAATTCTTAACAAGACCACCAAGACCCTGCATTATTTGGCTCTTGATTGTCTCTCCAATCTCACACTAATCACTGTCTCCTCCACCCCCCCTCCATTCCAACCCACTGCCTCACAGATGATTCAAAAGATAATTCAAGAGTCATCAGCCTTGCTTCAGCCCTTTCAATTTCAGAAGCTATTTTCCTGCCTTATATTATAAATATAGCTTATATATTACCTCCTCAGAGTGGCCCTCAACTATGTAGCTGAATAGTTTCCCTCCATTATTTACTAAATATGTTTGAGACTTTCATAGCTTTTATCTAATTTTGTTATTGTATATTTTATTGTTCCTTGATTTATTGTCTGTGTACTCAATGAAAATATAATCTCCAAAAGGTAGGAACTTTTCATTTATTTTTTTTTTCACTCTAAATCCAGCACCTAAAACAGTATCAACATATGCAAGGCAAGCACAGGAGTTTATTATTAATATATAATTTGGCATATGCCACAATTCATATGTCATTGACTACTGATAATAATATATTTTAATTGTTTTATAAGGAAATCATGAGAAGATGCCTTGAATGGAACTTTTATGTCAATTTTGAGATTGAAGCCCTTTATGAGTTTGGAATTTAAATGAAATGAATAATTTTAATATCAAAAATATTTTTCAAAGAATATACAAGAAACCACATGTGTGATTCTCTTCCTTTTAATTAATATAGATATGTAAGCACTGGCATACAAGCATATATACAAGCATCTTATAAGCAATGTTTCTATGTATCTGTCTGTCTTTAGATTCTATGAGATTTAACTCCGTGTTTCAAGTTATTCTTTTACTAAATTATATTCTTTTTTAAAAGATTTTATTTAGGGGGATCCCTGGGTGGCTCAGAGGTTTAGTGCCTGCCTTTGGCCCGGGGCCTGATCCTGGAGTCCCGGAATCGAGTCCCACGTTGGGCTCCCAGCATGGAGCCTGCTTCTCCCTCCTCCTGTGTCTCTGCCTCGCTCTCTTTCTCTATGTCTATCATGAATAAATAAATAAATAAATCTTAAAAAAATAAATATTTTATTTATTTATTAATGAGAGACACACAGAGACAGAGAGGCAGAGACACAGGCAGAGGAAGAAGCAGGCTCCATGAAGGGAGCCTGACGTGGGACTTGATCCCAGGTCTCCAGGATCACGCCCTGGGCTGAAGGGGGCGCTAAACTGCTGAGCCACCTGGCTCTCCTACTAAATTATATTCTTAATGAAAATTATAAATATATCATTTATCAAGTTTGTAATTTAGGCCCCAATTCTGCCTGTCGTATACACATATACACATATACATAGAAATATACACAGCTTAAAGTTTACCAGTTGTCCAAATACTCATGGAAAAACTGTTTTCAAATTTTTGTTGTTGTTCTCAAATTTTTATTGTAAATCAGAGTTACTCATGGAGTTTGTTTAAAAAGAAAATCATCTGCCCAGTTCCCACCCCAGAGATTTCCATTCAGCATATTTGGGGTGAGGTCAGGCCACTGTATTTTTAACAAGCTCCCCAAGGGCTTCTCATTCACACTTAATAGACACTTTTTAAACTTCTCTAAGTAGAGACTTTTTAAACTCTAAGTTAAAGTTACTTAGTTTCATTTCTGACTTCTTTAGCAAAATCTGGTTTTCTTTTCTTTGGCATCTTCAAGTAGAGCCTATTAATGAAATTTCAAATTATTTTAAGACCTTTTGATATATTCCCCTCTTACCCTATTTCATCCACACTATTCTATTTTGAGTTCCTTGAGTATGTCAAGTCCCTTCCTACCTCTGGGCCTCTTACTTGAAATCGTTTCTGCCTATTAAGTCTAGTCTCAGTTCTGTATGGCTATTATTTTTCCATCTATTAGGATTCTCCCGATGTTATCTTGTCATTTCCTCATTTCCTCACTATATTGGTTATAGGTTATCTTGTTAGTAGGATGTCTCACAACTTACTTATGACTTATTTGCCACTAGAATCCAAGGCCTCTTTGAAGGTAGACCTTGTTTTGCATCCTTACTCTATATCCCAAGAACAGAACATACCAATTGATATAAAGTGGGTCTCAAAAAGTAAGTGTTCCTTAATGTATTTATTCCTGGACAAGTTATTCATTAGTCTTTCAATTTTTCCTTTGTTCATGATTTTGTTACACAACTCAGAGACTAAAAATCTTAAAATAATAAATAAATAAATAAATAAATAAATAAATAAATAAATAAATAAATAAATAAATAAATAAAAAATAAATAAAAATCTTAACAGGGCAGCCTGGGTGGCTCAGCGGTTTAGCGCCGCCTTTAGCCCAAGTCGTAATCCTGGAGTCCCAAGATAGAGTTCCACGTCAGACTCCCTGCATGGAGCCTGCTTCTCCCTCTGCCTGTGTCTCTGCCTCTCTCTCTCTGTGTGTGTCTCTCATGAATAAATAAATAAAATCTTTTAAAAATATCTGAACACTACTTAAGAGTCAGCCCATGTTTATCTCATTTCTTAAGCCAGAAACCCCAAACCAAAGAGGTTTAGAAGCTTGCCTTGCCCCATCAAGTCTATAATTAACATCAGAATAAAAGCCAGCACTCACACAGTCTAGCTCCTGGGCCACTATTTCTTTCTCTACCCTGGACGATTGTTCAAAATTATATACTGCATTTTTCAAAGCAATTATATTTGCTAAATTCACTTGGCAGTTGTCATGTATTAAAAATGATGGGTTTAGGATTATTTTTAAGGGGGGGATGCTGTCCACTGTATTTCTTTCTTTTTTTTTTTTTTTTTTTTTAGTATTTTCATTATTATGTTAGCTGTTTTACCTCCTCCCCATCGCAGGCATCTTGCTAGATCATTGCCGGTCCCAAGAGGCAGAATAGCAACTGGAGGATGCTTGACAACATTAGCCTTTTCTGTGGAATCAAAAATTAAAATAAAATAAAATTTTGATCACAGATGGAACAACAGTAAAAAAGACAGCTTGGCATAAAATGAAGGCATTCCACTAGGTACTTATAACCAGAAAATGTTACATTTTATAGCTATATAAAATTATAAACTAAGATTAATTCATATGTATTTGTTGCAATTTATAAAACACAAATAAATACCACAATACACAAAGCAAAAGGAAATTTCAAGACCCATGTCTGAAGAAAGACTTTTAAAATCTTAACTCAGTTAAAAATGGTGGTGGGTATGATTTAACATTATTGAAATCTCAGAGATGCAGGTATATGTGTCAGTCATATAATGTACTAGAGAGGCATTACCAAAGTGGAGGTGTGGGTTCCTATAAAAAGTTATTTTGCAACACCAACTCCAGATACATTTCACTTTAAGGAATAAAATATTTTGAAAAATCAAACTCTAAAAGCTAGTAAAATGCTAAAACAGTTTTATTTTGTTGTTCCTACCCATGGTGGATCAGAGTAAGCAACATAAGAACCGGGTAACTCTGAGATCATCAGGTTTTCTTTGAGATTAAGCTTTACACAACGTAATGCGTTGGGCTCAGAGCAGTAAAGATCTCTGCATCGAAATTCCACATAGTTTCTTTTTTTTTAAGATTTTATTTAGTTATTTGAGAGAGAGAGCATGAGCAGGGGGCAAGAGGAGCAGAGGGAGAGGGAGAAGCTGACTCTCCACTGAGCAGGAAGCTTGCCACACCAGGATCCATCTCAAGACCCCAGGATCATGATCTGAGCTGAAGGCAAATGCTTAACCCATTGAGTTACCCTGGCACTCCAAAATTCCACATGGTATGGAATTTATTTATTTATTTATTTATTTATTTATTTATTTATTTATTTATTTATTATGCACTTGAATGAGATGTGGAGCCTGACATGAGGCTAGATCTTACCACCCTGACATCATTACCTGAGCCAAAACCAAGAGTCCATGCTTAACCAACTGAGCCACTCAGGTGTTCCAACATAGTTTTGTTTAAACCATCATATGCCTTCAATGACTCTCACAAACATATATTACCTTTCTTCATTTTTTTTTCTATTTTCTCAGCATCTTAAAGTGATTATGTGTTTGTGTGGAAGAATGGGAAGGGAATTGATTATTTTGGGATGGATGTGTTATGGTGTAGTAGATAAGGCTTGGATTTGAGCTAAAATTAACTCATAATATCCTATTGTTTTCACTAAAATTCTCAAGTCCTGAGACTTTGTTGAAGCAACTAATTTCTGCAGTTCTCAAATTCTGTTTTTCTTCTTAAATATTGCATATTTACATCTTTTGTTGGAAGGCCAAGGAACACGATTTTCACTGTTTCTTAAAAAAAGGGGGGGGGGAATCCCTGGGTGGCTCAGCGGTTTAGCACCTGCCTTTGGCCCAGAGCATGATCCTGGAGACCCAGGATCAAGTCCCACATCAGGCTCCTCTTGCATGGAGCCTGCTTCTCTCTCTCTGCCTCTCTCTCTCTCTCTATCTCTCTGTGTGTGTGTGTGTCCCTCATGAATAAATAAATAAAATCTTTGAAAAAGAAAACAGACTAGAGTCATAAGATGCTCACCAAAAGCTCAGCATAGGATGCTGACAATATGCACTCACTTTTAATTGAGTACTTTTATGTGCATGAAAAGATAGAATATGTTCACCTGCATTTACTAAATATAAGTGTTTTAATTTATATAGATAGTAAAATCTTTTTTTGAACCAATTCTTTCCCTTTTCTGAAAAGGCCCATTTAAAAAAAAAAAAAGATTTATTAGAGAGAGAGGGAGAGAGAGAGAGAGAGCACCAGCATGAGAGGCAGAGACAGAGGGAGAGAGAATCTTAAGCAGACTCTGTACTGAGTGCAGAGCTCAACACAGGGCTTGACCCTGACATCATGACCTCAGCTGAAACCAAGAGTCGGATGCTCAGCCAACTGCCCCCTCAGGCACCCCTGAAATGGCCATTTTTAACAAAGAATTGGTCCAAAAAATGGATATTTGTTTGAGATATCTCCTAATGAAGGTCAATTAATGATCACTCTACTGATAGTAATCAGTTTTGACAACTGTCTCTGAAAAACCAGATAATTTTTCTCAATCATCAAGCTTTTGTGATACATGTCTACATTTTATCTTCAATCATATATCTTATAAAACTAAAGTTGTAAAAACTTAATCAGAAAAACAAGCTAGGTTAAGGGTAAATGGTGAGCTCTAATCCCAGTTCTATCAACTCACAGCTCTCAGATTCCACTCTAATTATTTAACTTTTCCACACCTTAACAGCTTCTTTCTAAAATGGGATTATCAACACTGTGTTACAGTGTTGTGAGAATTAAGATGAATGCGGTAAAAAAACCTTAGTACAATGGCTATGAAAATAAAATAAGTACATCTATTTGACACAAATTTTATCACAAATGCTAAGAATCTCTTTGGCTCCCTCCCCAGGGCACTTAAACAAATGGAATTTATAGAGCCTGATCTCAAAATAGCTCTGAGGGTTTATTAAATTCCATGAGAAATGGATTAAAAAAGAAGTATCTCTAGATACTTGCAAATTATTTTGTCAATTATAACTTTAAAATATAGAAAACATATTAAACCAGTAAATAATCTGCAACAACGCCAGATATCCCATTGCATCACTGTAGCATCCAAAGATATCAATGCACTCATAAAACAAATAAAACATACAGAATTTTAGGTTTCCACTTGCATCCCAGCCATGTTTAAGTATGTGTCTTCATTACCTATGCAGTCCAAAATCCACCCCACGGTTCCATCTCCACCACAGGCTAACACTCTGAAATCAGGAACATCACGGAAAAAGTTTAACCTGAAAAACAAGCACGTTTTAGCACATAATTGATATTTTAAAATTCGGATTTTTAAAGTTTTGTATTCTTAGCATTTTATCTAATAAAAGACATTTTTATATTACGGAAATTATAGGATAATCTCAATGATTTTATTGAAAAATATTAAATTCTTATCTAGAATACAATTCTAAAATTAAAGAATTTACATCTTGATTTAAACATATTTTAAATATATAATAATATATTTTATTTTTTATCAACTCTAAAGTTTAAAAAACAAAACTAATACAATATAATAATTTTTATTAAAATCTCTCACGTGATCAGCATTTCACATATAATGCAAAGTGACATATACTACAATATTTCATTTAATAATTTTTATTAAGCAAAAATTCTCTTTTGAATAATTGTGTAAGTATAACTATTATGCCAGCAAATATGTCTTTGAGAGTTTTCAACCTTTTCCATTACTGGAAAAAACTGATTACACCACTTCTGGGGTGTTTCAGTGTTTCCTTTGACTTAGAATTGGCAAATGAGAGCCAGCCTTTCCCTTGTGTTTTGACATGGCCCTCAGTGTTTTTACCTAGGAATACTCAAACCTAATTGCTAAGTGGGCTGTAATAAATGCCCATAGCTTCTGTTGCTACTGCAAACAGCGCTGTACTTATTAATGCAACCTACCTTAGGAGAAAGTTAAAAAGGCAGGTAATATAACCAGTTACACAATAGCACATGCCTATTTTCTTGCAATAAAAATTTAAAACAAAACAGAAACATGTGGCGTGTGTCTGTTCACCTCTCTTGCCCAAGGATAACCACTGGTCGTAATGTAATATGCAACCATCCAAGAAATGTTTCTATACATTTACATATGTGAATATATACATATGAATGTTATTATACACATATTTTTAACATGAATGTGATTATGCTATACATTTTGTTAATTTGTGTGCACTTTTTAATTTAAAAATATCTAAGAGGGATCCCTGAGTGGCTCAACGGTTTGGTGCCTGCCTTTGGCCCAGGGCGTGATCCTGGAGTCCCGGGATCGAGTCCCGCATCGGGGTCCCGGCGTGGAACCTGCTTCTCCCTCTGCCTGTGTCTCTGCCTCTCTCTCTCTCTCTGTGTCTATCATAAATAAATAAATAAATCTTAAAAAAAATAAAATAAAAATAAAAATGTCTAAGAGAGCTTTCTGTGTCAGCTCATATAGTGTTGCATCATCATTTATAAGTGAATGTATTACATAGGGTATAATTCTGTGATCAAATAAACCATTTCTCTTCAGGTACTTTTAAGCTATTTCTAGTATTTTACTGTTACAAAAAATAAGTATTGTAGTTAACACTATTCAAAGGACATTTATGGGAACATATACATATGTTTTGAAGGCTAATTTTCTAGAAGGGAAGTGTTCCTACTGTATCACCATGCTACTCTCTGAAGAGCTCCCACTATAAAAGATGTGTCAATTTCCTTCAACTCCAAAACACTACATGTAAACAGCTTTATGATATTTCTTCAACAATAATGAAAACTCAAATTATTGTAAAATCACACATTCTTGTTTGGCTAGTGGTTTAAGCTTATTTTTGTAGGTTTACAGGTGTGTGATCTCTTCTGTGAACTGCATCTTCAAACTCTTGCCCATCTTTTCCACTGAGTTGTCTTTTGTTATTACTATCTTATAAATTCTACATGTTATGAATGTTTTTCATTTAAATTAGCATTTTTAGAAAAACATCTTGTTAAAGTAATACAAACAATGCATAAATAGAAACATATAAAAATTAACTAAAACCTCACCACTTGATAATAGGAACCATGAGTATCTAGAATATCAAACTTCCATGTATTTCCCAAGGTTTTATATTGTGAATATTTACCTTCTGTTAGACATGCTACAATATTTTCTTTGAGACTATTTCCCATTTGTTTACCTATATTATGCATCATATAAGATGATACATAATTTAATTACCTATGTACCAATTGCCCACCCCCAGGGGAGAACATTCCCAATAACCTCTGTGCTCTTTCCCTATAGCAGCCTTCTTCCTCAACCACAAATGTGAGCACTATTTTCAATCTTCAGTTATCATGCGTATGCCATAGACAACACATTGTTCACTTTTTGCTTTTTCCACTTAGTATTGTTACTAAGACTCATTCATGTGATAGCTGAAGCTCTCTCCACATATAGTGAACTTATTTAATTTCTATTGCTAAATATCATTTATGTGAATGTACCTTTTTAAATCCATATCAATGGACATTTGGATTGGTTGGTTTACATTCTTACAAAATCTGCATTATTTGACATTCTTCCTTAGTGCTCATGAACAGTGGCTACTTTTAGAGGATGATATGTGCAACTTTTTGCTTCCCAAAGAAGTTCTACCAATGTATGCATTCATTAACAATACAGATATTTGGCTGAAGTCATTCTCTGTAACACTTTTAATGTCACACTTCTCAATTTCATGTGTTTCCTCTTTTGTGAAATGGCTGTTCATGGCTTTTGTTTCCTTTCTTTACTCCTTTTTCTCTTGCTGATTTGTAAAAACTTCTTTACTTGTTCTTAACTTTAATGCTTTTCTGCAAATATCTTCTACAAACTGAATTTTTTAACTTTAATTGACTTCTATTTCAATAAACAAAATTTGGTTTTAATGTATTCAAATGTATCAATCTTTTCATAAGTGGTTAGCACTTTGGCCTGTATTATGTAAGAATAAGTTTGCCTACTCAGAGGTCAGAAGATAACTCATATCTACTCTTTTTAAAATTTCAATTTTACTTTTGACAATTCTATGTGGTGGTGTGAGGTAAGGATACCTTTATTTGTTCCTTTCCCTTCCTACCTCCCTCCATTTCTCTCTTTCCTTTTCCTTCTTTCTTTTTTCCCTTCCTGCCTGCTTTCTTTCCTTGTGAATGCTATACACCAACATTTTCTTGTCTTTAATCCATCTTTTTATTTATTGGATAACTTCTACTTCCTACCATGCATCATAACTCAGATTTCCATATATGAGTACATTTCTTTTTGAACTGTTTAATTTTATTCATATTTTGTCCATCCCTTTGCCAGTCTCACATTCTTATAATTCTTTGAGTAGTTTTATAGTAAGTCATTATCTCACAGAGCATGAAGAATCTAAGCTATATTCCTTCTGTGATTTTCCAAATATATTTTAAAGCTAACCAGCCCACAAAAATAAAAATAAAAACCAATTATGATTTTGATCTATTAAGCCTATAGATCAATTTTGGTAGAAATAAAATCTGTATAATGTTAATTAGGTTTTCTCACCCATGAATATAGGATATTAATAATAATGGTACTATTACTGATCTTCAATATTTATAATTATTATTTCTAATTTTGTTGTCTAGAGCTCCAATATGTTGCTGAATTCGGATATTCATAGGTAATGTCCCTATCTTGTTTCTAAATTTAAATGGGATATTTCTATATTTTCTCCATTTAATATGATGTTTTTGTACAGATTTTCCTTTTCTTTTTTGACTGACACCTTTTTATGGTAGTAAAGTTTCCTTTTATTTCTGATACAGTAAGGATTTTTACTATGAATCTGTTAAAAAGGTTTCCACATCTTTTGAGATGTTGATATATTATATCTCATTTAAACAGTACTGTGGGAAAATATATTTACATATTTTTGTATTATTAAAGTAACCTTATGATACTTTTATATACCGAAATTGGACACTTGAAATTTTTATAGAGAACTGGACTTGGTTTGCTAATATTTTGTTTACATATTTTGAATCTATATTCATGAATCCAACAGCCTTACTATTTTTCTTCCTGATACCATCTCTAATTTTTTTGTCTAAATTAGTCTGTCTCATAAAGTGAGTTGCAGAATATGCCTTCATCGTACATTTTTGGAAGCATCTGTACAATTCTGGAAGTTCCTTAAAACTGGTAGCACTTGCATATAAACTATTCTATTTCTGGTGAGTCTTTGACTTCTTTCTTTTTTAAATAACAATTCAATTCCTTTAATGATTATTAAGCAAAATTTATATTTTGTAATTCTCTCTAACTCAGTTTTTGCCGGTTGCATATCCTATTAATTTGTCTATCCTAAGTTTCAAATATTGTCTTATTGAAGCCTAGAAAAGCTTTTCAAAATATGCTGGCAGCTGGAAAGTTTACCATAGAGCTAATTGTTTTTGGTGAAAGCCTAACCATCCATTTGACTCACCATTGTTCTTCTACTCCATGATGATGTTTCATCTGTTATTCATTCTTGTTTCTTTTAAAATTGTCATCATTGGTTCTTCAGCAGCATCCTACCCCCAAACATAAACCCCATGTGACTATCAGACCAGCTTACTCTCTGCAAATTGATTGCTAAATGGATTGAAAAATTGACCTCTCTATCTCAGCCTCGTAATGCACTCAATCCATCCTGTTTTCCCTAGAGATTCATTCTTTCTTTATTTCATTCATTCACTGAATTGTAGTCTTGGAAAATTATTTAATCATTGAGCCTTGGTTCTTTATCTTTAAGGAATACCTTAAAGATAATACCTTTTGCTGCTTTGGACTATTTTAAGAAATAATTTTTGTATGTAAATTAAATTGTACTATCCACAGATTATTACTAATTCAATTATTTTCCCTTCGTTAAAAGTAGCATATATGCTTTATAGGTCAGAGTGCCACTCCTCTATTTTCACCCCTCTTCCCTAGTGTTCTGGCAAAATAATCACAAAGAGAACTTCCTATCAAGCAAAGATAGATGGACACTGAGTTTTCCTACCCTCAATCTGAAAGTGTAGCCAGTGAACTACTGGGAGATCTGCTTATGGCATTGCATTAAGGACAGAAAATGCAGAGGAAAACAGGACTGATAGAGAACAAACAAATCCAAGGAACTTGGCAAGAACCAAAATGCAGGGTCCTGCAAGGGTACTAACTTTTTACTCTTAAGCTATAAAGACCAGCAGATGAGAGGCTCCCACTTCAAAGGACATCCTAACAATGAGAAAGATGAGGGAATAAGGAGTGTCTGGAAAGATGCCTATTTGTGGAAACTTTAGTACTCTGAACTATACTTTCACCTACCAATTTCAGAGGTTCATTTGCAAAATTAACATGTGTAAACATTTTGCAATGAAGTAATCATCCATGGCTCCAGATTTACTAGACTATTTCTATGGAAATTTATGAAATTAAAACTTAAAATGACTTATGAGGTAGATTAATAGTTTTTGAGTTACCAGTGTTGGTCATTAATGGTCTTCTGGAGCAATAACTATTTATCTACAATAGCTATATTTGAAAGAGATCTTATATTTATGTACAGGTTTCACAGCTCTGTGTCAGATGCTTTCCTATCACATTTGCTCAACAGCCACCCCCTACAGCACACCCTACAGTGAGTGGTGAGATTTTGAACCACTAAAAGCAAATCAAGGTATTTCATCTAAGATTTAGAAGTCCCCTTCCATTTCTAAAAAGTGAAGAGTTAAAACTAATATAGAGGGATGTCTGGGTGGCTCAGTGGTTGAGCATCTGCCTTGGGCTCAGGTCATGATCCCTGGGTCCTGGGATTGAGTCCCGCATCAGGCTCCCCACGGGACTGTCTCTGCTTTTCTCTCTGTGTCTCTCATGAATAAAAAAAATTAAAAAAAAGAAAACTAATATAGAAATTTTAGGAAGTTTTAATTAGTACCTAACAGTAGTATTTAAAAACTATTTATGGGGAATCCCTGGTTGACTCAGCGGTTTGGCGCCTGCCTTTGGCCCGGGGCGCGATCCTGGAGTCCTGGGATCGAGTCCTGCGTCAGGCTCCTGGTGTGGAGCCTGCTTCTCCCTCTGCCTGTGTCTCTGCCTCTCTCTCTCTCTCTCTCTCTCTCTGTGTCTATCAATGAATAAGTAAATAAATAAATCTTTAAAAAAACAACTATTTTTAAGAAGTTTTAAAACATTTTTAAAATGGGAAAACATTTTTAAAAAGAAGAAAGAAAACCTACAGTCTTGATTCCAGAATCTTAGAAAGTGTCTTATAACTAGATTTCTCAAATGATGATATGTGGGGATTCCTTCTTATTCTAATCTCATACTTTATCATCCAAAGAAAATGAATGATCCAGCCAGTCATTTATACATGATTGGGCAATATCAGAAATGAGAATGAACATATAAAAATAAATAAATTAACTATCAAACAATGTACATATTATAAAACTATTTTGTGATATTTAGAAGAAACCAGTATGAGACTCATAAATATTATTATCATAATAGCATAGAATGAATGTTCATTAATTGTACCTATTCATATTTGTTTGTATTAAAGAAATACAAGGTTGAAGGATTGAAAATGACTTTATTATACATCTTCAACTTTCCTTTTCCTCTTCTTTGTTTAGAAAAATATCATTTATATCTAGAGCTTCTCTTAAGAAAGATCTGCATTCTGACTTAAGCATTTTGAGCCAGAAACAAACATACTTAACTCTTATTACTCAGCTCAGTTCATATTGATACCTGAATGTACATAGTTACATATTACTCTACAGTTACAAGATTAAATGGCTTCACCATTGTCTCACTGAAATCAGGTTGAAATTTCTGGTTTGTGATGTTGTTATTGTTTTCAAAACCAAATTTAACCAATTATTCCTAATACCTTCCACCTTATTTCCTAATACCCAAACTGCATCTGTCACTGGATCACTGGTATCACTGGATAATATTATTGGTATCACTGGATACTATTATTGCGTCTGCAGTCAGATTTAAAAATCTATGCATGGAAAAAAAAAAATCTATGCATGGGGAATCCCTGGATGGCTCAGCGGCTTAGCGCCTGCCTTGGGCCCAGGGCGTGATCCTGGAAGCCCAGGATCGAGTCCCATGTCGGGCTCCCTGCATGGAGCCTGCTTCTCCCTCTGCCTGTGTCTCTGCCTCTCTCTGTCTCTCATGAATAAATAAATAAAATCTTTAAAAAAATAAAAAAATAAAAAATCTATGCATGAAGCCATTATGGCCTCCCAAATTTTCCTCCATACTATATATTACTAAATTAAGAGAATGTTTTATTTGATCTTTTCCTGTGGATCTTGATAATGCCAGCTTCAAAGTGATACTCAATTGTAATGTGCCTCCCCCAACATTTCAGCTTGCTTTCTTTCTTTTTCTCTTTCTTCTTTCTTTCTTTCTTTCTTTCTTTCTTTCTTTCTTTCTTTCTTTCTTTTTCTTTCTTTCTTCTTTCTTTCCTTTCTTTCTTTCTTTCTTTCTTCTTTCTTTCTTTCTTTCTTTCTTTCTTTCTTTCTTTCTTTCTTTCTTTCTTTCTTTTCTTTCTTTCTTTTTTTTCTTTCTTTCCTTCTTCTTTTTTAAGATTTTATTTATTTATTCATGGGAGATACAGAGAAAAAGAGAGGCAGAGACACAGGCAGAGGGAGAAGCAGGTTCCATGCAGGAAGCCCAATGTGGGACTCAATCCCAGGACTCCAGGATCACGCCCCTGGTGGAAAGAAAGCGCTAAACCATTGAGCCACCCAGGGATCCCCAACATTTCAGCTTAAAGTAAAACTAATTATAACAATGTCCTCTTCACTTGTGTCTTAGTTATTCTATTTTACTAATAAGTTGTAAAGGTTAGGCAAACTAAAAACTGCACCTGTTTTTAACAAATTTGGCTATTCTTTTGAGGATATTATATGAAAGATAAACTTACACTGTGTTAGGCAACGGGACATTTCATGTAGATAAGTTGGTCAGTCATAAAAAATATAATTTGGACTTGGGCAGTCCTGGTGGCTCAGCGGTTTAGTGCCACCTTAGGCCCAGGGTGTGATCCCGGAGACCCAGGATCAAGTCCCACGTCGGGCTCCCTGCATGGAGCCTGCTTCTCCCTCTGCCTGTGCCTCTCCCTCTCTGTGTCTCTCATGAATAAATAAATAGAAATCTTTATATATATATAATTTTGACTTATTCATATGAACTCAGTATGACTTAATGCTGTTACCACCACAGCCAGAAATAACTTCCAGAGTACTTGAGAAAATATATATTCCAGTGTACGATTAATAACTGAAACATTAATTTCATTATCTCTGGAAATATCAAAAACATATTTTATGTCTATGTGCATTTTTACAAGAGAAGGAGAGAGAAAGAGTAAGGGAGAAAGCCAGTGAGAAAAGTCAAAATGATAATAAGAGAAAGAAAATGAGAGAATATTTGTTCCTGGGAAACCTCTGTTATCTTATTAAATAGCTTTAATGTTCTTCTTGGCATAAAATCAGTTAGGAGAAATCAGGAAATAATAGGCTCCACAGTGTTCCTTCTTGATTAGTGTACATAATTCTTGGAAAATTAATGTGTTAAAAAATATCAAACTCTCTCAAATCATTTGTGAATTAATAAAGACAAAGTAATACTTAGCTAAAGCAGTCTAACCTATTATTGAAATGATTCATGATTTCATTTGTGTAGTAAAATGCTTTTATAAAGATGTTACTTTAAGATACAAATGTATGCTGGTATGTAGAAAGTAGCAACCCTTTCAGGATGTCTTAATATTAACATAAATTAATATTTAAGGACCAAGTAACCAAAGAACATAAAATACCTTTTTTTTAGACATTTTCTCTCATCTATACATGTTAAGAGTTTTTTTTTTTTTTTTTTTAAGATTTTATTTATTTTTTTGAGACAGAGAAAGAGAGAAAGAGAGCAGAAGCAGGGAGGAGGGTCAGAAAGAGGGAGTAGCAAGCTGCTTACCAAGCAAGGAGTGTGATCTGGGGCTCCATCCCAGGACCTGGGGATCAAGACCTGAGCTGAAGGCAGATGCTTAACCAACCGAGCCACCAAGGCACCCCAGAAGGGGGTTAATTTGACTCAATATTTACATAACCATATTTAGCACTACAAATATGCAATCAAGTTTGTGACCATATACATGTGTCTTCATCCCTTAAAGTTCTAAAGTATATGTATAGAGTTTGGATACCAACATATATGTATATACATGAAAATGCAATTTAGATATTTCTCCAAAATCCATAAATTATATGACTACATAAGTAAAAAGATTTAAAATTCTGAAGTGAAGAATGAAAAGAAATATATGATAAAGAGTTTTAATTAAACTAGAAGCCACACATACTTCCTGATCATTCAAACAAGAATTCATTCTTAATATTTACATTCGGAAAATACAAAGACATCATCTGGCCAATGGACACTATCTAAAATTAACTCCTAAAATGTAATAGCAAAGTGATTAGGTTGCTTAGTTCTTTTTGGCACATGTACGCAAATCTATTTTGTCATCCTAATGATTTTATTGTTAGTAATTAGAATGAGTTTTTATTTTATATTAGACAGATCATTCCACCAAGTTAATTTCATAGTGTGAAGCTTTGTGAATTAGTAAATAGATATGAACTTCTATAGAGAAAAAAAATACTTTCACAGGGATCAAATATAACATAATACCTATAAATGCCTAAGAAATAGCATTACATTTAATATTTATATACTTAGAAAAGTAACTTTATAAATGATATAGCACCCACATCAGTTCATTTATTTAATATGCATTTATTAACTATAACCTTTTACCAGAAACTGGGCTAAATTCAGAGATTGAGAAGTAAGAATAGAGTCCTTGCCTTCAATATCTCAATGGTTAAATTGAGAAAGCAAACAAAATAACACACAGTTCATGTCACAACAGAATGTTCTTTGGAAGCAGTTGATGCAGATTAAATAAAGAATATATCAAGATTGGCTTAATAAAGGTGGAGACAGACACCTGAGTTGAATTGTGAAACTGTAGTAAGTTCATCCTCTGATGAACTGGAACGTGAGGAAAAGGAGGAAGTGAATGAAGGTTTAATATATAAGAAAACAGGTGAATATAGAAAACCAGGAAAGTGATTAGATGAGGAATTCTGGACAGTGTGAAATAATGCATTTTGTCAGGAGAAAGGGGAAGGTGAATGATCTTTCCCTTCATTATATTATGAGCTATAAATTAGTGAATAAGTTTGGGAAAGGGCAAAAAAAATCAGTTTCATATTAGACATATAAAATTTTAGACACCTATGGGACATTATTAATCTGGAAATGTTGCTTCATAGTTAAATAAATCTATATGCAGCTGCAGAGAGAAATCTGAGATGGAAGGCAATATTCAGAAGCAATCCAAATGTATTTGATGATCAAAATCAGGAAAGGAAGTAAGAAGGAACAGAACAGAAGTTAAAATGGTCATGATGGAATGCAGCAAGAGATTTGTTCTTTTATGGGATTAAAATCTTGAGCAAATTATTTAAACTGTCTAATCATGAACTTCCTCATCTGCAAATGGAGAAAATGCCTAACTCATAAGGTTGCTATAATTTGGCTAACACTTGACCTATGCCCTACAAATCTCTATTATTTTATTATTATATAATTAAGGAAGTGTGTGTGCAGGAAATAGAGTTCTGGGTATGACATTCTAGGAAAATATGACCTTTGAGGGAATTTACCAAGAAGGATGTGTCCAATTATATAAGAAGAAACAACTCTAGAGATAGGAAACAATTATTTCCTAATATCCAAGGGAGAAGAAGGTGGTTGGGTGGCTCAGTCAGTGGAGCATCTGACTCTTGATTTGACTCAGGTCATGATCTCATGATCAGTCATGAAATGAATACCTCAGTTAAGCTCTGCACTCTGCAAGGAGTCTATTTGAGATTCTTTCCCTCTGCTCCTCCCCCTGTTCTCACTCTGTCTCTCTAAAGATAAATAAATAAAACTTATAAAAATAATTTCCAAGGGAGAAGAGACTTTCAAGAAATATAAAAATAAACAGGACTTTAATTATCACACAGAGGTTTACTACTGGCAATAGCAATCTCAATGGAGAGTAGAGTCAAAATCCCAACTACACTGAAGAGGAAATGAAAAATGGAAAAATACCTCATTTTATTAAAAAATTAGTTGTGAAGAAAACAAATGAATGGGAAGGTAAGTAGATTTACATTTGCACAAAAATTCTTCAAATTAAATATAGCAGCTTCATCAGTTTTATATGTTGCTCATTTTTTTGCAACATTGCAATAACCTAGGAATCATTTCCTTTGGCCTTAAATCTATCCATTCCTATTGTAATTTATAATAACATTTTATTCATTGCATGTTTTTGTAAACTAAATCAAATCACTTTAATACAGAGTGGGTTTATATTAAGAGGACTTACATAGGGGCACTTGGGTGGCACAGATGGTTAATCATCTGACTCCATTTCAGCTCAGATCCTGATCTCAGGGTTGTGAGACCTAGCCTCAAGTAGGGATTCCACACCCTGCATGGAATTTGCTTGAGGTTCTCTCCCTCTCCCTCCACTCAAGCTCTTTTTCTCTCTCTCTCAAATAAATAAATAAAATATTTTTAAAAGGGGCTTACAAAAAAAAAGGGGGTTACATAGTTAAGGTAAAAATGCAGTTGAAGAGAACTGCTCAAGATGTAATAGCAAAGGGGTAGGATAATGAATGAAGCGTCAAAGAAGCAAGAGGAGCAGGGATCCAGAGAAAAGTTGAATACACTTTATTTAGTATAGATGCCACATCTGATTATAAAAAGAGGGGAGGGAATCAAGATAGATATGACTATTGGGGGGTTCATAATGGTAGGAATAATAAACATAACTTGAAGTAATTTGCTTTTCATGATCTCTCATTCATAATTAGGAGCAAAGAAGAATAATGGTTTTGTGGGATGTGATATTTATAAAATTTGATGCCCTCTTTGAAAAAAATATGTAAAAATCAGGTTTTATAAATTATACATAAATGTGTATGCATATTTATTTAGACTAAGAAAAGAAAATAGATTAAGAAGCAGACAGACACTACATCATAAGGTTGAAAACTGCCTGATAGACTTAAAAGTTTTTAATATCTGATTGGCATTTTCGTATGACAATAATTTTGAATAGTATGTTTTATGAAGAGATGACAAGATGAAATTAAATTGTAGATTTCTATAGGCTGATTACCTCTATGTTAAATTATTTTAAACCTTCACCCTTCTTTAGTGATAGAGTTTTAAATGAAAGTAAAGTTTATAACCTGAAAAAGATTTTCTGTAGTAGTATTATCCAGACTTTAAGGACTTCATTACTTAAATGACCTGATATTTGAGTTTTACCTATTTTTTCTAGAAGGCTCATTAGAGATTATAGAATCAGTAGCAGAATAACGAGTTATTTGTGTGTGTTTGTGTGTATTTTCATGTGCATATATGCATACACACAGAGTTTGACAATTAAGGCCTATATTTTAATTAATAAAATATAAAAATTCCTTTGGATGCAATTATGATTTATGTGTATACCAGAATCAACTCAGAGCATATGGTTTTATCTACTATTTTTTCCTTTAGTCAAAACCATATTATTGCCATGATTATTTGCTTCAAACAAAATCTGTATTCAAATTATCACCACAAGAGCAAGTAAAATCATTAGTGCTTTACCTTTTTATGGATTATCTGTTTAAAGCATTCTGATTACTCTGATATAAAAATGGCATTGCTTAATCTTTTTAAAGTTCTTTAGCCAATGAAGGTAAAATATTAACAGTTAATCACTTCACTTATAACACACATAAGAAAACTTGGAATTGAACACGAACACTAACTTAGAACATTTGATCTAAATAAAAAGTCATGCTTCAAAGAGTGATATGCAAAGAGATTTTCTGCAGTTTAAATGGTTGCTTTGATCAGATACTTAGCTATTAATTTTGAAGTAGATCCTGATGTTTCCACAGCATATTTGTGCTTATTAGTTTCAATAAGGTCAATGATATCACTAGAGCTCCCTATTTTTGGTGCTACATGTTGATAAGAACTCCATAAAATCATGTATTCATCATCAATTAATTCTAATTAAATAGAAACTAAGAACGGAATTTTTCATTTAATATGCATTTTTATTTTTTGCCTAATTTTTGCTGAAAAGTTTTACTGCAACACAAAAGTGTTATAAAACACAAGTATTTATAGATTTAAACTACATGTCTAGTTTTTTAAAAACACCGAATAAGAATATTCAAAGTAGGGGGATCCCTGGGTGGCTCAGCGGTTTGGCGCCTTGCCTTTGGTCCAGGGCGTGATCCTGGAGTCCAAGGATGAAGTCCCGTGTCGGGCTCCCTGCATGGAGCCAGCTTCTCATCTATCTGTGTCTCTGCTTCTTGCTCTCTATCTGTCTCTCATGAATAAATAAATAAAGTCTTTTTAAAAAAAGAATATTCAAAGTATTCATTAAAAATTATTGGGAGGACTGCTCATCTTCTTTTCCTCACATTTATTTAACATACATCTAATGTATGATTTCCCCCCAATCTCCATGGACGTTGCTGATTGGTATGTTTGTTCTCCTGTGCATTTCACAAGGAGATGAGAGTCAGTGGCCAAGGCATAATGGGCTGCTATACCAGTTAGCCATTAGGAGTTTTAATGCATATTTAATGTTTTCTTTCAACTCACTATATACTGTACTTCAGAAGAAACTGTTGCTTGTCTTTGTGTGTGGGAATGGTTGGGAAAAGACAGTTAAATTTTCTGATAATGTTTCAGATCTAATGATTATATGTTAAAGTGAGAACACCATTCATTGAACAGATGTGTCTTAACATCCTACTAGAGGGTAACATAGCAGAGACTGGATATACACACTGGAGAGATCCGAAACCCATCATCATCAGAACTTATTATAATGCACCCATTAATAACAATACCTAAATTAAAAATACAAAATTCCTAGCTAAATACTAAACTGGTATAGATGCCAGAAAGTCAAGAAGAGACCAGAAGACTCAAGGAATAAATGTGATTCTTATACTCATGGGAATCATAAAACTCTATGTGATTGGGCCCCTCAGTACCATTTTCATATGCTACTTCTAACCATTCTGCTTCAGCCACCTGGCCATCTTGCTAATGTCCCCCAATCATGTCAAATATTGTCCTGTCATGATGCTTAATTTCTGTTCCTCTCTCTGCCTCAAATGCTCTTCTATGAGATGGCCAAATGGTGTGCTCACTAATCCTTCATGTCTATACTCAGGAAGTTCTTCCCTACTCAGCCTATATAGAAAAACAACAGAGCATTCACTACCAATGTATATTCTATTTACCTTCTCCACTGACATAATGTATCTTTTATTAGTTTAATCTGTCTTCAGAACTGAAAACATAAGGCCATGTGAGCAGAAAATGTTACCGGTTTTGTTCAAAGTGGACTGAAGTTCTAAAATTTATCCCTAACATCTGTTAGCCATTTAATAAATATATGCTTAATCAATTTATGTTACTATTATGGTGGTTATTATTAAGCTATCATTTACTTATACTTAGTTGTTGCATTGTTATTCTATTTGTTTGTAAATTAAAATGTCCACTTTTATTCTTTTTAATTAATTTAATTTAATTTAATTAATTTTAATTAGGAGTAAGCTACATGATCATCATTCCTAAACGATTCTGAGGTAATCATCTACTATGAGTTTTCTTATATTCATTCATTAGTAAGGACATGTCCTTTAACTGCCTGGGGCAGATGGAAAGATGTGCCAGGGAAAGATGCTGGGCAAGCTTAGCAAACGGTGAATATTCAAATAAAATAGTTTTATTTATTAGAAACTTGACTTTTGTAGAATATAATAAGAAACAGGTGAAATCATATAGACAAATGAATTGGTTATTTCTAGCAGCCAATTCAGGTGAAATTATTCTTTTCAGAGTGTTCAGGGAATTTAGGTAAGTAATAATCTCTAAATAATAACAGAGATGTCTAGTCTAACTGCTATTTGGCTAGCTACTATTGCTTTATTTGTGAGATGAATAAAAAAATTCCAGATTTTTCAACATCTTTAAAGTCATAATGAGTTGTAATTATGACTTCTACAGGAAAGTTCTTCTACAGGGTAGGCGATTATGTGACTTTGTTGATTATAGCAACATGTTAATGTTTTTGTGTCATTTACTAACCTATAAATCTTTAATATAAAAACAAAAAATGATTTTCTAATTCAATTGCTCTAGTGATAAAAACAGAATTATGGTCATCCATTTAGTTGCATTTGGGTAGCTCAGTCAGTTAAGCATCCAACTCTTGATTTCAGCTCAGAGCATGATCTCAGTGGGGAGTCTACTGTAGATTTTCTCTATCTCCCTTGACCATTCCCCCTTAAAAAATAAATAAATCTTTAAAAAAACCCACAGAATTATGCTTACACATTTCATTGAGGGGTTGTGGCTCACAAAATTATCATAAAATATGATTAATCATAAGGATTGAAAGGGTGAGCTGACTGCTTTATTTTTACATTACCAACAATTTTTACAACTAACATTTTTTTTCTGGAAATTTCCAGTAAAGCTATATTGAATTTTGATAAACTTTTTCTAAGTCTTCTGAGGATTTTTTTTTAGCTCTCTGACATAACAATATTCCATAACAGGAGACATTATGTAGGAGGTCATAAGTTCTGATTCAAGATGGCTTTTATTTACATAAAATATGGTAGAAACTTTGTTATATAAAATAATAAATTAAGAAAGTAATAAAATCTGTGAAATCTGTTATATCTTTCCTAAGTTACACATTTATCATAATAGAACATATTAAAAGATTTCCCTATGCAAATATATATGATACTTAGAATATGTGAATTTAAAGGCTGTTAAATTTTATTTTTAATATTATATATGTTTTGCACTTAGTTCAGTTAGATGAAACCAAAGATTTCTATAAAGCACCTTTCATGAAAAATTCATTATACCTAATTATGCTACCAATATGGAAAATAATTTACATGATTTGAAAAGATTTATTTTACATTTTGTTTCAGTTCAATAAATACCTGATATTTTTTCTGAATATTTTAGGGATGATATGAGAATAAAATAAACCATGTGTATTTTCACAAAGCATCAAGTTAGAAATGAAAAAGCTATCTCACAAGTACACAAAAACTTGATATTGACTTTTCATAGGCCACATTAGCATACCCAGTTGTAACAGCTAGATATGTGCATGTTTACTTTAATGTTCTGAAAGAAAAAAAAATACATTGTTCTCTAACCAGAAAACAATGCATATTTTATATTTCATCTTTTCCAAAAAGCTTATACCTCCAAATAATTTATTCAGTTAGATCACAATATGCATTATCAGGAAGAAACCAATTTTATGACATAGATATTAGTTTTAGAGATCACAAAAGAGAATAGAATCAGAGAGAATCTATTTAAGGAGATACAATGGAAGCAAACAAACTAGCCATTTCTGCCTTGAAAACAAAGACAAAAAGAGAAATGCTCAGAGAATATGGTATTTACTAAATAATTCACACTAAGGATTAGCATAGTTTCAATACACTAAGAAAAGTTTCTACTCTATAAACAAAGTGTCAGAAAAGAAATAAATAAATAAAGATAGGATAAGAGAAGACATGCATACAAAAAGATTAAAAATTTGGTGTCCTAAAAAGGAAAAATGGGAAAAAAAGGATATTAAAATAAGGAATAATTGCAGGCTCATGTTGGCAGATAAAACACATATATTTTTAAAGTACACCTATTGTAGCAGTGAGAAAGTAATATACCAGAAACAAATATGAAACTAAATCACAATGAATATTACAGTAGTAGAGACCTTACAGAATGGAACAGTTTCCAAAGCAAAACACTAAAAGGGAACCACTACAAAAGTAGCTCTATCAACAAAGCTTAATTAGAGTTAGCACAGCCAGAAATAGGTATGGCAAGAGTCATGACAAGCAAGCAGGTCAGCCATGGGACTAAGTGGAGGCTTAGAGCATAGCCTCGCTACAGTCCCCATTAAAAGCCACCTGTGGCATTCGCCTCCAAGATAACAAGGAACAGCTTTCCATAGAAGCACAGGTCTACCACTTGTGACACAGTGCAATAGTATCAGAAACAGGGCATTCACATAGTGATCCAACTGAAACTAGAAATTCAGTGCGATTCCATTCAAACTCATTTTTTTTTTTTGAAACTTGAGACATGAACAAACAAGGGAGGATACATGTCATTAAATCACTAGAATCAACAAACAGATCAACAAAGCAAAGGGTAGCAATACTCTAGCATATATATTATTTATTCATATATGAAATATGTCAATTCAGTGGAGAAACTGTGAACTAATGAATAGCTTTTGTTGGGACAATTACATTTTTTTAATTATTTTTTTAAAGAGAGCAGGTGAGGGACAGATGGTGGGAGGAGAGAGAATCTTAAGCAGGGCTCCACATCCAGCATGAAATCCAACATGGGCTCAATCTCACAACCCTGAGATCATGTGACCTGAGTTGAAATCAAGTCAGACACGAAATGAACTGAGCCACACAGGTGCCCTGGACAATTACATTTAAATGTAAGGGGGAAACTGTGCTCCATCTCTACTTAATCTGTATCTTTCAGTGAATTTCTAAGAGAAAATGTAATCTTTAAAGATGAAACATCAGAAATTTAAAACAAAATATAAAAGTAACAAAAGATATACAGGAACATTTCATAATCTTGGCTTGAGGAAAGATTTTCCTAAAACATATAAAATAGAGAAATCATCTTTCATAAAATTAGTAATTGAAAATTTTCAATGTTTATGTGGATAAAAAAGAAGAAAATATATACATTTAAGGTATACAGAACAAACTAGAAGAAAACATTTGCAAGGTATAGAAAATGATGGTGTTAATATTTATGAAATGAGATCCATAAATGAACATTAAGAAGGACAAATAAAAGGAAAATGGGCAAATAAAAGAGCATATGCTTTACATAAGAAATATAAAAGTTTAGTATAAGAAAAAAAATACTTGTTTGGAGCATCTGTACTTTCGGCCTTATTTGATTATGGGAAAACAGTGCTGAGAACGTTCTTGATAGATCTATTAAACAAGTAAACCTACTGTATTGACCCAAATAATAGGGTAAGCATACGGCCAAAGTGAGGACAATGAGACAGTTTTTCTCTGAAATTTGAATATGAACTTTGATCTAAGAGATAATTATGAGTTGCTGATTCATCCATATGTGACAACCTGTAAAAATGGTAGTGCAAAAGACTGACGATTTCCAAGAATTTACAATGATTAGTAGAAATGTTATTGGGAAGTTACCATATTTGTACCATATCAATATGGCCTATAATACCTTAATATCTATTATATCTATTATATGCAATCAACCTATTTATTCTGTAATTCTCCATGCTGACTGGATAGAATCACCTGGGGAGGTTTTAAGATATTCAAATGCTTAGTACCACCCCTCAGATATTCAGAATCTGCCTATATTCTGCACCACTGCTTCAACCCATACCTATGTCCTCACAGAGATTTTTTTTTATTCTCACTCCTTAAGGAAAAAAAAAATGGTTTACCATTGCCCCTCTATGACATACGAGAAGTAGCAGACTGCTGTGCCAGCACAGCTATACTGGGAGTATATAGGGAGGACAGGAAAGAAGACCAATTGACCAGGGGGCAGGATTTTAACCAGTAAAACTTGTTGTCTACTTGATGTTCAGAGTTTATGAAATACACCAATGCAACAGTACTGGCTAATAATATAGCTTATACTTTGAGGGACTCGGAAAGAACAAGAATGGATAATTAGTGCTAAAAGAAAAGCTTATATAAGCGAACTGCTCAGGATGAACCCATAGTTGGGACTATAAATGACCCAAAGGAATCCCCATCAGCATTTTTTCTTAGTTACTCCTAGTGAGCATGCAAAAAAAAAAAAAAAAAAAAAGGCTCTAGTTCATATTGGTAGGAAGAGAGGCTATGGGGGATGCTTGGGTGGCTCAGTGGTTGAGGATCTGCCTTTGGCCAAGGGCTTGATCCTGGAGTCCCAGGATCAAGTCCCTCATCGGGCTCCCTGCAAGGAGCCTGCTTCTCCCTCTACCTCTCTCTGTGTGTCTCCTATGAATAAATAAATAAAATCTAAAACAAATAAAGTTATTTTAAAAAAGAGAGAGGCTATGGAAGAAATAACACTAATTTATTTTCAACAAGAAGGGTAGTTACTGACTCTGGAGTGCTCAGTTGTCATCAAAGAAACCAATAAGTAAACTCCAATATGTTGATTTACTTTAGGGACTCAGCCAACTATTTAGGGACAGTCTAAATAACCTGATCCTTTTCATAACGCAACTGAAGCCTTTTGTCTCACTGCACTAGACATTTATTCTAGTAATTGGATTTACTTTTCCTTCCCATTATATCTTGTCAATGTCATAGCAATTGATTTATTGAATGATTTAGACACTATCATAATGTCTCACACTGTTGTCTCCTTTCAAAAAGTTTCTTTCACTGAGAAGGAAGAAAGACAGTGGGTCGATCCTCCCAAGACTTAAAAGTCTTCTCTTGTGTTTTATCAGGCAGAGGCAGTTAGTCAGTATAACTGAAATAGCCTACTAAGGATTCAGTCACTGAATCAGTGGTAATACTTAAATGGTGTTCTACAAGCCACGTAGCATGTGCTCTAAACTATATGATGCTGCTTACTCGTGTCAGGAAAAAACATGGTTCTGGGGCCAAAAGGTAAAGTTTGGGTGATGGAAATTACAATTACATTTAATACACATTGTGATTGTTAATTTTATGTGTCAACGTGGTTGGTCCATGAGGTGACCAGATAATTGACCAAACATTATTCTGTGTGTTTCTGTGATGGTATATTTAGATGAGATTTACACTTAATTTGGTAAACCATGTAAAGGAGATTGCCCTCCAATATGTGGGTGGGCCCCATCCAATCAGCTGAAGGTCAAAATAGAATAAAAGACTGACCCCACTCCATAAAGAGAGAACTCTTTAGCTTGATGCCTTCAAACTAGGACATTGGCTCTTTCTGGTTCTAAAATAGCTTGCCAACCTTTAGATTCAAACTGAAACATTGATTCTATAGATTTTGTACTTGCCAGTCCCCAGTAACATATAAGCCAATTCCTTATAATACATTTCTCTATATATGACCTATTGGTTCTGCTTCTCTGAAGAACACTGACTAATACATCTACTTTCAAAATTTTGCTTCCCACCTCCTTGATTTTTAGTTACTATGGTTTACATGATTTAACACCAAAGTGAAGAATGCTGCCATATGAGACAATCAAGTTTTCATTGAGTTAGTAGCTAAAACTGACACCAAGACATTTTTCAGGCTTTTCAAAGCACTAGGTAAACAAGCAAAAAAAAAAAAAAAAAGGAAAGAAAAAAGATTAGGTTTGCTGCTATACAATGGGAATAGAGAATTGTAATAGGATCTCTCCTTCTAGCATTGGTTTACCATGAAAGCCTAGGTTAATATATAACAACCAAAAATCATAGGGGCCTAACCTTACAGAGGTTTATTTAGCCCTCATCCTTTGGGGATCATGGGTATAGTGGTGTGTGGGAAGAGGAGGCCTTTCTACCTCTCTTCACTCTGTGATCCCAGTTAACAAAAGAGGCAATCTCTGAATTACTGCTGGTTACTGCGGCAAAAGATAAAACACGGAAAATCTACTTTCTGCCTATAGTTTATTGTGAGAGAGCCATATAAACACTCTAAATTGCTACAGTTAAAGGAAGTTAAATAAAATCAAGTGCCTGGGAGGAGACCTGGAAATATTTGATAATAACTCTAATACTGCCATGTACCACCATGCCTTTCAGTAAAGGTAAATGAGGGACTAATTCAGCCCTAGGCAAATAATACTACCAAAGTCTCAGGACGATCAGTTATAAACAGGTCACTGCACTGGGTAAAAATGTTTAGGCAGCAGAAATATTTTAAGTTTCAGCTACAACTTCCAACCAGTTGTAAAACCAAGGCCACAGACTTTACACGTGTTTCATTCATAAAGAATGAATTAAAATCATCAATCAATTAAATTCATATTTGCAGTTAAATCTTTAATTTTCTCATTACATTTCTGTATCTTAAACCCAAATGTATGGAGACTGAGGAGAAAATAGTCATCTCCACAGATGTTTCCAGCAAACCCGGACTTGGAACTGGATATAGTAACTGTATGAAAATTTAGGGTGTCTACAATTTAGGAGACTGTGTGTTTTCAGTTGTACATTTGGTAGTAGCAATATAATGACTAGTATAATTCTGTTTTTCAATTGTTATGATCAGAAAAGAAGAGATATTGGACATCCCTATGGCTGGATTATGCTGAACACCTATTGTTTATTTCCTTCAAGAATTCATCCTTGGATTTTAGCACCTTTGTATATCTTTGAGGGAACAAACCTTGCCAGGACTATCAGTCAAGATCCCTCATCCTAAATAAGCAAAGGCTGTGGTGTGGGAAATAAGAGAAACCAGTAAATATACTTCTCCCTGCGATCTGAGTGCTGAGCAGAGAAATAAGAATACCAAAAGCAACTGGAATCAATTCCTCTCAGCAAAAACTACCATGGACTTTGTCCTTTTATTCCTACTACTCCATTTCCTCATATTGTCCTGATCCTATCCTTACTGAAATAGTTCTTTATTTTTCTACTAAATCTAGGAGTAACTTCATAATGGTACTTTATATTGGATACTAAGCCAGAGCAGATTTCTGTTGTTTATAGAAAAGCATATCTAATTAATGCCATGTTATGCTTTATAATTGATCAAAGACATGTGAATACAAATATATTTATTTTTTTATTCTCAAGTATATTTTCACCTATCACATTAAAAAATTGAAATTACTGAAGATAATCGAGTTAAAGAATACTGGGGGGAAATAAGCCTTATATGCTATTTCTGGGATTATAATTCAACTCAAAATTTTTTTTATTAGAACTTTGGCAGAACCTTACACAATTAAAATGGAAAATATTCTCAATCAAGCAATCCTACCTATATCAACCTATTTGATGAAAACATTTGAACATGCTTTTGAGAAACAAATACATTGATAAACATTAACTTTGAATATTTGATAATAATTTAAAAGTACAGACTATCTCAATGCTTATCAATAATTCAATAGCTAACAAAACTATGGAATATAGTGCAGCTCTTAAAAATAATCAAACTGATCAATATCTGGACTCAAAAAATATCCATCATACACTTTTGAGTTAAAAAAAAAAAACAAGATGCAGAGCAATAAAAGATCGATACTTCAAATTATATAAAAAACTACTTATTTATATAATATACATATGCATGTGTGTATGAATGCATTATACACATGAATACATTATATTTAAAAATATCACATATACACAGGAGGTTTTATGTTCATATAAGGAGTTCTGGTATAATAAACACAAACAATTTGCAGTGCTATTATCTGAGGAGTGTTAGTGCTTCAAGGGAGGCCTTTAACTTACTTACTAAATGATACTTATTGTAGTGTGGATTTTCTCAAGTACATATATATCACTTTTATTTTTTCAATGTATTAAAATAGAGTACAGGATAATAGGATGCCTAAAATTGAGAGAGTGTAAGCAACCATGTGATACATATTTATAGAGTGGGAAAAAATGAAATGGTGAAAACAAGGCTAAAGTCAATATTATTGCAGTATATTTACATAGAGCTATAAACATGTAATTATCAACTGATATTACTATAAATAGTATTGATAATAATGAACATTAATTTAGGACATATGTAATAAGCATATTTTATATGCTTCATAGGAATGATCCCATTTAACTTCACAACTATCCTATAAAATAGGTAATATTTTTCTCATTTTACAGAAAAAGACCAAGAAGACACATAGGCTTATAATAAAGTTCAGTAGGCATTGCATTTAATTATGAAATATGGGAAAATCCTGGATTTATTGGTCTGAATAGAACTACAGAGGTCCTGGAATAGCTAAACTTTTGAATACATCATTGCTTAAACAGAATAAGAGCTACTGCTTTGAAATTCAGAGAATATTGAAGAATAAGAAAAAGAGCCATCCTGACTAAGTTTCTGTGTTAACATAAAGGTTTTACTTTTGCTTTATCTAGATTGGGACTTTTTTGGTTTTTGCTTTATCTAGATTGGGACTTTCTGCGTGTGGCTCAATAGCCAATAATCTGATCATGATCCTTTAGATTCTGGGGTCTGGAACTTGACAAAGACATTGTTCTGAACTAACTGCTTATGATGATCCTGCCTTGTACAGCAAGGGTGTACTACAGATAGCTGCTCTGCTGGCACTGGCCAGCAGGTAGCAGGGAGTGAAAGAAAGAGATGAATATATGAGAGCCTGTGCTAATTAATTGTATTTTATTTACATTTATTTAACATTAGACACAATGGTATACATTTTGTTCTGAGCATTTAAAAGAATCCAATTTCAATATCTGGCTTCTAGTTTCTGAGAATAACCTAGAAAACTTATTTTAATTACACTGATTTTTTTTTTTTTGCTGTTTTTGTTGTTGTTGTTTATAAAGAAGCTCATGTAAGCACTTTAGAGCTTCTTTCTACTTCATCTGATCTAATGTTTATTCGAGTTGACAGAAAACAGGTCAGTGGAAGATGATATTGGTTAGTTAACGAGGCTAAATTAATGACGATTGATTTCAGTATATACTTGTGATATTAAAAGTACATTGTTTCTGCTGGAAAGAATAAATTTATTTTGCTATGTCTTGCCTATTAATAAAATATCTTGTAAAAGAGTGATGGTCACTAGATTTTGTGAGTAGTAAATGAAAAAATACTATGATTTCTATTCTTTGTTAACCAGCTTTTCCTCTATAGTAGATCCTCATTCTGTATTTAAAAAAAAAAAAAAAAGAGGGAGTGGTTCTGCAAACAGTTGGTTTGGATGTTTAAGTACACAGCGAGTGTGTTTGTGTGAGTAGTAGTAGTAGTAGAAGTAATAGCATAGTAGCAGTACTTCACGATACTTAGAAGGGAAAAACATCTGGTTGAAACAGGCTATTCTGAAATATAGCATCTGCACTGGTTACTTTTATATGGTTGATGCTCAATGTTTTTATGTATAATAATCTGGCTGTTGTATTCAAATAACATTATTTCTAGGTACATCAAGCTGCTTATTTTATTAATTAATATTAAATGAGTCGATGTAATGATATTATGATTATGCTTGGACTTACCCTGGCATTGGTCCATTCCCAGAAAGACTGTAAACCTGACGAGGATTTAGTAGATATTGGAATTTTCTATAAATTCTATAAAGATGAAAACATGGGAAGACAAGAAAAAGAAATTTAGTGATACTCCCCAATTTTTAAATAAGTAGCACCTCTTAATCTTTTAATTATATGCATGGTTGTAACTAAATATATTTGATAAAATTTAGACTGGTAATATTAGAAGTATTCAATAAGAACTTATGGTTCTTTGAAAAAGAGGCTTAGTAGCCATTATAAAAGGCAATAAAGCTTAGAAATTAGAAATAATGATATTTGCATTCTAAACATGCATACGCATTTAGAATATTCTTTATCATGCTTTTGAATATTATTTAGCTAATTAGATTTCAAATATATTTTTTAAAAATATCAGAATTAAATTACTTACATACCTTCTCCTAATTGATCCTTGTGAAGTTAACAGGTTATTGGGTCAATCTAATCAAGATGAAAACTATCCCACATATAAAATGGAACTGTGCATGTTGTATGTATGTATGCAATCAGAGACTGTGACCTCATCTGCTTAATTATTTCACATAAGCAATCATCTGATAAGTCAGTTCACACAATTGCTAAACTATTTCAACAAGCACATATTAAATAATTCATTTTTTTCTAAAAGAAATCAATCATTGTACAACAAATGCAACACAAATATTTCTAAGTAGATACACATCCTATATTGGTATTCTTAGACGAGATATTAAAAATGAAGGAATATATTTAGTTTTTAAAAGTTAGTTTTTAATCAATGTAAAAATATTACCATATATTTTACAAGTACATTCATACTATCTTTACTGATAGAAACTGCCCAAATTTACTACATAGTATCTGTTATATCACCTGACTCCCAAAACTGCAATAACCTCACATTCTAGGTTTCTATTAACTATATGAGCTACTGTCTCAAGAAAGTTCATGAGTCATGCTCAGTACTTCTTTTTCCGCAGCACCTGACCCTGATTGGAGAACAGTCCTGCCACCTTCTAACAGTAATGTCTATTAAACTTGGCAATTATATCTCACTGCCTTTGCTCAGGCTTTCAAGCTCTCTCATTAGCTCCATAAAATTCTTACCTATCCAGCACTCTTACATAGTGCTGGTTAAGTTATTTATCCTAAAAGATGTTTTATTATATTTAAAATAGGTTATACCTTGTCTTTTCACCTTCTTTTTCCTTAAACTTTAAGCTCAGGGATTATTTCCTGGTTCCCTAAAAAACACTACACCCTTTCACAAATCCTTCTTTCCTTCAGCTGGAAAACATCTACTTACATCAACTCAAAAGCTACCTCTTGTCCAAAGACTTCTCAGTCTTCAGATAGCCATTTCTTCTTCTGAACTTCCACAGCACCTTTATTTTAAACATTTCTAGTTTAGCATTCACCTTGTGATTTGTGGTATATCTGCTTGTGAGTTTGGATTCATTCAGATGTTGCTGTTTGAATGAATGAACACTACGTGAACATGTTTACACCTATTGACCAGTATGGGAAACTTGGTGTGAATATATAATTTTGTAACCTTTTGCTACTTATCTAACATATCAACGTCAGGAAACACAAATATTTTCAAAGGAAATCTTGAATGGAATATCATTTTTTGTGAAAGATGACTTTTACTCATTCAGAAAGATTTACATTGCACTCTTAATAGATTTCCTTCACAAGTATACATATTTACATTTCCTTTGATTGGTCCCTATTTATGTATAAAGAACAAAACATATATGGGTGTACATATAAAAGTACTCAAGTATCATCCCTCCCCCCCATTAAGTTTAATTTACTTATGACTTTAGTGTTTCTATGTTTGTTTGTTTTTTTTTTTTTCTTAATGGGAGGAGGGAAAGTCAGATATTCGGTATGGGTCATCCTGCATGATCCATGTTCTTATTCAAAGGGAATGTTTTCCTTTTGAAAATATACCTTTTCTTTCTTTCTCTTGATACTTCATTTGTCTCTAAATTCCAACATGAATTTAATTCTTATCTAATTCTGTGTGAAGACTTTACTTTTTTCCTAAATATCCATAACATATAAAGTGGACAGACTATACATAGTAAAGGAGAAAATAATTTTAGCATTATTATGAAATTACTATTTTTGTATCTGTAAAAGTGAAGCAACTATTCCCTTAAATAAAACAATATAAATATTTCTAATTAAGCCACTAATTATTTAAAATAATTTCTATCAAAAAATAAAAAATAAAAAAAATAAAAATAAAATAATTTCTATCATGTTTAGCACAATAAAAAATATGCAACTCTATGTTAATAAAGGAAAAAAATTCTAAGCAGAAATAATATTTTGTTTATTGGAAAATGAATAGTAATATTCATTTCATTGAAAAAGCTGTGAAGTTAGATAGTAGGGAAGGAAATTATAAAATTCCACTTATCATGAAAACATTTCAACTTTCAATTTCATTATTTGATGAACCACAATGGAAATTTCTGCTTTATTATCATAGTGTTTATATGAATGCTTTTATTTGTTCATTTTTGGAATGAGATTAGTAAAGATTTCTAGAAATTATTAAAGCAAGTGCAACTGCATTTTTCTGACACCTCTTTTAAAAAGGACATAAAATTTACTCTTCAGTGTTGCGATTTTCTAATTTTTTTAAATCTTATGATTTAATCACTAATTTACTACAAAAATGGAAATTTTGTGTTGTCTGCCAATATATTGTGATACCTGATAATACAGCTCATTATAATTCAGATTAAATATATTGTGCTTCTCCAGGATATACAGCATCATATACTCCAAAAACACACATGCAGAAAATCATTATAATGTAATTTGTCTAGAAGCTGGACATAAATTCTGTTCCTCACTACTGAATGATGAATTACTTGAAGTCACCATGTTGACCATTTAGAGAACCAATTTTAATGCAACAGTATTTATGGAGCCATGTTGTATGCAAAGCTCTTTGCTAAGGTCTAGGTGCAATAGGTAGGGTAAAGAGAATTCAGATACCCAAGCTATGATAATACAAAGGCCATTATTATATTAATATTTGAACAGTAAAAATAAGGAGAGATCCTATCAATATATTACATATAGATGTAGAATTATTTATTTCACATTAAAATTGTAAACCATAGGGAAAAATGTTTTAAAATGTTTTTATCTTGTAATTTTAGTTTATCTTTTTACATACAGATGACACGGAAAATACACTGATTTCTAAAAACATACCGCTCTCCTTGCTTCCCACCACTTTTGGGGTTCACGAAAACTAAAAGCGGATGAGTACCAGGAACAGGAGTAATCTAGAAGAAAAGTTGGATAGATGGACACATTATTCCCATTATGTCTGAAGAGAACGCTTGTTATTTATAATTCATGAAATACCAATTAACTTCAAGAATATGTCTCTTAAATTCTGTAATATGGATGGATAGACAGATCTATTTAGCAACTCAATCCCTATGCTTTGACTATGTACATTAATAGGCATACTCATTCCACAAAGAGAGGTAGGGTCTAGTTAGGTATAGGGCAGATAGGAAGGCAGCTATAAAGACAGATTGGTGTTTGAATAGCCATGAGACAAAAACAAAAGGTACGATTTGTGGGGCAGCCAGAATAAAGCAGAATATGGTGGGGAGAAAAAGATTAGAAGAAAGAGATAAGATGATAGAGGCCCTGACTTTACAGATGACACCTACTTTAGAGCTTTGTGACAATTGTGGAATCCATCTACCCAATGACTTGTCAATTAGAATCTCAATAATATGGTTTGAAGTCTCTTTCAGCCTAACTGTCCCCCTCTGCACAATGTTTCCTCAATGTATTCTTTCCCTGCATGGAGAGTAGAGGACAAGTTATTTGAGTCTCTTTGCTAAACAGGAATTCATAAATTGACTGTGCTCCTACTCTGAGTCATGCACTGCTTTTGTCACTACTGATTTCTTGATTGAACAAGAAAAAAATGTCTGTCCTAGTGGAGCTTATATTCTAGTAGAGAAATAGTCAAAAAAACAAACACATATACAGTTAGCAGTGAAACATGCCATGAAAGGAAATAAATTTTTTAAATGATAGCTCTTTATTGGTGTGAGGAGGAAAAGTTGGTTTTGATAGGATGGTAGGGAAGAACTCTGACATTTTACCTGAATTTAATGTTAATAGATAGACTCTTAAATACAAGTGTTCCTATTCAATCTACCACCATCTAAAAACAGTTTGACAAAAAATATTTAGTAACAAAGTATACAACTACTGGAGCCCTCTTAAGATTAAGTTGAAAAGTTCTATATCAGTTTGTTTTTTAAATGTAGATTAAAGGTATCCTTTATTGCTATGATTTTTTCTCTTTGAAAGTACTCTTAAATATGTAATTAAAAACAACCATTTAACCATATGATGTCCTTTCTTCCTGTTTGTTTAAACAACATAAAATATTCTTCTAATATATTTTCCTCCAATCTTAGGTGAAATGTAATTTTTCTAATAAGAATATAGGCACTAGGGAAATATTAAAATCTTCATATTAGTTATAGAAGAAACCTTAGTAAAATATTCTTAATTTTTCTACTCTTATTCTACTTGTCATTATAGCCTATTGTCTGTTTTACCTTCCTCTGTAAAGAGAACAAAGGTTCCTTGTTCCTAGTTTGGTTCTAATTCAGTTAGGAAGTAAGACAGATTTGTGTTAACATCCCAGTTCTCTCCGGAACCAAATGTGCTCAGTCAATTAATATATAGAAAGTACCTACTAGGTTAAGCTACTGACTTGTAATGTCTGCCCTTCTCCCCTCATTTAAAAGCTAAAATAAAGAAACACCAAAACATAACTTGATCTAAAGACTTGTAATTCAAATTTCTTTATTTTTTCATATAATTATAAAATCAGATAGAACGCCTGAAGTTTGCACTTGCAAAAAGAGTTATGTTAACACATGTGGATTTTAGTTGATTTTTGCACTTAATAAGGAATTGTTATTCCTTATTTTTAAAGAAAGGTAAGAATCTCAAGGTAAGTAAAGGTTTCTGAGGAAAACATTAAATCTGAACCCAAACTCACATTAGGATGATCTTCCCTAAACTCAACATTCAGCTTATCATTCAATTAAAATAGATTATATTAAATTCACACTGGGTTCAATATTTACAATTTATTTGAAAATATGCTTTGGAATGCCTTTCAGAAATACATATTTACTAGAATATTTAAAGGCATAATAATTATTTATCAAATAAAGGCCAATCCATGGAGCCCCTGGGTGACTCAGTCAGTTAAGCATCTGCCTTTGGCTCAGGTTATGGTCTCAGCGTCCTGGGATCAAGCCCCACATCTGGCTCCTTGATTGTCCTTCGCCTTCTGCTCCTTTCCTGGCTCCTGTTCTATTTCTCTAAATAAATAAATAAAATATTGAAAAAAAAAGGAAGAAAAGAGGAAAGAAAGAAAGAAAGAAAGAAAGAAAGAAAGAAAGAAAGAAAGAAAGAAAGAAAGAAAGAAAGAAAGAAAGAAAGAAAGAAAGAAAGAAAGAAAGAAAGAAAGAAAGAAGAAATCCAGCCAGCCAACCAGCCAGCCAATCCAGCAGAGTAAATTTGGGAGCCATAAGGCCAAAGATGGAATTTTTTTAATTTGACAGCATGAAACCTGCAGTATCACATAGTCATTTTCAAGTCTGTCAACCTAAAAATAAACAGCTACTCTGTGCGCCAATACTCCTGAAGGAAGGAGAAACGACTTATTGTTGAAGACTGCTACTATCACTTACTCTTCATATTCCTCTTTACAGTTAGTAAAAGAACCCTGAGCAAAGGGTAACTTTGAAAGATTGGCCCCTCCCATCACAACTGTATCTTGGAAGCTGTTGCTATTCTTTGCAGAATTTAAATACGGATTTCTTTTAAATACCTTTAAGAAGGTGTGACTTTTGGTGTCTTGCCATATAAAAATGCAAATAAATAGTCTAAGTAGAAAAAAATGTGTCTATATTTTGTCTATTTGTCTATAATTGGAAATTTCTATGGACTGAATTGTGTTTCCCCAAATTTTATGTTGAAATCCTATTCCCCAGTGTGATAGTATTTGAAGACAGGGAAGCAAGGAATGTTAGATGAAGTCATGAGAGTGGGAGCTTCAGATAGTAGTAGTGCCCTTATAAAAGAAAGATCTATCCCTGCATCTGTGCACCACAAAAAGAAGGTCATGTGAGAGATGACTGCCACCTGTAAGCCAAGAGAATAGAACTCATAAGAAAATTTAACCCGTCACCTTGATCTTGAGCTTTCCAGCCTTGAGAACTGTGATAAATAAATACCTGTTGTTTAAGCCACCCATCTATAATAATTTATGCTTATAGCCCAATTTGACTACTACAGAAGTGTTTTATGAAAACTCAAGATATGCTCTTTAAACAGGAAGAGTGAGAACTTCTAGTCATCTTCTGGATACCAGCATGAAATTCAATATTTTAAGGACCAGCCATCATCTTTGATAATGAGGTGGCCTTGAAGATACCACAAATGGAGGACAGGAAAGAGCACCAACCCTGATAAAAATCTGGAACTGTCTTATTAGCCCTATTTCTAGAGATCTACTTCTGGACTTTATTTAAATGAGAGAAAAATTTATGGCTATCTTGTCTAAACCAATGTTATGTTTTGTTTTTGTTGTTTCCCTGTTACATGCTGCAGAACCTAATTGTAACTGGTATGAAGCTCAAGACCCACAAGGGCACAGAATTGAACACAGATGGAACCAGGCATAGAAATTTTATACTTCATCAAACTGGAAAATAATTCTAGACCCTGAGTGAAGAACAAAAACTTAATACCAAAATCCCCAAAGAGAATCTGTATTTCATTTTATTTTACTTTATGTTATTCTCCTTACTGAGTAGGGGCATAATCATTTTCAGTTAATCCTTTTGTAACCTAAAGAGTCTGAGATAAGGGAAAAATACATAGGCATTACTAGATGTGATATTTCAATTATTTAATTCAATCTATTTAATTCTAGATTTTGTTTTTCAGAGAGGTCAAAACCAGGTAAGAACTAACTTACAGAACTCAGTCTAGCAGAGCTAATTTTTATTATAATGTAAATCACATATATCTAAAATAACAAGTAGGTTAAAAGAATACAAAGTTTTCATGGTTTCTTAAATTTGGTATATCTGATTTTGATGAATAAAGTTTTATGGAAATATCCAACAATATTTGTTTATATTCTGAAGTGATATTTTTATTTGTATAATTTAAAACAATTTCAAATTTACAGAGAAAGTTAAAAGGACTGTTCAGATAACATTTTTTCCCTGAACCTCTTGAAACTAAGATGCCAAAATGTCATTTTTTATCACTCCTGTTTACTTTAGGATAGCCTATATATAGGAACATTCTCTTACATAAACACAGCACAACTATCAAAACCAGAAAGTTAACACGATTCTGTACTCCCTGCTCTTGTTATAAGTCATTACTGGGACAACTAGTAAAACTTGCATAGGACCCAGTAATTAAATAACAGTAATAAATCAATCATATGTTCAAGTTTACTAATTCTCTTTGAACTATATCTAATGTAGTCTTTACTGTGATGAATTTTCTATTTTTATTTCATATAAAATTTTGAAATAAGATGTAAAATCCTGTCATTTTGAACATGACTTACTGCCATCCTTAAATATTATACCCTTTTTGTTACAGCTTTTGGTGGAATGGAAGGGAAAGCTAAAACATACATAAAAACATTTGTCTGCCTAAACCTATTTGTATTTGGAAGTAAATATCTACACAGCTTTTGAAATAATCTGAAGTGGAACAGTATATAAGACAGATGAAGAGCAAGTTGCTCTGCTTGAGGCATAAAAAAAACTGGCTTTGGGTCTCAGTTTAACAATCCTTAATCTATACATTCTCTCTCGGTAATCTCACTTTATCTGATAGTTTTAAGTGCTGCCAATATGCCTTTCACGTCCAAATTTATATCTATCCTTTGCCCTGAATTCTAGATTCACATATCTGTCTGTCTACCTAAAATCTCCATTTAGATGTCTAACAGCAACAGAAATTTCTCTCCAAAACCTATTTGTCCAGACCCTTCTTTATCTTCATCAATGGCAACTTCATCATTTCAGGTGAATGGGCCAAATATCTTTAGAGATGTCCCTAGTTTCTCTCTTTCTAATAAACCCTATCTCCAATCTATCAGCACATCCTGTTGGTTCTGTCTTCAAAATATGTGGATAATCCATCTCTTTACCTCCCTTTCTCTACACTGAATATGCCCCCATCCTATAAACCCTAAATAACTGGGGGCCATTACCAGACTTGACTCTATGCTCCCTAACAATCTAACCTCAACAAGGGTAAGCCTTTCAACATTTAAGTCGGGATCATGTTGTATCTCACCATCTCTCTCAGATGGAAAATAAGAGTTCTTATATAGGCCTTGAACGCTCTGTAGTATCTAGTTCCCATTACTTCTCTAAAGTACTCTTCCTCATGCTTCAACCATGCAGTTGTTCTTGCTGATCCAAGAACTTACTAGGCATGCCCCTATCTCAGTGCTGCCCATCACCTAGATATCCATAGACCAAAGGCCTCAACTAAGTCTTTAATCAAATATCACATTATAATGAGGCCCAATCTGACCATGTTACTTAAAATTAGAGACAACTCTCTCAGTCCTGCCACTTACTACTGAGCTTCAAAAAAATGAGCTCCATTTTTTTCCTTATTATTTACAATCTAGCACATCATAAGTTGGTAACGGGAACTCAGTTTAAAGGTTGTTATATTAAAGTGTAGAATAATAACTATGGACTTAGAGAGTTAAAATGACAATGAAGAGCTTATTATGGAAGAGCTAAGCTGCTTGAGGATCCTAAAGTCATCAAGGGGCACACACATGTACACACATATACTCGCACACACACATACATCAATCAAATAAAAGGAATTAATTGTATACAGATATTATATAGTTGTATATAGTACACATGGTGACATACAGAGATAGAGATATAGATAGATGATAGATAGATAGATAGATAGATAGATAGATAGATAGATAGATAGATTTAAAGTCTTGGTGAGCATTAGAATGAGATATTGCAAATAAGTAAGACAATAAGAATAGGGAGAAGCAGCTGTGGTAGGGGATGGCACTGGCTCAGTTTTATGTGTTTAAGTATAAAGGCTCCTTCTTTTTTCTAGTGTAAAGAGTACTACAAACTAGACTTTTTTGATCGTCAAGTGACCCTTTTATTTGTAAATCCTTCTCAGAGAATAATTAGGGACAAGGTAACTTCAGTTTAATACAGTTTACACGATGGTTCTATTTCACTTGTTTTTTCACATGTGAATAGTCATCTTCATTTTTACATCTTGTACATGTTAGAAACTGTAGTTTCAATTACATTTGATCATATGTATTAAGTGTAAACCTATGGTGCGAGCAGTGACAAAGACAGAGTGCCTAACCACCTCTATTTGAAGTCCCTTAGGACCTGGGTTAATTAATGAGACTCATCCTAAGGTTATACATGATCTATTACTTCCTCTAATTAGAAATAATAATCCTGATCATTATGCTGGTTAGCTGGAAAGAAGTAAGATGAATGTGCTTAACTATGATTAATAGTCTTAAGCAGTGTAGATCTCCTCTGTCACGGACTTATATGCAAACCAGGCTGCAACTCAATGCTTTTCATGGTATACATTTTTTAAAACACACAAAAAAATTAATTTTATGGCATATCTTTTTACCTTTCCTGATAAAGAATGACCACTTTATTATTTTAAAGTTGATTATTACCACAAAATTTATTTATTTTTGTACTTTGTATTAGTTATCCAATAATTTATTCTCTTACCATTTTTACATTTTCCTCAAAACTATGTGAATACATATGGGTATCATATTTCAGTCCATTCTGCTGAGGTGAAACAGATTATTGCACATGACTATAAACCAATATTTAAAATTCAAAAAAATGATGATGATAATAATCAGAGTATTTCTTTACTGCTCTTTTATAAGGGCTGATGTCTATCCTGTGCTTACTAACAACTTTACCAGATAAATTCATATGCAAAAGGAAGTTACAAAAAAGTTATTATCTTCTTTGAGAGATATAATACATTTACAGAGAAAAGCAAGCGGTCAGAACAAAGTGATCAGAAAGTTAGGTTTTTATGCCTGTTAAACTTTTTTTTAACCAAAAAGACCCAGTATTGTAGGAGTAAAACCCATACACTCAGAGTTAGATGGTCATCACTAAACTTTGGCTTTACCACGGACTTCACTGTGAGGCTCTGGGAATAACTTTACCTATGAACATTTCGAAAGTGGTGACAATAATGCTATTTATTATAATTTATTGAGAGAAGTAAGAATATTTATCTCTTGCTTGTTGAGAAGATTCACTTATTTAATAGGCATAAAATACTACCATGGTGTCTAGCATATACTATTTAACAAATAGTACATGTTTCCCTTCCATTTCATACATGGCTCGAGAAGTGTTGAGCCATGTGTGAAGTGTACCTGGATTTTAAAATTCAATGGAATGCAGAGTGACTAAAGATTTAACTAATCAATATTTGCAACTGAAGTACTAAATTTATAAATGTTGATTTTTTTCTCTAAAAATTTTATAGGATCACTTAATTTGTGCCATCATTTCAAAAATATTTCTATTCGCAATGTGTTTTATTAGATCAAAACAAATAAGTAATCTGGTTATCAATATTTAAGAAATTATTATTAAACTTTCAATAAGATACTCAAAACAATAAAGAAACATGCATTTAGGCAACTGCTATGTGCTCTGAACTCTGCTTCCAAATTAAGGGAGATAAGACACATAATCCATAGTATCATAGGTAAAATAATAAATGAAAATGAAATATAAAGTTATGTATATTAAAGGTAAGTATGTGACAAAATATATTTTTCTTTGATAAGTGGTTGGTAAATTTCCTGGAGAACATGAAACTTGAAGCATATTGTTAAAGAAGGAAAGGAAAATTAGAAGAGAGAAATGTAAAAGTTAAAAACACAAAAATAAAATCAAACACAATTTCATTGATTCAGGCAACTTCACTGATTGTTTTTATGTTGGAGTGAAGAACAGATGCAAATCAAAGCAATACACACAATCTACAGTGTGTCTTAAAATGCAGACTGAAAAAATCTTACTCCTGATGTCAGAGATTCTAGGTATATTGTAGAGAATTTTAAAGTACTGCAAATATGATTTTGAGCTACCTATGTTTATTTAAAGTAGAAACATATACGGGGTTTCAATTTTGAATTAAAACTTCAGAAGATATGGATAAATCCTAATAAATCCTTTATTTTACTATTTACGTAGGAACAAAGGTATCCACAACATGAAATTCATTTTATTTTTTCTAGACATTTTTTTACAACTAAATTGACTCTTCTAAGTATATAAACAACATATATGGAGAAAATAAAATATAAATAAATAATATATATGCACATAACAAATGTGTATATTTAGTGATTTTGCAAAACCTTTAGATTGGCAAAAGATTTCTTACCAATTTGAGTTCAAATGCACATAACATCAGAAGTGATTAATGTAATTGGAGTGTCACTCTGTCAATCACATATAAAACTGACATCTTGATAAATTAATAAGGATCTTTCTGGAGTCCTCTGCTGAGCTAATCTCCACATTAAATAAATATGTTGATAGCTGAACATAGAAGAGCATAAAAGTAAGAAATATGAAAGCTACTCAAATTTGGATTTAAAAAGTCATACCTGTAAGCCTTGCCCATCCACCGTCACAGAGTTGGCTCTTTGCATTTTGTTCTTATCTATCACTTTGTTTGACTGCTGGGAACCACCTTTTTCCTTTTTCACTGTTGCTTGTCTTTCCTGTGAGGAGGAAATCTTTTTTAAGAATGTTGTTTTACTAAAAAGGGCAACACATAGAAAACTTTTGTGGCTATAAACTAGGGCCCACATTCCTAATTTGGAGTTCCTATTGAATACTAAGAAAGCTATTGCTTTCAACTGGCTTAGTCCATGTGATAGATGCATAATAAAAATATCAATTAAAGAGACTATGAGAAAGAAAACCAGATGGCATTCCCCCTTTGTGCCCAATTAGGACTGTTCATCATACATTATCAAGAACCACTAAAGCTAATTATTTTCATAAGGAGTGGCACAAATAAATAATATGGAGCTATAAAAGATTTGGTATTGAGCACTAAAAATAATGCTTATAAATACAGGTAATATTGAAAATGCACACATCATGAACTTTTAAACTGCTATTTATATCCAGGATGACATACAACTTAAAATACATGTTCCATCCCAGTTAATTCTTTTGTTCACAGTGGAAACACTTCATACAGTTGTCTCCTTCTTGTTTCTGGTTTCCTCTCCTCTCACTCTCCCTTCCATCCAACCCAATGAACTTTTTTCACCATTTATCCACCAAATCTGCTCTTCTTAAAATCATCAATGATCTTTTCATGGGTTGGCCTTCCTCTTTTCCACTTTTTTAGCAGAATTTGACAGAATTGACCTCTGTCTTCCCTCTTAAACACTGGCCTCAGTAGGCTTCTGGACACAGCTTTGTCTCACTCATAACTCTCTTCTTACGTCACTAACTGCTTCCTCAGAGGCTCTTCCATTGGTTCTTCCTCCAGATGTATGGTCCATAACATTTAACCTCTTCCTTGAACACTTCATCTTCACTCTCTACACTCAGTCCCTAGGTACCTTCATGAAATCTCCAGACTCTGAATTTCAACTTCATGAGGAGGACTTCTAAATTTATAGTTTCTGCTCATGTTTCTCCCTTGAAATTTAACTCCTATACACAAATGCCCTTTCTATCTTTCCACGAGTGTCTAAAATACACATTCATCCTAAAACCGCCAATTTTTTTTTTTAACATTTCCTGCCCACCCTTCTTAAAAACAATCCCAAACTGAATGATGACTCACCATCTCCATCATTACATACTTTAGGCCTATCTTCTTCTTTGCTGGGATTATCATAACCATCAGGTAATGGGTCAATCTGCTTTGATCTTTGTCTCCCTATAGTCAGGTCTCTATACAACAGCCACATTTGTGGATGTATGTCCAGCTACCCCTCTATACAACAGCCACTATTTGTGGATGTATGTCCAGCTACCCCTACCTCCTCATTAATCCTTGATCACAACAAGCATGCTCTTAATTCAGAGCTTTTGCAATCACTCTTCACTCTGCTGGAAAGCTCTTTCCTGTATATTTGTTGAGCTTGCTCCTCACTTTAGGCTCCTGTTCAAATGTCAGGTAGATTTCTCGATTCTCTTTAGCCTCTTTTTATAGAAACATAAATAAATAAATAAATAAATAAACAAATAAATAAATAAATAAATAAATAAATAAATAATAAAATGTTATGTATAATTTCCTACAACTTGAAATGTTTTCTATTTAATTAGTTTAATGCTGGTCTTTCCCCACTTTAGTCAAAACTCCACACAAGAAAGTACTTTGTTTGCTTCACTGTTCTACATCAGATCCTAAAGTACCTGACAAAAGTCAGGATAAGTGAATAGAGAAGTAAATGAATTAACATAAAAAATTAAGTTCCTGAAGTATTGTATTGAGAGGGATTCTTGGGTCATGTCTAGATTTGGTATGAAAAGTTATTCTGATCCAATAACACTCTCTGCCATGTGTGCTTAAATACTTGTGTGACATATTTTCTGGTCCCTATATTTGCTTTATAGAGCATCATTTCAACTTCTGTAATTTTGGAACATATTTTAAGTGGACTTAAAACCAAAGTCGGTGGGGTTTTTTTTGTTGTTGTTGTTGTTTTGGTTGTTGTTGTTGTTGTTGTTGTTGTTGTTTTGTCTTTTTAGTAGGCTCAATGCCCAGAATGGAGCCTAACACGGGATTTAAACTCACACCATGAAATAGTATCAGACACCTAACTGACTGAGCCACCCAGGTGCCCCCAATGTAAAGTTCTTTTTAAGGACCAGATGAATCAGAAAACTTCTCAGACCAAAAATGATGCTAATAAATATAGTCCGTTCACCTTGAAATTTCATGGTGTAAAATCACTGAATATATTTTTGTGTGGCTAAAAATGGATGGTGTAATAAGATTCCTGAAATTCACTTTCTTTGGAGAACGACATACTTTCATTTAAGCATAATTTCTGGCAAAAATATTGATTTTTTTAAAGATAGATCATTCTTTCTAAACTTGCAAATTATAATTTTGTCCAAAGAGTGTTAAGAGTATAATGCATAGAATAAGTGGATTATAGGCTGAGGTTTGGAGTCAGAAAGCCTGAGCTGAATCCCATCTCTGCTATTTAAATATTATGTAACCTTAGAGAACTTAACTCTTATTCAAAAATGGAGATAGCAATACCTATTTCTCATAGTTGTGTAAAGTTTATGAAAAAAATACATTAATTCCTAACATTGTGCCTATATTAGAATATGTGCTCAATAAATGAAAGTTATTATGAATAATGAAGTGTGGCTCTCCCATTAGGGTGCTCATTAGTATTACAATTATGCAAAGTGTTCATTATATTTCTAAGTGCATATACATGAAAAAATTACACTTAGTTATACTTAAGTATATGTTTAAATAAATAAGGCTCAATATTTACAAGTAAAAATCCATAACTTGTATTAACCATTCAAAAATGTAATACTTGTGGAAAGTATGGGAATAATTTCTTTCTAGATTCTTGGATGCAGGAATATAAGACATGGTAACAATATTCCATAAAAATCTACAGTGTAGAAGATAAACATTATCTCAGGTATCTTATATTCCATCATACGTTATATACCTTGTATAATGCCATATAATCCAACAATCGCTATTTGGAATTTAATTCCTAAAATGTTTAGGTTACAAGAATTAAGTAAATATAAGTTGGCTGGTAACATTAAAACTGGATATTTATGACCAAATTATTTATATATATAGTGCTGGAAATTTAAGACATGTAAGTATATGTCTGTAAAGAGCTACCAAATCATCTGTTAACATGATTGTATTCTTTGCTATGCTCATAGCTAGGAGAATTCCTTTGCTGGTAAGAATCTCCAACTAGCAGAAAGCAGTTGATTAAGTAGCTTCATGACTCTCATGGGAGTCATCTTCCTGAGTAAATTGGAGTAAACAAATGGTTTATAGAAACCTTTATAAAATGTAAAAACAAAATTTTAAAACCTAAATTGAATGTTCAACCTAGGTTTTATTTTTGATATCTAAAATTATAAGAGAGAAGTATATAACAAGTTAATAGAAAAAATCCTGAATACATCCTGAAGTTATTGAAAAGTTTCGGGAAGAGATCACCAACCTGAGTTTGCATCATTATTAAAACTAAAGTTGCTCCCTGGTCAACAGAGGGGTAGTGCTTACACCCTCACTTTTTGTTTCATTTTTTTGTTTGTTTTTGGACTCTAAACCACAAAATAAATGTGTGAATTGTATCATATGATATAGATAATAATAATAAATGTTTGTTTAAACACACACACACACACAAAGAAAACCAGGTGGTTCTTTGGCTGGGGGAAGTATGTCTACTGGGTGGAATTCGTGGAATTAATCAAGGCTGACAATTTTAAATAGGAAGAAACATGTAGGTATTTAGTTTTTCCCAGAGTTTTCTTTTTATTACACGCATTTGTTTTATTTTTATTTCAAAATTGAATAGAGGTCTCTCTAGATATTTACTATACTTAAGCATCATAAGCTCACAGGATAGTTGGATATTTTTTTCCTATTTCAAGAAGAAAGTCTTTATGTCTTTCATATTTTACATGAAGGACAGGAAGGCGGAAGCAGCTGCATCCTTGGAAGATCTGCGGTCCGCAAAAATTTCACTAGCCTGTTTGGGGGGTTAATTAGCTGCTTGGCAGAGCTCTATGATGATATTTAAGAGACTCATTCCCAGTGTTGGTGTTATTGAAAAGTTTTAGGAAGAGATCATCAACTTGATTTTGCATCATTATTAAGGATAAAATTGCTCTCTGGTAATAGGGGGCAGTGTTCACCACTTCACCTTCCACTTTTTTTTTAAGTTTTTGGATTCTAAACCACATAATAAATTATCTTATTATAATTAAGGCAAATTTTGTTCTGCCAGATAAATTATCCCAGATATAAAAAGAGTTGGAAAATTATTGCTATAATCAATAAGGAATTATTCAAACACTGAAAAGAGCTACTCTAACCAAAATTAAAAAAAAATTGAAAATCTAACTATGAAATATAAAATATAGTTATTGATATTTCAGCATTTTCAAATATCAGCCATTTGTGTTTGCTGTGCAGACATTTTAAATATATAATTTAATGTTTTGTGATCCTTAGACTTTATAAGTAGCACAACATATCTTAACTGGGGAATACATTGTAGCAGAATTCCAAAAGCATAATCACCATAATTAAAGAAGAAGAAAAGCTGAAAAGGCCATTCACAGAAAACAGAAAGATGAAATAAATGACACAAAAAAAACCTCACTTTAAATATGTGCTCCAAAAATAATTTTTTTTAATATCATGCTGATTCTCAAAGGTAGGGTATTTGTGCATTGCTGAAAACTGCTTTCACAAAAGGGATGTTTACCACAATACTTCAGCCTGCTGTTATCGATCACTCGCAAATGACAAGCAGCAAGTGATGATTACCTCAAGCACAGGGTTTTCTTTTTTGTGTCCAATCTCAGCATGAGAGATAAGCAGCAGCAAAGCATTTTGATTGGTACAAGGCCACAAAAGGATGGGGAGGGGCTGCATTGCTGTGAAGTATCCTTCACTTGAGTCCTGGAACTCGCTTTATCTGCTCCAGCACCACTTACTTGCCTGAATGGAGACTTAGCACTTTCTTGCCACTGGAGCTACACCACAAGAAGTTCCCAGAAACTCTACATTTTGAACCCACGGTAACACTTGGGTATTCCTAGTATAAAAGATCTTACTGAAGCAGAAGTGTCACCAAATTCATAATGTTTATAAGGGTTATGGGCTCTAAGAAAGCAAGGCTGACAGTTGCAAAGCTGCACTTTTAATTATTGTGACCTTATTGGGAAATTGGAGTAGTTTCCTGCTGGGAGAAACTAATTCATTTGGGAAAGAGCAAAGGCTCTAAGTCTACTAGAAATCCTCGGAAGTTGCAGCAAAATTCATTATTGCTGAGGAGCAAAGTAGTCTTGATTAATATATATATATATAAATATATATATATATGTATTTTTTAACATAAATAATTGATATAAAGATTTTCATTTCTCTTTTATTTTTTTATTTTATTTTATTTTTTTTCATTTCTCTTTTAATTTAGTTAAGTAAGTGCTTACTAAAAACAAATTACTTTGGACAAAGTCATGAGTATGGGCTTAGAGGCCAAATCCCAGCTTTGTCTCTTATCTGCCGAGCAAACTTGGGCAAGTTATTTATTAGCTCCAAGACTCCACTTAATTCATCCATAAAATGAGAAGATCTGTGTGATGATAAACTGCGAAAATGTAGATAAAGATACCAGCATAAAATAAGCACTCAGTAAATGGCAGGGATTCTTAAAATATAAAATAGATACTTTGTTATATTTTATTAAGTTTCATATGTATGCAGCTTAGATCACAGTAGTTAAAGATGGGTGTTATGAAGAAGTACTTAACTTACTTTGTAGTACTTTATGTGTCTACTGCATCACCGTAACTGGGGATAAGTGGTGCAATCAATGATCCAGGTTGGGTCTTTTGGGGCAGATGGGAAGCAAAAAATGAGACAGAATGAAAGCTAGTCTAAAGTATCTGGAAGCACTACTCAGCCCCTAAATTTAGAGGTACAATTTGCAACTTAATCCACAAGTCCTGAGGTTCACACATCACAACTGATGTGAATATTTTCTCTTAGGATAATTTCATACTGGGTATAAACCACTTACAAGATTTCTGTTCAAGAAATCCTGATTGGAATAAATGAAATTTAGGAATGTGAAGGCCCTTGTCAAAATCTTTTACTTTGGGCTGTTTACCAGTATTATGGTAGTGACTTTATAAAAGTATGTGTGTGCATAGGTACCTCATCTTCACTCACTCTTCATTCCCTTTGTAATCACCATCACTGACACAGTAAGCCAAAGGTTAAAAGCAAAGAGGTAGATCTCTTATATATACATACTCATCATGTCTTTTGATCAGTTGAGTTAAATGCTCAACATAGTGATTTCTATGAGTCCCCCATCAGTTTATGCTAGTTCCAAGTAAAATTTGTTATCTTATTATTATATTATGTATTTTTATTATTACTCAAACCATTGAACTGTGAGTGTAAAATGAGTTGTCTCCATGAAAATTAACTTGCATGTTTTGGAAAGACACAATAATACAAGATATGTGTGTGTGTGTGTGTGTGTGTTTGTAAATGCATGGATTTGTGTGTGTGTGTCTTTATGTAGGAGTAGTCAAGTTGGGTTTGGACGTGACAACTATAAAAGCTTTGAAAATTAATAAAAACTGAGAGTTACTTTACACTCAAATTGTTTTACACATGACCTTGAGTTTCTGTTATAATTTTTAAAAATTGACTTTATACTCAAGTTGTTTTACATATGGCCTTGAGTTTCTGTTATAGTTTTTAAAAATTGAAAGTAATTGAAGACAATTATTCTCATTAATAAATGAATATCTTTTCATGAAATAAGGAATGCTATCCTTATACCTTAAAATAAAATTGTAACTGAAAATTTTCATGGGTGTTAAGACTGTTATATATGAAAAAACGGCTATATACTATTTCCAAACAGTACATGCATATGTCCTCATAGAAAAGCCTTGAAACCTATGTCAGGAGTGTAACCCATAAATATATGTTTACATATTTTAAGTAAAATGTTTACATATCTCTATATCTTTCTATAAGTTCCCTCACATACATATTAACTACATGTTCAATTAACTAACAAGCCATAGTTCCTAATGATGGAACATAGGATTCTTGTGCATGCACTCATATGTATATATGTGTTTGTGTGTGTGTGTGTGTGTGTGTTCACACACTTACCAGTGTATATATTCATACATGGGCTTAAGAAAAATTTTGGAACAATGTAGCTGAAGAAAACTTACATGATGATTTCAGAGGATGGTGACAAGTCTAAGTTAATATAAACCAATATATCTTGCCAGAAAAAGTTTAAAAAGCAGTGTAGGAAGACTTTTAATTACTTTATAGGAGAAGAAATATTTTTTTTAACAAATCAGAAAAGTGTATTATTAAAACTGCAATTTTGGTCTCTTTATTCTATCTATATGATACAGATTTTACAGTTGGATATGGGAAACCTATGGAGACTAACAAATCTAATGAGAAAAGTTTAAATCTCAAATACAGCTTCACACAATGGGCTATGATAGGGGCAAACATAAACTCTGATGCCTGAATATACAAAATCAATTCTATTAAAGTTAAACAATTAAAATAGGTGATAAACTTTTTAAGTACCTTTGTTGCTTGAGTGTGTAATTCAACATTTCTATTTTATAATAACTACCAAAATAATGGTATCAGTGACCTTAAAACATACAAAAATAATTAAATATTTCTCTTAGATTAGATATCTCCAGTGTATTTTTAAGTATATCTCTGGTTACAAAATGAAATTTTAAAAAGTTTCATGAGGCAGTCTACACTAATTGGAAAACTTTTTTAGGGGGGAGGGGAGAGAGGTTATTATATTTTTGTGGAATTACGTTTTCCTTTAAATAAATCATATTCTAATATAGTATTCATATGTTATAAATAATTTTCCCGAAGCAAGCAGATTCAGATTATAAATTTAAGGGAAACAATACCATCTGAGCATATCCTTTTTATCTTTAGATAAAAACAACTGAATAGGATAGGGCCACAGAAAAATTGGAGGAGTTGTTTCGTTAATGCAAAGGTAAAGCTATAGCTTTAGTGAAAATAAATGGTGTGGCAATGCCTATATTTATTTTTGAAATAGAAGTCATTTATTCTGTCACTATGTTTTATTCCAATGACTTTCTATATAATGTCATATGCTAAGTGATAAATGCAGATACACTCTTTTTAAAGTGATGGGCATTTGAAATTGATCAAGTGTTTCTCAACCTACTATCACTGAAAACTACATTTTAATGGTACAGAGGATTTAACTGTTTGGGCTTTTTGTAAGGTATCTACATTTTAACTTGAAAAACAGGAATGATGCTCTTCTGATACACAGGGCAAAACTCTTTGCAAAGTAACTTTTATTTTTCTCTGTATACGTGGTTTACATAACTTTTTGCTTTCCTAATGTTTTACAAAGGTAGGCTGGAACCGTTTCAAGGCTATCTCATTATGAAAAGAAAAGGTTCCAATTTCAAATATCAAATATGAGATTAAATAAACTATGCAAACTGATATTAGTAGGTCACTGATATAGCCCCAAATGTTCTTTGTAAAAATATAAGACCTATAATTCCAAGGGTGAAAACCTTTTTTGCTTACGCACCTCAGGGACTGAAACTCCTGAAGTGGGCAGAGTCTGCTGAAAAAGAGAAGTTCATATTAAAGCTGAAAAAACCAAAGTCAAACTGAAAACAAATGCCAGTGAAGGTTCTTATATCACTATTCTCCTGTGAAGTAAGTGATTAAATAAAAAATGCATTTCTCTGTCATATTTTTTCTGCTTAATTTCATTAGATGCATGAATAAATATATTTTCACAAAATAAGTATTTGGTCCAATGCAATGAGTGGGTTCGATTGTGAATTACTTATCCAAATTGCAATTTCATCCACCCAAAGCTGATTGATCAACATCCTTGGTTGGCTTCACAGACCTCTCTGAAACAACACAAATCTATTACATTTATATTTTGCAGTAAGACCTCATCTCCAAGTTCCATTATCTTTCATCAACCATTCCTACTAATTTATTAAGTTGCCCATTTACCAGGCCCACTTTTCCATTTTCCAGTCCAACTCTCATTCCTTCCTAAAAATACTCAGTGTCTTTTTGATGGAGACATAGCTTATGGTGTTGGTTTTATTTTGTGATTTTTTTTCTGGAAATAAGAAAAAAAATATTCCATTAGTATCAGTAAAAAGTAAAATATTATTAAATAAGTAGAAAAATTTTACTGGAGAGTAATTAGGAAAAAATGAGGAAGTTAAATACACTGAAGCTGGTCTTCATGACAGTGCATCTTCAATAATTCACCACCCCTCCTTTCCTGAGCCACAGTGGAAAGCTTTTTTTCTAGCAAAAAACAGAAAAAAAAAAAAAGGTTACCAAATTCCAAAAGTCTATGTCCTATGGGTCTCAGAACAAATTTGGAAAATTTTTGACGACTCACACGCATAATACCAGACAAAGTTTTCCTATTGTGGGGTGTGTGTGTGCTGAAGGGAGGTTTGAAAATTGGATATGAAACTAAGAATTTTAGACATTTATGTGTCTCTGAAAAGGAGGGAGTGGTCAGCATTTCATTTCCTCTCCAGGACTGAGCTATGTGAAGGCAACTCTAAATGGATCTCCAAGGTGGGTCTGAACAATCTGAGAACACAGATATAGTTCACTCCCATATATACTGTATATAGTTATTGAAGAAGCAGGCAATTTCACAGCTACTCAGCACAGAGATGGACTAAAAGGATCCAATGCACCCAAAAGTGGATCGGAAGAAGGGTCTAGGGCACCACTAGAGAAAATTAAAATGTCCGAGAATACACCTCTATTTAGAAGATATTTTTATAATATAAGTAAAAAAAATGTTGCAGCTGCAGATTTTTCATCAAAAGAAGTCATCAAGTCTGGGAGGATGAACTTGGGTTAACTATCCCATTAACAGGAGAACCCTATGGAAGTAATTGCTACTTCTCAGATGGATTGAAAATAGATTTAATAGAACTTTCACTGAAGCTTTCTGAGTTCAGTAATATTCTTGACTTTTGAATCAAAGTCAGTCTACATAAAACCTGGGGCAATGGAGTGGTGGGAAAAACATGCTAGCCTCAGTCTAGCTCACCTCAAAAATTTTTTTCAGCTTTCCTATTTTTCTTTCTCATATCTTCATCTAAGTTTATATCTGAATAAACATTTGAAGGCATGAATGCAGTTCTTCTATCTTTATTATAACAGATAAAGGTTTGCTCTCCTTCCAATCCAAATTAAGTGACTTATCCTATGATCCCCTATCCTATCCTATGCCGTGGCCCCAGGAAGATCCCAGAGACTCTCAAGCAAGCATACTAGGATGCCCATCAAGCTGTCTCCAAAGCATGAGACAGCTTCCAGATGCCTTCCACTGTGACAAGAATCTATGTTCACTGTACTTATGTCCATACAGAGCAAAGCAATGGAAAGCCAAGTGAAAAGATCATAGTTGTCAAAATGGTTCATAATAATAGCCAAATGTGATGTAATATCTTGAATAGATACTGTCCACCTCACCTTAACCACCAAAAAAATCTATAAAAGGCATTTTTACATGCTTTTAAGCATTTGAATATAGACAGGATAATGACTAGTATTATGGAATTACTGTTAATATTCCTAGATGTGATAATAATATGGTAATTTTGTAGAAAACTGCCTTAATCTTAGAAGATGCCTGCTGACATATTTAGAGATATAGTATCATACTACCTGCTATTTATTTGCAAAAGGTTCAACTTAATAAAATATGTATTTCTCTATGTATGATGGCAAAATAATAACAGAGGCTGGGGATATATTGAATTCATGTGGCCTGATGTCACAAAAAGCAGAAACCATGTCAACTCAGATAATAAAAACAAAACCCTTTTCAGGCATTCTCCCCTCCCTCCTCAAAAGACATAGTAGGATGAAATTAAACCTTGGCTGGCACTTTGCTACCACTTGTGTGGAGAACTGAGAATATATAGACATTCATGCTTGTAAGCTTCTTCCTTTGTAAGGTAGTAGGAATATTGGGCATCGAGTGAGAATGAGCAATGTTGGCAGTGAGGTAGTGACCAGAAGAAAGTAAGGGAATAGAGTAGAGAGAAAGTAGAGAATTTGTGTCTACCTCTCTGAGAATGGGAGAGCAGATGACATAGAATGAGTAACAGAATCAAGCAAAATTCAGAATGCAGTGAGGCTAGAAGTCATAAATATGTAAGAGAGAAAGCCACCAGCTCAGAGAATTTTCTCCAGTAACACTCAGGCATCTTGAGAGCAACACTAAAAATTCACTCCAGGAATAGGAGTGATGAAACAATGTATATATAAGCTTACTCATAATCAAGATGTGCAGACAAAGAGTATATATTAAATTAACAAGCCCATCAGTGGCTTACCCTCAAGTCATAATAAGAAAACTATGGTACCTCGAAAGGAGATAAGCAAGCAATTCATTACAGAACAAATTGAGATATTATATTACTTCAATTATACTCTTTTGTATATGATTTTTAAACATCAAGGATGAACAGAGTAAATGTTTTAGTTTTTTGAAAATTATCATGAGTGTATAATTCTAAATGTAATATATTTTTAATCAAAATTAATACAGGAACTGTATATTTGTATTTAATCAAATGTGAGGTGTGACTGCAGAGGAATGTGATTGATTTTATTTAATCAGTATCATTTTAATATTAAATAGAATACACAGTACAGATAATTAGTTTAAAAGATGCATTTGTCTTCAGGGCACTTATTAAGTTCAACTGAATACCAAAGAATTTTTGAAAATCCTATTATTCTAAAATACTGAGATATTTCTTGTCTTTATAGTTTCTAACATGTAATCATTTTAAATTGACAATTTAATCCAAATTGTCACAGGACAAAGAAAACCCTTTAGTGGAGAGATTGCTGGAGGTTTGAGGTAAAAATATAATAAGAGCATAGTATTCACATTAAAAGGGTCATTAGTTATTTCAAGACTAAAGCAAAATTAACAGAATTACATGCTATAACTATATAGGAATGTTTATGTTTTTGAAGAATTACTTTTATGTCTATTGTCTCATTTAATCCTCCCCCTAAACCAAGATATTCCACTTCTCAGACTGAGAAACTAAAAATCTGAAAGATTAGATTACTATCCTAGGAAAAATAAGTATTACTAACAGAATCCTACTATAGTATTTCCCTGTCCCAGGCTCCATTTATTCAAACAAGTTCAATAAGAATTATTTCAGGCTTCTTTTTAGCCACATCTCTATTTTTTAGGTGATTTGAAAATCAAATTATTTTAAAACTGGGAAGTATTGAGAGACCACAATATATATCTGTTTTGCCTGAAAGAAGTGGCTTGAATATCAATAAGGGTTAATTTAACATAATAACGTCTAGTACCCTGGTAAATTAGAGTACCCATATAAAACAATTTTAAATAGCTGCCTTCTTTATATACAGTTAGATCTCTGGGATCAAAAAAGAAGTGAGAGAAAGAAAAGCAAGTTAGGGAAAAGGACAATTTTCTTCCTAAAATAGTACACTGACAGGTTTAAGGGCAGAAGTTTTTCTCTCACACTTGCTAATAAAGTGTATCAAGGGCATCTCTACCAAATAGAAAGTAACCAAGTTTGGTTTTGGTGAATTTTACTGTCACATTCCAGATTCATAACTTGTTTACCCTATTACAATTTTGTAGTTCCTAAGTGTGTACGCCAGACATTTGAACACAACACAATTTTTTTAAAGTGAGAATGAAGTAATTTTTATGCTACAAATAATTTTTATAGCCTATGATTACTTCAATGTATGGCAAGTATGTCAGTTAGAAGGATCATTAATTATTTTTTCCAGCAGCACTTTGACATATCTAATTATAACCATCAAAAATAAAATATTTTAGAAGTCACACGTTATAATCTTACTTAGGGTCCCTTGAATAACCACTTCTCACTTAAGCCAAATTTTTAAGCTTGCACCAACATAAATTTAATGGTAAGAATATGTTTAATTGAGACAATTTCATTACCTTTATAATTTTAAGTGCTCACAGAAGTGCCCATTCCTATTATTGGATTGTTTACACATATTTGCAGAGTTTAGTTCAGAAGATTTTGCACAGAAGGGATTGTGAAGCTCCCTCCTTAATGGAGGTATTCCTGTATGCTTGTATCTAGAAAGGAAACATCCTGAGCCTTCGGGGAAAGTACACCTAGTGCAACGGATATTTGGAAAATTAAGGGGCACCAAATGTTTTCAATAAGAATGTTAAAAATTTATCTTTATAGAGATATCCAAGTTTCAAAAATGGATATCTACATATAAAAGCAATCAGCAACAGTGAAACTGTTTCTAATGTTATTTTTATTGTTGTTGTCTTGCCTACTTGACCAGCGAGTGAAATAAAACCATTAGAAATGTTATCCTACTTAGCTAGGTCTCATAAAATCTTCAGAAGCCCATACGGTTGAAGAGAGTTCTTCAATTTATTTTTAACTCTGTTCCATAGTAAAAATATGTGTATATTTACATAATTGTAAAATAATTTCACAAAGACCACCTACCTTATATGCCCTACTCTCTGATATGTTCTATTGTCTTCTCCACTTCTATTCCCTTCTATTTCAGTAATGGCTATTTTTTTCCATTCCTTTTTGAAATGCTGATCTAAATCCCCTAAATAAAATCATGCTTCACTAATTGTTAGGGAATTCAGCATGGAAACTAAAAATGGGTTTAGAACATTGAATTTGGGGAGGGCTTGTATTGCTTGTGCCATCTGCATGTTGTGTGATTTTAGGTAAATTTCTTAAATCTCTCTATGCTTCACTTTCCTCATATGTCTAGTAGGCATGATAACTATAGCTGCTTTCAAGATTAAAAGGGCATCTAACAAATTTAAGTTTCCAATAAATAGTAACTGTCTTATTAACTTTAGAACCTAAAAGACTCTCCTAATTTCCAATGCCTGCCTAGAGCTCAGCAAAAAAGGACTAATCACATTTCCTTCATCTCAAACTGTATTTGTTGCTCATAAATAGATGGAAACAACAGATTTCTTTTTTTTTTTTATGAAATGTATATGTTAGGGCTGTTACAGGACAGAGAAAGAAGGAAAGATGCAGAAAGGGAGAGAAGAGATCAGAGAGACAGCAACACAGAAAAAGGGAGAGGGAGACAAGAGAACCTAAGAAAAAGGAAAGAACAAAGTCTTCCTTGCAATACTCCTCAGTCCTCAAATGGACCACAGGTATCATAACTATGCCTATCATTTTGGAAATGAATGTCCTTTCATTCAAAGAAAATAATTACATTGAGCAAAGGAAGGATGGGAGCTGATATTTAGAGAATGACTCTAGTTTTTGTGTTTTTTTTTAAGGTTTATTTATTTATTTGAGAGAGAGAACGTGTGTACGTCCTCTCATGCTCCCCTGAGTGGGGGGAGGGACAGAATCCTCAAACGGACTTCCTGCTGAGTGCAGAGCCTGATGCAGGACTCAACCCCAGGACCCTGAGATCATGTCCTGAGCTGAAATCAAGAGATGGCCGCTTAACCACTGAATCACCCAGGCACCCATGGCTTTAATTTTTGTTTGAAATATTGCAAAATCCTTAAACATCAGATTCAACTATCTTCAAAATATATTTCAAGAAGAAATGCACATGTCTTACTGATTATTTGTGTCAGATAATTCTTCAGAATTCTTACTTTACATAAAGATAATTAATACCTACCTATTTATGAGTACATACCTATGATTCTGTTTGGGATGTTTGGGATAGGAATATGAGTGCAGTTGGTGGTTTTAAATAAAAAAAAACACCCTCAAAAAACCACATGTTTCAGTGTGGCTTTCTAAAATATGGAAAAAATCACTGTGGGTAGCGAAAGAATATTGATAAAAATATTTAGAATTAAGGCATTAGGCTGCTAAGTTTTCCTTTTCATCAATCTTGGAAAAGACCTCAAATTAAAAAACAAATAAGTTATAATGAAATTTGTTCTTATCCTTTGCCCCTCTAAATATCCACTGATCTCACACCAAAGCATTTTCTAACCAGGTTAAAGTCCAATTCTGCACTCACATTAGAGTAAGATTCAATTGAGTTAAAATTTTACACTGACTGCCAGTCAACCTTATCATGAACTTTCATTATGTGCATGTAATTAATTGGGTCCAACGAACAATATCAGTACTGAGTTATAGACTCTTTTCCCCCGACCATATAATTAGAATATAATTACCCACAGGATATCAGAATGATGCAAAACCTTTCCTCTAAATGCGCCCTCATTAGGAAACAAGTCTCAATGTACATTTATTCAATCAGTGTGAATTAATTAAAATGTTACTGAAATAAAAGAGGGCAGCAATAAAGAGTATCTGACATCTATTAAGAGACTATCACTTGAGATCTGCATGCACAGTTTATATTTAAACCCATTTAGCTCAAGTAGGAACTTGGCCATGTAATGTTATATACATCCAGCATACTAGGAAATCTGAGTAAATGAATCAGTGTGTGTTAGTGTTTTTGAAAAGAACATAATATGTAATGCACACAAAATCTTAAAGGGCCTGAGTAGGATTCTACTTTATTCCTTGATGAGTCCATAAAGATGTTATCATTACACAGGACAAATCATGTTTAACTCCCAAGTATCCAGGAAAGTAGTTGTTCATCCCATACTTTCTATTACAAATCTAGCATCTCTATTTTGCTATGGCTTAGGAGAAATTGATCAGAAAAGCCTAGATTTACCAAAGAATTAATTATGATTCTTTTTAATAAAAAAATAACCTCCATTACTTAAGCTAGCTCAAGGCATTTCAATAGCATATTTTCTTTAGGCAGAATATTCATATCTACCTAAGACTATATTCTTTTTAAGAGGATGCATAATATAATATATTCAGATTATATAAAACATGGAAAAAAACAGTAAATGCATAAAGAAACCAAAGGGGATATGCTGCATATCCCATAAGACGCTGCTGGTTCATGGAAAAAAATTCTTCCTAAAAGCTATTTTTCTTGGTTTCTCTAGTACTTGGCATACTGTCATATGCAATCAAAGATTACTGAATAAACTAACAAATAAATAACCCTAACACAAAGGAATATGTACAAGAACAATATCATAAAGAATAGCAAAAATTTTAAAAAGCTACATGTAATATTTAAAGTAAGATATGCAGAGATCTTCAAGCTTTCTGTTATTATATAATTCCTCAGTTTTAGGTTGTGTAAAACAGTGCTGATAATAAATATTGGGCATTCATTCTTACATATAAACAAGCACCACTTTAAAATGGAAATACCGATGAGCACCAAGTTATATAAGGATATTTACAAATTGCTACTTTTCATATGCTCTTCAGGAACAAACTCTAATAACCAGTTTTTAAATTATTAATTAAAACTTTTTAATTATTAATTAAAATAATTAAATTATTCTTTTAATTTTTTAAAAAAATCTAAATTAATTAATTTTTTAATTATTAACTAAAATGACTCCATAAGATCATTTTTAAATGTTCTGAATGTATGTTATACTTTTACATTCAGGTATTAGACTGGTTTTGATAGAAACCAACATATGAAAGAAATAATGAACTCATTCTAACTAAGAAGGAGATTGTCTCACACAGGTCTGCTTTATTTTTACATAAAATTTTCTGTAGAATTTCAGTGACAAAGACATGTCGCTCTAATTTTTTTCTGAAGATGCTGTGATTTGAGTAACATTAACTAACGGTAAGCATCACATACACAAAAAATACTACTAATAGAATATGAACAAATTTAGAGTTACATTTAGTAGGAAACATCAATTTTCATTTTCTGAGCTAGACTAAGAATGAATATTTATGATACTTTACATAGACTACTGTATTGCTTAAGCTATCTTTTTTAAAAATCAGATTTTGAATATAATTTGATATCCAAAGAAAAATGTCTTGATTATCCTTAGAATTCTGAAATATTTCCTTTAAGCTTTCTACCTGCAGTGCCACTTTATTTTAAAAATTAGGCATTTTACAGTACCATCTATTGGATATTTTATATAACTACAATAACTTAACAATCTCAGGTTTTCTGAAATTTAGTAATGATTATAAAATACTTCAAGTGCCACTCCAGAAACACAATACTCATTAGATGTCCACTAATATTACCTCGTCTTCACATACTTTAGACTCAATTTTATTAGCTTGTAAGAATAAGATTTATTTACCATGTATTATGAATGATTTTTTAAAATAAGCCTCCCTGCCACATACTCATTTTAATTTGTTATATGCTACTCATGTCACTGTCTAATGTATTTTCTTCTTGACTCAAGAGAAAGTAATAACTGATGGGGATAAAAAGAGACATGTAATTGTAATTTATTAATTCAGTAAATATTTGTTGAGCATCTACTATTCATCACACTGAATTAGGTGCTAGAGATAAAGAGATTTACCCTTTTTGTGTGAGTGGTGAGAGTGGAGGCAGCATTGGTCATTGAGCAGAGAAAAGAGCTTCACAAGAAATATTTTAAGTTCAGCTCCTAGTGTGATGTTGAAGCCTCTATGGGATATCCAGAGGAAATTCACAAGGTGAAGCTGAGTATTTGGATCTTGAGGGGTCAGAGAGAACAAGGTTACACAGATGTATTCAAAAGTGGTGGTTGTACTCATGGAATCAAATGAGCTAATTTGTAGAGAGCATAACGACATAAGAATATAGTTAAAAATGGAAAGAGACCCATATTTAAGAATTAAAGGACTAGGAATTTAGCAATATGGATCAAGTGTGGCTAGCAAGGTAGAATAAAACCTAGATGAAACATGTTGGGTGAATGCCACGGTATGAGAACGGAGCCCTTAAAATACTCTCAGTGCTGCAGGGGATTCAAAAAGAGGATTCTTGAAAAGGGGGTCTAGTGGATATTGTTGGTAGCCCAAAGCGGAATCCTTTGTCACCTCGCCAGAGTACCTATCTCTAATTGCTATGAGTGTGGACTGCTGAGAACTCCTAATTGTTCCATTTTCTGAAGAATTATTCTTTATTCCAGGAGTGGCTCTCCAGGGAGCAAGCACCCACTACTCTGGAGGAAGTCACAGCTAATGAATGAGTGATAGGGGTTAGAAAAAGCCAGCCCCTTGTTTTAAGAACAACCCCTTGTCTTCAGGCCCCTTGTCTTATGGCCTTTTATAGGCCATACCCCATGGTATGATTTTATGCCAGAGCTCTCAAAGTTCAGGCCAAGGCTTACATTCTCCCTGTGACCTCTTCCTTGCTTAAAGCCCCTTTTCTTTCCTGCTTCCTCCCTCTCTTGCAGATGGTTTTATAAAGAAACATTCCTACCTCTATAAGTCACAAACAGCTAAATCCCTGGTTCATGCTCTACTCCTTGGAAGTCCAACCAAAGAGTGCTTCTGGATTTGTGATGAATAACAAGAACAGTTTCCCACCCATTTTATAGTCAGGAATTGGAAGAAGTAAGGAAGGAGGAAAGTAAGTTGAGGTAGAAGGAGAAGGAAAATTTGACACAGTGAGTGTACCTTCACAGCTGCACATACTTATGGCTACATTAAGAAGTAGACAAAGACCACATCCGTTTACAAATATAGAAAAATAGCAGAAAGGAACAGCTAAATCTTTAATATGGGTTTAAGGGCAAACATACTACCAAGAGTAGAAACAAAGTAGTTCCAGTACTGGACTCAAATTGTGCTGTCCAGTGCTGTCTAGTGCTATCTAGTGCTATCTATCACAAGCAGGTTAGGTTACACCTTATTTAAGTGTTTCAATTGTAAATCAGTGAGTCGATATATTATTACATATTATGGCAAATGCCATGAAAGGAGAAAAATGGGGAGAGACGCAGAAAGTGCCACAATTTAAGAACTGGAGGGATACAGGCCTTTGTGACTCAAGGATGGTGGAATAATGGTAACTAAATGGAAGAATTCAAGAATAGTTGAGGTTGGGGTGAAATAGGAATATTATAGGGAATAGAAAATGCAGGGTGAGCTGTATTCCTCCAGGACTTGGGTTTCTGTGGGCAAATGAGGCCAAATTGGTTAAAGCTTCTGTGAGTATTAGCAACAGAATTTGAAACAATGTATTTTATCATCTAGACTGGGAGGTGAGGAGTGAGTATGGCAGCCTCAAAAGAACTAAACAATCCTTAGTCTACAAAAAAGGGAAACAGAGTTGAACTAAGGGGAAAAAAAAAGTGAGTCAAAAATCACTGCACTGTGCATGAAATTGGTGTATAGATCAAAAGTTTTAAATGAATCAATTTTTGTTCAGGTTTCAGGTTGAAAGTGGAGAACAGTAAATTATATTTAATAGTAAAACAGAGAAAGGCATGCATATAAATACTTCATGATCACCACCACTTCATCTGGAATCATTAAAACCACAGGTTACCTTTACAAGGTGGAATTTGTCCTTAAATACCTAGTGGTGAAGGGACCTGATTTTTATTGCACTCGAAATTTAAAAGTTAGAAGACAGACAAGATATAAAGTATTTATTTCTACTGTGATATAGTTAGTTCTGAATATATGCCCCTCCCTAACCCCAATCTTCCTCTGGAGGAAACAAGCAGAAATATGAATACAGAGGTTCCCATATTTGGGAGCATTTATGCCAATTTCTGGCAATTGTTTTCTGGCAATTGTGTCTCACCAGATAGAAAAAGTATGATGTCTGACTTGTTTTAATTTGTTTTTCTCAATTATTGATAAGAGTTAAGGTTTTAAGTTACTTTATGGTTATTTGCATTCATTTTACAAAACAAGGCATTTTGTTATGATGCTTATGTTTGCCTTGATTTATGAATTTTGGTCTTTATCATTTTAAAAATAATTTTTGGATTGGTCAAGTCTATCAACATTTTCTTTAATCTTTTCCTTTTAGAAAAAAGGTAAAAGGCAAGAAAAAAATATTCTATAGGCCAAAAATAAACATTCAATCCATGTTTGATTTATTTTGGAAAAGGTATAAAGTGGAGTTTATCTTAATTTAGTTTCCCATATGGCTATGCAGAAATATCAAACCACTGATCTCCATCAGATTTAATAGGTGACCTTCGTCATATACTGCATTACTACATATAATTTACTATGTTATAGATTTTTTACAGGGTCCTTATATTTTCTAGAGGCGCTTACATTATTTTGATCACTGTAACTTTAATAAGCATAATCCTAATATTTGTTAAAAACAGGTACTTCCTGGGATGCCTGAGTGGCTTAGCAGTTGAGCATCTGCCTTTGGCCCAGTGCGTAATCCTGGGGTCCCGGGATTGAGTCCCACTTCAGGCTCCCTGCATGGAGCCTGCTTCTCCCTCTGCCTATGTCTTTCCTCTGTTTCTGTGTCTCTCATAAATAAATAAATAATATATTTCTTTAAAAAACGAGTCCTTCCTTATTGGTATTCTTTATAGTTCTAGGAATTTATATTTGTACATATTTATTCATCCAGGGAAAATGTGGGATCACATTATGTAATATATATATATTACATGGGAATCATACTAAATAGATAAGTGAATTTGAAGAGATGTAGGTTCTTTTTAGCTTAATTTTATTTTCTTCATTATACTTAGACTTTAAAAAAAAATCTTAATTTTTTGTTTAAGGATAGCACCTTATTGCCATTCTCCTTTCACTAAAGGAGATTTTCTTAATCCTCTCTTTCAAATTACTGATTCAGTGTCCTCAAAGTTGATTCTCTCCTATATAGACACTGATATACTTCAGTTTCTGCTAAAATATTATTTTTTTCTCTGCATCTTTTCTTAACCTTGTAGTTATTCCTTTTAAGTCAGTATTTATAAAGTAGATTTTTCTTTAGTATTCTTGATCATGTAAAACAATTGCTATTAACATTTTCTTCTGCTCAATACAATAAATCTTCACGTATGAGACCCATCTAACTTAACTACAATGCTTGTTTCTTTTTCTTGTGGCAGAATTATTACTATTTTATTTTGGCAACAGGTAGACTTCTTTATACTAAAATGCACTTTGGCCATAAGCCATCAGTCTGCATTGACAGTTGTTATAAAAAAGAAAAACCAAAGGAAACAAACACTACTATGATTACAGCAATATTGTTGAGCCGTAGTGCCTTCCCGATACAATTTGGTATGGAAGAAATTAATCTGAGATCTCAGTAACAACAATAACAATAAAAAGTCTTTCCGCTAAATGAATGATTTGTTTTTATGTTGTCAAGACTGTCAAGACTGTATTTCCCCTCTTTTCATATGGATACTAAGAAACTCAGGAACAAATCTGCAAACTACCTCTGTCAATTGTTTTAGAATATTAGTGAATTTTTAAGTCTAATTTGATTTTGGTATAAATTTATTGTTTTAGATTGCTGCTTAGTTATACAAGCTGCTTTTATTGTTATTGGTAATAAATTGTAGAATAATTTAATTCATTAATGGATAATCACATATTCTTACTTTTGAATCAGGTACATAGAGGGTATTCTTTACTTTATTTTATCCTATTTCCTAGATTTTAGCTTTCAAGTATTTTTTATCCTTCTTTAGATAAAGCTCATTTTTGCCTATATGTTTTAGACTTCCATCAGATTTTCAATTAATTAAACTTCCAGTTTATGTCATATCAGGCTTTGTTTTTGCTTTTCCATAAATCATGACAAATTAACAGAGTACAGGTTTGTTTCCTTAAAATAGTGATATAGAAATATTATAGAAATGTATTATCTTTGCAGCTCTATTTAAAAAAAACTAAAAATAATATTTTAGAATCCTAAAAATAACTCTACCATATTCATTTAGGTAGAAACAAATATAATTTGCCACAATATAATTATTTTTTTCTTCTAGATTAGATCTTATTTATAACTATACATATTCTATATTACAGCCTAAGCTACTACAAAGACAGGTTCTTCAGAAACCCCTGAAATCAATCTAACTAAGACAATGTAACAGATAAATGGTTCATCTCACAAGTGTAGATGACGGAGTCATAACTTAGTGATGCAGGTTCCTTTTCCCATTTCTTATACTATGTACATTTAAAATATAAATACATGAATACTCTGCCCAATTAAAATGGATATACACATATTTTATAAACATTATAGGGCTTTAGTGCTTAACTGTGTTCCTCACTGGAATTTGAGTCAGAAAACCATTGGCAAAAAATATAGGAAGGTTCAGAATTTAATTCTACACATTTTTAAAAATAAATAAATAAAAAGCAGCCATCTTTTATGAATAATACCATAAAAATGAGTCTGAGTTAGATTTTCAAAGTATGGAAAAATTAGATTCTTTTTTGCCTATCATTACTATGATGACAATTATGAATTGATCTATAATGAATATTAATTAAATGAATATTAAGTAATGACATTGATGAAACATTTATTGAGCACTGACAATGGGCTTTGTCCCCACTCTTTAGACAAAAAAGAAAATTGCACAGGCACAAACCCATGGTACATTACATAAAGAATTTCAAGAAAATAGATGACTTCAGTAACTGTGGTTAAAGGTTAAAGAGGTAAATGCAAAGAAGGGAAATGATGTTAAATAAAAACTGAAGCTCAGTGCAGCAAGTCACATCCTTAGCCAACTGTTCACACCTCTCCACCAGACTTCTGGGAGCTCTACAACTAGTATAGGAAGTAAGGTTACAGAGCATTCAAAATTCAAATTTCAGAATCACACAGAATTCAAACATTTCCCTCTCTCCTTTAATTGGCTAATGTTTACTACTGAAATTGTCATTATTAACTATTTCTGGTTACAGTTAAGGGATAGATAGAGAGTACAGAAAGAGCCCATAGTAACTGGACTGTGAGGAAAACTCACACACCCATACTTCCACTCTCTAACAGAACTTTTGACATCGCTAAAGAGTAATGACTTGATTAAATACATACTTTAAGGAAAGACTTAACATATTCAATGCTATGCAAGACTTAATCACCATATCTACAATGCATAATTTAGTAGAATTCTTATAATTGTAGAAGAGCAAGCAAAGATTGGAAGAAGAGAAGGTAATATAGACATATGGTTCCCCAAGGGTGTTATATGTAGAGATGTGTGGACTGGTATTTCAGCAACACAACTTTGTCCAAGTTTTCAGTCACAGTAAAGAAGAGAGGTAGTCGGAAAAATGTGAATCAAGTCTAAGAATATGTCTAGAATTTATATTTTCCAAATAGTTTTATTTTCCTTTCTCTCAGCTAATAGCTTCATTCTTGATTTTGTTGAGATTCTTTAAGGTTTATTTAAGGTAATATAGAATATTATAGAATATTATAACAAGAATATTATAACAAGACTATAAAGTATTCTGGGGAGAAGACACCACAATTGGTCCAAAAGGGGCACAATAATGAACATATACTTTATTTTATATCACTTTCTGCCAATAGATACTATTTTGACTGTATATTCTGATAATACTGTATTTGTTGAAATATAAGATAAAATTATCATCTAAAATTAGTTATTTAAGTATTTAATAGTTTATTCTAAAAATTATTTTGGTTTTAGGAAACATTCCAAACATTATGTTCCTGATTTAGAAATATGTTTATAGTGCAGAAAGAACTAAACAACTGTGAAGTGTGATTCATGCAGAGAACAAAATAATACAGTATGAGTGAAAAAGGATACTTTGCAATATCTATTACAGAGTAAACAGGAAAAGTCACTCTTCTTAAAGATGTTCACTGAATAAGAACAAAATAAATAATTGGAAACATGCTAGACGTAAATATTGTTTCAACTAAATTATGTTATCTTCATTTCATAAGATATTATGTGGCCATGAATAACAATGTTCCATAGTATATAGAAACACATACATTTAATGATATTAGTTTAAGTGTAAAAATAAGGTGTCACATGATATATCAAGTTTAGTTACAAAAATGTAAAAAATATGCACCTAAGAATCAAGAGGAAAATTTTAATAGTGCTTCCATTTATATATTAATAACTGCTCTTATATAACTTATTACAAATTTTTAATTTCTTTCTCATTTTTATGTATTTTTTATAAATTTTATTTTATAATAAAAAGTTAAAATTTACTTTTTAAATTCCACATAATATTTAAAATAACAGTAATATTAGGTGACATACACTGAACACTCACTATATGCTGGGCATATTTCTAAGCAATTTTCATGAATTAACTCATTTAATTCCATTTTACAAACTGAGTACAGATGTATGAAATATGAATATGAATAATTTGCCTCATGTCACAAAATCAGTGAAAAGGCCAGGATCCAAATACAGAGAGTATATTATCAAACCTTATCCTAACATGGCTGAGCCGATTTATCCTCCCACCTGCAATAAATGCAGTAAATGAACACTCTAGTTGCTTCCTGTCCTTTCCATAGCTTAGGATTTTTAATTGTCTTAATAATTTTGAGGGGTATATAATGTTATCTAGCAAGATTTAAACATGTATTTTCCTGATGAGTAAAGATGGTGTCATGAATTTATATGTTTATAGGTGATATATATATTTTATTCAAAGGCTATTCAGGTCTTTTGCCTTTTTGGATTGGGTTGTTTGTTACTTATTATTTATTTACATAAATTACTTTTATATTCTGGACACTAGTCATTTGTTACCATTCTGTAACCCTCTGAAGGAAACAACTTGCCCAAAGATCCAGAGTTCATGTGAAACTTAAGTTTTTAGTTTCTATCCTTTCTGGTTATCAGGATCCCAAACTTATTTCTGCTTTCTTTCTTCTAAATTGATCTTCCATATTTCACTTCATTTTTAAAACTTTTCATTGAGCTTTCTGAACCTTTGCTTAAAATAAACAAATGATAATTTTGCTTTCTAAGTCACTGCCACTTTCTCTAGTATGTTTCTAAAAAGAGGTTGCTCATTTTCTCAACTAATACTTGTTCTATAGTTTTTATGGACATCTCTTGGCTTTCCAACCAAATCATCATTCCTGTGGATCCAGAGTAGAATATCTCTCACTCTGTCCTCTCTTGCTGCTGAGACTACTCATTCACTTTACATTTGGCAGCCAAATCCCCACATGTTCTTCAAAATTCAGGCATCATTTCTTCAATAAAGTTTACATTTACTCTTTGAATTACCCTCAGGATGAATTAAGGGTTTGTCCTCTAGAGCCTCTGTAAGTTAATATTTATCTCACTATAATATGTAATCTGCTTGCCTGTTTTAATCAATAGTCCAATTTGTAGGAAATAAGATAAATGTTCTCATCTGAATTTTTAGCTCCAATAACTTGAAAAGACAATGGAAAGAAGAAGAAGGGAAGAAGTAGAGAGAAGATAATAAAACCTAAAAAAATCCAGCATTGCAGATATCGTATATAAGAAAAATGCACATAGTTTATCAGTAATGATCTTAAAATAAAGACATTGTCATTATGGTATGTAAACCATAGGTACTTATCTCTAACATAAACTCCAGTATAGGGGCACATGCATGGCTCAGTCAGTTAAGCATCTGACTCGCAGTTTCAATGCAGGTCATGATCTCAGGGTGGTGAGATCAAGCCCTGCTTCAGGCTCTGTACCCAGTGCAGAGTCTGCTTGGGATTCCTTCCTTCTTTCTCTCCTACCCTGTCTTCTCCTCTCCCTGCTCGCATGTGCACCTTCTTTCTCTCTCTCTCTCTCTCTCTCACACACACACACACAAATAAATAAATAAAATCTTTAAAAAATAAACTCTAATTTAAAGTAATCAACATTATATCATCCCTATATTTTAACTTATTAGCTTTACTAATATATATTGATACAGAAAAGGACTAATCAATCCCTTACTTAGAAAGTAAAAATCTTGCTTTTAAATAGTAATGTACAATAAGCATTCTATGCATGGAGAATACTAAATTAAATCATGGAGCTAAATATAATAAAAATTATTTTTATGAGGATCTGCTTCATTTTACTGTTCAAACATAAAGTTTAAAATGCCACTTCCTCATGAGACATCTCAAGTTCTCTTTTGTTGATAGTGAAAGAATCAATGTAATAAAAGCTTCCTCAAACTGAAGAATCATTATGAAAACATGTATACTCCTAGAGACCCAATTTGACTGATCATAAAAAATATATATATATAAAACCTGGAATGAATGTACGGATGAAACTACAGTTCTAGAGAAGCTGATCAAATTTATAGCTCTATGAGATTACTCTAAGAATCAGAGACTCTATCTAGCCTATTGCATTGATTTCTTTTGATCTAACAAATTTATGTACTATTAAAAATAATTTTAAAATTTCTAATTGAAGCCATTATAATGAAGAGAGATTTATGGAAAGGATAGTAAGAAAGTTATGGATTTGCACATAGAAATAAACAACATAAATACATGCATCATTGTCAAATGTGGCATGCATTTACCTCCGTGCATCCTAAGGATAGAAGACAGAACGTGACAGTAACAGATCCAGGGATCGTGTTTTATCCTAAACACATATATGGAATCTTCTTTTTATTCTTTTAAATATTTTATTTATTTATTCGTGAGAGACACAGAGAGACACGCAGACATAGGCAGAGGATGAAGCAGGTTCCCTACGGGGACCCCGATGGGGACTCGATCCCAGGACCCCAAGATTACGACCTGAGCCAAAGGCAGATGCTCAACCACTGAGCAACCCAGGTGCCCCTTATTTTTATTTTTTAATTTAATTTAAACACAATGCTTGGATCTATTGTATTCAGCCTTTCTGGGGAGAGAGGCTAACATTTATGTGTACATATATGTTAAGGTATAAATAATAAATACATAATATAATAATAATAATAATTAATAATAATAATAATAATAACAACAGTATTTGGACTAATAGGGTCCAAAAGATAATGAATCATGATAAAGAGAACTAAGAGGAATTTCTTTTAGGTAATTAGAACATCTCAAAAAATAAAAAAAAATAAAAAAATAAAACATCTCTAAAAACAGGGTTTTTGTTTTTTTTTTGTTTTTTGTTTGTTTTTGTTTGTTTGTTTTTTTTTTTTTTTGCTGCCATTGTTACAATAAATAAGGAGTCTTACATGAGTTTTAAAATGTCTTTCAATATAGGTTAATGACATAAAAGTAAGTCCGAAGTTAATTAAACCAATTCAATAAGAGACTAAAACAAATGGACCAAGTCTGTCTTTGGTTGGGGGTAAAATTTAGGACATAAAAGAACATAAAAGATGGCTCTCATGCTTATCAGGCCATGTCCTACATAAATTATTACAATTTTTTTGCATTGTGACTTTGAGATTAGATGGCAAAATTTCTGAGTTCAATCTATATAGAGAATCAAGAACATATTTTTAATGGATTCCATTCAAAGGAGTATTCATTTTAACAATCAGTTGGGAAGGATTAACGGCCTTTTTTGAAAATTACTTTGCTTATCAAGAGTCCCCTCTGAATGGGCAGGAATCACTTTACATTTATTTGGAGGTAGGATGAGGGAAGGCCTTCAAGTAGTCTGCCTTTGTAAGCAGTTCTGAATTTTCTTCAATATGGCAGTAAATGGACCATGAATGTCATCATTTTTGCTGGAAGATTTTTCAAAGAAAGCATTATAAGTATGCAAACACAGTCAGAGAAGTAGCTTAATGGAATCTTTAAATTACATAAATGTTAAGCAATATGGCGTTTTGATAATATTCTCAAAACATGCTGGATACCAATTGTAATCCCAGAAAACAGTGATTTCATCTGATGTATAGACAGACTCACTGGTCACCTTTCAGTTTTAATTTCAGAGTAGTTGGTTTTAACCCGTTTTTATGGCAATAGGCACTATCAAGACCAATTATGTGTGGAAGCCCTTTATAGTATATGCTAATGAAAGCATGTCATCAGTGCAAAGAAGGTGCTTACCTTGCTAATCTCCATAACAGGTAAGTACATAGCTACTGAATCATTAACTTAAAGTTAATAACAAGTGTTGGGGAGCAATTGGGAGGCTGAGAAATGTGGTGTACAACTTTTTAAAAGATAAATAACACCTAAAAAGAGGTTCTAAAATATCAAAAGACTGCCGCTAGGGATCTTGACCTTATAGTACTTTATTTAGATGCTTCAACCAGGAGTTAAGCTCCATGTTAAGTTTATATCACTCATTCAATAATCAATTCCTGACTATACAGTCAAGGTAAAGGAAAAAAATCCTCAATAAAAACAGACATCTTAAATTCTTCATTTTGTATTTCCTAGAATGTGATAGAGAATCTTCTATTCATGGCCATCTTGCAGTTTCTGAACCTCACCTGCTCTTCTTCAAGAACATTAGCACAAGCAACGGGACTCATAATTTTTAAGAAGGAAATAGTTGTTGAAAATTTAAAAAAACAAGATGATATCATTTGTGAAAACTAACGATTTTCTTTAAACAGAAGTTAAAATTTTATTATGGGTGATGTGCTGTGGAATTATTCCTGAGATGTCAAGTGAGAGTTCACAAATTAAAAAGTCTTAGACCCCAGAGTAAGCAATTTTGTGGGCAGAACAAGAACTGCATAATTTATTTACAGTAGTAGTTTTTAAATGGTTAATGGGTTTAATAGTAGTATGTGTATTTTCTTCATGATAAGAAGGTAACCTTTAATTTCTACTTAGCAAAGAAGGGGAAATTTTAAAGTAAAATGATTCAGGCTGATTTATTAACATATACAAAACTCCAAAAGCTTTAGAGAGTAGGTTTACTTGCTATAGTAGTTCAAATTATCCTTGATTTCTAGTGTGTAATTGGCATATGAGGGATTGCGTGAATTGATTTAGTTAGAGACTTGCTTACCATGCTGGATAGTTTGGAATTCAAATAGAGAATTACCAAATATGTACTTATTTTAAATATTTTAAAATATTTAAGCAGGAAAATATAATTGCATTTGAGCAAGTGGATCCAGAAAGCAGAATGAAGAATGTATAGAATGGAGGTAATTCAGTAGGATGCCATTAGGACATTCCTGGAGAACAATTTGTGATGGCGACATGTGAGGCGATTACTGTTGAGGTGAAGGAAAGAAAAAGGATTGAGACCATTAGAATAGGTTACTCAGTGATTAATCTGATACTCAAGATGAGGCATCAATGATAATTCCTAGGCTTTTGTGTTGGGACAGCTGTGATATGAATGTTCACATCACCAAGATAAGATAAATAGGATAGGGCCTGTTTTGGGATTTGGAGAAAGGGTGAGAATGATGAGTTCAGTGCACGAGTTCTGGAGTGGTACTCCTTGGGTTCCAATTCTCGTTTGCCACTTCATAGCCATGTGACACAGGAAATTTACTTAACCTCTCTGTTTCTTAGTTTCCTCAGATATAAAATGGAGATAGTTATAATATTTATCTTATGGTGCCACGGTGAGGATTAAATAAATTCACACACATCATTACCAGTAACCCCAACCCATCAAACTCTCTATGTGCTACCCCACTCACTCTCACAACCTGACACTAATAACCTTAATTTCAACAATCTTGGATTCAACTCTAATCCAAAACATATCCTTCCTAACACCAATTATTGTACCTCCCTCTTCATGTCATTACTTCCTGCACCTCCCAGCTTAAACTCCATGGTCACTCCTTATACTCACTCTATTGCATATACTCTCAACTCCATAGCAACTCTCTTTTTAAAATATATTTAGCAAAACAGACTCCTCATGGGTAGGGTATGCCTATTCTAGTCCTAGAGCTAGAATGAAACTGGAGAAATAAGATTGAATGTGACCAAATATATTCATCTAGGCTTACTGGTCTTATTCTAAATTTATGGTGATTAACAGGTGGCTGCTCATTACTCCCTGCAAATCAAATGGTGTTTCCTTGATCCATTAAGCTCACACTTTCCTCAGTGTCTGTTGTGCAACTTCTTCCCAATATTCAAAGGTCTCATACAGTTCATACCACACTTGCTCTCAGCAATGACCTCAGGTAACTAATTCTCTGAGAAAGAGAAGTAAGCATCACATATAATTTTGCTCACTGCTGCCTCCTCAACAGTTACATTGTTCTTTTTAAAATATAAGTCAGGTCTTTCCCTTTTCTGGTCAAAATCCTCTAATGGCTTCCAACCTCACTCAGAATAAAAGCTAAAGATCTTACAGTGGCCTAAATCGCCCTATAGGATATGAAAATTTTATGACATCTTGGACCTTCTCCTCTCTTCTTCTTCTTCCTTCTCACTTACTCTCAGCCACTAATCTCCTTGATGGACTGCAGATAAGACATTTTTGTCCTGACTCTGAGTCTTTTCTTGTCCTTCCTTGGTGACTTGTCTGTGCAGTTCCATCCCTACATAGTCGTGTGGGTAACTCCCACACATTCCTCAACTCTTCATTCAACTATCCCCTTAGACATCTCTTTCTTGACTATCCTTTTCATAACTACAACCCCAACATTCCTTCTCTTCTTTTCCTGCTTCAATTTTGTATGAACCATGTACAAAATAATTTTCTTATTTCATTGTTTATTGCTGGAATGAAAACTCTACAAAAAAAAAAAAAAGATTTAATTTAGCTTTTACCATTTTACCCCACCACCTATAATACTATTTGGCATCAACTAGACACTCAATAAATACTTGATGAATTAATGAATAAATATGCCTAGCACAGTAGCTGGTAGGGTATATGTGCTCTCTATAAATGAGCTACCATTATTACATTAAATAAATATAATAATACATTAGGCATGTAAGACAACATGGCCCTTCAAGTTGCAGCTTTATAGGTTTGCGATTCAAACCTATGGATGAAGGATGCACTGAGTATAAATTAACATGATAATGAAGTCAACGAAATAAATAAGATCCCACTGGGAAGAATGTTAACAGTGAAAAGCTGTGACATATGAGGGTTGAGCAAAGGGATGCACCAACATGGAGCAGGATGAAGTCATGAAAGCCAGGAAAGATAAAAAGGAAGCATCCAGAGAAACAGAAGAAAGCCCAGGAGAGTGTGGTATAATGGAAGTCAGTAAAAAGTAGGCATTCATGAAGGATGAAGTGGTCAATAGTGCCAAATATTTTAGTATAGGTAGTACTAAGGATATGATAAAATAGCAAATGTTGAGATGCAAATCATGATTAAAGCTGTAGGAAGATTTAATGATTGAAAATAAATCTTCAGAATCAAGATTATTTAAAAAAATAATGAGAAGGTTTTGTAAGATTGTTAGAAGACAAGCATATTCATGTAACACATGTTCTTTACCTTTGATTCTCTCCAAGAAAGAAAAGATAGGATAATAAAAAGAATGCATCTCATGCTTGACTTTATCTGACCAGAGGTTGACATAAATGGACCAAGGAAGTAGTCCCCTGGTTCAATGAACTGGATAGGGTTTAACCTTGGCAGCTAGATGGTAGGGTGACATAATGAATTTCTTTCTAGGGTTAAAATCTGAGATCAAGTTTGCATAAAACTAGTAAAATTATGATAATTTTAAACAGAATGTAAATATGTAAAACTTGTACAAGTCCTTTCTCTTTAAGACAACACTATGAAAGAATAAAATAACACCCAAATTCATCTAAAATGTAAAGTATTTTTATGCAGCATTCATTATTTTTAATTAATTTTACTTAGTGCAGGATGTCTAATGAATCTCACATGAAGAAAGGAGATTTAGAATTAGTTATTGCTATCCTCAGCAATGTGGAGGTATTTTCTTTTGCTCTATATTTGTAGTTCAAGAAAATGAAGAGTTTGAAATAATTTTTTAAATAAAGACATTTAAAATACAACCAGTATTTTACAGATAATTACAAAATGAATCACAAGTGGGTGCAAATTGAGTAATTTGATTAATTTCTAGGTTGACCTTTAGAAAAGTATTTGTCTAACATTTCTTAGCTGTTGTATTTTTATTATATCAAGCTAAAGTTCCAGGCACTTAATTTCCATGTCGTTTTAAAAATGCGAACTGCATTTGGATATAAAATAGTTTGTTTTGTAAAACAAGTGTTCACTTTAGAAACAATTTGGATTTCAAAATGTAATATGAATATTACCTTTGAATATTTACTTCTCTTTCTATCAAGGTTTGTTCTTTAGTGGGTTACTTCAGTTATTCATTTACCACGTACATATTTATTTAATCATTTTGCAGGAAGTTAAATTTATTGTTCACTAATAAAAAATAAAATACACCTAATGGCAGTGCATAACTTTCTTCAGCATATGTGTCCTCATTCTAGGTGGCCTCTGACCTAGATAAGAGAACTCAACATTGCAGATATATAATGTGCATCCCCAGCAAAATCACCCATAAGAATAACTTCATTATTCTGGGAAGCGAGATCTATAAAACATGTAAAATGTAGAAGTGTTCTGCCTATATAATTTCTGGTAAGTACAGCCTGACTAAGTGGTAAAGCCTGAGTCAGCTTCAGTTAGAGCATACCTTACTAAAACGTTTATTGTGCCACGAAGAAGAAAAAGGAAATATTGTGGGCAAAGGTGTCTACTCCGCAGTAATGAGGTATTTTAGATCTATAGAGCTCTACCTTGATCAATGGAAAATCAGCCCTGGAAGTATTTAGTGGTATAGCATACCAGTGAGTCATAGAAACCCCAAGTTATAGCAGAATGAAGAGAAGGAAAAACTCACCAGCACTACTGGACAGATTGTGGTGGGTGGCAAAATATGGTCCTTCAAAGGTCCGCAGTCACATTCAGGTTTGAGATGAGAAGCACATTTATTATGCAGCTAGGGAAAGAGAAAGAAGACACTATCATTTGGCATGCTAACAGCAACTATGGAGCAGGTATTTCAACTGAGATAGAGCAAATGCATTAAAAATACATCAAAAACAATTCCAAGAACAATTAAGAGGATCATAAAGGGACTGATGTTACATTTGCCCTTATATATCTACCTTAAATACACCATTTAGCAACTTCTGTGACCCAGCCAACATATTTTCAAATTCTGAGAAATGTTTATATTCAAAATGTACTTTAGATTTTACACCAGTAAAAGCCTGATTTCTTTGACAAATGCAAATTATTGTATCTTCCTTTGCTTATCTGTTAGCATAATCTTGAAACCACTGTGCACTGTGGATGCTTTTTTTTTTTTTTTTGACCCTCCTGTTTTCTCAAAGTCATTCCAAAGTGCACAGCTCAGTATGGGGCATAATTGATCCCATCATTAGTTTTAACTTTGTAATTCAATATGTAAATGCAACCAGAGATTCATCGCAGTAGGAGCAGGATATAAATATAAGAAGATGATTATGATTATAAAAATTTATCTTTATATTGTATTTATCAGCTCTACATTAAGTTAGTGTATAATCACATAATGTGTTATTTACTTTTCAACATGTATGAACCTAAACTGGTATTTTTATCCGTCTTGGCCACAAGTTTAAATTAAGGTTGTTATAGCATAGTACATTAAATAGTGATTTTCATTTAACTGAGGTGGTAGTTATTATTGGAATCATACAAATTTGCTAAAGGCATCTAGGGATTTCTCCCTCTCCTACTTCATATTGATTTAATATAAAATTTAATATAAAATTTTAAGACTTTAGAACAATTATACATGTTAATAAAATAACATGTTTTATTCAAAACAAAAATAGAGCCACAACATGTTTCAGTTGTGAACAAAAGTCACTCCATTTAAGTCATGCCTACATTAATTTCCTTATGGTTATCTTAGTAGGTACTTAATATGGTTACCTTAGTAAGCACTTAATTAGGAATCAAACATAAACACTTAACTAAAGAGTGTTGATTTATTATTGGTGATAGAATTCTATGGAAGGGATTTTTCTGTTGTCTTTCCATCTAAAAGAGCTGTCATTACTAACTTCTTGCCCTGAGCTAAGGCTACTTGGGCTATGATGACTGCACATTAGGCTACATTACATGAAATGAAAGAAACTTCTACATATTCATCCATAGTTATCAGTTGCTTCTCAGTGACATGTAAACTCTTTCTAAACCAGTGGTTTATATCTTCTTATCAGGCACTGCTGATCTCTGTCGAAGGCAAGAGGCATTGAAGATAAAGAAGTTCAAGCCACATGTGAAAAAAGAACTAAATAAGTGGATGTTCTGATTTGGCAAGTGAAAATTTGGTGATGAAATATATCATTGATTTATTGGACTTAGTTTCCTCAGAATAAATCACAGCTCTGGATTATTGGATTTAGACATAGTGGACAATGTACTCCTCAGAAAGGATGGTGAAGTCCTAACTCTTGGCACCTGTGTATGTGAACTTATTTGGAAATAAGATCTCTGTATCAAGATGTGTTCAAGTTCAGATGAAGTTTTACTGGATTAAGAGGAGCCCTGATCCAATGCCTGGTGTTCTCATAAGAAGAGAAAAATCTGGACATAGAGGGACAGAGATGAAGGGAAGAGGGCACATGGCAACAGAGACAGAGATTTGGTGATGCAACTACAAGCCAAGGAACACCAAGGTTTGCTGGCAACCACCAGAAGCTAGGAAGACCCAAGAAAGCTTTGTCCCAGACAGCCTTCAGAGGGACTATGATCCTACTGACATCTTAATTTCAAATTTCTGGCCTCCACAGGTCAAGGAGAATAAACTTCTATTGTTTTAAGCTACTAATTTTTGTGGCATTTTGTTATGGCAGTCCTAGGAAACTTATATCTCAATCATAAAGAAAATGAACCAAACAATAAGTCTTGAACCTCTTCTGTACCAAGGTGTCACAGGAAAAACAACAACAACAACAACAACAACAACAACAACAAACAAACAAAAAGACTTCTGCTTTTTGATCCTGTACAACTTCTTTAAAACTCAGGATACAGATTCCAAGAAGCCTCTAATTTTTAGAGGCAAGTTCTACAATAAAAATCCTCAAAAAAAAAAAAAAAATCCTCATGTGCACAGATTGAGAAAGTACTGATTTTTTTCTCTTGATTGAAGTTCGTGAAGCCTCACATATGGCACTGGAAAGGACAGAGGAGCAGGGCACTCTGACTGCCAGCACTGACCACAGATACGCCATCTGAGGGCCTCAGCCTCTTTCACATCTCCTTCCATATGTTTCCAACAACTTGTAACTGATATGGTAAATGACAACTCCCCTTTCTGTGTAGTTATTTGAGGGTTACCAGATGTAAGAAGAGATGGCCAACATAAAATGAACTTAATGACAGCTTCTTTCTTTCTTTTTCTTTTTTTTTTTTTTTTTAAAGACCTGTTTTCCAGCCAAAAGGAAAGAACTAATGACTCCAATTGAATCACACTTGATGAGCTGAACAGAGTATGTGTATCGGGGGTCACTCTTCAGATTTGGCTTTGAGGATTTCAGAGTATAAGTACCAAATAAAACTAGAATTGGCCTTTTTAGTTTATCTGTCTTGTTGCCTCTATCCCTGAGGTTTGTCCAGGCAGCTGAAAGACAGAATCCTGCAGGACCATGGGCAACGAGCAACGTCTGTAAGAAAGTCAGTAAATAAGATGATCTGATGATCTTCAGTAAAACAGAGACACAGGCTGCAGGAAACATCTCCTACCCAAAAGTCTATATTAACTAATAATGTACAATGATATCTTATACTTTTTTAAAGACTAGAATCTGACAGCTATAAATATATTCGGGTGGCCATCAACACTATGACATTGTATGAAGCCCGAAGTGTCAAAACTGAGGACACCAGGAACTATTGATCATTCTAACCATTCTAAAAGCTGTAAGTCAAATTTGTATAGTAGGTCTAGTTTATTCACCAAAATGCCTAGAGACACTTGAAGAAAAAGTGCAGAACGTGAAAGCAAAGAGTAACTTAAATTTCCCAGTACTATTTATCAAGATTAAAAGTGACTATCATTTGGGGCACCTGGATGATTCAGTCAGTTGAGTGACCAACTCTCAGTGTCTGCTCAGGTCATGACCTCAGGGTCACAGGATCAAGCCGAGTCTCACTTAGAGCCTTCCTTGGGCTCCCTGCTCAAAGCCCAGACTGCTGGAGTTTCTCTCTCTCTCTTTCTCCCTCCGCCTCTGTCCCGCCCCCACTCGTGTTCTACCTCTTTCATAAATAAATAAATAAATAAATTCCTTTTTTAAAAAGGTGAGGATCAGTTTTTGCTGTGAACCCCAAACTGCTCTAAAATCAAGTCTATTAAAAAAAACTGAATATCAAAAAATACAAGCCATATGATAGAATTTAAAAGCTCCTTCCCTCTTTCCCCCCACCACAATCTTAGACTACTGGTAATGTTTTATTTCTTAATCAGATGTCTTCTTTATGAGGTGTTCATTTATGCAAAATTCATTCAGCTCTACCCATAGAATATTTATATTCTCTGCATGTACGTTATTTTCCAATACAATTTTTAAAAAGAAAAAAGTGAACATAATCCGCAATAAAAACAATTTGCTTAAACCTGTCACCATGGCATTTTACAGACAAGCGTATAAGAAAAAGATGCAGCTGAGTCCTTTTCAGTGTCAATAAGATGCTGAAGACTGAAAATTGCCTTAAAGATAACCCAGATCCCAAATCAGCAAAAGTGTAAATGCAAAAATCTTCATCAAGAATAGTAATAAACTAGAGCATTGATGAATCCTGCCTCTTCAATAAAATGGCCAATGGAGTCCCGGAGATAAGAAATCGTTACCTTCTTTTAAGTGTTTTTACTTTCATTCATGGCTGTCTGCATTTTTTAAGAGTAAGGAAGAGAAATCCTTAGGCCATTTTATTATATATACAGAAATTCTCTTTTGTATTAAGAGAATCAATCCTATATCTAGAAAATTCATAAAATATGAACCAGCTTTTCCTGGAAGTGAATTAAACACTTGGAGATAATTTCAGAGTTTATGACAATTTCCAACAGCACCTAATTTACAGCCAGATCTATGTTTATTGGAAAATGCTGTCTCAAGTTAGGATGAAAAAGAAAATATGTGAGAGTATATATGTATGTGAATATGTGTGCGTGTGTGTATATTTACAGGGTGGAGTTGCAAAAAGAGTTGGGGTACTATATTGAGAGGAAAGCACTGGAATCTAACAAGTCAAAGGAGGAAAAAATAGAAAATAAATTTTCATATGTATTTGGATTAAAAGACACAGAAGTCATTCTTCTGAAGAAAAACTAAGTGGCTTGATTTAAAGGAATACTGTTGGCTTATACATTCTTTCGTTTCTAACATTTTGCAATTTCAGGGTGCTGCTTTAATGCAGGCATTTGCTAAAGCATGAAATTGCTATTGGAAAGGCATTGGAAATCTTTAAAAACTACTACTCATAGCCTAGTATTTTAGTAGCCCTACATGATACCAAACATAAATAACTCAGAACCATATTAGGCTTTCTTTTGTCAACTTCAAATGAAATGTATCACCCTCCTATCCTGATGATTCCTACCTCATCAGGGACATTTTACTACAACCAGGAGCAAATTATAATTTGTTTTAAATAGAATGTCAAGAAAATACACTCTCAGCAGAAATAGGCTCATGTAAACAGTGGCATTTTAGGATCAGAGAATATAAGGAAGAGAGAACCAATGAAGATATTTAGCCTGGCTGATTGAATTATAAAACACAAGAAAATGGTTGCATAAGTGCTAGCAGATAGCTCACAGCCTTCTTAAAAGTTTTCTGTTTTTATTTTTTTAAGTGGTTAGATTTGCAACAGGAGATAAAGCTGTTTCCTAAGAGCTTAACTTTATATCTACAGGATAGCAGATTAGTATAATTTCAAAAAGCACAAGTGCTAACTAAAAATGGGGTGTTAAAATGAGTTCTTATCTTTAATATTTGTCTAAACTTACTTGTATACTTGATGCAGATATAGGTATTACAGGATATCTTTTAAAAAAATGGAATTTAGGGCACCTGGGTGGCTCAGTAGTTGAGCGTCTGCCTTTGGCTCAGGGCATGATCCCAAGGTCCTGGGATTGAGTCCTACACTAGGTTCCCCACAGGGAGTCTGCTTCTTCCTCTGCCTATATCTCTGCCCCTCTTTCTCTGTGTCTTTCATGAATAAATAGATAAAATATTTTTTAAAAAACTCAGATTTTGGGATCCCTGGGTGGCGCAGCGGTTTGGCGCCTGCCTTTGGCCCAGGGCGCGATCCTGGAGACCCGGGATCGAATCCCACGTCGGGCTCCCGGTGCATGGAGCCTGCTTCTCCCTCTGCCTGTGTCTCTGCCTCTCTCTCTCTCTCTGTGACTATCATAAATAAATAAAAAAAATTAAAAAAAAAAAAACTCAGATTTTATGATATTCATCTAAATTTAATATTTAACATTAAGAAGACTAGTATAACAGTCATTAAAGTGAACTTATTGAGGACCTCCCCTAACCTCTATACTCTCTTAAGCATTTTAGGTGATTAGGAAAAAAAAAAAAAAAAAAGGCTATTTTTGACCAGGATCTTGATCATATTGTAATCTAAAAGTGTGCACAACTTTGATATGCAGACATGAAACCACTGGAGAGAATTCACTCTTTCCTTCTGGTGTGGAACAAAAGTACAGATAGTATTCAAAAGAAAAAGAGAAATATTCATGTCAAGGAAAATTTAAAGGCAGATACAGAAGTTAATTTGGTTTTGGGGGTGTAGTTAGAATTTAAGGTGGGTATACTCAAGGGTATAGAGTAAGCAAAGTAACAGGTAAGGGGGAAGTATGGCCTTCCCAAGGGAGTGCCAACAGCTCTACACAGCTCCAGCAGGCTGTGTGTAGAAAGGAATAACATAGACGTCATGTGCTTAGGTTTGGTCTGATATTTGAGGAACTGAAAACCAGGTCGGGTAGGAGGAAGTGAGGGCTGCATTTATTATCACAGAACTATTATAGGGTGCTGAAGGTGGCATATGATAACAAACTCATATTTTCAGAAGATGATTCTGGAGGTGGTTTGCAGCCTGCATTATAGGAAAAGTACCTTCTGTTAGGGAGATAAGCCAAGAGATTCTGACTCTAATCTAGTTAAGAGGTGCTAAGAGTTTGCACTTGGGCTGTGAATGATGGATACAAAAACTCAAATCCAAGAGAGATATTTTAAGGAGAAAATGTCAAGGCTCAGTGATAGGTTGAATATATGAGAGAAAGGTGAAAGACAAGAATAAAAGAAATTGACTTCTAACTTTATTTCCAATGACTGCAAGCATGATGATACCATGTCTGATAGAAAAGAGAGAGCTGGAATACTTTCTTTTTGTGAATATAAATAAATCAGCTTAGTCTAGGATTTAGTGAGATTCAAGACCACATGGTTCTGGATGATTTTAGAATGTACAGATGCTATTCTATTCTGACTTAAACTGGGCAACTAGATCCTTCCAGAGGTGAAAGAGAAAGGGCATGAATAATATTCATGGAGTTCCTCTGTGAGCCAGGGTTTGGATTTTTGTGCCCCTATGATATTTTACCTTGTTTTCACTATGATAATAATTGTCAATTACTGAACACTTATTATGTGTAAGGTTTTGCCCTAAACCACCTACATAGATTTTTCTTTTTTACTCATTTAATTCTTATAACAATCTTAAAAGATAGGTGTGGTTAGCTCCATTTTACAAATTAGGAAACTGGGACGCCTGGGTGGCTCAGAGGTTGAGCGTCTAACTTCGGGTCAGGTCATGATTCTGGAGTCCCGAGATCAAGTCCCGTATTGGGCTCCCTTCATGGGGCCTGCTTCTCCCTCTGCCTCAGTCTCTGCCTCTCTCTCTCTGTGTCTCTCATGAATAAATGAAGAAAATCTTAAAAAAAAATTTAGGAAACTGCCCAAAACTTCTTATATACTTGGCCCAAGATTACACAACCACTATTCTTAGTTGTTGGACAGTGAACATATTAAGAATCTGGTCAGGCCGACTTATAAGACTTAACCCATTTCCAAAAGTAATACATAAAAGAAAGCAGTGACATTGGAAAAAAACCTATGAAATGAAGCCACGTTTCATTCTCTTCGTTTCCCTCTGCAATCTATTCCCCACACATTCCATTCAGATAGGTCTTCCTAAATCTCAGCATTGCTGGTGCCACAGCCCATCTCTTTCACAACTTCTGCTAGATACTTGCTATATTAATAGAACCTTCTGCGAAGTATGAAGACATAAGAAAGTAGATTCAGTCTGTTTAGGCAATCAGTAGTAGTAGGTAAGTACTGGGATGGAGAACAGATCAGTTTATACTAAAGTATTCATATAATGGTTTAAGAAGAAACTATATATTATACTAAATCGATAAATATTCTGAGGTAAATGTATTCCATCTAACCTAGGTACAAAATCATTAAATTAATAAATGTGTTCTTAAAATAGCTACAGTTAATAAACCAAAAGTGCATAGAGGATGAATTTATTTTTGAGAGAACTACATATTTTTCTGGATATACAAGAACTTCTTTAAAAAAATTATGCAAGTCTTGTTTCATGAACCAAAAACCCATAGGACTTCTATAGATCATGGTTTGCGAAAAATAAGGCTGAAGCTCACCAGAAAGCTCTGAACTTTGCAGAGCTTAGTAAGAGGGTATCCTTTTTTTTTTTTTTTAACTCTTCCTTAAACCCCTCAGTGCTCCTTTGTTTCCTAAGCAGAACTAAAAGATTTAAAGACATTTATAGTTTATATTGTGCTCTGCCATAGTAACAAATAAAATCATCTTCATGTATACATTGAACTTTACTTAAGAATGTGAGGGTCATGTTGTCTGAATTGATTTGGGTGTGAAATATTGAAATTTTTTAAAGTACAGTTTATTCAGAGGTAACACCCTGTTTCCTACCAAAGAAAGGCCCAATTTCTTTTGAAATTGGTGGTGGAGCAGAAGGAGAAGGACAGGGAGACTTCGTGCTGAGTGAGATTCATGATCTGAACCAAAACCAAGAGTCTGATGCTTAAACAACTGAGCCACCTGGTGCCCCAGGAAGGCCCAATTTCTTTCAAGGTTGAGGCTAAGATTAAGATCAAATGTAAATGTACAACTGCTAAGTGGTCAAGGTAGCAATGCAGATTTATGGTATCACACATAGAGGATCATTAAAATATAAGAAAGAAAACTAGGAAAACAAGATGGAATATAAAACAAAAAAAGAATTTCAAGATTCCTTAAATATCAATAACATTCCTAGCAATGATAACTTCAAGTATAGTCATTTCCATAGAATGGAAAAGGCAAAAAACACACTTCGTGGAGATTTAAAAAAGGAAGAGATCAGTCAAATAAAATTCTAGGGGTGGCTCAGTCAGTTAAGCATCGCCTTCAGCTCAGGTCATGATCCCTAGGTCCTAGGATTGAGCCCCACGTTAGGCTCTATACTTTGTGGGGAGCCTTCTACTCTCTATGCTTGCTTCCCGCTCTGCCTGCCACTCTGCCTGCTTGTGCTCATGCTCTCTTTCTCTCATAAATAAAATATTTAAAAAAAGAAAATTCTAAAAGCTCAAAAGCTTTTGTATTAGGAGAGGTAGCAATGCATATTAAGAGTATTCAAAATGAATACACATTTGGGACACCTGGGTGGCTCAGTAGTTGAGCATCTGTGTTTGATTCAAGGGGTGATCCCAGGTCTTGGGATCAAGTCCTGCGTCAGGCTTCTCATAGGGAGAAGAAGCCTCTGCCTATGTCTCTGCCTTTCTCTGTATGTCTCTCAGGAATAAATATATAAAATCTTTTTAAAAAACAAGTACACATTTAAAACACATTTATTTTTTGAGAAATAAAAAAAGAAAAGAAAAATAATAAAGCTAAGACATTACATTTGAAATTTTTGAAGAACCGGAAAATAATTTGAAATAACAAAGAAGAAATAAATTCTGATAGTCTTCAAATTCAGCTTATGCTAAAGTAAAGACAGAACTAATTAAAGATGCACTATATGAAAAATAAGGGAAACAGGCTTTTACAAGATCTGAAACAAAAACTTATTTTTTTTTAGATGTTTATGGTATCACACATAAGAGGATCATTAAAATGTAAGAAAGAAGACTAGGAAAACAAGATGGAATATAAAACAAGAAAATAATTTCAAGATTCCTTAAATATCAATAACAGATTCCTAGCAATGGTAACTTCAAGGATTCTTTATAGATGTTTAGCAAAAATACATATTTTTATAGATGTTTAGCAAAAAAAAAAAACAGACTAATATAATGTGCACAAAGTTTCTAAAAAATTAAATAGTTGTGGTCTTCCTAAAACTGAGGACTCAACATGTTTAAGTAATCCATATGTGTAATTTAAATCATTGTTAGACATTTTATTATAACAACCAAACACTTCAAAAAATAAAACAGTTTTTCATAATTGAGGAAATTTCAAATGTAAATGTAATTTAACCAAGAAGTAGCTGAAAATGATTGAATAAAATGTGTTCATTTAAAAAAATATGTAATCGTATTTTTGAAATGCAAGTCATAGTTTGTTTTTCTCATTATTCTGTGTGTATGTATATGTGTGTTTAAGTAAAATTGTAAATGGTTTATGCGGAATGGGGTTGAGGGGCACTACAGAAAAACTTACTTAACTGAAACACTGCTCCCTACTGTTTTGATTCCACAAAAGCAAGAACAATTTCTCCTATAACAAGAGTGCTGACACACTAGCTGGAAAAATAAAACAAAATTAATGTGTGTGTGTGTGTGTGTGTGTAAGGGGAAACAATCCCCTAAATATTTTTGTACTATATTGTAAAAATGGCATTGTAATTAACTAATTAACTTCCAGAAGTTAAACACAAATAACTAGCATTACCATCTAAGAACTGCATTTATTCCAGAAGTTATTTGAACCAGGCATTGATAATTTTGCAAACTAAGCAAAGTGCTAAAATTTCCCAGAAAAGACCTATTCATCTCTTCTTTCTCAATTGTCAACATCACCATAAAGACTACAGTTTACATCTATAAACACTATATGTAAATACCATATGTAAAACCTTACCCCTCAACTTATGACAAAAGTGAACAAGCAAAGCAACAACATGTCATGAAGAAGGGCAAAATAAGTCCTTAGAAGCATCAAGAACTAAAATATGGACCCACTTGCATGTCCACCTAATCATGTGGTCAATAATAATTTGCTCTGTTTCTCTTGGTCATAGTGTCTTCACTATATAATTAAGTCTTTGGATCACATTATTCATCCAAATAATTTTGTGATTAAAATAAATTTACAACATATAAAATAGAAATTTCTTCCAAAATAGCATTAGGGATAGAGGGAGAGTTGAATTCTACTCAGAATGTGTCCCATGCATGTCACCCACCCCTAGCCATGGCTTCTCATCACCTTCCTGATAACTCCTAGAGCTCCGTGGAACATAAGTGGAATTTGCATGATGGTATAATCTCTAAGGCTGTCACTAGCTCTAAAAGTCTGGATTCTGTGAAGACAGATCTGACTCTAGCTCTTATCCCTTTGAGAGATACATGGTTTTATGCTGATGTAGTCTAAAATTCAGGATGATCATCCAGGGTAAAACTCTTGTAGAGTATGGGATACACAGTCTCCATTGTGCGTGAATGCTAGAGATTTGTTTTCCGATGTTACTCACTGTGATCTGACACCAAACACAATGCAGTCCTGTCAGGCCCTGGTAACATTTAACCGTTTTGTGGCACTTATCACATTTGGTTGGGCAGTTACCTTCAACCCAGTAATGATGCATGACCTAAAATAAAATAAGAGCATTGTGATAAGAAGAAGCATCCATAAACACCACCCTAAGAAAGCAAGCAGAACCACACACTTACATCAGTGTTCTTCTTGGACTTCACATAAGTCTTGATGCAAGAAGGAGGCGCTCTAGCCACACAGCGCTCATGGACTGTGTACTTGCAAACTGAAAAGAAACATGTACACACATTCAGAGCTAATCCTGGGCCTGATTGCAATTTTATAGGGAAAGAATGACATTAACAGAACCTCATTTCATATCCACTGGTCCCTAATCAATCCAATCAGCTACATCAAGAAAAAGTCTAAGTTGACTGTTTTTACCATGGAATACAAAAGGCCAATTAGTACAGGAAATATTATGCATGTGAAAAACCAAGACTCTTCTATCATGGCATAGCAGGAAATGCTTAATTAAATCAGGCCTCACTCAAATTTTTCACAATAATTCCCAGATGACAGAAATATTAAAGACAAATTGATGACTGCCAAATGGCTTGGTATCATTTGCTAGAAGGAAGAAATCTATATTTTACAAAGTATAGGCATGAGAGCAGCTGGAGGGCATGGAAATAAAAGCCCACGAGTTTATGCTATTTTCTCTATTGATTTATCTAAACCTTAAATGGCTGATTAGTCCATTTCCAGAGAGTAGATTTCATCATGCATGCCAGGCCTTCAGTATAAGTTTATCCCCCATTTTGCCATCATGGTACTGTTTGTCCAAAAGGAACAGCCTTTTCTGAAAGACTTCTAAATGTATAAATATACATAAATCAAAAACTAAAGAAAAAATGATCATGTAGCCTTCTCAATAAAACAAAAACAAACCACACTATAGAAATAGAATGAAAAATACTAAATCCACATACTATTCATATTGTAAAACTGTTCCAAAATATCCACATTTATAATTTCCTTTAGTGACACTGAGAAAGAAATCATACTTTTTCTTCTTTTCCATATTGGTGATAATATCGAGTATTGCATTTGTCACACTTGTCAGTTAAAATTTGTGAGCAAAATTCTCACACTCTATATGACATCATTCACATTATTTGAGTTATCATTTTGTTTCATATGCTCCTATCAATAGAATCTACCATGAAAAAATCCTTTATCTTAAAAACAACAAAACTTTAAAAACAAGTTACTTCTTTTATATGTAAAGAATGTTCTAGCATAACTAGCCTTTCAAATGTGGCCACCAGAAACTGCTCTCTGAATTGACATATTGTGATTTCATATAACTTTATTAATGTCACCTAACCATGGTTAATTAATATCACTAAAACATGGTTTTAATGTCAAATAATACATCTGAAAGGAATTGAAATCTCAGATATACTTCCAAAGAAGCTGCTACCTAAAAATAATATCAAAAAACTATATACTATATGGAAGCCATGTAAGAAATTCGATTTAATACAAATGCACAAAAATGGGATGTGTCTAATAAATGATAGTTTCAGTAACTCCACACATAGCAGAAAAGGTGATGAGAGGACAAATTGCTGGGCGAAGAGAATGTCCTACTTTAGTGAGGAGGTCACAATATCCCCTCTGCTTTAACAAGGGCATTAGAGAATGTAAGATTTCTCAGGCATAAATCTTGTTTATTTAAAAATACTTTAGTGATTTCTATAAATTAGTTGTTACATAACCTAGCAGAAATTTCTAGGGGGCAGTATTCACTCAACAGAATACAAAGAAAATTGCAAAGATAAGTGTACTTAAGTCAAAATAATGGTCACAACTCATGAGCAATCTTTTGGGTTCCAATATCCACTAATCTTATAAGAAGGCTTTCCTCATGATAGCATTAAAAATCATGTAGCTGAGGTGTAAGATTAGTTTGTATTCTTAATCTGAATGCAAATTAATAATCCTTAATTCAATGGTTTCTTAAAAGACCTAGAAGAATTGGCTCATTATAGAAAGACAATGTGAATAAAGTACTTGAAGAGGAAAGAAGAAATATGAGTAAGATATAAATATAAGAAACTGGTGGCAATTTTCATAATAATTCCAGAAAAAAATGAGGCTCATATGACAATGGACACTATAATAGAAAGAAAATGGCTAATGAATTGGAAAATGTCCCTAGCTTTGTTCCAAGGGGAGGGTTTCCTAAAACTGAAGAAAGTTAAAGCTAGAGTGACCTAAACATTTAGGAACATACTGCAGGGAAACATAAATTCTAGGTACAGGAAGGGTCAGAATGATTTCTTAGGTCTCCATCTACAAATAGGACTATTCCATGAAATCAACCTTTTCCCACTGGAGGTGATGACATCCAGACAAAGCGAGTGTACTCACAGGAACAGCAGAGGCCCTGCTTCCCCACGCCGATCAGCATGTTCAGGCAAAGATTGCAGTAGGCAGGTTTGTTAAAGTGCTTGAGTCGCCACACATGCTGTCCATCATCTTTCACGTTCTGCACAGGACGTAAGAGAAACAGATTTCACTTAATGAAATAAACAGTGGAATATGCAAGTGCCAATAAAACTCAGAGCTGGACTGAGGCATTTGAAGACAATCTGTTATTTCATCCCTGACTTTCTCCAAGATCGCCAAAGAGTCTAGAAAAACACATGTGCTCTAGTGGAATGAGATCCTGCTAACAAATCTCGGATACTATAGCAACGCATGCATTCTTGTCTAATGTCAACAGTCCAACAGCATGTCCCAAACCATCATCATGACCTGCCAAACTGAGCACTCCCTAAGAATGGGGGCATGTCTGCCTCCCCTTTGAATATTTTATCCTTAGCACAATTCCAGAAGCAAATAAATGAATAAAGAGAGAGAAAACACTCTTCAGTGGAAAAGCCCGACAAATAAAAAGTTGGAAAGGATATTAACCCTTGCTTAGTAGTAGGAATGTGCAAATTTCATGATGGTGGGGTCTTAAAGGAGGCAGAGAAATGGGACCAAATGGCATGGGAAAGAACAATACTTAAAAGTAAGTTATTGGCGATATTTTAAGACATCAGTTGGGGATTACTTACAGCTTATAATTTACAATGGTATATTTTTGTAGGTCACAAATTGCAAGTTTTAAAAGATAAACTTTTTAGGGATCTAATTATATTATCATGTTACTTGTTCCTCTTTTGTAAAATGTGATTTTAATCTCATAGAAAGGTGCTAAAATATTAGAACTGTATCACTGTATTTACTTATAACAATTACTATGGTTATTTGCTGCAATAAAACCTTAGGTTTAAATTAATTCACGTTTTAGCATAGCAACTATAATTATGATTTATTTTTCTAAGTAAAACTATATAATATCATAATAGCTACTTCTCTAATAGGTATTTAATTACATCTATATTGTTCAGATTGAAGTAAAATGAAATAATATGATGCTCATGAGTCTCTTGAATTCCTTGCAAGAAGGTCAAGATACTAAATGAAGTTATTATATATCATTTTCTGCATTAACATGTAGCCCTTGTATACCATCACCAAGCTGTATCAAACTCAGATTAATTGAGACATCACTTACTCTATAGAAACCATTATAGGGCGTGATTTTTCAAGTTAGCCTAGTTGTCATATTTTTCAGAATACATTCACCTAATAAAACTGTTTGATCACCTACTGTGTGCTGAGACACTAATACAATTTCTGTAGTAGTGGGACAGCATAAACATGTCCAGATAATTTAATTTCCCTTCATACTAAAATATTAATAATAATGCATCCTGGCCAGCTTTTCCTATTTCTAGTCAAGAGATAAAACACCAAATCTGAAGTACTTGATTAAATCCATAGTAACTAATTCTTACATTAGAACTAGAAATGTCAAATTTGCATCATAATATGAAACATTAATGAAAATGCTTCCTGGGACATAATTCTCCATGGGTGTCTTGAATTTCTGCACATTTTGTAAGCACAAGAACTGTCATTTTTTCCAGGCTATCTTTTCAAAGATATTTGAAAAACAAACAGCCTTGAGCAATAGAGATGTACCTCCCTCCAGAGGAGAGGACAGGTTTACTTACTGTCTGGCATAATAAAAATAAACTCTCCTTTCTAGGAAAAAGTTAAGCAGGTTTCTTTACTGCACATTATAAGAGAGTTAATTTCTCAAAGCCAAGGGTTTCAAGCTCTGATGCTGTGCACAGTGATTCTTTGGGCAATACTCCTGATCATCCTTGTGAGACTCTATATACCAGGAGAACCGGCTCAGACATGCAGCTCCTACATCTTACTTTGCTATAAATAAAGAAGTCCTTTGCTTCTGTCCTAGGTGTCTCCTGTCCTCTGCCATTACTCATGAAATGTTAGCAAGCAAGCTTGTTATCTTACAAGTAGGGTGACTCTCAGACTCTTCACAGTTCTTGACAATGCTCAGATTTTTTTTTTTTTTTTTTTTTTTGGATGAAAGACTAACAAGCTCTCAACAAAAGCAGTTATGTAGAGAGTGTCATGGAGAGGACATCAGAAGACAGTGGTGTTTCAATTTTCTTCCACAACTTAAGAAATAGGTTTTATAGTAATTTCTGAATCCATTTCTGGTTTGTTTGAATCACAAGATTTCTAATATCATTATTATGTGAATGGACCGTTTTACATATTTGTTTAGCATTGCTCTATTTTTCAAACTGCCAATATTTTAAAATTTCTATTCCTTCGGCTAAAAATAAAACATCCTGAGTGAAAAGTTTAAGTAATGGGGTTGTCAATTTAACATACAGATAGGGAGATAGATATAATATATAGATACAGGTAGGTAAAATCAGCTTAAACTAACATTCCTAAGTGAAAAGAGGGAAGGGAAAAAATCTAATTTTCATATGTATTACTGTTCTTATAATCCTTGTCATTTTATTTTTAAATGAGTGTCCATTACATGTGAATAAGCCTCATCCTGTTGAAGAGCACATATGGACTAAGTTAGCTGGCATTTTCCTTATCAAAAAATAAACAAGTCGGAACGTGGGTGTTCTGTCAATCAGAACACTTAGCCATGTTACAGGCTGCAACTGAAGTACAAATCCATTACCCAGACATAAAATACTTTACCAAAAAACAAATTAAATAGCTTTATAGCTCTTAACCGGATACATTGCCAAAATATGCAAAGGATGAAATATGTATGTGACTTCGAGAGAAGAAATTGAAACCAGGAGCCAACTATTTCTCAGCAGTGCAAATTATACCCCAGCTCTCTGTATTTTCATGTCTTGTCTTGTTTGTCTTATTTAGATGGTAAACTTAGTGGGGGGTGGGGAGAATCTGTCCCTTACTATATTCTATCAGCCAGTAAAGCGTATTCCTATTAGTACTTCTACTGCAAATAAATATTTATTGCCATCAAAAGGAATTCATTTTTTTAAACAAGAAATGATGAAGAAATCCAGAAGGTTTGATTCTTGGCCTACTATGAAAATGTGGATAAGACATTTCACCTCTCTTCTTATTTTCCTCTCTAATAAAATGAAAGCACCCACTTTCCCCTCCCAGGCCATGGTGTGAGGTTTCATTATACAATACCTGTGAAGTCAATTTAGCTCCTCAGAAGACTGGTGTTATATAAACAGCAAATATGATTACCATCATTGGGTTGAGTTGTGTAACATCCCAACATTTCGGCCAAGGTTTGAGAAGAGTGTTTGCAGGTTTACTATACTTTGTTTCTTAAAAATTTTGTTCTCACTTTATCATTATTACTAGACATCACTCTTAGTAGAAATTTATTCCTGGTATTAGTAAAACACTATGTTTCAAATTTAAAGCAGTTCTGTTCTGCGAACCAATTACGACAGGGAAGTACTTTATGAAACGTAGGCAAGTTCGCGCGGAGAAGAAGCTCCAGGTTCTTCCTCCCTTTTATTCCCCTAGAAGTCAAAAGGAGGTTTCGAAGGCAAGAATGCCTTTTGGAACTTTTTGGAACCTACTTCGTTATCCTAGTAATTTCTAAAGTTTTAGTTTTTCCCTAAATGCATCCAAGATCACAGATCATGTTCAAGTGAACTAGAGCTATTATAAATAATGTCATTTTTTCAAAAGACCTCAAGGAAAAATTTCACTAATGTCATGGCCAAAATGCTCTTAATGCCCATACTTGGCCACATCCCTGTTTCAACTGACTTCACTTAAAACACATTTAAGGGCTAATGTTTCAAATTAATTCCAACACATTAAATAATAAGGACCATTAAATCACCTTACTTTTCTGCTCAAGGTCTCTAAAAAATTACAACAATGTGAAAGAAACTGCTCTTTTAGACAGAAAGATGAGCCACATCAGGTCTAGGCAAAGAGAATACACAGAGACATTTTAAAATTCTGAGTGCAGTTGTAATCAATGGCGTATCTCCAGACTTTCTGAAGTTAGGCTCAGGCCCTGCCATTCTTGGGTTCAAATGCAAACTCAACAGCATGGCACATCACATAGTCATTTTCCTGGAATGACCCAACCTGGAATCTCAAGAATTGTTGCATTTATCCAGCTTCCTAATTTCTTTCTAGATTGAGCAATATATAAACAGCAAAACAACATCTCAACAAAATTAAATTTTAAAAAATAGAGTGTGAAACATTAGTCTTCCAAATATAGCTTAGTCTATTAAGAATGCATCATCTTCAGCTCTCCATTATACTCAGAAATTTCATCAGGAAATAGATTCCATCAGAAATCAGGAGGCATACCAAAAGATTACTTTTACTTTGCTGAGTCAGGTGAAAAAAAATATGTCCTGAAACATTTTGATCAACAGCAAAGTTTAAATTACATATAGTGTTTAAAGTCTAGGAATCTGAGAGCACATATAGAGAAATCAAAACATATATCCATTCAAAAACCATACATGCCAGATGTGGGGACTACAATCTAAGATTAAGAAGCTAAGGTATTCTTATATTAAGCCAAGCTCCTACTAAAATGTGTATTTCTGTTTTTATGATAATATGAATTCAGGAATTTTCCTGGAAAAATCTAATAATGATCCAAGATTACAAATACTAGGAATTGGGACATTATTAATTATCTTGTTCATCTAAGAAAAGGAATGGCTAAACCAATATTAGAAAAGGAAAAGGATATTCTTGCCTAGCTTCTTCCTGTGTGTCCAGAGAGGATGACTGGCTAGCACAAAATGACCTACTTAGTTTATAACAGAGCCAAGGTAAAGATACCGACTTGATGAAGTTCACTGCTACCGTACTATCTCTTCATTCATCTACATGTCTTGCTGGGGTTGTCTAAGTGAGTGAAATAAAGGGTACTAGATTCCTTTCTCCTAAATGACTAAAAATAAATTGAAACTCTTTCTGTTTGTAATAGGATTAGTGACAGAATAAATTAGAAGTCAGAAAACTATGGCCCTTGGGTCAAAGTGGGCAACCTACTTTTGTAAATAAAGTTTTATTGGACCACAGCCTTGTTCTTTCCTTTATTTAGTGTCTGTGATTCCTTTTGTGCCACCATAACAGTGGAATTGAGCAGTTGCAATAAAGACCTTACGGTTCACAAAGCCTAACTTACTCACTCTCTGTTCCTTTATAGAGACTACTAATTACTAAAGCAGAGTTTAGTGCTAGATATAATTACTTTAAAATGAAATATTTTCATTCAAAATTGAATTTAATTTTTCAGTGACATGAAAGGAAGAATAAGTCTCCTGTATAAATGACTATGCCTCAGGTATGATCAAAATCACAAGTGCCATCCAAACTCTCAGTATTCCTTAGATGTAAGACAGTGTACCATTTCATGTTGGGTATGCTAAGTTTGATAGACTTCTTATAAGAGAAATGAAATGACTCTTATTCTCTAGCATTTGATATAGAATCAGGTTCTGATAAACTACATTTCCGATTTTGGTGCCAAAACAGATAACATTTAAAATAGAATAGCTCTTAAAATTCTGTTGATAGAGAAAAATAAACTACACTGAAATCACAACCATTCTGCTTTGTTTTAGAAGTAAGGATTACTCTCTCAGGACAATGTTCTTATCTGTGTAATTTGGCTGGTACACCATAGTCACTTTCAAATACACCATGGTATTTAACTTGCACTATCAATTAGAATCTACTCCCTGAGCTCATAATTGACAGAAGACAAGAATATATAGGACAACATAACAAGATAGGCTGCACAATAAATGGCTGGATTCAACCTAAAGCTTCTAGATTTCCAATTTGATTAGCAAAAATGGGGTGGGGAGGGTTGGGGGGATTGAGGGGGGAATGGCATCATGAATCAAATTCTCTACAGGTAATAACATAACACATTAACTGCCTACAGAAAAGGAAATAAATCTCAATTACTAAAAAAAGGCCCTCATCACTCAGTTGTCATTGTGTCATTCTTGCTTTGTAAAACACTTTCCATGCCTTGGAATTAAAAATCTGTTTCTAACAAATAAATGCTCTGTTTTGTGATCATAATTACATGGCTTATACATTTTATTAAAAGACAATTGCAATGATTATTGGCTTATTCTTAAAAAAAAAAAAAAAGCAGAGGAAAGGGATTTAACTCTGAATTCTTCACAAGGGAAAAAAAAAATCCCATCTCATAGTTCAGCTGATCTGTAAATGTTAAACGATGTCGCCCTGCCATCTAGTGGCCTTCTCTGGGAAACACAGCTTCAAAACTACTGGTTACTACTTTGAAACCCTGAATTGATTTTTCCTGTTAAGCCCAAAAGCAATCTCGTATCACTAAAAACACAAACTGTAAATTTAAGAATATTTATAAAGTAAATTAGATATATTTACTATAAATCCATGACAAACACGTAAATTTATGACAGAGAATTCTCAGTCAGTTGAAATAGTTACTACTACACCAGAAACTGATGAGGTATTGTTTCTTTAAGAGTTTGAATTAAATCCGTAAAGATCGGTGGAATATATTTACCCATGCTATTTTCATAACTTTACAAATACCTACATTTATTAATTTAATTATTTTAAAAATCTAAACAATAGCTTCGAAAGATGAACATCATTTCAAAATCTTTCTGTAATATTTTAAATACAGATGACTGAGTCTTCACTTCTGCGTTTTGCTGTCTAGCACCCCAACTACCAAATTGTTTACTTACTCATTCCCGCATATTCTTTCACACTAAAATTCCCACAAATATTTAGAATAAGCACACCTTTAGCTTTAAAAATATAAAATTCTCTTTGAGAGAACTATTATCAGAACCTCCTTGATGAACATTTGACAGCTTTTTCTGTTTAGAGTGTACATGGAACCTTAAAATGTTAACATTTTCTTTATGTTTTGTCTTGACTGACTTACATATACTTTTATCAGAAGGTGTATTAAACAATTAAACATTAAATATTTATAAAAATTAAATATTTATAATATAGAGATATATAACAGATTATTACAAAAGATAACAGGTTACATATAGTATGAGAACATCATATGCAAGGAAATGCTGCTTCATTTATTTTCAAAATGTAGAAATATACATCTATTAACAATAAGATCTATATTATCTTTGTTTTAATATTTACTTGAAGGAACCATCCTGTATATCATCTACTAGTAATTTTTCTCCTCCTTCCTCTGGCCATGTCTAAAATCCTACGCGCCTCATGAAGGGTAAGATTAATATGGATGGAAAAGGATTTGAAGATTCAGGTGAAAAAGAAACAAATGTTACTTTCCTGAAGCCCACTTATATATTCTCAAACTCATATGTAAATATGTACAAACATATTTGTATATAGTCTCACATGTTTTACAAACACAGACTGCAAGATTTCTTGAGGGCTTTTAAAAATCTGGTCTCTTAAGTAATTGTGGTATAGTCTTGAATCTGCAAAATTGCTATCTCTGGTAACAAGAAGTATGAAAAGTATTGGAGTCAGCAGCAAAGAGGTGGACATTATATTCTTGCATCTCAAAATTCTAAATATTGTAGGTGTGCTTTCCATCAGTAATGCTCTTTGAATCTTAGTATACATTTTACTGCATGGATGTTATGGTTAATTCTTGTTCATTAAGGCTAAATACAAAAATTCAGTAGTGACTCACTGAGTTTGAAATTAACAATTACTGAAATTTACATCAAGGCTGAGCAGCAAGATTTGGTTTCTTTTTATTTTATTTTATTTTATTTTATTTTATTTTATTTTGTTTATTCATGAGAGACACAGAGAGAGTGGCAGAGACACAGGCAGATGGAGAAGCAGACTCCATGCAGGAAGCCCAATGCGGGACTCGATCCCAGAACTCCAGGATCACGCCCTGAACTGAAGGCAGACGCTCAACTGTTGAGCCACCCAGGCGTCTGAAGATTTGGTTTCAAAGTCACTCATATATATTCTAAACTTAGGTTAATTTCTTTTCCCCAAACCACTATTTAATTACCACTGGAGGCACTGATACAAGAAAACTCTTGACAAGCTAGAATGTAAGGCTAGCTGACTTGATATGTAAGAAAAAATTATGTGTCATTTATATATAGTATATATATATATATTCTCAAATACCTCAATATATAATCGGCTTCTCCAAGTACTGGTTATCAATAAAACAGATTTTTTTTCATGGGGAGGGTGATTATGGAATGAGATGAAGTACCACAAGAGGCACAGAATACAATAATATTAGGGAGTTTCTTACAATAAGTAAAATAATGAGAAGGTCAATTTTTTTAACTAGATCCTAACTTTAAATAGAGAAATTATGTATTAAATAAAAAGGTAATGCCTAAAATGAATCAATGTGTTTGTGGCAAATATTACTACATGACTTATGAACTCGCATTGTGGCATGCTTATTAAAAGGTCCAGGCACTCACTACATGCTTAATGACAGAAAATGGCCAGATCAATTTATGATCAAAATGTGTAATAGAGAACCCCACTGACTTACCACCAGGCCACCCTCTTTGTGTAAATGCTTACATTTTCCAAGCCTAGCAGGACAAGAAGTGGAATTGTTGTCATTCCTCCTTGGATCCATTCCTCCAGAGAAACTGTTCCGTCATGATCATAGTCAATTTCTTCCATCATTTCATGGAGGATCTAGAGTAGAGAAGATGAGGAAAAACTTGCAATGAATCAATAAAATAAATTTCATATGAGAGAATAAAGCATTTAATGTAATTGGTTACAACAAACTGGCAGCTAAGCATGGTATACAAATAAATATCTAGGTAACCTGGTACAGTGTCAATCCAATAACTGAGTATATAGTGGCTTCGTAATGATTTCTAGAACCTGACTTCTTATACTATTCAACTTTTAGAAATAATTGCTTAACTTTTTAATACTTTCTCACTGAATGGTACAGCTAAAATGAGAAGGTATACTTTAAGGGTGAAAGTGGTCTTTAATTGCTTTTTCTAGATTTTTTTAAATTCATATATATGCCAGATAATGTCTGAACAAATTAACTTCATGCCAAAGAGCTGAAATGATTATTTGCTAAGTGGTAAGGGGTGAGGAAATTAAGTTGCTTTTAATTGCCTATCAGAACTTAATAAAGCCAAGAAGTTAAACCATCAAGTCATTTTTGATTAGATTTCTTTTCTAAAGAGGACTTGTACAAAGTGCCCCAAAATGTTCTCCACAGTATTCCTTAGTAATACATTTGTCTCTCAGTTTGATAGCGGTAATATCCGTATCGAATCCAAGGGATTGTCATGAGGCTTAAACGTGTTAATATACTGTAAATGTCTTCAAAGAGTAACTAATATGTAAGGTAAGTGTCATATAGATGTTGTTAATGTTATAGTAGCAGAAACTATATGTGAGTTGTGAACATATTACCCTTGGTTGCTGGGAAGGTGAAATGCTTCCATTCAACAGCACCAAAATGGAAACATGGTACAGCCCCTATAAAGAAAGTATTTCACCACCCTTATCTAATACAGAGATTTTAATAAATTCAGGGAAAAAAAGAAATACAAAGAACAGTAAGACAAAAATGTGAAAGGTGCAATAAATGGAATACTTGACATGTTGACAGAAGTGCTGTTTGCTTAAAAACTCCTGAACTTAGTAGGTTGGTGTCTTTCTTCATGAAGTATTTGAAAATCAGGTTATTTTCCTTCATACAAATTTAAATATAGGTAATGAAAAGGAAGAGACTTTTTGGAACAAAGTGGTACTGAAATATTTTATTATTCCCAAAATGAAAAATGAGAAATTATTTAAAATTTGGAAAACTGGTATAGGATCTTGTTAAAGGGCTGTCTGGATGGCTCAGTTAGTTACCATCTGGCCTTCAGCTGGGGTCATGATCTCAGGGTTCTGGGATGGAGTCCCACATTGGGCTCCCTGCTCAGCGGGGAGCCAACTTCACCTTCTCCCTCTGCTGCTCCCCCTGCTGTGCTCTCTGTCATATAAATAAATAAAATCTTTTTTTTAAAGTTCTTGTTAAAATGTCCTGCCCCTTGAACACGTTCTGATGAACTAGTAGAAATGAATAAACGAAAATGAAAACACAGAGCATTGTTTCAGATGGTTGATGCTTTCATTTGGTACCCAATAAATCTAATGTAAGAGCTTGGCTTTGTTTTTTTAAAGATCTCTTCCAAGGACATCTCAATCTTCCCTATTGACTGCCATGGACCTTAAATGTTCAATTATCTTTATTCACATATGCAAATTGATCAGGTCTCTAACAACATGTACAAAGGTACACACTGGTTTAAAATGGGCCTTAGGCAGGATGAGGCAGTCGCTATGAAAGCAAACATACTGCCCAAGGTAAGTCTTTTTATCTTCACTTTCTACAATTTATACTACTCATAGAAGTGGCAGATTTATCAGTGTGTGCCACAAGTGACAAATAATGCTATGTAATTTATGATTTGTATTTTCCCGTAAGTACTTGTCATAATTCGACTGCCTAGCCAACAACTGTTCCCTTCTTCAAATCATCCAAATCCCCTATTTTCTCAAGCGAGAGTCCCCTGGTATTTTTCGTGGGGAAGCGCTGGTGCCCCCTTCTGTTTTGAAAAGTGATAGAAAAACATCTTACTTCCTCCATCACTCCAGGAAGACAAGAGACTTGCCTAAGTTGGACAATATTCACAGGTATTAGGGTGAGTAGGTGGAAAAAGCTGTTTTGGATGAACATAACCTTAAAGGATAACAGAACTTAAAAGAAGCCCCTTGATTTCAGTGAAAATAGTATTAAGATGATTCAAGCGGTATTCTTAGAATGAAATACATGTTACCACTACTTTATTATTTCATAGATAAACAACAACTCTGTGAGCAATATCTGCATTATGCACACAGGATATCTATTTCCACATCCCCTCAAAAGCAAAACCAGTTGAATTAAAACTTGGAAAACCCCAATCCCGTAAGAATGGTGTTCCTCCCTTCGGCACAATATTGCATATGTTTGTTGTACTTTATTGGCACTAGTTTCCAAAGCAAAGGAAATGCTATCACAGTTCTCTTATCATACAGTCATGCCACTGTCATGCTGTTATAAGGCTTTTAAAATTCATATAAAATGTAAATATAAGTAATTTCTATTTGCTTAATTCATTTACAATTTACTCAACTTGGTTGGTTTCAAGAATAAAGTAGTCAATAATGTACTTACCAACTCTCCCCAAAATATTACTTGTAACTAAAGTCAAAGTTTCTCCTAACCAAGCATCTTTTAATATACATTTGAATAATGTTGTACCTCTGGAATAAATCTATTAAAAATAAGAAGTTTTTTTTTATGTTTTTATAAGCCTCTTGGATACTATTTCTTCAAACAAATTATTACAATTTTCTAGCTCTATCTTTAGCTGAAGAGCTATCGGGAAGTTACTTTAACATTCTGGAGGCCCAATTTCTCTATCTGTAAAATAAACAAAACAGTAGTCTATGTCTCAGAGAGTTGCAAGCACTGAATAACACAAATATAGGAACCAACACAGTGTACTGTACCCACTAAACTGTCATCATCTTCTTAATTGACTTCATCTTCCTATAGAATGAATCTTTAGCTATTTCCATAAAAGGAAAATCATAGAAGATCATGAATAACATATATTAATTCTAACTAGTTTATTGCATGGCATAACCTTGGCAGTATCCATCAGCAGCTTTTGTTACCTAAAGATATGTGAGACCACCATTCAAATAAATTTCCATGAAAAAGAAAAGCCAAAGTTACTGCTAAGAACACCACATATATCTTTTCTTGTTCAGAAGACACTTTCGCTATTGAATGTAAATAGTCACTTAGGGTCATAAAAGAAAATATGAAAGGGCCTTCTAGAATATAGCCAACAGTTAAAATATCCATATACCTACTGGATTAAGTTCAGTGACATCCCACTCCAGGTACTCTGCCACATGCATCATCTGACTGATGATATTTTCTAGCTCCTGGAGAGGAGAAAGAGAGAGAAGAGGGAGGGTGAGAGAAAGAGAGAATGGATACAGGGTCTTTGTAAGTCTTTCAAACTTTGACTTGTAAGAATTGTTTTAACATGTAGCTAAAAAACTAAAAGTTACAAGATTTATTAATATATTATATAGAATTTATATATATAAATTAATTCATATATATAATATATCCTTTTAACAGTCTGATTAACTCTACATGAAAGAAGCACTTGAATATAAATTTATTTTGTATTTTGTCTAGAAATTTTCACCAGGAGAGGGCGCAACTACACAAAAAAAAGATTTTCTTTCAGTAGAAGATTTCTTTAAAGAAGAAAATCTGTCTTTGGAAATAAACATCTGATGAAAGTAGAAGCAGGCATATTTTCACAAGATGTGATGTTTAAGTCACTGAGTGTCCTGACCCTTTGGTTTGGAAACAGGTGTGGAAGGATGGAAGGAAGTGTTTGAGGGTAACTGAGAGGTTTATTTTTATTCTGACACAGTGAAAACGTATATTGACTGTTCTAGCCATTAATTGGTATAATTTGCTCTGCTAGAGGCGTGTTCAGGGTCAAGGTTTGGAGGGTAAGTACATGTAGAGTTTATTTTATGAGGAAATAGAATTTTAGTTGGAATTTTCATATTAGTGTGCTCAAGTGTCAACTCTTTGAAGAATGATTAGTTAATACATATGCCTTGACTAAATAAATTAAGACATTTGCTCATACCTATTTATTTAATACTTTAGTTTTCCCCTATCTCCAGAAAAGATTAAACATACTTTTGTACAAGATAGTAATTTAAAATATAATCCCTGACATAATTAAAAGTGGTGTCTTACAGTATAATAACTTAAAATACAAAAAGTATAAAAGAATAAGGTTTGAGAGCATATTAATAAAAAATTATTCTACTCAAACCTCTAAATTAATACATATAGTTAATATTCATAGAGTGAGGAAGGAAATATCGTAAAAAGAGGTTTTCTTCTGAGGGACAATGGATCCATCTGAGAAACGGGTGAAAAAAATGTAATCATGGGAATAGTGCTTACATAAACAGATTGCCCCAGAAAAAAATATGAATATAAATATGTTTACTTATAACAGTTAAGAAAATTTTTAAACTAAAATACCTGGAATTGTAGGTTAGAATTGTGTGTGTGTGTTACTCTTTTTCTTGCCTGTTTATGCCTTGGTGGTTTGGAGTAGTGAAAGTCCCTGGACATGTTTTTATGAATGGAAACTCTTTTAGTCGACTATTATGTAAGAATGTGACATTAAATAAGTCATTTAACCTAAGACTCCGCTTTCTCATCAGTAAAATGACTATTCCAATCTTACCTAGTCCGTAGAGTTGCTACAGAGTAAAAAAACTATAATATGAAATACACTTATACTGCTTGGTATACTGCAAGGGATCAATAAACATTAACTAGTATTATTACACATAGTGGTCAATTTTCAAAATGCCAATTTTCCTTTGTTTTGCCTCCAATATGTAAAGGGTTACACCTTTAAATTTCCAAGATAAATGACATCAGAATGTGCAATTTCAACCTGATAGTGAAGGAAATATACTGGAGTGGTAAGTTGTCTGGAAAAAAAACATAGAAATGAAATTCAGGCTTTTAATTACATAACAGATTAGTTTGATCCTAAATAAATTTATTTATGCCCAACTTATTGTTTAATATTAGGGGCATAGTTTTCAATATTGCAATATACTATATGTTAACAATAATAACAAAAAATGGCCAGAGACCAAAAAAGCATTTGACTGAATTTTCCAATCAGTTGTCAACCCATGGCTAAAAGCCTAATAAAGAAACATCCTTTTAATTTAATTAAAAAGAAACATTAAATAAAACAAATTTGCATTTAAATATAATTTGCATCAGTATAGTCAGAAGTGCTACAATAAGCATATGGAAATATATAGAAAGTCTAAACTCTTAGCTGTGAAATGCCACCAGAAAATGAGCAATATCATGTAGCCTAATATTCCTAAATGGATAACCGGACACTACAAGGCACTTAAAAATGATAGCATTTGAAAAATTGAAGAGACTTAAACATAAGGAATTCCACAATCACAGTATCAATTTAGATTGGTGGCCATTTCCTAAAGTAGGAATTATATATTTTTCTCTCTCTCTGGAGAAGCTAATGTGCCATTATCCTACTCAGTGTTACATAAATATGTATCTGACTTCATCGCTTTGCTTATAGAATTCTGTTTGGCTTCTGACGAGGGAGGTATATTCGATGGGAAGGGAAACGCACTCATTATCAGAAGTAATCTTCACTTTAATCAATTTAAAAATATCAAAATGTGTTATTTAATGTACCTGTGTACTTCAAAATTTCCATAACCTGACTACTATTTTTTTTAGTTTTATTCTATTTCCTTTATAGAAAAGTCAATAATATGAAAAAGATGTCATTAACAAATATAAAATACATAATTGGATGGAAACTGAAATGGATTTATATTTGAAGCAGTGATTTGTGCAGTAAAACTAAGAATCTAAGTACTCCTCTGAAAACTATCAATGATTTGTGTATATTACAAATACAATAAATATTTAATTATTCCTTTCATTTAAATCACATGGAGATGGTATTTTTCTATTGCTTTTTATGACTAAAATGATAAAGAGTACAAGTTGCATTTAAATTGGATGAGACATTTTAAAAAGTGGAGTTTGTTAAAGCAATTTGTAAATATATATACTTTAACAGCATAAATGACTAAAAGACTTTTAAAATGTGGAAAATGATAAAATGATTAAATAGAATAAATAGATTTTTATAATTCCTTTCAATTTTACTGGTATTCTGGTTATTTTTCTTAGTATCAAACCTCAGATTTTTTTTTTCTTTCTAGATCAATGGTCTCAACTTTCTCATGTATTATTCAAACAAGGTTGGAGTCTTTTTTATCTTTCCATGCATTAAAAAAATCACTTTTTTTTCTAGTAAAATTATTCAATAGGACAACTGTAATCCTAACAGTTTTTTTTTTTTTTTTCAGCTCACTCTTTCAAAGAGTCAGATGAGCAAAATGCTGTGTGAGTGCATGGACATTATATTAAGTCTGTCTTCTGTGGTAATAGCTATAAATTTATTCATTGCATTTTTCAGAACAAACTCCTTTGAAATTTTCACAGAAAATTTGAAGAGAAAAATTACCGAGCTGTCCAGGAAGCCATTCCCATCTGTATCATAGAGACGAAACATAACTAGAAATAAAAGAATTGTTGAAAAAAAAATTAGAGGCGAGTAAGAATAATGTTAGTATAAGACATATTCTTTACAATTTCTATTGTGTTGACAGCAAACATCCAATCCTCTCCTATTTGGAGAAATTGATTTATAGGATCATTTCTCAAGTTAATTTGAGGATAAATTAGTTAATAAAAATATTAAATATATATGTCTATCAATGTTATATATCTAGAAAATGAAAATAGGTATTATTGCTCTATTTTTTAATTATAAGATCTTTAAATGACAACTCAAGAATAAAAGAAGAGAAGGAATTTTAAATATTCAGAGTCTGGATATGTAAGGGCAGAGAGTAAGAAAAAACAAACTGATTAGAGGTCTGGGAACCAAATTTGGAATCTGTTATCCACTAGTACATGAGCGTAGCTGAACACTATCTTATCTGTAAAATGATTTTCTTATCTGTAAAACCTGTCATAGGACACACTTGGGAAAGTTAAGGGAGGTGATACACACAAATGCATATCCAAAGCTGTAGATCACTACACAAATATGAGCCATTGTTTTGATTGATCCCTAAGCAGCATAGGAAAGGATTTGTGCAAAATAAGGGGATTTTCCTGATAGAGGACAGCAAGACATAAAATGCATTATTATCATGGTTATAAGGGTGTACTTGTTGCAATCTGAGGTGTACATTCATAAGGTAACCACTCTTTGAACTAAAGAAGGAAGAAAAAGAAGAGTGTTGCCTCTGTCATAGTGAGCACAGGAAAGCAGGAGGATGGAGGGCCTCACTAGCCTGAGGATTCCCTCATAAATTCACACACCACCAGGAGACTACAGAAGAGGCTGCAGGTGCCATTTTAAGATAAACAGAAGAATGACACAGCTGTTAAAACAGAGGAGTGGAAGTGAGAGTTTTTGTTGGGTTTGTATAATTTCTGGGAGAATCTTGATGTCTGGGGTCTGGAATATAAAATAAAGACATTGATAACAAGGAGGAATAATTATGCAATAACCCTGATCATATATCTGTTAACTAATTATTATCTTTGTATTTAAAAATAATTATTATATCTCACCAGTCTAAGATATGACTATTTATTTATAAGATGCCATAGCGAGTCTGCATACAATTAATAGGAAAAAAATGCTTACAATCTAATCATCATGTTCTATTTATTGTAAAATGCAAGAAGACTTTAAAGATGTTAAAATGTAAGGGGAAAATGTGTACCTATCAAATTAAGGGACATAATGTTATGCTGGCTAATGATGTAAATATCTTCATTTGCAAACCATAATGATTACCATTTCTCATATACCCAATAAATAACAAAAATTCATGAAAAAAAAAAACAAGAAAACTATCAGAACATGGGTACTAAGTAAGCACTTCAAGATTTTCTAGTAAAGCAGAATAGTAAAAATCACTTTATAAGCGACAAGAATTCACACATCACTCAAAGAATGGATTCAGTACCAGGAACAAGGCAAGTACTTTAAAAAAGTCTAACTGTATTGTAGAATGAGGGGCACTGGTGACTCTATAACTTCTCATTGTAATAAATGACTGCTAAACCATTTTTAGATGATTAGATATATGGAAACCCTACTGGTAAACCTTCTTGGAAACATGAGCTCAAAGACATACACACTAGTGGACTCTGTGTGGGGGTATGTGCCATTCACTTTTGGCAGCATCTGAAGCTTCCTCCTATGCTCTTAAAGCCACACTTTACAAAATACAGTGACAGATGAAACACCAGAAACCCTTTTTTACTAGCCTGACTTGAAGGTAGAGTTTGCACATAACCCAGGCCCCATTAATCAGAAGAAAAACCCAATTGATCAATCAGCTGCTAGTGACCCAAAAAAAAAGAGGCTACAAAAATTCATGTGAGTAGCAGTAGTAACAGTGATCAGAGAGAGAGCAACCAGGGTCCTGGTTGTGTCACAGGTGTTGGCAATGAAGTGTTCTGCTCATACACAGAGAGGCAGCAGGGGGGGTTTCCCCAGTCCAAGTTTGTACTTAATTTCATCACTGATTCTAGAGAAGCATCCTCCAGATCTGGTTCTCTGACTCTCCTGATGATTCTCAGATTTTCTCAATATGATTTAAAAAATAATAACCTGGGGGGCCCCTAGGGGGCTCAGTGGATCAAGCTTCTGATTCTTGACTTCGGCTCAGGTCAGGATCTCCAGGTTGTGAGATCAAGCCCCCCCAACAAACTCCATGCTGGGCATGGAGTCTGCTTAAGATTCTCTCTCCCCTCTCCCTCTGCCACACATCCCCCTCTAAAAAATAGAATAAAAATAAAAAACAATAGCTTTACTAAAAATAAAATTAACTAAAACTACACTGATTTTCTGACCCCCTAGTGATACTGTGCACTCAACACTGGCACTTGTTTCACATCAAACATAAAGATTAGGTCAAAATAAATTTTAAGTTTAAACTAAATTTAAGTTAAACTTAAGTTAAACTTTAAGTTTAAACTTTAACATTAAACTATAAGAGTTCTAGAAGAAAATATAGGAAAATATCTTGGCAACCTTAAGATAAGCCAACATGAACCATAAATGATTTTTAAAAGAAAAAGGTAAATTAAGCTTCATCAGGGTTGGAACTTCAACTCATCAAAAAATAAATACATAAATAAGTGAAAGAAAAGAATTAAAAGAAAAAGAAAAAAATAAGCCAGCCACAGACTTGAGAACTTTCCAGAACACATGTATCTGACAAAGGGCTTATTTCTTGAATCTATGAATAAACTCTGTAACTCAGTAATAAAATGAAAAACCACCCAAATAGAAAAGGCAAAAAAAAAAAAAAATGGAATAGATATTTCAAAAAGTGAAGATACAGGAATGGGGAGTCAGAATAAAGTGCTCAACATCACCAATAAAATAAAAATTTAAACCACAGAGACCATCATATTCTATTAGAAAAAGGGCCTGGAATTCAAGTTTGTTTGTATTTTTCCCCCTCAAGACCAGCTCCTCAAACCACTTAGCTTCCCAGCTTTAATTATTTAGAAATAGTGGCAAAGTCCAGGCTCTCCTCTCTCAGAAATTTGACTCACATATACAATATGCCTTGACAATTCCCTGAAGTTTTCAAACACTTAAAAAAAATACTATGTCCAAACTTTCTAGTTGTTCCAGTAGGGATGTTGGTCTGAAAACACTTTGTTATTATCTGAAGTAGAAGTCCATATATTGAACACTAAATATAATGTACTCTAAATCTGACCAAGTCAAAATCAAGAATAAAAGTTTTCTTTGGTCCTGAATAAGAAAGAGAAATTCTAGGATTTTGATTTTCAGAGATAGGTCTATTTTCCTATTTTAAAACTGTAGTGGAGTCATGCAAAATAGGAAGTATTGAACATGCCTATCCACCTTGGCTTTTCATTGAAATGTCATTATAGTAAGGTACAGGATCGGCCTAAATCAACAAGCACAAAAAAAAAAAATGTGAGAGGAAAAAACCATCAAGTTTAAGAAACTGGGAAACAAATGATGACTGATTAGAAACCGTAAGCTGGTAATGAAATAGCAAAGACTTGCCCAGAAAGGGTGATGAAATGGAAAACGAAGTGATATTCTTCACAGAAAGAAGACAGACCCTCCAATACCACTCTTCACACCTTACAGCTCACAGTTTGCCAGCTCCCTACCCCAGCAGAAGACTGGATGCCTGGGCTCAACAGCACTCAAACCAAGGGATGCTGAGCTCAGGATGCCCAGGACTTTTGAAGGCAGGGGTACTATACCAAAAACAAGGTATTCTGTGAAAGTCTAAATATTGAATATTGAGAGTAAAAGTCCACTCTTCCTTATCTCCAGGGAGCCCCACTTAACCCTCACCCATACACCCACCTACAACTCCACACCAACCAAGGAGTCCTTTCAAAACAACTCATTTGGGGAAAAACAACAGCAACACAGCAGAGAGGAAGAAAAAAATCCTGTAAGAGGAAAGTTGCAATCCCCAAAACAAGAAGAGGAGCACATCAGAATCACGCTGAGAACAAAATGAATCCTCTGTGAAGATAAAAGCATAATAGAAAAAGTAAAACAAAAAATTATCACAGATGTTGAAGATGTCCCAGATATAAACAAACAAACAAAAAAGATACAGGAGAAGATAAGTTGGAAAATAAGAAAATAAAGAAAAAGGGATGCCTGGGTGGCTCAGCGGTTGAGTGTCTGCCTTTGGATCAGGTCATGATCCCAGGCCCCAGGATCGAGCCCCACATCAAGCTCCTTGCAGGGATCCTGCTTCTCCCTCTGCCCATGTCTCTGCCTCTGTCTCTCTCTCTCTCTCTCTCTGTCTCTCATGAATAAATAAATAAAACCTTCATAAAAAAAAGAAAGACAAAATAATTCAAATTCCTGTCTTGAAGTGTCAACATCCACAAATAATGGTTCCGGGAAGACAGAACAAGTAAAATAAATGAGAAAATAAAAACGAAAAGAAAAGAACAAAGGAAAGGCATAAATTACTAAACCAGAATTTATGGTGGAGGATTTGGAAATTGATTAATTAAATAGAAATAGAGAAACTAATGAAATAAAGAAAAAAGACAGTTATCAGCACCATGGAAAATACCTATCTTCAAATATTATTATAAGATTATTTCTTCTGAGAATTTCAAAGTGAAGTTAGGCTCCAAGGCCAAATGAAACATTGAACAAATAGTTCTTATTCTTAAAACTAAAGTTACAAGGATATAGATTTTTAGGTGCAAAAATATTTTAAGCTCAATATTAAAATTACTCTGTCAACATGATAGCTTCCAAATGTGGGTACCTTTTTTAAAGTTCCAAGCTAGTTTAACCCACTTTTTTTCTATTTTTATATTCATGTAATTTCCCTTTATATTGGAACAATTATGCACCCACACATGAATTTGGTTAAAAGATCAGGGCAAAGGCATATTATGCAATATAAGGTTCATTCTTTATATCTAGAACTTCTTCTCTTCCAAAAGATTTGTAAGTTTTCAATCTGTCTATTTTCTCCTTGAATATCCTACTAAATACACTCTGGTGTTTTTATACTTGGCATAATATATTACTGACAATAAAGATATTAATATTGACTTTGCTATTAAACATTAAAAAGTGTATTTTTAAAGGCATTTAAGCTGGAATTTTTTAATTCACAATTTTTTATATACTTTAAGACCAATCGAATAAGTATTCTGGGCAGAGGTGAAAAAAATTAGCTGCTTGAGTTTGTGACATCTAATGTAATGAAGCAATATTTTCTCCTTTGTTTCCTTCAGAGAAATGATAATAAAGATAAGGACAGGAAGCTTTTCAAAATAAAAAGGGCACTTATACAGTAAAGCAGAAATCTCAGGTATTAGTCATAGCCAGCTAACCTAATGCTATAATTAATAACCAGTCTCTCTGGGCTTTAGTTTTTTCATTGACACTATAGGGTGACTGACGACCTGATCTTTAGGATTTCTTCAGTGTTAAACCTAACGGTTCTACAATTAATACTATACATAACAGTAACTTTAACATAAAGATTAGTCTTCATTATCTGTGAGTCAATTATCTATTTTGGGTTATTTTCCAATCTATTTCTCTAGTGATACATTTTCATTAAATGTAAGCTAACAAAAATTATTCTTTTTAAGTCACTAATAACTTATAAACACCAATCCGAATGTGAACAGTATATATTGTAAAGTCACAGTTTAGGGGCCTGGATGGCTCAGTTGTTTAAGTGTCTGTCTTCAGCTCAGGTCATGATCCCAGGGTCCTGTGATCCTGCTTTGTGTCAGTAGGCTCCCTACTCAGCAGGGAGTCTGCTTCTCCCTCTCTCTCTGCCCTTCCTCCCGCCTTGTTCTCTTTCTATCTGTCTCTCAAAAAAATAAATAAAAACTTTTTAAAAAAGTCACAGTATAAATTAATTTAGTATTATTTCATGCCTTAAATAATTCACATTATTTTTCTCTTCTCAAGCACCCATTGATTTCAATACAATTCTATTTAAGTATCATTTACTGAACATCTGTCTATTGAAATATACACACACGTGGTAGGTGCTAGGGTGGGAAGTTAGACACAGTGCAAGGGTGTAAGAAAATGTAAAATGAATTTGATTAGGAGGTTGCAAGAGGATTCATGACATGAGCTGGGCCTCAAGTGTATACTGGACTGGGCCTGATATATACTGAGAAAGAACACCCCCAGCAAAAGGACATTAGAAGCAAAGGTATAAAGATTGAAAAGTTCGGGGTTTGTCTGATGATTGACAAGTAGATCCATGTGATGGGGACACTGCCCATGGTTATGTGTGCAGGTCAAAGCCAAATGCAAGATTGGCAAAGTAGATGGGGGTCAAGTTAAGGGCTCCAGTTTATGTCTTATTCAACAGGGAACTATCAAAGAGATTGCATTCACCCTGAGTCAGAAGACAAAGAGGAAAGAACATGTCTGGAAATTGACAAGTTTTAGGTAATTTGAAAGGAAGTTAGAAGAATTCACACCTAATGAAAGAGATGATGATTAATAGGTAGGTGTTGGAAAAATGAAGCATCTGGATTAACTTTTACCTAGAAGAAGTTGACGACTACAGAAATACTGAAGGCACTGTGGGCCAGCTGAGGTCTTGAGCATTCTACCACCTACAGAATTATCTTATTTTACTAAAGCTCTGCCACCTTGGCATACAAGCAAAGAAACTGGGTGCCTAAAACTAAAGTGTCAAAGAATGATTGGCATCATGGATTATAGGGTCAGTCTACAGTTGGAAGGATGAGGGTCAAAATAGCACCAGGCAAATTCAGGAGGAAGGGAAATGGTTAAGAGACAAGAATACTTATTTATATTTCACTGAAAAATCATTTATATGAATTAGTAAATGTGAAGGAATTTATGTGAGCGAATATATTGCTTTATTTAATCTTCATAGTAAACATATGAGATAGATATTACTATGATTCCCATTTTACTGTTGGAGAAACTGAAGCCTACAGAGTTTGCTTGTTTGTTTTTAATGTGTCCCAGTTCCTCATAAGTATCAAAGCGAGGATGCATTCAATTAGTGAAACCAAGAGTCTAGGCTCTTAAGTACTGCCTATGCTATATTTAAATTAAAAGTAAGAGAGGGAAAAGTTAAGTGACCATAGTCTGTGGTCAAAGTAAAACATCAGAGTTTAAGATTTTAGAATGAAGGCAGTCTATGGAAATTACAAGGCATGGGGTATTGTAGCAGAAGTGGGTGGCTAAAATAAAATGGGAGTGAGGTCACAGAATTTGAGGATTGCAAGGAAAGTAAAAAAAGAGAGCTACTGAATGGCTCTCAACAAAGTATTATAGCAGGTGTAATGTGAAGAGGGCAAGTCAGCCTTGGTAGAGTGTTCTCATCCATGCATCAGGATAGTTGGTAACTGACACCAACAAGGACAGAGAAAAAATGGAATCCTCCACAACCTCAACACATACACACAAAAACACGCATGTGCATGCACACATGCCTAAACACTCTATGAGGTTCCATGGCAGCAGGTGAATAAACACCACCTACTTGATAGGGCCTCAACAGAAGCAACGTTCTCAGTGAGAAAGTATGATTGGAGGAAGCAAAGTAATGTGAAGAAACGGCATACTATCAGTGGAAAGTTCAAGAGCTTTTGTTTGTTTCTTTTCATTGAAAAAAAAAAAAAAAAGATCTTTATTCTAAACATTGTGTAAATGCCTGGCAGAAAAGACAAGTGGGAAGAGGAGAGGTGACAGTTAAGTGACGAATTGATTTACAAGACATTATTTTGGGGGGAAAAGTATTCCTTTTATAAATATTTACAACAATACCATTATTTTACTGAATAACCCAGGTAAAAGAACCTACCAAATTCAGCAATTCTGAGAAACAATCGTCCTTTCACAGAAATTGTGTGTGTGTCTGTTTTCATGGAACAGAGGAATGACAGAAACCAGTGCTCCTCAAAATGTGGTCCCTGGAGCAGCAACATTAGCATTACTTGGAAACCTGTTATAAATGAAAATTCTAAGGGCCTCCCTCTAGGCTTGCAGAATTGCCTATTTGGGGACCAGAATAAGCTGTGTGTTCATAAGCCCTGCAAGTGATCTTATATATGATAAAGTTTAAGAACTTCTGCCTAAGCCAATGTGCAAGCATTCTTTTCTATTTAGGTACCTAGAAATTAAGATCCAAATTTAGCGTTCGCCAGCCAAAGTTAATTACATTAGGCACTTGCTTATATTTATTTCTGTGTTAATTTTAATTACTTTATCCTATTTTTTCTTTCCTCTGGTTTATATTGGGTTTAATAAGTCACAACCCTTTCGGAAATAGGCATATATTAAATTAACCACAAACATTAAAATTCTTTAAAGTATTACTGAAAATGAATTTAAGGTTTAAAATATAAAAATCTAGGACTCTAGAAGAATTCTTTGATGTTCAGAGTTTGTAAATGTTTTATTGTATAAGAGGAACAGTGTCCGGTTCATTGACAAGAGAGCGGGTGAGAAGAATGGATTCTGATTTTACTGACGCAGAAAAAAGCCAGGTAAAAAAGCCATTTAAAAAACAGACAAAAAAAAAAAAAACCCTCTAGAGAATTAAAGATCAGTTTAAGTGCCTCCAAATCGGAGGACAGGAGAGATGAAAACTAGAGCAGAGCAGGGACAGAGGCACAGTCTTCATGTGTTCTAAAGCTGACATTCATCTACTTCGAAGACTCTGATGAAAATCATAGTGATGGTGCCAGGCCCTAATAATTCTACCTATGACAAGAGTCTGAAGCAACAGTTAAGGAAACGGGCAAACATGCATGGATCTGATGCAGGCTTGAAAAGGAGCTGGAAACTTTAAAGACAGAGCAGAGGGAAAGGGGTTGAAAACAATGAAGAAATATAAGTGGCACATCGGGTTTAATCAAGTGTTTTTTGGTTTGTTTGTTTGTTTTAAAGATAGATTTATTTATTTATTTATTTATTTATTTATTTATTATTTTTTTTTTATTTATTTATTTATTTTTTTATTTATTTGAGACACACACACAGAGAGGCAGAGGCATAGGCAGAGGGAGAAGCAGGCTCCTCGCAGGTAGCCCGATGTGGGACTTGATCCCGGGACCCCAGGATCACGCCCTGGGTCGAAGGCAGACGCTCAACAACTGAGCCACCCAGGTGCCCCTCATCAAGTTTTTTTAAATGATTTGTGGGTTAATATTCTGCCTGCAGTTGTGGACAAAGGTTATTGACTCATAAACTGAAAACTTAAATGCATGCCTCTTAGGAATCCTACCTTAAAAATAAAACACAGTTGACATAAAAATAATTAAACTGCAAAATAAAGAGCATGTCAAAGAAGACATGCCTTCATTCGGTCTCAGACATGGAAAAAAAAAGTGCCTTTGTATTTTTAAAATCATCCCAAACATGGACCTGATAACACCTGAACAAACGTTCTCCTTGGCTGTCGCTTCAATACAAATTCCCTGAAAATTAATATTTATTTTGGAACGAGAGAGATTTCTGTATGTCCTTAGGAATACAAATAAATCTTGAAGTGCAAATATTCAACATTTAAGAATAATAAATATGTATTTTAAGAATGATGTTAAAAGGTTTATTCATAACTTACATAGGTATGACTTAGTCATAGCAAATTCTTTATTATTAAGAGGAATATGATAAACATGTTGCTATTAGATTTAACTAAATATGCTTTCAAATCATAATTCTGAGATTTCACAGTGTTCCACTTTTGCTTGAAAATATCAGATTTAGGATTTACTATCTCCACTATCATTTCAATAGCAAGATTTTTAATTCATTTTAATGACATCCAATATAATCAAGTTAATCAGATTATTGAACAAGCCACCAGCTCTATGGTTAGCAGGGGCTTTGGAGACAGATGAGATTATTAAATGTTCAGGCTTAGAGTAAATATTTGAGAAATATTTTCCTGCATTGCAATGAGTATAGCTTGCCACCAGAGAGAGCTCAGACACTATACTTTATTAAAGACAGCAATTATTTCCTTTTGACTAGATAGAAATTCTTATTTGAAGTACCTGCTATATTGAAAAAACACAGAGCTATTGTTTATTTATAATATCCAGAGTCACCTCCTATACATGAAACTCGTTTTGGCATGTGAGAAGTCATTTATCCTTGGCAAAGAAAGCATTAGTGTTAAAGTTTTCAAGGAAGATTTCCAATAGAGACTCACGTGTGTGTGCATACAGTGAACCCTCTTGTTAACTAGGGGGACAACCTGCTCATATACTAGAAATAAAGCGTTTTTCAAGACAACTCAAATGTTCAACTCAAAACAACTCAAATAGTTTCCAATATCATTGTGTTACCAGTCAAGAAAAAATCATTTGACAGACCAACATGCTCAAAAACCACTCCATAGTCAAACAGAACTTGAATGAAACCTGAAATGGATAGATTCATAATATCATGTGTCTGATTTCCAATTGAAGGAATTTTTATTTTGTAAACAAAGTCACTTTATTTAATGGAAATTTAGACAACTATAGTAGATACAGTTTTAATTCATCAATATCTAGTCCCTTCCCAGCCCCCTGTCATGATAAGTAAACTAAATAAAGAAACACATACACTCGAGTTTATCCTCAGGTCTTCCTCTTTCAAGGAGAGACAGATAACAGACAATGTCCTTCAGATGGATTACTTCTGGGGAACACGTATTTGCAGGAGAAGTACGGGGAGGGGTGATGGCACCTTTATTCATTCTCAGACCTGGAAGAAAAATTTGCTTTTATATTCTTAAAAATATCTACAGTGTTTTCAAAGAAAAAGACAACTAAGAAAATAAGGTAACACATAGACCATGTAGGGAGCTATATATATTTTAGGTATATAATAACTGAATTCTCTGGAACTAGTATATACTCTAGGATAGCAGAGTCAGACATATTCTATGATTAGTGTAAATAATTCAGAATTTTTGGGTATTCAGGGACATGGAGATTGCTCTGCCTGCCTATAAGAGTGTGTTAGGGTCAGAATCCTTTTGTCCAGGGTGAGTTGGTAGACAGATTTGAATGCATGAAAAACCACTTTCCTCTTCCACCTTTCTCTGCTTTAGGAAGTAACAACTATAAATCAGCTAAGAAGATATTTAAAAATTGGCCTTTAATGAAACAGTGAAGAAGAGATTTGAGTCTGTCACAATATGATTTATATGTTGATAATCAGGAGTCATTCATTCATAAAAGCATATATTTATGTCAAATATTTGCAGGCACCACGAATAAAAAAATATATCCTTTTTCCCATCAAGAAATCTGCCCATGAGTAAAAAAGAGAACATAAACAAAAATCTGCTTGAACATGAGAAGCATTTACTTAGAAAGGTAAGAACATATGACTATACTTTAGTTTTAATATGGTCATAACTTTATTTCTGAAACCCATTCACTGTGCTTATTCCAAGACAAGTGTAGAGAACTCTGATGATTGTAGATTATCCGGCCAGATACTGATGGAACTGAAACTCGTTTACAATACATGGTTAATTCCATCTAACAGAGAAGCCTGTGTACCTGACAAAACTTGAAGGCAAACCCCGATTATCCTTTAAGATTCATTTGGCAACAGGAGATGTTTGGGTGAAATGGCTAACGGGCTGAAGTGGCTGCTAGATTCCTAATCACCCGGGAGTAACTAGAATGGAGGGAATAATCCCAACCAAATAGAGTTCTACAAGCCTATCAGTCCATAGCATGCCTCTATGTAAGCCACATCTCTCGCTCTTGTCTATGTCCTTTGATGAATAACTGATGGAATACCTGGCATCTCCTCCAGCCGTATCAAGATAGCCAGCATATAATTTAATGGATTGTGAAATTACTTTCATTGTTCGCAGTGGTAGTAATCAAAGGTACCATTTATTGAGTGTCAAATATGTGGCAGGCACCGGGCTGGAAGCTTAAAATGGATCATCTCACTTAATTCCCATTAATTATGTGAGGTAGATTGCAATATTCCCATTTTCCAGTCTTAGAGTTCCACAGCTCCTAAATCCATCCTCTTTATTTTACACTAATGGATTACACACAATTTTTGTTCAAGATCAAGAGTAAGAAAAACAATTAAGTTAATCCAGCAGAATCCTTTTATCTTCCCTCCCTCCCACCCCCTCTCCTCTGTCTCTCAACATTAGTAGGTTCCATACCAGGCCCCAAACTGTATTTTCTATGTTAACCTATTCTCTTTTCTTCTATTTCATTCTTAAAATTCTGTCAAAGAGCCTCTCAACTGAATTCACCACTCCTTATTGGGTCACAACCCTCATTTTGAAAAACACTGCTTTACATCTTTCAGTTTTTTGTTTTGTTTTGTTTTTTGTTTTTAAGATTTTATTTATTTATTCATGAGAGAGAGAGATAGATAGAGAGAGAGAGGCAGAGACACAGGCAGAGGGAGAAGCAGGCTCCCTGCAGGGAGCCCGACATGGGACTCGAATCGGGCCTCCAGGATCATGCCCTGGGCTGAAGGCGGCGCTAAACCGCTGAGCCACCCAGAGTTCCTCCCCCCCCACCCCCCGTTTTTTTAACCAGAGTTGTACTTATTTCAAATACAGCTCTATGCTTCACATTAATTCTACTTCTGTTTATAACTATTAAAAAAGGGATGTAATTATAAATTGATTTTTCTTAACAAAAATGTCACTATCTAGTACAAACTAATATAGATATTTTTAAAAACAAAAGAAGGCAGAGAATTGAAGACAATTCTGAGTTTAAAAAAAAATATATATATATATATGTATATATATAACCAATTCTACCTAACCAACTAAAGCTTGGCCAGCTGCAGGAATAAGCAGTTTTGACTCATGGTAAAAGACATTCTGGCGCTGACCTTTGACATGACCATAACTTCCAGACTTGGAAAACACAGCACTTGAATTATGATCAGATAAACTATGACCTAACTCATCCTGCCTGATGAGCTAATCCTCTCTTCTCTCCTTTCCTCCCCCTTATGGTACTGAAATGATTTAATCAGCTTGATTTAACTCTTATACAAAACCTCAGAACAAAACAAGAAAGAGGGAAAAGAACATGTTATGACATTCATTTGAAAGAATGCCAACCACATTATATATTTTCACTGATTTAGAACACCTCATGATCATTTGTTTGTATAAAACTAAAGTGTATGGTATTCCTTTATCAGCTTTCATAATATTGAATATAAACAGTTTGGAGACTGTGAGGACCACAGAATTTTCTGTTTGCCTTTCTTGTAAGTAATATACATATTGAACAGAAGCATACAAATATAATTTATATTTAGCCACACCTTTTTGAAAAAGCGTATTATCATACTAAAATGATTTTTGTTTGATAAAATGAGTAAGCATTTTTCATTTTCTGTTCATGACATGTTGTAAACTAAAAGCTGGATCATATCCACATCACAGTTTTGTATTTAAAAGAATTTAAACTATATATTTCTTTAAAATCATGGGCTTATATGGCAACACACATTGAAGAACTAATCAACTCTTCCTCAAATCCAGACAAGGTGTCCGTTTTGGTTCCATATTAAGTGATAAAATATAGAATTTTTGCAAGGATGTATAGGGTGCACCAAGGGAAAAAATGGTCAAAGACCTTTTTCTCAAATAGGTCATATCAAAAAATTTCACAGAGCGGGATTTGATTAAATCTTGCAGTGTTGAACTGGGGAAAAATCTCCCAGGTTTGTTCCTGTTCCTACTCTTGTCCCCAAAATCAGCTCACTTTCTCTCATGTGGTGAAAATGTATCTTCATATTTTCATTTAATTTTCTGAAAGCCTGGGGCCTTAACCTGTCTTCATAGAGACATTTTCTACCCTACTCTACCATTTATATATATATTTTTTTTTCCTTTCCTGAAATCTGGCTGGAAATCTTTTCCACTACTTATCCCCTCCATTGTTCTAGAAAAGTTCTTTTTTGTTCAAGCAGACTGCACTAAGTTTTATGTGGAAAACACAGGAAACAACACAAGTGGCAAACAAGAAATTGAAAGCCCCATTTCTTGACTATAGCTTTTCAAGAAGATACTCAATGGAACTCTACATTCCTCTTTAGCAGTAGTAGCCTCTGATGAAGAGGCTCAATGTTCTATGTTCCACTAAGGAAGGCCATTTTAATCCATCCTATCTTTGATGAAACTTTTTAGAATTGTGACCAAACACAAAGCTAAGCAAAACTTTTGCCTCAAGTGGTCAATTTTAGTTTTAAAGAAAATGAAATTAATTGACACTCAATAAGCAGGTTCACTGACTTGCCCAAGGTTTTGCTTTTTTGAATATTTTCTTATAAAAGTGAAGCAAGTGAGGGCCCCTGAGTGGCTCGGTGGTTGAGTGTCTGCCTTTGGCTCATAGTGTGATGACAGGGTCCTAGGATCGAGTCCCACATCGGGCTCCCTGCAGGGAGACTGCTTCTCCCTCTGCCTATGTCTCTGCCTCTCTCTGTGTCTTTTATGAATAAAAAAATAAAACCTTTTAATAAAAAGTGAAGCAAATGTATACATACACACACACCATTTATGTCCACACACAAATATAGATCTATAATGCATACCACAATGAACAAAGCACAAAATAAAGTGAAAAAATAAGCATTTTAATTAGAGTATATTAGTGTTATTAGGAAAATTATCTTGTACTTTGAAAGCATTTATGTCTTATGATGATTTTAGAGTGTTTTTGCACACCTTCTTACATAGTATAAACATTCTTCTAAGTTTTAACCACAAAAATAGTTATCATTAGTCAAGTTGAGCATTGCCTACTATGATCACATTTCTCAAACACATGATTTTCATTATACTTCAATCTAGACACTCCATTTCTTGAAACAAAAACCTAAAAAGTTTGTTTTAATAGATACTTTTAATTCTAGTTTCAAGGTTCAATTATTAGCAAATATATTTTAGGTACATGTTTAATTACTGCCTCTGCTCCAGTTTGTTTTATTTTCAAACACATGTAGCTTAGATAATGGAAAGGGTATTGTTACATCCTTTGTTTCCCTTTACCTATTAAAATGGAATATTCAAAACTAATACATTAATTACAAAAAAAGGCAAAAAAATCACTCTAGCAATTTGGCTTTCCCACTTTTTAATACTAGTTCAATTTTCAGAAATTTATCAGGCTTAAAAACAATTTGTCTCATATAATCAAATTTCCAATATCCATATTAATAGTCACAGAAAGTAGCACAATCAAGAGTAAAAATAATTGTCTGGTATTGTCAGACATTTCATGATTTTCAGAGTTAACCTTCCAACTATGCTTGTCTTAGGATAGAATTATAATTATTATTATTTTTTTATTTTTTATGCATATACAAACTGGCAGCAAATAGAAATAGACTGGGTTACAAATCTACAAAGAACATAAAATATGCATAAAGTGAGGACAGGCAGTGGGATACCTTCCCTGACAAGACACTGAGGTCAGCAAAGTATCTGTAAGAACATTCTCTGGATTTCATCTGTTTGGACATTGGCAAAAACCCCAAACAAGCAATCATAAGGAATAGGGTTTGAAGCACACGTTTTTGAGAGTGATATCCTAGAAGCAGAGCAACCTCTCTGAAGAAATAGTAATAATAGCATCCCTGACTGTGTGCCAAGAACACTTAAACACAGTAGTCTGATGTGACCCCACAATTCTATTTTAGAGACAAGAGGGTGGAAAATAAGAGAGTAAAGTAAACCTCTGATCATCATGTAGCAATCTGGAGAGTCAAGAGTTGAAGACAGGGATATCTAATTCCAAACTTTAGGGTCTTTCAAAGCAGTAAAATCAAGATCTGTCTACATCAATTATCTCCAGTAAAATCTTCTGCAATGACAGAAATATGCTATATATGTACTGTTGAATATGGTACCATTAACCACATATGGCTGTTAAGCACATGAAATTTGATTGGTGTGGCTGACAAATTGAATTTTTATCTTATTTACTTGCCAACTAATTTAAATTTAAATTAAATAGGTACACTGGGCTAAGGGCTACCATATTAGACAGTGCTGGCAACAGGTAGACTAGTGAAAGTGGGTTGAATTTCTCTGTTCCGTAAATATACCTAAGTATGAGAGAATAAACCTACCGTACAGTTTTTAAAAGTCATGATAACAATTTTAGTTTTTGTCACATTAAAAATAAATTAAAATACCACCAATCAGCATTTACCCAAAGAAAATAAAAACAGTAATTTGAAAAGATATATGCATCCTTATGTGTATTACAGCATTATTTACAATAGCCAAGACATGGAAGGAACCCAAGTGTCCATCCATAGATGAATGGATAAAGGAGCAGCGGCTTTTACATACAATGGGATATTATGCAGTCATACAAAAGGGTTGGGATCTTGTCATTTGTGACAACATGAACAGACCTGAAGGATATTATGCTAAGTGGAATAAGTCAATCAGAAATACCATATGATTTCACTCATATGTGCAATATAAGAAATCAAACAAGCAAACAAAAAAGCAGAAGCAGACTTATAAATAAAACAAACATATGGTTGCCAGAAGAAAAAGGGCTGATGAGAAGGTGGCAAAACAGATGAAGAGGAGTGAGAGCTCCAGGCTTCCAGTTCTGGAATGAATTTGTCACAGGAGTAAAAGGTACAGCGTAGGGAATATAGTCAATGGTATTTTAACAGCATTGTATGGTGACAGACGGTAGCTACGCTTATGGGTAAACATAGATAGCATAACCTGTAAACTTGTTGAATCACCTTGTTATATACCTAAAACTAATAAAATGCTGTATGTCAACTATGCTTCAACAGAAGAAAAGTACAAATCATGGGGATGAGGTAGAGGGAGGGGAATTGCAGAAACATGGTTAAAAGATACAAACTTCTAGTTATAAGATAAAAAGTACTAGGGACTTAATATACAACATGATGACTCTAGTTAACACTACTGTATGGTGTAACTATATATGCTAGTTAAGAGAGTTGATCCTAAGAGTTCTCATCATAAGGAAAAAAAATTCTGTTTTTGCTTTTGCTTTTTATTGAATCTGTATAAGATTATGGATAGTACGTAAACTTATTGTGCAATCATTTCACGATATATGTAAATCAAACCACTAAGCTGTACAGCTTAAACTTACAGTTACATATGTCAATTATATCTTACTAAAACAAAAACAAACAAAAAGAAATCCAATAATACTCCATAATTTTTAGTGTACTCTTTCAGAATGATGACATCTTAGGTAAGTAAAACCTACATTGAATTTGATCTTTCCTTTGTCTGCAAACTAAAATGCTGGAAAGTAATCTGTTTAATGAAAAATGGTAATAGCTGACATTCATTGAACACTCATATTGTACCTAGTACATTATGTTTTTGAGTCCCACAGCACCCAGTAAGATGCATGCATCTATTATTTCTATTTTACATTTGCCAGAACAGAGACAAAGTCAAGTGGTATAGTCATAATTCAAAAGGCAATCTGAATTGAGATTTTATGCTAATTCTGTGGGGTTAGAGAGAAAACCAAATCAGAGGAATTTGTCTCTTGTCTCTTAATAAATGACCTTTTGTTTTTGGAGTCTGGTTTTCAAGACTCTTAAGAGTATGTACATTGATTATTTCATAAACCTTTGGAATGAAATTAGAAATCCTAGTCATAGCTGAGAGCTCTAAATGTCAATGTTCCACTTAGGCCATTCCTTGGGCCATCTATAATAAATAATATACATATGAAATATATATTTATAAATAAATAATTTATATAATAAATATATAGTTGAATATAAAATTTATTAATATATTGCTATATATTAAATATCAATGTATATTTAATATACATGTTAAATATAAAATATGTTTTATGTTTGCATGTATAAAAATAAACATACACACACACATCCCAAATCTTTACCATCATTTTGTTATAGGGAAATGGATTATGGATACTTTTTCTTTTTGCTTATGTATTTCCTAAAGTATACAACTAGAATCCCCTTTATAAATATAAACCCAGAAGATATTAAGAGCTTTTTTAAAAAATATTTTATTTATTTATTTGAGAGACAGAGTGAGTGAGAGAGAGAGACAACATACGAGCAAGAACAGAGGGAGAGGGAGAAGCGCACTCCCCTGATGAACAGGGAGCCCAATGTGGGACTTGATCCCAGAACCCTGTGATCATGACCTGGTCCGAAGGTAGATGCTTAACCAAGTGAGCCACCCAGGTGCCCTGATATTAAGAATTTTTAATATTAGTTGTGTAGAAGTTCTAGGATAAAGCAGATAGCAGCAGATAAAAAGAAAAATACCATTTTTATAAGGGCTTTCATTCTAATGGATCAAAGCCAGTGTTCAGTACCATTACATTTTTTCTAGCTATTACTAGGTATTTTAGAGCATATCACAAGTTAAATTAAGTTATGACTGATTTGGGGGCACCTCGGTGGCTCGATGAGTTAAATATCTGACTCTTGATTTAGGGTCAGGTCATGATCTCAGGGCTGTGAGATCGAGTCCTGCATCGAACTCTGCACTGGGCAGAAAAAGCTATGATTGATTTTGGACCCTGAAAAGTACTAAATATCATATTTGCCTTTATTGAAATAAAAAAACTATAAATAATATTCATGAACACTACAGTGCAATAGTCTTAAGGTAATGCTATCATTTAATATGCAATCATTAACATGTAACTGAAAATACAAAAATCCCTTTATACTAGATGAATAAACCTAATGGTAAAGATGGTAAATTTGAAGACCAACATTTTACTTAGAATATTCAGATAGAAGAATAAAGAAACCAGTATAATCAAGTCCAATATATTCAAACCCATTTAACAATTAAAGGGGAGGTTTTGGGGGAACTTTTCCTTCACTAAGTTTATCATGAATAGGGCCTTGAAATGTAGATTTTTCTTTGGTTTTGGTGAACAGTTTTCAGAGTTTCAGGATAATAGATTTATTGAAGTAAAATAATTTGTGGATTACTACTACTAATAAAAATAATTGAAAGAAGTGAATTTGGTACTATAAAAGCATACAAAATGTAATAGTTGATGTAAATAAATGCTAATTGGCCAATATATAGGATTTGTCTTTATTTCTAGAACACTTTTATGTAGGTATGTAAGTATATCAACATTAACAAATGTACAAACGTATTTTAGATGCCTACTATGTGACAAGAAGTTCCCTATCTCAAAGTCACACAAGCCTTGAACTCTGTCCAGTTTGTGTTTGGAAGACCTTGTCTGCTCTTTGTTGCATTGTGGAAACTTTAGAAGTTTATTAGACACAAAAGACCAATAAGCTACCTATGGTAAAAATATGCATTCACATACACACACACACACACACACACATGCAAACACATATTTTTAATAACCTCAAGACACTCCTGATAAGAATAATAATTTCGGGGCAGCCCGGGTGGCTCAGCGGTTTAGCGCTGCCTTCAACCCAGGGCGTGATCCTGGAGACCCGGGATCGAGTCCCATGTTGGGCTCCCTGCATGGAGCCTGGTTCTCCCTCTGCCTGTGTCTCTGCCTCTGTCTCTCTGTCTCTCTCTCTGTCTCTCATGAATAAATAAATAAAATCTTAAAAAAAAAAAGAGTAATTCTTCTCAGCACAATTAATGAAGTGTGTCTTTTGGCAAGAACATCCAATAAGGGCATTTGGCAAAACATTTTCCCAAAGGTTCAAATACCTCATTTTCGTTGTACAATTTTCTATTCTTAATTTGATTAACTTCCTCATGGACAAAAGAAATCCTCCTTTTCTGCCTAAAAATATTGCCTATGGTATGACTCTCTGGTTGTAGCACAAACATAAAAAGAATTATATTCACTAAAGGTATTGTGGCTTAATAGCATACATCAATTAAGCATTGCCATATTGGATGGACAATGAGAGAGATCAAAGACAAAGGCATTAACCCTTTCAAAAGTGGCTGTTATTATTCTCAATTCTAAATATCTTCTTGACTCTTTTGCACCTTCAGCCTCATGCCCTTTCATGATAGCTTCCACACCACTAACTTAAAACCATGTAACAGCTCTCCAATTTCCAATTTCACCACTTGGCCTTGGCTCCCTCCTTGGCCTTTTCTCCAGCCACTCTCTTCCTGTCACTTCATCTACCCCAGTGCAAGGATTCAAGGCATAGACCCAGATCTCTCGGCACTCACCAAATCTACTTCCCTCTAACTCTTAAGACCATAGGACTCTGATTCTGCCATTACCACTCCCCCAACCCTTCCTTCAAAAAGTGCTGATACTTCCAAGGTCATGACTACCATCTGAGACCATCAAAAATGATATTTGGGGCACCTGGGTGGCTAAGTTGGTTAAGTGTCTGCCTTTGGCTCAGATCATGATCACAGGGTCCTGGGATGGTGCATGCTTTGGGCTTTCTGCTCAGCAGGGATTCTGCTTCTCCCTCTCCCCTTCCCCACCACTTGTACACTCTCTCTCTCTCTCTCTCTCTGTCTCAAGTAAATAATAATAAAATCTTTAGAAAAAAATTGCTCTCCTTGTGATCCTTATCCCAGTTTCAGTCATTTGTGAGAAATTTGGGGTTCCTAGTCATTCTCAGTTTCAACCTGTACTTTCTATCTAACCAATGTTTGCTAATAGCACTCCTTATCTTACCTTCTGACATGCTATGTACATTTTTACTTATTTACTAAAATGTAATTGACTATAGGGGAAGGGAAGTAGTTCCATTTTCCTCACTGAAATTTGAATGGTGTGTGTGTGTGTGACACATTGTAAGTGATCAATAAATATTTGTGACTAACATAAAATATTACTCAGCCATTAAAAAGAATGAAATCTTGCCAACTGAAACAACATAGATGGATCTGGAGAGTATAATGCTAAGTAAAATAAGTCAGTCAGAGAAGGACAAATAACATGATTTTACTCATATGCAATTTAAGAAATAAAACAATGCAAAGGGGAAAAAAGAGAGAGACAAACCAAGAGACAGATTCTTAACTATAGTGAACAAACTGATGGTTACCAGAGTGGAGGTGGGTGGGTGAGGGGGTGAAATAGGTGATGGGGACTAAGGAGTGCACTCATTGTCATGAGCACTGAGTAATACCCATGTACTGTCAAATCACTATATTGTACACCTGAAACTAATATAACACCTGTATGTAAACTATACTAGATTTAAAATTGATTTAAAAATAAGTAACCAGCCTTGCCCATCCTGCACCTGGAGGAGACACACACAGCTAACCTTGTCTCTTCACACAATTCTTACAGCCGGTGGTCTCAGGGCACAATGGCAACTCTTAAGGAAAAAACTGATTGCACCATTTGCAGAAGAGGCAGCGATCCCAAACAACACGATCACTGTAGTGGGTGTTGGACAAGTTGGTATGGCATGTGCCATCAGCATTCTGGGAAAGTCTCTGGTTGATGAACTTGCCCTGGTGGATGTTTTAGAAGATAAATTCAAAGGAGAAATGATGGATCTACAGCATGAGAGCTTATTTCTACAGACACCTAAAATTGTGGCAGATAAAGATTACTCTGTGACTGCCATTTCTAAGATTGTGGTGGTGACTGCAGGAGTCCACCAGCAAGAGGGAGAGAGCCGCCTCAGTCTGGCGCAAAGGAATGTTATTGTCTCAAATTCATTATTCCTCAGATAGTCAAGTACAGTCCTGATTGTATCATAATTGTGGTTTCCAACCCAGTGGATATTCTTACATATGTTACCTGGAAACTAAGTGGACTACCCAAGCACTGTGTGATTGGAAGTGGGTGTAATCTGGACTCTGCTAGATTTCGCTATTTTATGGCTGAAAAACTTGGCATTCATCCCAGCAGCTGCCATGGATGGATTTTGGGAGAACATGGCGACTCAAGTGTGGCTGTGTGGAGTGGAGTGAATGTGGCAGGTGTTTCTCTTCAGGAACTGAATCCAGAAATGGGAACAGACAACGGCAGTGAAAATTGGAAGGAAGTGCATAAGATGGTGGTTGAAAGTGCCTATGAGGTCATCAAGCTAAAAGGATATACCAACTGGGTTATTGGATTAAGTGTGGCTAATCTCATTGAATCAATGTTGAAAAATCTCTCCAGGATTCATCCAATGTCAACAATGGTGAAGGGCATGTATGGTATTGAGAATGAAGTCTTCCTGAGTCTTCCCTGTATCCTGAATGCTCGGGGCTTAACCAGTGTGATCAATCAGAAGCTAAAGGATGATGAGGTTGCCCAGCTCAAGAAAAGTGCAGGTACCTTGTGGGACATCCAGAAAGACCTAAAAGATCTGTGACTTCTGGCTTCTAAGCTATAGGAACTTAAAACCATGATGTGATTAACTGTGAGCCTTTAATTTCTCATCCATATACATGGATCACAGTTTGCTTTTATCTTCCTAAATATGTGAATCTGGGCTCACAGAATCAAAGCCCATGCTTGGTTTAATGCTTGCAACATGAGCCTTGAACAAATAAAATTAACTATTGTAGTGTGCTTCTATAAATAAATAAATAAATAAATAAATAAATAAATAAATAAATATTTATGAATGAAATAATACTGAATGTCTTACAGTTCACACACTATCCTTTCATTGGACTTTTTTAATTTGAGTAGAAATGTACATGTTTTCTTTTTTTGAAACTCCCTTCCATCCTCTCCTACATGTACCTGTCCCTACCTCTACTTAAACTAGATAATTTTAGTTTATGGTTAAAATCTCACTCAGATTAACTTGATAAATAGATGATAACTTTTATTTTAGTGTAATATAATTCATAACCTACTTGTCTGTTGTCTGCCTGGCTCTAAAGGATACTCAGCTTTCTGGTGGAATTTCTGGCACATAAGGTGTTTAAAAAAAAAAAAAAAAAAAGAATGGTGGAGGGGTACCTGGGTGGCTCAGTAGGTTAAATGTCTAACTCTTGATTTGGCTCAGGTCATGATCTTAGGGTTGTAAGATTGAGTCCTGCATCTCTCTCTTTCTCTCTCCCTATGCTCTTTCCCCAGGTCTCTCTCTCCCTCTCTTTAAAAAAAAAAAAAGATAGTGGAATGCACGAAAGAAAGAAAGAAAGAATTAAATGTTACAACTGGCCAACTCTCTACATGATATGATATAAAAGGTGCTAGGAAAATATTCTTTTTCTGTTTCTGTCCTATAAAACTAACAATAACAACAACAACAAGAAAACTTACCCTAACCTATAGCTAATAACAGGCATTTACTATTATAACGTCAACATTTTAAATATTGTGGAGTCAAACAGAAATATAGTATGTTTCTGAACCAGTTAACAAATCAATTACATTCTCTATATTATCAGAGAATGTAGAAGTTACTAATAACTACTGTTAACTGCTATCCTGTACAATAAGAATAATAATTTAGCTGAAGGTAGTTAATTCCTAGAGTTGCTATGAAGAGTTGGTCTAGGTGAGAGTTGGGAAGAAGCACGGATGCACCAGCTATTCTACAAGAGGCAGAAAGTGTGACTTTGACAACAGTGCCTTGGTTGCTTCCCAGTTGCACAAAGTATCTCATGCCAGCATGTGCTATGCAATTAGAGCAACACATTAGCCAAGACTTGAAGGAGTTGGCTTTTGCTGTGAGATAAGGAACCACAGAAGACTTAAATCACAGCAGACAATTTGTTATGTAAAGGATCTGGGCCACATGGGGCAAGAGGCAGAGAGAATTGAGCCTGGAGGCAGATCTGCAGGTTACATGGCATTGTGCTTACTGCTATGAAACTCAGATTTTTTTTTAAAGATTTTATTTATTTATTCATGAGAGACACATAGAGAGGCAGAGACATAGGCAGAGAAGCAGGCTCCCTGCAGGGAGCCTGATGTGGGACTCAATCCCAGGACCCCGGGCTCACAACCCAAGCCAAAGGCAGATGCTCAATCACTGAGCTACTCAGGTGTCCCAACATAGTGTTATATTAGTTTCAGGCACGTTTGTGGGGAGCAGGGAGGTGAGTTTGGGTGTGGGAAGGCCAGTGACTAGAACTTCCTGTACTTAATCTGTCCTGCACTCTCTCCCTTCACCAAAGCAACTCTGCTTTCATCTGCTTTAAATATTTTTTTAAAGACTTTATTTATTTATTCATGATAGACACAGAGACAGGCAGAGAGAGAGAGGCAGAGACAGAAGGCTCCTGCAAGAGCCCCCTATGGGACTGATTCTGAGACTCTGGGATCATGCCCTGAGCCGAGGGGAGACACTCAACTGCTGAGCCACCCCAGCGTCCCCTCATCTGCTTTAAGTACTAAGGATTTAAGTTTACATGAAAAATAAAAATTTAAAGAACTTGCCACAAGGTGATAGTGAAGGCCTGAAACTTAGAAACCGAAGAATAATCGAATCAGGTTTCAGCATTAGAAAGTACAGCATTGGGATCCCTGGGTGGCGCAGCGGTTTAGCGCCTGCCTTTGGCCCAGGGCGCGATCCTGGAGACCCGGGATCGAATCCCACGTTGGGCTCCTGGTGCATGGAGCCTGCTTCTCCCTCTGCCTATGTCTCCGCCTCTGTGTGTGTGTGTGTGTGTGACTATCATAAATAAATAAAAATTAAAAAAAAAAAAAAAAAAAGAAAATACAGCATTGAGATAGGAAGTCAGGGCCCAGCCAGGAGCCATGCTAATGGGCAGTCTATAACACAAACAATGATAGATCAAACTGACAGTAGCAGAATGTTTGAGAAGTTATAATGAGCAATGGAGAGCATTTTGTGACTAACTAAACATGAGGCATGAGGCAGTGCCGAGTGGGAGAGTCCAAGATTTTACAATTGGAAAAATGATAGATACTTGGGTTCCCTTCACCAAGAGACAAGATAGAAATAGAAGCAGGTGTGGGTAGATTATAATTATTTGACTTTCAAACACATTTAGTTCAATTCCTTATGGGACATCCAGATGAAGAGTTCTATCTGGAATAGAGTTAATATATATTCTCTGTGAGCTGAAGAAACAGTTCTGGGTTGTATGGGGAATAATGGAGGCATTTTATGTTAGACAGTGCTTGGGTTTTTTTGTTTTGTTTTGTTTTTGGTTTTTTGTGTTTTTGTTTTTGTAGGATGTGAAAAAAATTCACCTGTTGAGGATGAGGGGAAAGATTTGAATAAAGAAGTTTGAGGGGGATCCTGGGGTGGCTCAGCAGTTTGGCGCCTGTCTTTGGCCCAGGGCACGATCCTGGAGTCCCCGGATGGAGTCCCGCGTCAGGCTCCTGGCATGGAGCCTGCTTCTCCCTCTGCCTGTGTCTCTGCCTCTCTCTCTCTCTCTCTCTCTCTCTCATGAATAAATAAATAAAATCTTAAAAAAAAGAAGTTTGAAAAATTTAACCTAATTGATCTAGGAGACAGTATTAAGAATAAATATGGTAAATAAATATGAAAATTTTATGGTAGATTTTTTAAAAAACTGAAGAGGTCTTAAGGCCATGTTAATATTGTATGTTATAAACATGTAGAGGCAACAATCTGCATATTTATGAAATTTCTCTTTGGTTATATTCAGTGTTCAAGTTGTAGGAACTGAAATGTGAAATCATAATATTGATTCGTGGTCAAGGGTATATGAGCCACTTGCAAAAAAAGAAGGTTCCAAATGATTGAACCATTCTGTAAAGAAAGTAGTTCAAGTGATAGATTCTGGGGATGAAAGTAAAATCAGAAGTTAGTCGCTGAGCTGGCAAACATATGAGGCATTAGGGACCTGACATTTACAAGGAAGCAAAAGAGGTTATGAGAGAGCTGGAAAGATAGAGCATTAGGGATATCTTCAAAAACTAAAAGTCCAACTTGGGAACAGTAGAAAGAATCATATTACATATTAAGGAGGCGATAAGAGGCACTTTCATGCAACAAAATATTCCAAAAAAAAAAAAAAATTCACTACACAAAATACCAGATGGATCAGTAGCTACTACAAGTTCCAACAAAAGCCAACTATAAACATACACATACTCAACATTTATGCCTCTTTATAGCTATTTAAAATTTTTATTCTATAAAAACTAAATGTTTTGCATTTATTTTATCTCCAATAATTGAATATTGTTCATTAACAAGAATAACATTTTTCCCAATTTAGTTTTGCTTTTTACTGAGAAACCATTATTCAGTTGATATACAGAGTCAAGAACAGCTATCATATCCATATTGATACTGTAGTAATGAAATATGGTGAACTTTTGGGGGGGGTGGTAAACAAAACATTATATAGCTCCTTTCTCTTCAAAATTTATTTGTGATTTTTCAGCCACAAATATGTATTGTGTAGATAATCTAGATTATACAGAAGGATCCTGAAAATAAAAATGCATTTATATTTTTTATTAACAAAAGTAAGTTTGAAAGAATATGCAGTTGAAAACAGTCCTACAAAGGACACCATGCACTTATGTTTTAAAATGTGGATCAAGGTTTGAAAGAAATTCCAGTTTAAATCATTTTTTGCTGCATGAGAGCTACACAGCCCATCTTGCAACTCCTTTCAAGTAGATCTGTGCAGAATATGTGGCTGTCCCAAACAAAGTACAAGCTGTTACCCTTTAATTTTTTTTTTTTTTCCATTTTGGAACCTGATTTGATTTCTACTCCTTGTAAATTTGGCATCTTATATGTAATACTTACTACATGCTATTTGAAGACAAGAGAGTTTGAGATTTTAATTTCTTACGAATCTAATTAATTAGAATCTCTCCTCCCTCTAAGTCTGACATAATTACTCAGACAGGAAACCTATAAAAAAAAATGTCTCCCCTTCTTTCTCCATACACAAGAATAATACTGCTTCATATAAAATGAAAGAAGAGACAATTTTACTATTTTATTCAGTCTATGTGCAATCCATTTATAGCATGAAATGGAGAACAGGGACGTTTTAATTTCTAGATCAAAGTAAGGAATTGTCCCATTTTTAAATGTTCAGCCCAGGACACCAGTAAGCTCTGATAGCACACTGTAAGAACAGACTAAACAAGACTCACCTGGGGAAAAACCAAGTGGGGTGAATCCTTTCAATTCATGATATAGGGGAATTATTTAAGGAACTAAAAACATTTTAAGGGTAGTTAAAGACTATGATAAACATATTGTTATGTATTTTGAAAGGATCAAAATATATCATGTGGAAGGTATACACTTGTTTTAAAAAAGCTTGCATCAACATGTGATTGCTCTTGGAAAGATCATCATTTCATTAACAGAAGGAGAAACAGCACAACATAAAGCATATGTCTATGGACCCTCATCAGATTGCCTAAACCTTGTTTATGGTTCAACTATTTCTTAATTAGATGTTTTATTTTTAATTAATTAACTAAAGTATATTTAATTAATGTTTTAATTTTCTTAATTAGTTAATTTTTAAATTTTAAATTAATTAATTAAAGTGAGTTTAATTTATTAATTTAAAAATTAAAAATTAATTAATTAGTACCGGTTTTAAACATCTTCTATACCTTTATTCACATTTTGGTATTCTATTTCATAATGCTAGAGCTGGAAGTCTCTAGGCCAGTGTCTCCCCTGAGATCCCAGGTCCCTTTGCAGAGAATTTCTAGGTCAAATGATTATTAATGATAATTCTGAGATATCATTTGCTTTTTTAACTCTAATTCTCTCATGAGTGTAGAGTTTTTAAGAGGATGCATAATATATGATACAGCAACAGGAACACAGAAGCAGTTAGGAAGCCGGAGGTTAAAGAGATTGGCAATGATATCAAGCAATGCCACTCTTCTCATGAATTGTTTTTAGTTTTGAAGTTATTTTTCAGAAAAAATGTTATTTTTCTTAACATGTAATGGATTGATTGTTGTTTATTTCTACAATATCTCTTCTTTAGTATGGATATAATAGGTATTACCCCAGCTCTTTGGGCCCTAAATAATTTTAAGAGCCCAAAAAAGTCTTGTGATCAGAAAGAGTTTGAGAAATGCTGCCTTAGACCATATTTCTCCATTATGAGCTGGATTCCTATTAACAGGCGCACTAGAGACATGACAAGGAAGGAAGGGGTAGGGGCTGGTTCCTGCTAGTCTGTCTTTACTTCCTATTAGATCTCTCCAGCGCTTGTTTCCCAGAGCAACAGGCTCTAGTCTCTAGCTCATTTCTACACTGAGAAAGGCACAGTCTGGCCCAAGCCATTCCTAAAATGTATCACTGCCAGGCAGCAGGCCCCTCTTGAGCTCTGGTACTACCTACCAAACCCAGAAGGAAGTATCCCCTCCACAGAAATTCCAGGGTGAGAGATCTGCCAGGCAACACCTTCCCCACAGAACCCTACCTCCTAGTTCAAAGGAATCCTTCTTCCAGTTTTGATTACTCCAACCTAGGAGTGGCACATGACTCCTGCAGTTCTACCTCTCCATCATCTTGGTATTTCTCTTTGATTTTTCAACCCTCCAACACTGTTTAACCAATCACCTATTTTATATTCTCTAAGGTAATACAGTGGGATTTTTGTTTTCCTGACTGGATAGAGCTAGACACAATTAACAATGGATTCATTAGACATCTCTGAAAAGCTACCCATAATGACAGAACCAATCATCTCCATGGTGATATCAAATTTTTAAAATGTGTCTAAAAGAAAAATCAAAACTGTTCTATGAAAATATGTTAGAAATTTACACAAGTGATATAAATATTATGTTCTACACATAACTGCTTTGTGACTACATTTTCATATATAAAGTTATCTATATTTAACTATTCATTTAGAAGAGCACTTTTCCATATTTGATGGAAGTATCTCTTAAAATTATTACCTAAACGTAGACTTCTAAGACTTTGAATGACAAGTGATGGATAATGATAAAGTATATTTTCTGTAATGTTTAGCTATTACTATATTGGAGACACTTTAAATATTTTGCACAATCTTAGTATGAAAGTATAAATCCTGAAAGAAAGATATTTCTTAAGCAAATCATCTCTTCTCTTATAGAGAACTTGATACCGATTTTCCCTTGGAGGTTTGCATATTTAAAGTAAATAATTAGACTTACCTCCTGAAAGGAGAGCAGGTTTACTTTTTACCATTGGACTAGAATGAGGAAATTTGTTGCTAAATGACATGAAAAGGTGTGCTGTGAAATCATCGGGAAGTTCTGCTTCCAAGAATGTCTTCATAAATAGCTTGAAACCTTCAAAATCTATTGTCTGAAAAAAATTAAACATATATTTTAAGTGTCAGCCAATGTTAAGATTATGTGCTATGTCCAAAATCAACAGTAGTAGAAATGACCTCAAACATTTCTATATCCAAGTCTATAAAAGGATGATAACTATTTGAGAAATACATGGAGCAGTCCTTGGCTAATTGTGGTGGTTAGGTATGTATACATCTTACCTGTAGTGGGACAACAGGAAAGGAGAAGCTTTCCAGTCAGACATTTCTATTTCCACAGTATATGTATCACCATAAAAAAATATAGTCTTTGAAACTCGGTTTCCTTCCCTGTGAATTGGGAGTAATATTCCCAATCCTGCAGAGTTGTTGTTATAACTAAATTAGGCAACTAACGTGAACATGCTAAGGCAGAGTCATGAACACAGCATTAATACTCTGAAATAAAGAATTTCTCTCATCTCCTGTCTTTGTTTCTCATAGTTAGTCTTGTTTTTGACCCCTGGAGAAAGGGGCTAATGTAAAAGTCTCACCCTGACACCAATATCAATTGATGTGAAATTCCAAAGTGAAATTCTAAAACTTCCCATGCAAACTTCCAAAGAAATCTTTTTCAAGATCCTTGTCGACTCATAGTCACTGCAGGACTATAAAAAATAAACAATCAGACATTTGTTTGGAAAGAACCCTTGCTACATTGAGAGACTCCATCTCTGGAGTTTGTTTCCTCTGTTTCCAACAGGGAAAGGGTGATGGAAATCACCGTCTATTCTCCATTTAAGTAGAGAATTTCACCAGAGCCACCTGGAGAGCTTGCTTTCTCTGAGCAGAGGACAGTGGACCAGAATCTGACTCTTGCCTGGAAAATTGAAGACAAGGGTGCAGGTACTTTGAGACAAAGGCAAGTAAATGGTACTGTACTGGGCTTGGCCATCACCCTCATGACTATAGGGACAATGATGCATAAATGTTTCCTGAGAAATCAATGTAGATCACATGGAAGAGGCCAGTGTGGTTGTATTAGGTCCTATCCAGGTGGCCATTTGAAAGAACAAGGATATCTATAGAGAAGAAGCTGGGATAAAGCCACACCTGTCCAGATCAAGAAAGTCCAAGGTTGATGGGTCTCATAGGAAGCCCTTGAAGGGCTTTTTTTTTTTTTTTTTTTCTTTCTTACCCAGTTCAATGTAACTAAGATAAAACTAAAAATAGGGCAAAAATGAAATTTGGTAGACGTATGCTCTTAATTTTGGTCAAACTTCTGGTAAATGAGAATAAAATCAATTCCTTAAACTGCTATTTTGAATAGAAAAGTATTTGTTCCATGTAATTATACTTGGGGTAAGGTGGTACAGAATGACCAATTTAATTTTAATATTGTTTTGAATAAATCCTAAAATGGAATAGGACATATAAGGATATTACTAGAGAAAGTAAATTTTTATAGATTAGATTATGTGCCAATTAAGAATATGTACCATGTATGCTTCTGTACCTAATAGAATCTCAAGCCAATTAAAAACCAAAGCAAAAAAATAAAAAATAAAAAATAAATAAAAATAAAAATAAAAAAAAGAAAAAGAAAATAAAACTTCACTTTGTTTATTTCTGATTGCAAAACTCTACACCTTATTCTGACATTTTTAGGTAGTTTAATCTTGCTTTGGTTATTCATGAAAGGCACTTCAGACATTTACATTGGTGGCAGTAAAAAGAGTCCACTTTCTTACATATATAAGAAATCACCACCACCATAAAATATTATAAATTCTACTAGTGGAGTGAACCACATAATTAAAAACCATGAATAACATAAAAATATACGAATAGCCTCAGGTAGCAGAAATACTTATGAAAAGCAATTTGCCACCATGAATGAAACCGAGGTTTCAAAATATTCAGATAAGGCCAACAGCCAGACCACTGTATCCAAAGGCACTTTCTTGAGCAGAGACACCTACTCTTACTAATAGGGTTCCTTAGTCCTGGCCTGTGGCAAGAGAAGTAATCTGCACTCAGTTGGATGAGTAACCAACTTCGACAGAAAATCCTCAAATGTGTGAAGCCTCATGGGACACTAGAAGTTAATTTTATTAAAAACTATAGGAACTTTGTGTAACATAGTCATAGGCATTGAGATTAGAGGTGGTTATTAATATTCACTCTTGCTTCTGAGCCCTAAGCCTTCTGTAGTCGTATTGTGTTTGCCAACATAACAAATGACAGGAACATGGTTTTGAAGTTAGAGTACCTGGATCTACTCTCAGATCCAACACTTTCTAGCTATCTCCAGGTGGACAATTTATTAATCTCTCTGTGCCTTAATTTCTCCATCTACAGGTAAGAATAACAATACCTACCTCTGGGTCTGTTAGAAATTTCAAACAATTTTTGAAGAATAAGCCTCAAACCACATTACCTTAAAATGTTTTTATATGCATTTAACAAGTCATTACATGGTTCATCCTTTTTGGTTATTATTATTATTTTTTTTTAGAAAGCTGGTAGCAAAATATGAACAAAGGACTAGAATTGTTGACAATTTTTCTCTGGATCTTCTGTTGGAGCATGATTATCTTTTAAAACAGAACAATTTCAAGGCAAGAGTTTAACATGATAACAAAGGAAAACAATAACAACCAACCAGCAAATGAAAACAAAACAGAGACTTGAGAATAAAAAAATATTTTGTGTCATATTCTATATCTTCACTTGCCATCTGAGTGATTTGGGGCAAGGAATTTATCTCTTCTTTTAAAGAAAAAAATCTGCCACATCCCAAGTGTGTGCTCTTTATAGAGCCTTACATAACCTAAATAGAATCTCTTTGAAATCTGTGCCTGTAATTTAATGAAGAAACCAGAAAAATAAACAACCAAAAAGGAAAAAAAAAATGTATGGCATCCCTGTTAATAAGGACTGCATCACTCCTTGACCGTTCTTTTTCAGTGGTCAGGAAAACTTTCTGAAATTAAATGCTGCAGCTTTGCCTTGCTCACTAAGCAAAAGGCAGCTTAGTTATATTCTCTGACAGCTCTAAGCCTTAATTTTTTTCATATAAAGTGCTATATAAGATCAACCATTCAGGGTTGTCATCTAAATGTAATAATAAATCAATATAAAGCACTTAACATGCCCTTGGGCTCACAGCATGTAAAATAAATGAAATAATAAAATAATAAAAGGAAGTGCTGGTTTGAGGTTTAATGGATTTTTTATTATCTTAATTTGCCCTCCTCTTTATTAGTCCAGAAAACCAGAAAACTCACTGCATCTTCCTGAATCAAGCCTGCAGTTTTTGTGTTTTAGACATTTTGCAATTATTGTTCTGTACCAGGCAACACTGACAAAACACTGCTTTTAGAATGTGAGCATTTATACAGATATCTTATTTAAAAAAAAAAGTCTATTAACAAAATAAGAATGACGCTTTCTATGCAATGATGTTATCCTATTTATTAAGTTTTACCGATGATGTAAATAAACTTCCCTTTCAAACTTCTTCACCGTTTGGGTTGGAACAAAATTTGCCTCCCTTACATTTCAGTCATTAAACATAGCTTACAAAGTTGTAAAACTCAAACTTCTCTGAAGCCTAAATTTAGCCATTTCTGTGTTTCCAATTCACAGAGGAATTATTCTTTAATATCTTCTGGTTAACTCATCTCCTGCTTTTCTTCTTGGTAAAAGATTTTCAAATTTCTTTTAAAATTCTATGTTGTCCAAAATATCAGACATTTCTATGAGTGAATACTATCTTCCATCTATACATTTTCCTTATTTCATGATTCAGTAGAACATTGCCAAATTTAAGTATCTTGCTTTCTACTGCTGTCCTGTAGCAGCATTAAAATTGGTTTTTGAAGATTGTGACCTTTAAACAGAATGAGATCACTTATATGCACATCAATGGAAACACTAATGAACAAAGTTGGGTTGGACTTAAGTGAATGAGTGTTCAAAAATCAAACTGGCTCAGAGACACACACACCACACAATGTTTAAAATTTTGAGAACTGTTTTTTTTTTCATTTTTTTTTCTTAAGGAGCAGCCACAGACTATTTAGGGAGATAACATAGAGAATCTGCAAAGAATTCAGACTGAGGGAGCTGTTCAGATGTTGCTGCCAAACTGGCATGAATTCAAAACACATTTCTATATGCCTTTCATTATTATATCTGACCATCTGGATCCTTTGTTTTTAAATCCCTGTTAATACTAAAGAAATAACACTAGTATTCATCCAAGTAGACTCAAAGTGAATGAAAATAAATGTCATCACTCTATCGTTAATTTATTCTGGTGGTTTCAGGATGGAGATTTTCTCATATTCAGCAAATGTTCATGGTATATCCATTTTGTACTAATCTCTGTCCTAGCTGTTGGGGTAGAGATGCTATTGGAACATGCAAAAATCCTTCCACCAGAGGCTTATTTTCTAACAAGGGGAATAAGAAAATAGAAAAATAAATAGGCCTAAATGTACAAGGTTTGACAGTATTAAGTGTTGTAGGGAAAAAAAAAGATAGAAAATGTTTATACATTTTGGGGGAGGGTACCTGTTTTAAATCTGATGATCAGTAAAAGAAAATCTGTTCTTTGAATAAAGATTTAAAGGGGATGAAGGAGAAAGCTTTGCACATATTTGGAGAAAGAACACCTCAGATAGACAAAACAGATAGTGCAAATGTCCTTTCTGAGGCATAAAAATGCTCCTGTTTTAGAGGCATTTCTATAAAAACCAGTGAGGAGGAGTAGGAGAACAGAGCAGGAGTGAAGGCAGACAAGGGTAGTAGGAAATACACTTCTGAATATTTGTTACAGAAGGTTAGGGGAGAAATATATCAACTGTGAGAGATATCACCTAGCCACTCGAAACAGCCAAATCATTAACTTTTCAATTTAGGACACAATATTGCAGATGGTCCATTCTCAAATTCTACATGTTGTCATAGATACAAGACAGTATTTTTTTGGCAATATCGAGATTGGATCCCTAGTGCAGTTACAAGAAACCTGTAAGACGCTATTCAAATTGATGTGTTTAACTATCATAAGATGTAGCTAATTAAACTCATCAGTATCTATGTAAATTTCTTCTCAGACTGTTTTTACATGGTTCCATTCTAACTGCGGTCACATAATGAAAAGAAAGTTACTATATATTTCAACAATATTTAATACAGAGTCAATATAGGTCACTGATACAGAATTATAGAAGGCACTTTATTATTCAGTTTGGTGGTATGCTTTCAAAACTGTGCTCTGGTTGTAGGTTTGATAAGATGAGGAAAATGACAGAATTTATGTTGAGAGTAATGGGGAAGAGAAGCACAAATACTGGTTAACATGTGACTTCCATTCCTTGCTAACTCAGTGCCCTGGCATTTATGCAGTTGTGGGAGGTAGAACAGATACAACACAATAACTCTGATACCAGGACAGCATTCTGGATTGTGGCCAGGCTTGGCAGGGGAAACAAATCACATCTGATGTCCTCCACTCATACCTCGTGGTAGAAAGAAATCAATTTAGAGTTGGAAAGACATCCGAGTTATATTTTCTCACTTTAAAGTTGAGAAAAGTGAGTCTCAGAAAATAAAGGTGACAGGATTGGTTGGTGGTGTATCTCAGATATTCCCACTTTTACTTTTCACAGATATTCTAGAACTTTTGTATGAAACCATGTTAGTCATTGAAGTATGACCAATGGCCATTGCCTTTAAATGTCAATGGAACACCTCTACATCAGGCACAGAGATAATTATTTTATATACACTTTGAATTTAACCCTTTAAACAAGCCACTAAGGCCAATATTCTTTTCATTTGATAGCTTTACAAACTGAGGCTGGTAACTTGTCCAAGATCTGCTAATATGTGGCAGATGTGGGATTTGAACTCAGTTCAGTTGGACTGCTAAGATCACGTTTTCTCTGTTATACTTTCCAGATGCTTTCTTTAATGGAAAAGGTTGAATTTGGTTCTGGAAGGACAATTATAGCTTACAATAAAAGGTGTTTATATCATTGCTAATAATTATATCAGTGTCAATATCCTTGTTAAAGACACTTAAAATATTACATTAGGCAGCAGCACTACCAAATGTAGGTTATGGATTCCCAGGTTTCTTATTAAGGGAATGAAGCAACTCACTTGTCTAAATGTAAAGGGTATACACATTAGCAGAATCTACAGTACAGAGCACCAAGTGCAAAGATAAGGGAGGCCCAGGGAATTATGAAATGTAACTCAACCTTGGGCCAAGGATCAGCTACTAACAGGAAATGTAAAGAGAAAATCCTACACTGATAGACCAGGAACAGTATAGAGCAATAAATAGGCATGCGCTTCCCCACCGCCCCCCCCCCACCACCACCCCTTTGGCTAACCGCAGCTTTCCTTGTTCTTTCTATTCTGCAACTGACATTGCTTGCCTACTAAACATTTCCATATGGAACAAAGACTGAGCAAGGAAAAGGAAGAAACTCATTCTGCTGACCAGGAAAAAGGCAGGGCTAATTGACACCAGTTTTCAGACAGCCTCTAGTAGGGATGAGGTGATGCAGAAAGGTGTGTCTATGGACCAAGGTGTTCAATAAATGTCTTATAATAGCTAAATCCTGCTGCACAGAAGCAGCCATTTACTCCGAAGGGCTGCTTCCTAAAACCAAAAAGCCCATGTAGTCTGTCCTTAGGGGAACTGGTAGGTTTCCATAGAGGTCCGGGATAAGATCAGGGAAGTGTCATCCTCTGAAAGAGATTCGTAAAAGTCATCACAGTCAATGAGTTGCCATCAGTCCTGCCTCATCATTGGAGACTGTGATATGTATGTATGACCTGTGTCTAAGTCAGTCAAGATCATTCTGGGGTAACCAACTGTACTTTAACATGCTGGTGATGAGATCACAGTGCTTGCTGTCATTGAAACCACAAGGAAATTTGTGAATAAAGAGCTGCTAGTACATATCCATTACTGTCCAAGGGAGACAATATCATGATTTTAAGTATCTCATGCATTTTGGTAAGAGATATTCCTAATATGATAGAAAAATTCATTTAGAGATCCCCCAAATGTGTTGTAATTGTATGCACCCAGCTGAACAAAGGTCCCAAAACTTGCTTTATAAAATGGGCTTTACTGGGAGATAGTGACTGAAGCAACAGATGGGTTTCTCTTTTTCCCAGAAAGGTAAAGATTAGTGGCTTTTCAGCTCTATTTCCCACACAAATTCTAATATCAGCGTAGATACATACTTCCCCCCAAGCAAAAGAAATCCCTATCAATTGCATTTAAATGCAATTATAGATCTCCCATTGTAAATTAATAAATTAAGAGTTTCATTAAATGAATTATTTTGTCATTTTGTTGAAGTCTGATCATGTTTTGGTGAAATTAAAAAATTAGATTCAAGAGTTTACAAAACTAAAGCCTACCCTCTAGATCCTCTTCAATTCCATTATGGTATTAGCCCTCATTTGAGACTGATTTGAACAAATATCAGTCAATTACAACTTTATAAGTATTACAGATAGCCTTGCATAGTATACAAATCTTAATGGTACAGAAATACAGGTCAATGACAGGGATGAGAAATTCATAGATTACATCAGAATAAAGAAAGAAGACAGATTTTAATAGAAAAGAAAATGTCTTACTTGGTTAAGAATGTCTTGTTTCTGTGCATGCAAGGAAAGAAAGAATACATGTGTTAATGTAAGATAATTTATACTCATTATCTCATATTGCTGATAACTAAAAGGTCGGTTTTACAGATTGATTTTAAAACATACCCTAGATCCATGAGTCTCAGAATGTGGTCCTGAACAGCATTATTATCATCAACTGGGAAACTAATAAAAATATATACTTTTTTGAATCTCGTCCTAGAAACACAGAAACTAAGGAGAGGGCAGGGGGGTAGGCAGCAATCTGTGTTTTAAGGAGACCCCCAGGTGATTCTGATAGAAGTTAAAATTTGAGAATCATTTAGATCAATCATGGAGTGTAATCAGCAAACAGCTCTAAACGGATAAGAGATAAATATAATGAATGACACATATAAGACGATTAAAATCTTCCAGAGAAGATTATGAAAACATAACAGTATATATAAATATATATTAGGTTACAAATGTTTATTTCCCACTCCTAATGCTTCTTTTAGAATAACATGCCAGCCCATTACCATACCTTTAAAGATAAATATTTCCCAAACATATACCACTTCTTAATTTCTTCCCATATCTTTAGATATCAATGGAACAATTTAGAGTTGAATTTGAAATTCAGGGGTGAAAACATGTAAATAGCTATAGTAACATAGCAATATATTAGTATCATTAATTAATACTAAATAATATTATTATATTAATATATATTTACTTATACTATAATATACTATATTTTACATATATAAAATGCAATGCCAAACTGGTTCTTTCTCATGTTATCAAATTTCATTAATTTCATGAATTATTTATATTTGAGATATCCAGACTATATTTTACTATAAACCATCTCACTGAGATTAGATGGGTAATACAAACTAGCTATAATCATACTCTTAACATTGTATCATTCATATAAGATTAGCTGGAGACAAGTAAGAATCTCTTACCTTTTTGGGCACGACTTAGTAGTAATTACATGTACTAGAATATGCCATACTCATTACATAAGAAATGCCATTCAATTCATGTGAAATACATATCTCTTCCCCTTACTCTCATCTCCCATCACCTTGCCTTTCAATCTAAGACCCAGTCAATGAAGTGAAGAGGAGAAGGCATCATTCTTAAACTGGGATTCCAGACAATTAGGTTTTAATTATGACTCTTGTTATAAAACTAACTGGTTAATCTTGGGAAAGTAATTTTACTTTTCCTACAATGACTTTCTTCATTTAAAACTTTATAAACCCATCTGTTTGGCAACCTCAAGACCTTTTAAAAGTTCTTATCCTTAAGGAATCTTTAAAGATATTGTTTAGGCTTATATTTCTTTTTGATTCTGGGTTTTTTTTTTTTCAAAGAAAGATTATTAAATGATCTTTAAAAGATACAAATTAAAAATAAAAATGATTTATCCATATAATGCACTTAATATTTCTTCTCCATTAAAATAGACTTAAGCGGTCACATATTCATTGTATTAAGTTTTTATACAGAGAGCTTTTAGAACTCAGTAATTCAAGTAAGTGATAAGAAACACAATGCATCTACTTCTTTTTAAGATTTTATTTATTTATTCATGAGAGACACAGAGAGAGAGAAACAGATACATAGGCAGAGGGAGAAGCAGGCTCCATGCAAGAAACCGGAGGTGGGACTCAATCCCCAATTCCGGGATCAGGCCCTGAGCCAAAGGCAGATGCTCAACCGCTGAGCCACCCAGGCGTCCCAGCATCTACTGTTTCTAAGAGGAGAAGCAAATAAGAGATGTTTAGCCTGTTCTTTCTTTGCAAGAACATTTTATATGGATGATAATGTTTATTTTAGAAAACAAAGGATTATTTATTCTAAAAGTAGTATAGATTAAACATTTTCCTAAGTTTTCTTGTATAATAGAACATTAATTAAGTAGTCATCTCTGCCAACAACTTGAGGATTACCTGACCAGCCAACAGAGACTGAGAATTTCTCAAATGAACGAATGGACAGTATGAATTCTGTCAGTGTCAAAGTAACCTTTTATAAACTACATGAAGTCATGTACTGAAGAGGACCTCAACGCATTAAAGATTTCTTTCTCAACATTGAATATTCCTAATTACTTCCTATTGGCTTTTGTAAAATACATACTAGTATTTAAGAGTCATGTAAGCTTTAGTTTAGTTTTGTTTTGTTTTGTTTTGTTTTTCCTGAAGCAAAAGGACCTATCAGTGTTTGAGAGTGATTTGACTCTTAAATTAGAATTACTTTGGGGTTATAATGAGATCTAACTTTTTTTGTTTTTCAACTGTTCATTATTTTAATAATGCATTTCAAGAGGAGATCTGTGCATTTATGGAGTTATTACAGTATTGAAAAGACTGACATCATATGTGTGTCTTAGAACGAATCTAGTAATTACCTCAATAAATCCAGTATACAGTGACTGATAATCCTCATGAAATATATAATATCAGTAAGACTAAGTCTTGAGTCTTTTAAATAAGAAATCATCAAAGGAAGCAAAAAGGCTACTTTGCAAACAATATCACACTCCAATTTACAGCCAGTAGCTATCTTTAGGGAGAAAAAAATAAAACTGGTCTTAGCTCTGTGTATAGATTATATAACATGCACATTTCCAAATTCATTGGGTTATGAATGTATATATTAATGGCATTTTGGGGTCTTACAACAATTCCATAAAGTTGTGATGTTTAGCTTTCCTGCTCTGCTTCCTTGGTCTTTGAGATTTTCAGTTCTACAAATTTATCTGGCAAAATTTTCTTCTCTCACACTATGGTATCTAGGAAAATAAAATATGAGGGAAATCTGGCCAGGCCAGATATCTGCTTTTGTTCCTGATATAGGAAAATGGGAATGGCTTTAAATTGCTTTGTTTCCCCCATCATTTGTAAGTTTTAAATATTTACTTGAAAAAGGAAATAAATCTTAGGTTAAAGACTTTTACAAGGTATAGTAATATATCAGAATAAAGATAGAATGAGAAAATATGGCAGGAAAATAGATATTAGAAATACTGGGAGGAAATCATAAAACAATATGAATGTTTTAAGGTTAGAATTGGAGATTTACTTTTGACTAAAATATAAATTCTATAAGTATCCAAGAAATATAATATTGAAGGGTAGCCAGTAACTATGCTCTTATAAACAATCAAAACCATAATGACAATGTTAATAAAAAAAAAACAACTCACTTTTTAATCAGTAAACAAACTATCTAGCAGGTTAGATAATATATTCAGGGGAAAAATTATTTTGCAAAGGACAATTTGTTTTAACAAATTGATGTGAAACTGCCAAAGGACTCACAGCTAAGATGCTCACTTAAAATGTAACATCTCTCAGCTAACATTAAATGGAAGGTGATTTAACAAATAATTAGGATAGATACTCATTCAAGCAAGGTGTTCAAAAGCCATCAACAGGACAAGAAGGTTTTTATAAGGAAGGAATTTCAGGGACTTGTTGGCTTACTGGTACTAGGTTAAAACAAGATGGTGAAAGAAGTCCCTCACTTTTTTTTTTTTCGTATTCTTTTTTTTTTTTTAATTTGTATTTATTTATTTATGATAGTCACAGAGAGAGAGAGAGAGGCAGAGACACAGGCAGAGGGAGAAGCAGGCTCCATGCACCGGGAGCCCGACGTGGGATTCGATCCCGGGTCTCCAGGATCGTGCCCTGGGCCAAAGGCAGGCGCCAAACCGCTGCACCACCCAGGGATCCCTCACTTTTTAAATCAAAGCTGTTTTTTTTTTTTAATTATAGGCCAGTTATATCCATAGCAGAATCCTTCTTTAGTCAAGGGAATAATTCTCTGAAAGGAGTAACCCTCCTGCCACCACCAGTGTTCATTTGGGGTTAAAATTGTTAGGTCACTGAGTGAGCAGCAGGCACACTTGGTTTTCTCTTCCATCAATCTTGTTTCCTGATTATACCTGACCAAGCAATCTCAGAATTACAATACATTCAACATCTAGGAAAAGAACCTAAGGCTATATTACAGATGATCTGTACTCTTTCAAGCACATAACAGAGAAATATTATTTTCATTAGCAGACGGTTTTTGAATGAAAAAGGTAGTACATTATTTTATGTGTTTTCCAGAATAGCATTTCATTATGAATTCCATTTTGTTTATGATATGGTATATGGTATATATATTTTCAAGGACCCTTCATTAAGAAATCCCTCCTCCAAGCATATATATAAAAGCAACATTAAAAAAAAAAAAAAAAAAAAAAAGCTTTACCCCTTCAGGATTATACTTTGCAAGCACGCCGTTACCATGGAATTCTTCAAGAACATCCTTTAATTTCTTTGTGGAATCTAGAAAGAAATAGAGAACACACAAGTTGTTTACATATGACTACTGTGGCTAAATAACCCAGTTTGGAAACAAAGATCTATTAAAATATAATCAACAGATATTAAAATTAAAAAACAAAGTTTAGGGGGAAAAAAGAAACAAAGTTAAGGAAGGATCTCTACTTGATAGAAGTGATGCTGCCCAATCCATGAACCACTTAATAAAGCCATTTATGTCTCCAAATTAAAAAAAAAAAAAAAAAAAGTTTAGATGTGTTACCAAAAGATCTTTTAAATTACTTTTTCAATTATGAAAGATTTTAAAATATTTTTAGGACACTCATCATATTAAGATTGTAACAAAGAATCTATTGATTAATAGGAGAAATAATGTCATGAAGGAACATAAATATTATTAGAATAATATATATAAATAGAATACAAATATATGCATTCAACCTAGCATTCAATCAATGCTCTCAGTTATCAAAATATAATTTGATTAAGCAATCCCATATTTATAACATATTTAAGTTAGAGAAAAACAACTGATAAATACTGATAAGTCATCTAAAAGACTGATAAGTAATCTAAAGCTTCAAGGAGTTTGACTAACAGTGATAAAACAAGATTGAAACTGGGAAATAAACAGAAGATTCTTAGTTTTCCATTAGGAAACAAGGCATAGATATTATTTCCTAGCATTTGATTATCATCCTCCCTGCCTTTCCCCATGATTCAGTGATATTTGTGCCACCATAAAATATTTCCCAGCTCCAAAAATACTAATTTACAAGTCAGCTTTCGAGGCATCCTGTTAGAAAGTTAACTCCTAGGTGCCCATCCAGTGCATCATGCCTATATTTTGTAAATTATACTTTGATTTTGTTTCTTCATGTTGTAACTTCTGTTGAGGGTTTTGTGTGTGTGTTGTTTTTATTGCATTAAAATTCCCATAACATAGATTCATTACTTTAACTATTTTAAAGTATACAATTCAGTGGGTTTTCTTAGTATATGCACACTGCTGTCCAAACATCACAACTATATTCACCTCAAAAAGAACTCCTTATTCTGAGCATTCCATACAACTGGAATCCTATAATTTGGTTTAGTTTCTTTCACTTCAAGGTCCATAGATGTTGTATCATGTATCATTCCTTTTTATAGCTAAAAAAATATTCCATTTTATGGATATACCACATTTTGTTTATCTACTCATCAGCTCATGTACATTTGAGTTGTTTCCATATTTTGGTTATTATTAATAATGCTGCTATGAACATTCAAATATGCATAATTTTGTGCAAATTTATGTTTTAATTCTCATGGGTACATACTTAAAAGGAGAATTACTAGGTCATAATGAAAACTCTACATTTAACATTCTGAGGAACTGCCAAACAGATTTTCACAGAGCTACATATTATTTCACATACCTACCAGCAATATATGTGAATTCCAATTTCTAAAATCTTTGTCATACTTGTTATTCCCTATTTTTTTTAATTACAGCCATTTCAGTGGGCATGAAATGGTTTTGATTTGTATTTCATTATATATTTGTTAATAACCGATATTGAATATCTTTTCAAATGCTTATTGGCCATTGTGTATATTCTTTGAAGAGATGTCTATTCGAGTCTTTTGACTATTTTTTAATTGGATTGTTTATCTTTTTGCTGTTGAGATTGGTGTGTGTGTGAGTATGCTATAATATGTTTGAAGACTGTACAGTTTCCTATATATTTCTTTTTCAATATATATTTTGCTAGTATTTTCCATACTATGATCAGAGTTAATTTGTTATCCTTGTCTCTTGCTCAATTGTATGTTGCTCTGGGGAAGGAAATGGTACATTTTCATTTTTGCATAGCATTCAAATTTATAACAAAGATGAAATAATAAAATAATAATAAGTATAGTAATTCAATTGATCAGAGCTATTCCTAAACCACAACAAATTACAATAATTGCTTTGACATTTATATTGGCAGAAGTATAAGCTACGTTAGAAACTACGTTCTATATTAAAGAGAGATATGATGCTGATTCTTTATTCCTGAAACCCTTGTCGATAATAAGGTCTTATTCTAACTTAGTAGAACATCTTTTACTTCTTCTCATTGATAGATGTAGAGACAGACCCCTCTGTACATACCCATATAAACATATACATATCTAGATGTACAAATTCTGGAATAACATATCCCAAAGACTATGTTTATTTTAACCATATCTGAGCCCCATGAAAAAATGGAAGAGGGAAAAGAAAATTTGCTTTCTGATATCATAAAATTTGCCTTCCAACGAATGTTAGAAACACTGCCTAAAGACAGGCTTTTCATTTCAGGCTTCCAGAGGGTAAAAAAACACATTCAGTAATCACTTATAAATGTTCCAGAGAAGGCAATAGTCCTTAAAATTATTCATGTCATTTTTTAATGTTTTCTTTGACACAGTTTATATTAGCATATTCTTAGTGGGGATGCCACTAGGAATAAATTAATAAATTAAGATAAAATTCTCTGGGTCTCAATGACAATCTTGGTCTGGGACAATTTAAGAAGTGCTAATTCATATTTAGATGGAACACCATTAACTCAATTTACTATTTTTTCAATTCTCAAGTCCTATTTTAATATCCTGGTATCTGAACTTTATTCATTACCCAATCTCCACTTTATACCCTAGTTTAGAAACTGGAAAATTATATTATTCTTCTGTTCCTGCCCCGATAACCTTTCCTGGGCCCAGTTTCTCAAAGACTGAGGACTTGACTTATTCATCCAATCCTCTCTAGATTAATATTTTAGTGTGAAACACCACAAGAAAAAAAAAAAAAGAAAGAAAAAGAAGAAAGAAAGAGAAAGAAAGAAAGAAAGAAAGAAAGAAAGAAAGAAAGAAGAAAGAAAGAAAGAAAGAAAGAAAGAAAGAAAGAAAGAGAAAGAAAGAAAGAAAGAAAGAAGAAAGAAAGAAAGAAAGAAAGAAAGAAAGAAAGAAAAAAGAAAGAAAGAAAGAAAGAAAGAAAGAAAGAAAGAAAGAAAGAAAGAAAGAAAGAAAGAAAGACAGACCACAGCATTCCAGATATCCTGCCTGGTTCCCCTAACCTTTAATCAGAATTCCCTTATGCCAATAGTCTACATATCTGCATGGATTCCCAAACTGTACTAGATGGTGAAGTAAGTTCCTGCTGTCGTGTTCAACCTACCTTCAAAGAATAGTAATTTATTCATTTTATAATTCAGCCATTTTTCTGGATTGGTTCATATTACCTATCACCATAAACATTCCTATCAGTTTGATTATGTCAACTTTGGATCATGTCTGTTCGGATAACACTGGGGTAGTGGAGAAGAGGAAGGATATATGCCTGAATCTGACCTACCCTCTAGTAAAAGAGAGATACCAAGGAAGTCATGCCTGAATGAACAGATAGTAGGTAAGTGTAAGATATAATCTCAATCGTATTTCAACTAATACTGGAGCTTCAAGTACGAGAGCACAGTGACAAATTCTCGGCTGAGCAATGCTAAGAAATCCAGGCAGCCAGCCAGCCAGCCAGCCAGGCAGCTGTGAACTGAGAGATCAATTCACAGGTAATACATATCTGTAAGGGAACAAAGGTCTGGCATCAAAGAAGATTGGCAACTAAAGTGCTAGGCAGCCAGCTTCTAAAATCTGGTTTAATCCTTGGAAAAGGGATCAGGACAGATGCTCAGTACAAAGTATTGGGTCTCCTAGAAAGCAAAGGAGGGTCATGACATGAGATACATGTCTAATTCCAGAGGAAGTGATGCTTACAAGGCTTGGCTAATAAGTCAGGAGACTTGGAGAAGAACACTAAATACCAATTACTGCCCATGGCTATAGCATATTCGTCTTACTGGAAAGTAATTTAATATTAATAGCCATAACAAAGGCAATGGGGTTATTTTAGGTTGCTCTGCCACCATCAGAATCACCTAAGAACTAAGGTGGTACTGAATTTAAAAAAGAGAAGAATCATTTGTTCAGCGAAAACCTTGGTTACATGCAAGGACAGAGGAAATGTATATAGGGACTGACAGAGTAGATTTCATCTTATGGCTTGTCTTTCTAGCACCTGCTCAAGCATATGAGTCATTCTAGAGGCCCCCTACAGTGCTCACTCTCTATGAATCCTCTCCTGTTTGGCTGAGTCATGTACCATATAATGCCATGAGTGTTAAACTAGCTACACTTTAGGAATGTACGGTTAGGAATATTTTGAATTTTTACATGACTATTAAGGAAAATTTAAATTCATTCTACTAATTTTGAAATAAAAATAAATCTACAAGAGCATCAGCAATGTTTAGAAAATAGAAGAATCAAGCTTATGGGTGTGTCCTAAAAAATGTTACAAAAAAAAAAAAAAAGAAAATGCTTTTGGCTTCCCTCCCATCTCCTTAGGTGTCTGCTACATCTTGAATGAACTTCCTTTGTGATTTCACAGCCTCTTTGCCTCTTTATCCCAAAAACCGCAACACACATTTGTCTGATTAATGACAAAGGTCTCATGGAGTAATGGAAAGATTTAAAGCCAGAGAGTCTTAGATTTAAGTCCTGGCTCCAGGATTCTTGGCTGAATATCCCTGGGCATATTTTTTTAAAAGATTTTATTTATTCATGAGAGGCAGAGAGAGAGAGAGAGAGAGAGAGAGAGAGGCAGAGACACAGGCAGAGGGAGAAGCAGGCTCCATGCAGGGAGCCCAATGTGGGGACTTGATCCCGGGACTCCAGGATGATGCCCTGGGCTGAAGGCAGGAGCTAAATCACTGAGCCACCCAGGGATCCCCCCTGGGCATATTTTTAATGTCTCTATGGCTCAGTTTTTTAATATGTAAAATAAAAATAATGAAATGGACCTTGCAGTACTGTGTCTAGCAAAGTATCTGGTGCCTAATAAATTCCTATTCCTTTGTTCCACCCTCAACATCACTTCAAACATATCATCACCCTTCAACAGTTTCCTATTGTCTTTAAATTGCACCACAAACCCCTCTTTTTGGCATGATAGATGTGTCAAAATATAATCCAGACCCTATCTACCAATAATTATTTTTGATGCCTTCCTTATTTAGAGTTCAACATCCATCGCAGTATGTCTCATGATTTTATAACCCTTCCTTTGCTCGTGATGTCTTCATTGCTGGGGATTCTCCACACTGTCAAATGAAGTTCAAACATAATGCATGCCAGAGTTTACTGATCACCTTGCTCACAAAACCTCTCAGGACTTCCTTCAACCACTTAAGATAGCAACTAACCTTCTACAGAGCTCCCTATAATAACACTCTTAGAATCTACACCTGATTGATGCATTGAGTACTATTAACACTGTTAAAATTTGCATGGGTAGATTCTTTTAGTAGTTAGAAAGTGTTTTATCTTGTTGTTTAGTGTTGTCTCTTATTATTTCACTTAAAACTCATGATTACCTTACGGTTTTTTTTCAAACTCCTTCCCCATTAAACACATGAAGAAATCAAGATTAAAGGGAGCATTATTTATTCAAACTCACACAACCCAAAGAGAGTGAAGTAGTGATCCAAACTTTTGTATATGGCCCAAATCTGTTTTCTTTACTTTGTAAACAAACAAACAATAGAAGTTTCCATTAGAGCCAAGGCATCTACTTTGGAGTCCACAATTTCTGTTCATTTAGTTCAGGGAATTTTGTTACCTTTTACTAGTACATTCTAATTCTTTTTTTTTTTTTTTACCAACTTAAATTAACATATGAAAAATATCTTCTAAATATACAACAAATATAAGCAAAAGTAAAGCAAAAATGTCATATGGATATTTTAAGTGTTTATAGCATTTTATTTTAGTTTAGAATTATGTTTCTGTTGATAATGGAATTAGAATATATATGTACAATTCTTGTCAAAAACTTGCAATATATGTAAGTTCTACATGATATATATATTTCATAGTTATGATTAAAAATCATCTTAAAGAATAAATATTAAAATTGCTTGTGCTGTATTATAAAGGGGAAGTACATAGAAAAGATAACTATTGGAATAAAATTATAAGAATGTTTTGCAGATAACACATTCTCATTATGCCTCATAAGAAAATCTTTTTTGTTTGTTCTAAAGTCTATTCTTCAAGTCAAGGCCAAAAGCTTTAACATCCACATAGTAGTCCTAGCTCCTGTGACAAGGTGATCATACTCCACTGTTACCACCAAGACTTTCTACCTTATGAAGTGCATTTGTCCTTTTTATAAATAACAAATAACCTCCTGTAGATTAATCATCTAGTCCTTTATTTGCCAGAGTAGACGGAACCATGGGTCCCTGTTTCAGTGAGGACATTAGTTTTCCAGGAAAAAAATGCAGCTCTGACATTTTGAGAGAGGCAGTCAATGCTGTAATCTCAATGTGGGATCCTGGAAAAGTCCTTTTTTGCTCCTCCCTATTCAGTGCTTCAAAAGTTTTCTTCAAAATTTAAGCTTCCAGACATAGTTTTTTTCCCTCTCATCACAGAGGATATTTGTGGCCTAGAAATCTCTTTCTGCACTCCGCCAAAGGCATCTTTGCAGTGGCTATTTTAACCTTGTAATATATAAGATTCATAGCTCCAACTGTCTAAAAAAGAAAACTTTCGGGCAGCCCGGGTGGCTCAGTGGTTTAGTGTCGCCTTCGGCCCAGGGCCTGATCCTGGAGACACGGGATTGAGTCCCACATTGGGCTCCCTGCATGGAGCCTGCTTCTCCCTCTGCCCATGTCTCTGCCTCTTTGTCTCTCTCTCTCTCTCTCTCATGAATAAATAATTTTTTTTTTAAAAGAAAGCTTCCTAGTCTAATATTGAGCTAGCATTAATGTACACATATTAGTATTTAGTAAAAGTTAAATATGATGATTAAAGTTTCCCTTAGCTATCTAGTATTTCAAATTAGCAAAAGAGCTTTATCTTTGTCTAAGCCAGTTTTGTGTCTAACCCAGTGGTACTCAAATTGGAATTCATATTAGGATCATCCAGGTAGCTTTTAAAATACATTGATGACAGGCTCAAAGCACAGTGGTGATGAATGAATCTACTAGAGCGGACCCCACCAGACAAGGGGATTTTTTTTTTTTTAAGATTTTATTTATTGAGAGAGAGAGCACAGATCCGCAGATGAGCACGGGGAACAGCCGACGGAGAGGGAGAGAGAATCTCAAGCAGACCACATGGCAAGCACAGAGCCCACGAGGGGTTCCTTCTCAAGACCCTGTGATCCTGACTTGAGCCATAATAAGGAGTCAGCTACTTAATCAACCAGGCCACCCAGGCACTCCAAGACATGGGGTTTTTTTTGAAAGTTCCTCACATGATTCTTATATGCAGCTAAAGTTGAGTTAACCACTGCTCTTATCCTTAAAGAGATGCTTTAAGAAACTGAGATATAATTAGCAAAATTTTTGCTGCTACATTTTCTGACATGGGTCCCTGTTTAGGTGAGAACATTGGGGTTTCAGGGGGAAAAAAAAAAAAAAAAAACCTCTGACGACACCAAGAGGCTGCCAACGACTTTAATCTGACTGAATACATATTTAATCTGGTTGTAAAGATACATTCAATTTTTAATAAATATATATTGAGGTTGGCTGTTGCTCATGGGGGTTCTACTGGGAAAAAAACAGAGCATTTTATTTAAAAATGACTTACCCTCATCTAAGGTCACAATAGCCAAAAATAGTATTTTAGATATTAAGAAGATCCAGAAATGGATATTGCTCTTAATGTAATTTCCCGTGATACTAAAAATGTCCTATTTAAGTTGTAGTTAGCAGCAATAAATAAATACCTATAGCATTATAAAGTAAAATATTTGGAGAACTAGGTCCCTAAAAAAGACATTCATATCTACATGTGTTAGAATTATAATAAATGTACAAAATATTGAAAAAAATAATGGAACTATTGTTAAAAATAAGCCACATTGTAGCAGTTTATATGCTAACTAAAAACTATATACCTGTATTTTAAAAATATCCCAAGAATACTTTAGAGATACAGCTACACTAGGAAGAGTTGTTAAAAAACAAAGAAAGTAAGAAAGCTATTAAGCAGTTCTGAGTGCAAGTGCCCTCTGTACATGTGTCTGCTAAGCTCTTGGGATCATTAACTTGAAATAGATGAAGGCCAAATATTTTAGAGAAAACTGTTATGTGCATTGCAGTAACTGTTTCTATTTATCTGGAAAGACAACTATCTAACTTCAAAATTACTGCTGATGTGAGACTATGAAGAAAATTTCCTTTCTTCTTTTGATATTCATTATTTACTGATAATACTCTTATATAACCAATTCTTAAAAAAAATTCTGAAAAAAAAGAAAAAAATTCTGCATTTGCTATTCTTTTTCTCCCTTATTCAATCCATCTATACTTAGCTTTTTGATATGTGCATTAATCCAACGCCTTGGACAAAATATTTGTAAGAGCAATTCCTTGGATAGACAACATATCTGGTAATTTATCTTCCAGCCGGACACTGTCCTAGACACGTATGAGATAATTAACATTTTGTACAGATTTTCTTGTGTAGAAAATTCATTAAGAAATTACATACTTTCATTAGAAACATTCATCTATAAAACAACAAAAGATTAATACTGAAAACATAATTTACTTAATAATTAAGAATTATAATCAGTGCCTAAATATAATCAGTGGTATGCTGGTAAATATTTAATAACTGTTGAGGATGCAGAGTGCTGGCTTATAGTGTTTGCTATGTTTACCTATTGTAAACATCTTCCCAATTTGGCGATTTCAAGCCTCCAACATGCCATCAAGAGTGTGGAGTTGGGAAGAAACATTAACATTTGACTCACATGAATGCTAATTAATTAGTTAATCAACATAGAATTTTATATAATTTAGGGAGAATGAACAAGTCTTTTGGAACAAACAGAGATCAAGAGCAGAAACGAAAGGCCAGTTGTAGGGGCACCTGCCTGTCTCAGTCAGTAGAGCATGCGCAATTTGTGATCTCAGGGTCAGGAGTTCGAGCCTCATGTTGGGTATACTGATTACTTAAAACAAAAGGTCCAGTTGTGATCAATCATTCATGTAAATAGTTGAGAGGCATGTATCGACTTTAGAACAAACATTGTTCCAAGCTTATATTGGAATATATCGATGCACAAAACAGAAAATATTCTTGGCTCATGTAGTTTGTAGTCTAGTGCAAGATAGAAAATAAAAATAATAAGTAAGTATAGTATATTAGAATATGTAAAATGCTATGGAAAAATAATAAATGATAAGGAAAAATATCAACTTGTAGGACAGTTTGCAATTTTAAATAGTAAGAGTTGATTTCTGTGAAAAGGTGACATTTGGGCAAAAGTTTGAATCTTAGAAGGACTCTGTTCGTGTAAAACTGGTGATATCTCAATAAACTCTGGATTATAGCAACATCTACTTTCTATTTTGATGGTATTTTATAAACTGTAGTTACGCAATTTGTAACCATCTGTTACCAGTTTGCGGGGCCTCCTCATACATATTTTTTGTTAGCTCCTGTGAATCTATCATTCTTTCAAAATGTTTTTTAAAAGGAGTGCTCTGGCTATGGTATTGAAAACAGACCATACAGGACAAAGGTTAAACTAGGGAAATAATTATGGATTTATTACATTAACTCAGTATAGAGATTTGATAACTTTATATGAATGCTTTAGCATGGTGGAGTAGGAAACCAGATTATTTTGAAAGTGGAGCCAAAAGGATATCCTGATGGATTGGATATGCGTTTTGAAATTGGAAAAAAAAAAAAAAGAAATTGAAAAATCAAGAGTGTTCCTAAGGATTTATGTTTCAGTAAGTGGTGAGATTAAGTTGCCACAAAGAGAAATGGGGCACACTGAAGATGGTGCAGATTTGTGATGGTAAGTTCTCGATTTTAGTTTTAGGCAATTTGTAAATGAGAATTCTATCAGACATCCAAGTATAGCCAATAAGAAAGCAGTTATAATGGGAAAGAAAAGTACAACATAGGGAATATGTTTAATAATATTGTCATGCACTTGCTGTGATGAGCATGTTGTATGTAATTGTTGAATCATTATGTTATGCATCTGAAATTAATTTAATGTTATATATTAACTATATTTCAAATAGATTTTATAATTAAAAGATAAGGCAGTTATAAATGAGTGTAGAATTCAAGAGAAGATCTAGGCTAAAGAATCGAATTTCAGTGTCATTTGTATAAATGATATTTAAAGATACAGAACTCAGTCTTACATGGAAAGTGACATAGAGAAGATAACAAGGACTGAGATCTCGAGCACTCTGAAGTTCAGATGTTAGGAAAAGATGAAGAATCTGCAAGGAGACTAAGAATGAGTATCTAGTGAAATAGCAAGAAAACCAGAAGCAATAGGTCATGGAAGAAAGTGTCACACAATGCCAAGTAAGATGAAGAGCAGAAACTGATCACTCAATTTAGCAAGAAGATAGTCATTCATATCCCTGTCAAGAACTGGTTCACTTTCGTGGCTGGGACAAAAACCCAGAGTCAGTTAAGAGAAAATAAAATGGAAGGAATAAAAAGCAGCAAATAATAGGCAATTCATTCAAAGAGATTTGCTGCAATGGAAGCAAAGAATGTGTGCAGTAGCTGAACTGCAAGAAGTGGACTCAAGATGACTTTTCAAATAGAAGAAAAAAAAAAAACAGCACTCTGACAAAAATGATCCAGTGGAGAAGGAAAAATTAAAAATGAAGGAAAGAGAAGAGAAAGCCACTAGAATGATGCCTTTTTAAATGGGTAGGAAAGAAAACAGGCTTGTTCAGAGCAGAAGGTCTGTATTAGGACAGGGGCATGGACAGGTCTCCCCAGCAAGAAGGCAGAGTATACAGGTTCAAATGTGAGGGGCAAGTCAATGTCCAGTTGGTGTGTGTAAACTTCTCTTGTGATAGCTTTGGTCAGTGAAGGAGGAAGAGAGACTATCAGCTGAGAAAAGATGAGAAGTAATAGCAATTTGAGGAGAGTCCTGAAGTGTTAAAAAGCCATCCAGGACCAGGGAATGTGATTGGTTGCCAGGCCACATTAAAGGCCAGTCAGCTATAATGTAAATGCAGAGTTAACATTAAACATTGTTATGGGGGCACCTGGGTGGCTCAGTTGGTAAAACACCTGCCTTCAGCTCAGGTCATTATCCCAGGGTTCTGGGTTGGAGCCACACATCAGGCTCCATGCTCCTCCCTGCTCATCAGGGAGCCTGCTTCTCCCTCTCCCTCTGCCGCTCCCCCTGCTTATGCATTCTCTGTGTGTGTCTGTGTGTGTGTTTCTGTCAAATAAATAAATAAAATCTTTTACATATATTTATATATATATATATATATATATATATATATATATATATATATATATAATGCTGTTATGGTTCGTTCATCCAAGTGCTTTGCAGTGAGACGAGGGCAAGGAAGTTGAGGTAGGAAGCAAGGGGATGGTTTTAATGACTTTTCATGGGGGATTATACTCAGGTTTTAGATTATGATTTCAACTCAGGAAGCGTCCATTGTGTGACTCGCTGGTCATTCTCTCTCATTTGTGAGAGAAACTCCTCTGGTAGTTATTGTACTTTTCTGAACTTTATGTCACTCCTCAGATACCAGCCTCCTCTGTACCACCCATAAGGGGATGTGGAAAAAGAAAACTCTATAATTCACTTTGTTTTATATGTGTGTTTCCCAAGAGTTAATAGTACCTCAGTAATTCTTGTTTTTCTTTTTCTTACTGCCTCCTTCATTTTCCTCTCCATTCCGTAAAGCACCTAATTATACTTGGACACATTTAGTTCTGGTTAATAATTGTCTTTCCAGCCTTCTTCCTTGTGGAAAGGATAAAACAGAAAGCCCAAATAGTTTAGCTCTATGTGGAGCCATCATTATTAGTAGTGAAAAAGTTACTTCTCTAGAGAGACATCCTAAGCTCATGTCCCCACTTCACTGCTTCTGCTCCTCCCTTCCAGTCTGATGATGCTCTCACCATCTTCAGCATATACCCACTTAACTCATTTTGGAGAGGTTGAAAAATAACAGTGAGATTATTCTGGAGACTTTCTGCCCTTTGACAACACTTTCTAACTTATATGGTTTAAGTTACATGTTTTTTCCAGCTCCTTTGGCTTAAAGATGGCTGATTTATTCTCCATATTTTTTCTTTCTTTTTAAAAGTGATTTTGAATCATTTGTTAGGTTTGGTGAGGGAAAGCTCTACAAATTGTACTCTTTGCATTTTCCTAGAAAGACTAGATTAAAAAGTATATATTAACACAAGAAATTCCATCTTATACAGTATTATTCAAGCAGATCCCTCACAAATATCATGCAGATTCTCCAATATAATGAGCTCATTTTCAATGAAATACCCAGATTTTAGAATGACATATGCTACTTAGCTACCGACTACTTGTGGTGATATTACTGCTATGGGTAAATGGGGATAATAATAATAATAATATCTTCTTTGGATTTATTTTTTTTTTCTTCTTTGGATTTATGATGGAATTAGTACCTGATGCATTAATAAATATTCATCAACTGTGAGTGCCTATCATCCATCCTGTCAGATTTACACTGTACTCTGGGTATTTTTTCTTTCATTACCCTTTTTATTTTTTTAAAGATATATATACATTTTTAGAGAGAGAGAGCATAAGCAGGAGAGGCAGAGAGAGAGGAGAGAGAAAATCTCAAGCAGACTTACACTGAACACAGAGCCCAACATGGGGCTCAATCCCAGGACCCTGAGATTATGACCTGAGCTGAAACCAAGAGTCAAGCATTTAATTGACTGCACCAGCCAGGTGGCCCTCTTCCATAACCTTATTTCAGATTATTCTCAATTTTCTTCATTTTCTTTAGCATTTTCATTTGTTGCTTTAAATTTCCTCTATATAACCAATAACTAGGATGTAATACAAAATGTTTTAAATTAAAGTTAATTAAATTATCAATCTGAAATGTTTTGTTATGAGTAATTCAATTTCATAGAGAATAGAATTAAGTACAGCCATTATATGTCCTTCAATCAAATAATTAATGAAATGCAACTATGAGTTAACAATTTTGAATCTGTACATTATTTAAAAATTTTAAACCCACACTAGTTCAGAAGATGAAAGTTTTATTTATTTATTTTTTTAAAGTTCTTGTGTGGGTTGCAAAACACTTAACTGAGAAACCAGACATTCTGGCAACAACAGTGTTTTCTCTAGTGGCAATGCTAATAACATCCTGTTTTAAGACAATACAAAACTACTGAAATTTTCAATTCATTTCTGACCATAAAAATTTTCAGCTTTCTGTATATTTACCAACAAGCACAGTATTAGGCAATCTGAAAAAAACAAAGTCTATTTATTTTGCTGGCATACATATTTCAAAGACTACAATTTGCTCACATACATATTTTAAAGAACATAAAACTCTAAAATTTTGTCCCCAAGTTTTAAATTCAAAACAGAAGTCAGGGAAATGTGTTATATTTATCTTGTGGCTGTATGTATCTCATCTCTGCCATGCCTCTGGGGGACTGTGAAAGCTTTATTGTGAAAAAGTAATCTCTGGCTCTACATGAAATTAAAAGTAGTTGAAAGATTTGCTTCCAGACCTTGGCTCTTAGATGATCTATAACTTAGTCCTCTCATAAAATGGACTTGCATCTTCTCTCTCTAACACTCAGGAAACCAGAAGAAACAGTATTGAAAAACTCTTCCAGTCATGACATTCTGTGATCCAAATGATAAAAACATCTCCAGATATCATAGAAGGATAATTAGACCCATATTCCCTAAATACTCCCCTACTAATACCCACTACTCTAATTCTTACGTCCTTTAATTCTTACCTAACTTTCGAACAGAAACCTCAGATTGAGGAAATTGGAAATTTCTTTTTTAAAATTTTATTTATTTATTTGAGAGAGAGAGAGAGAGTGCCCATGTGCACAAGTTGGGGGAGGGGCAGAGGGGAAAAAATCTTCAAGCAGACTCCCTGTTGAACACAGAGCACCATGCAGGGCTGGATCCCATGAACCATGAGATCATGACGTGAGCCGAAACCAAGAGTTCCCAAGCACCAGAAATTGGAAATTTCTAATCCCACTACCAGATAAACTGAAAAGGAGTAATAATTCCAGTTCAGAAAGGCACAGGTTTCCTGGCGTGTCAAATTCCCGAGTGATATTGGAACCTCTAGTAACATTACTGCTAGTATTATTTTTGAGACATATATTTAAATTTATACTTACTACTCTGAAAAGTCATAAACTTTGATTAAGATCCCTTAAAGCTTAACTTGACAATTTTAAATGGAAAATTTTACCTACAATATAATAATCAGTCTTTATATTTTCAAAAATTATCAAGTGAAGAGTAGACTGGAGATGAAACACTATGAGCATGGATATTGTCACTTAGTTCTTCTAAATGTCCCTGTTGTGAGGTATTGAGAAAGGAAATTAATGGCGTTTTTTAATTAAATAATATTTCTCACAATCTACATTCTTACATCAGAATATTTGCTACAACAACTTCCAAGAGACTTTGCTATAATGTGCTGTAAAATAAAATGACCTCCTAATATGCTAGCAAAATGCACTGGCTATTCTGAGAGTTAAGATTTTCCAATGCACCTTTGCTGTATTTCAGCCATCCATCTATCAGGATAAAGGCTAATCACATGCTGTTTAAACATTTTTGAAGTTCTAAAAATGAAGGGAATAATTAAGGGTGATGATTTTGTAAAGGAATTTAGTTACAAAGCAAGTCTGAGATGATTTGGGGGATTTAAGGCTCATTGACATAGCCCAATATAAAAATCAGGAATGAGGAGATTCCAATGAGTGAGGCTATAGCAGCCTCCCCAGTGAATTACAGAATTCCACTGACCAATGCACTTCTCCTACAGAGGAAATTTTCCATCATGATGAAAAACAAAAAACAAAAAACAAAAACTTATAAGGAACATAAAAGCTCCAAAAGTAAGCTAACACTGTTCATTAGTTTCTTATAGCTGCTGTAAAAATCACCACAAACCTGATGGCTTAAAACAACAGAAAATTTTGGTCACCTGGGTCACACAGTCAGTTAAAAGCTCCCAACTCTTGGTTTTGGTTCAAGTCCTGATCTTATGGTCATGGGATCTAGCCCCATGCGGGGCTCTGTGCTTAGTGAGAAATCTGCTTGAGATTCTCTCTCCCTCTCCTTCTCCCTGCCCCTCCCATTTGTGATCTCTCTCTCTCTCTCTCTCAAAATGAATAAATCCTTAAAAAAAATTAAAAAGAAGACAAAACAAAACAAAACAAAACAAAACAAAAAAAAAAAACAGAAATTTATTTTTCCATAGCTCTGTCGGCCAGAGGCCTAAAACCAAGGTATCGCAGGGTTAGTCTCTTCTGGAAGCTTTAAGGAAGAATCATTTTCCTGCATCTCCTTTAAGCTTCTGGAGGCTACTGGAAATCCTTGGCAATCCCTGGCTTGTCGACTCATCACATTAATCTCTGCCACTGTCATCACATGGTCTTCTCCCCTGTTTCTCTGTGTGTTCTCCCCTTCTGTCTTTTATAAGGACACTGGCCACCAGATTTAGAATCACCCTAAAACCAGGATGAGCTCATCTTAAGATACTTACCTATTTTGAAAAATCCTTTCCACAAATAAAGTCACCTCCACAGGTTCTAGGGATTAAGACTCAGATATATTTTAGGGGCTGTGGCCACTATTCATCAACAATACACTGGCTTTAGGCCAGAAATTTTAAAGGTGGGTGTTCAGCCAAGACTTTTACTAGTCTATTACTCTGAAAAACCTAGGAATCTTAATGAAATTTTGTGAAGTTTATTTTTTGTTGAATGGTATACTAGCTCAGGTCCCGTGAGGAGCACATGCAAGAAACTGGAGAGACATCTGTGAGGGTCAAAGGGGAACAGGAGTAGGCAGAGAGAAGCATCAGTCAGTGAAGCACATCTAACATTTGGTAAAGGGGACAAGAAGAAAGACAACTGGGTAGCAAGGCCTCAGATTAGGTGCAGCTCTGAGAAAGTATCTACCAGGTCAATGAGGAGCTCCTGAGCAAACACTGCCCATCGGAAGAGCACTATATTAGAACTTGGATTTAGCACCTGCACTGTGCTTCTTCATTGCCTACCAGCAGTCCAGGAAGAGCATGGCCTCAAGCATTAATACTGTATTAAGTCCAAAGTGTAATGCCTAAGTGATGAGGAGCTGGTCAAGGCTCAGACGAAAAGCTTTCTGTCACCATTCATCGAAGTTCCAAGAAGAATTCAAGAAGAAAAATTTTGTAAACACAGCTGTTTGGCTTATGTCTAGGGCATGTGCTGCTCTAAGGCATCTTATAGTTGTTGAATATGAGATAATGCTCAAGTGATCTTTATGTTTCCCAATACCACTATTATTACTACAGCCAAGGGAATGAACATCCTTGAGGACATATCATATTATGGTGATACAGTATCTGGAGTGGAATGCTGGTGCAGATGACTTTGCTCTAATGAAGGACAAACTGAATGGTCACAATAGCAAGGAGGTACTCAAATTGATGAAGTGGGCTGCAAAAGAGACCTCATGGCTAATAACAAGAGAAGTATGAAAAAATACACCATCCTATACTTTCTTACTAAACTTGCAAAATTTTTATGAAGAGAGCTAACCAAACAGACATCTTAGATCTAGTACAAAAACCAAATTTGCTACTGTGGACAGTGAATAGTTCAGCAAAGGATTTTTTCATTTAATTATTGTGGTGAATTGGAAGAAGAAAAAGCATAAATGCCTGATGCAAATCATCCAAAACATTTTGGATTATACAGGTCAAAATCACTTGGCAAGCGTATGTGATCATGACATGAATAAGAGCATCACATATTATCATTTTATCACCAATCCTACTGGCACAATCAATGTGAATGGAAATAGATGTGGAATTTGAGTTTTATGGAACCTATTACTGTTGTCTATGACATCAGTTGATAGTTCACAGCCATCTGTTTCCAGAGTCAACGAGCCAGCAGCAGAAACCGTCCACTGCTTCCATGTACTTGGACATGACCTTGTGCTGAACATGGCCAAACCTCAGGCATTTATTCTTGCCTCTTTTGCCCCTTTATCTGTTTCCCTTCTCCTCATTCTTCTCTTCAGTCAGCAGCAGTGTTGACTAAATCTCCCATCTCTCTTTTCGCCACTAACCCTCAACCGGGAAGTCTGCAAGTATTTAATTTTTAAAACTGCCCTGTTTCTTTGCTGTTTTTGTTTTGTTTAATGTTGTTTCTATTCACCGCATCTTCAACGTATTATTCATTCTTCAAGTTTTTGCTTAGAAGGAAAAGTTTATTTGTCTCTAATACTGAATATAGCAATATCATTGTATACTGTACACATATGCACCTAGAAGCTCATAAAGTGCTAAATAATTAAGTGATTAATGACTAAGTCATTGGTGCTTTAGTGTTTTATATTACACAAAAGTCTCTGTTTAGTTTTATGTAAGTCTTTCAGTATTTATTATTACTTGGAAAAATTTGCTTGGGTATTTTCATAAGCAGGAAATGCATTCCTATTTTCCCTATTAAAAATAATGCCATAGAGGACTCTATGATTAAAAACAATCCATAGTCAACATATTTTCAATAATAGATTAGATTCAGATTATAAGGGACAGTTGCATTAAACTTACTAGGTAGGGAAAGAATGTATATAGTTAGTGAATTTAGGCAAACTAACTGAAGAATAACAAAGATAATGTAGAAGAGACAAGAGAAAAGCCTAAAATAGCACTGGAATTGAACTGAGCACATCAGAGGATTCAAATAAATCTGAAGAGTACAGTCCTCAACAACAGCTGCTGTAAATAAGGCTCATACCCTTAGGTTTATTCTGAAAAAAAGGTGAAATAACCAATAATAAAGAGCAAAGAAACACATAATCAAAATGCCTACTAAAAGTCCTGGAAAAGAGTATGGGGGAGCTTTTTGCAGTAGACAAAAGATGAGATCATCCGGAGATGTAAGTGGACCATAAATAGAAATGATTATACTGGCCAACATCTATCAAGAACTCTTTTATTTTGTGACTTGTCAACATCATGATTAAAGTGTGTTAATATTAGTTACATTTTCATGAACTTGTACTGCCTCACAAGTTTTTTGTAGCATCCAGGGCGAAGGCCAAGGGGGGAGAGGCCTAGACAATACATTCATTCTCCTGAGGATGTAACTTTGGTACATTAGCTTAAGCTATTAGATTGTGAGACAGCCAGTTGCCTCAAGGGTTTTGTGGCTCTTACATGCAGGAGTGTTATTTGCTCTCACCTACAGAAGAGGGGAGAGTACACAGAAGAGTTAAAAGTGTGTCTGAGGGGTGCCTGGGTGGCTGAGTCGGTTAAGTGTCTGCCTTAGGCTCAGGTTGTGATCCCAGGATCCTGGGATGGAGTCCACATCAGGCTCCCTGCTCAGTGGGTTGTCTGCTTCTCCTGCTCCCTCTGTAGCTCCCCTGCCTGTTCTATCTCAAATAAATAAATAAAATATTTCTAAAATAATAATAAAAATAAACAAATAAAAGTGTGTCTCAATCCCTGGACAGAAAAGATTTACAAGCTTTGGAGAAATCATTTTTGTTATTGTTGTGATAGAAAGAGACCAAGAAAGACTAGGAAAGTATCTCCTCCAAAGTTAAATTTGGTCTGGGGAAAAGAAACTTTAAATAAAGAGAATCCCAAGTAATTAAAATAAATTCCAGTTATCACCTAGCAAGAGCTTTGCCTAAGGCACATCATCCAAGCATATGCAAAATTATAAAGGAGATTCAAGGTGATTCGATATTTGTTCCACTTAAAATCTGAAAGTAAAGAAAAGCCAAGAAGAGGCAGCATGTAACAAAAATCGTAGATTTCAAACTCTATTCATGCCTTAGTACACTGGTTTTGCTTGAATGTTGTTCTGAATTAGATTATCTTATTAACGACTTTTTAAACAACTGGTCCTTTGCAAATGTTATTTAAATCTTAATCAGATTATAATTGGATATCAATCATCTCCTTTTCAACCTAAGTATCTGTATAGTCATACACAACAGTCTTCTTCAAATTATTAGATTTTTCTAAGAAAGTCTGAATTAATTAAGACAGATGGCCAACTAAGTAAAATTGGCAGAAATTTATTTAAATTTGTGAGATTAAAAAAAAAGATAATTTGTTGTTGCTTTAGAATTCTCCAATTTCTCTCCTTTCCTAAGCCTTCTTCTCATCACAGATTGCTTTATATGTCTGGCTCTCATTGTCCAGATTGACATTTAAGTGGCATGTGTTCCTCTACTGTTAAGATGGAATTGAAAAGATAATTGTATTTTTTAATGTTCATGAGAATTAGAACCCTAAAGACAGAAGTTGCCTAAATATAAAAGATAGAACTATCCTTAATTTCTCTACCTGGAAATGACTACTATTGCCACTGTAGTGATATCTTCGCAGAATTTTTGAAATATGTGTGTATAAATGCAAATTTATAAAACTAGAATCAGAAGTCATGAAAAATGAGAGAGATGACATGACATTTTTAAGGTGCTTTTGCACTTAACTTTTTTTAAGTTTCTATATTAATAAACATACATCTATCTTAGCATTAGTATTGATTGAATAATGTTTCCTTGCATAGTTGTACTATAATTTTATTTGCTAGTCTATTTGATTATTTAAATTACTGTTAAATTTTTATTAATATTAAAAGTAAAATAAATATGATATATATACATCCTTGGAACATGTTCGATTCTATTCTTAGATAAATTTCTAAAGGCAGCGTGGATGGTTCAAAGGCTTTCATACATTTTAAGACAATTTTTACATTACACCACTTACACTTTACACTTTAAATCAACTTAATTTGTCTTACATTGTATAAGAGGAAAGTATTTGCTGTGCATAGAATCTGAACATAATTCAAATATGATGCAAATACATTTACAGTCTAGCTTCAATTATCATTTGCTAAAGTAAAAATTGCCACATTAATTCATATTTCATATAGCTGTGAATAAATTAATTAGACATAGGTATCACTAGTGGATTCTCTGTTTCTCCTGCTTTGTAATAGAGTGATTAATAAGCATCATGCTTTTAACTATTATCAAGATAAAGAGATTGAAGAAGAAACATGCTCTGAAGAAGAAACAGGAGAAGATTCAGTTAGGCAAACTGTATTACTAGAACAAATAAATACATTCCTTGCACCTAATTTTTTTAATCCGTAAATAAAGATGACAGATTGGGCAATTTCTAAGCCTTTTCCAGTTGCGAAGCACTATATATGCTATACTGCAAGCTTCATTAGGCTAATGACTGTGACTTATTTTCCTAGTTTTTTCCATAGCACCTAGCACATAAAGTACTTTGCATAAAATAGTCATTTTTATGTGCTACACAAATCATATTAAAATCTATTTTTAAATGAGTATGCTAGGCTGCTTATTAATCAAATTGAATTTCATAGGATTATACAAAAATAAAGTAAAAATTGGTTTTCCAGTATTAATTACTCTATAACCCTTTGCAAATGAAACCATTCTTCCATTTCCTGGAACTTTTTAGAAAGTAAAGAGAAAAAAGTTAATTGAGGTCTCATACAAAGTTTACTAATACGAAATATTCAGTCAACTAAGGAAGACTTTGTTTTATATTTCTTATCTTCAGCTACACTAGAGTTGAAGGAGTTGACTTTTAACTTTTGCTCTTCTATAGTTCTGAATTTTAATTGTACATATTCATTTTTAGGACTTTTAAATACAATATGAATTATTTAGTGGAGAAAAAATGAAAACATGTTCTTATTTTTAATGCCAATTGCTTAAATTAACAAAGGGAAATTGAGAAAGATTTCCCATCTTTAATTAACAGACATAGCTGTCCTGTTTTAACATTATTCCATTTTTAATTATAAAAGTACCATGATCATAATCATCACTTAAAAGTAATATGGTTGAAGTAACTTAATTAAAGTATTCCATCAGTACCAAAGAATATAAAATGAAAAATAAAGGCTCCCATAAACTCCAAAATTATTTTAGCCATTTCTGTTCTGTTTAGTGATTCCTGTTGTTTGTTATTTATTTATTACCTAATATAAAGGAAGGTAAATATGCTGTACATATACTTCCTCCCAAAATACACAGAGACAGTCAATATTTTACCGGTTATATTACCATGTATAGTTCTTGTGACTGGCATTTTATAACTGTAAATATTTTACAAAAAATCCTATGCCTTAATCCTTTAATTTCAGAGTATCTATTGCCTGTTCTCATCTTTATGGAGCCTGAAAAATTATTTGACCTACTTCTCTTTACTTCATTACCTCTTCCTTCCAACTTTTCTTAACTACATCTTTACTTCTACATTTTTACCCTGTGATGTAGATGCTTCTCTTTCTACAGTTTGTATTGTAGCTGGGCAAATGTAGATGTAAAAACAGGGCATGGAACCAAAAAAAAGAAAAGATCTGTACTAAGTTGGGACACTTAAGTGGTGATATGTCTTCTCCGTATCCTTTCTCTTTCTTGTTTTTGCCAACTGTAAAATGACAAGGACCAATACACAGCCTGGAGTATGCAGGAAAAGGCAGGGCAGCGAAGTAAAAGCAAATAACCCTATAATATAGAGCCATCCACAAATCTGGAACGTTCCCCAGCTATTTTGTGCAGGAAAGATACAAACTTTGTTCTTTTCATGTTGGAAATTCTGGTCTATCTATTTTAGCATCTTAGCCCACGTTAACAAATACACTTTAGTAATTTGTCTATCTGTTGATTTCTAAAATTTCAAAACCATGTGGCAGCAGTTACAACAGGCATTTATTTAATAGTATAATTTACTTCTTAACCAAATAGTGTGATGGGTCCCTAAGGGACAGAGCTTGAAACCTAGATTAGTCCTGTGTCATTTGAGAAGAATGTTAGATTCTATTTTCTTATATTCAACCCACTGTTCAAACCATGCCATACTTTGGTTTGCATAGTATTTTGAGCATATTCTTTTTTTTTTAAGGTTTTATTTATTTATTCATGAAAGACACACAGAGAGGCAGAGACATAGGCAGAGGGGGAAGCAGGCTTCCTGAGGAGAACCCTATGTGGGACTCGATCCCAGGACTCCAGGGTCATGCCTTGAGCCAAAGGTGGACCCTCAACCACTGAGCCACCCAGGTGCCCCTTGAGCATATTCTTTTTTTCTTTTTTTAAGGTTTTATTTATTTATTCTTGAGAGACAGAGAGAGAGAGAGAGGCAGAAACACAGACAGAGGGAGAAGCAGGCTCCATGCAAGGAGCCTGACGTGGGAATCCACCCTGGGGTCTCCAGGATCATGCCCTGGGCCGAAGGCAGTGCTAAACCGCTGAGCCACCCAGGCTATCCTTGAGCATATTCTTACAGAGATTTTTTTTCACAATACCTAAATGCCTTTTTTTTTTTTTTTTTTACTTTTTCTGAGACACTTACTAAATGAATACTAAACCTAATATCTCTGTTATTCTGCTCTATGTTCAAAATGGATCCTTTGTTTATGGTCAGATCATTACCTTCAGCTATATATATTGTATTAACTTTTCTTTAATGCTAGCATTATAATTTTAATTTTGAAGAAATCTTGCTAATCTCTTTTATTTCATCACAAACATGAATATGACAGCATTCTCTGTACATATTTTGTTAGATTTATTGTCAGAGTATACTTTTGTTGTATTTTGAATAATATCCTTTTTTTTTTTCTTTGTAATTACATTTTCTAGTTCTTACTTTTGGAATACAGAAGACAGAATTTTGTTTTTCTGTATTGGTCTTATATCAGCAACTGGTTACTTCAACTATTAATTATCAAAATGTATCCATAAAATCTTTGAATTTTAAAAAATAGATAATCATACTATCCATATTAATATGTTCCTTCTATTCCTATCCTTATATTTTTTTTCTTTTCGTATTGTACTGACAGGAATTTCTATTAAAATGTTCAATATAAATAGTGACATTTGAGCATCTATACTGATTTCCTAATTTTAAAGGGAATACTTGAACTGTTTTGCCACTGAAAATGATATTTATTATACTTTCCTGTTAAATACTTTCAATCAAGTTAAGGATTTTTTCCTGTTCTCCTCATTTACAAATAATTTTTAATCATGAATATATGCTGACATTTATTGAATGCCTCTTTTTAAACATGAACCTTTTATTGTAAATTGCATTAATTGCAGGGCACCTGAGTAGCTCAGTCAGTTAAGCTTCTGCCTTCAGCTCGGGTCACGATCCCAGGATCCTGCAATCAAGCCCTGCATCTGCCTGCCAGCTCAATGTGGAGTCTGCTTCTACTTCTCTGCCCCCTGCATCTGCCTCCTTGTGCATTCTCTCTCTCTCTCTCTCTTTCTCTTTCTAATAAATAAATAAAATCTTTTAAAAAGATTATATTAGTTGCATTTTAAGTTTTAAAACTCTTTCACTCCTGGAGTAAATGCAATGAGGTTAAGATACATTGTATTTTTTCAATTGTTAATACTTACTGATTAGTCCCTCTTAGCCCATGTTCTTTTTTGTATCACATGCTTTCTATGTAGTATTCTGTATCTATTACTTGAATGGTTACACTAGAGATAAGACTTTGATAACATAACTTAGTAAAGCCTAATCTTAATAAAATTTTAACCATCAAAGAGCCACTGAACATTTTAACAAGATTCATTCACCTCCTTCCCAAATTATATGCTGTTTAATTAGGATTTTATAGCTATCTTTTTTTTTTTTTTTGTCATCACAATAACTCATTACTATTATTTACATAGTTAAGATTGGTTCAGTTTTCTGTCATTAGCCTTTTCCTCAGGACAACCTGGCTTCTCTGTTTCTTTACCCTTCCTATGTTAGCTTCTATTTTTTTTCTATTATGCCTTTTGGGAATTTTCCATACTTCTGGTGAATTCAACAACTATATATTTTAATGTATATTTACTTTTGAAAGACTTTTCAATATAGCTAGTCTGCCACACTAAAGAGAAAGAAAGTCTCTCAAAAAAAAAAAAAAAAAAAAAAAGCCTATTAAAAAAAAAGAGTTGCCTGGCTGGCTCAGTCCATAGAATATGCAATTCTTGATCTTGAAGTCCTGAGTTCAAACTCTACATTGGGTGTAGAGCCTTACATAATATAAATATTTTAAAAAAGGAAGTCTTTCATTCTTCTACCAGAGCATGGCTATCAAAAACTAAGGTTCTGGTTGCATCACACTAACATGTCTATCCCTATGGCTCGTACAATGAATCTAGCAATGTACATTCCATGGGGGAAAAAAAGCAAGAAAGAGTCAGCTAAGTACTATGAGTGACTTTTATCTATATTTTCCATTTTCTCTTGGCAGTTTACAATTACCATGTGACTTTCAAAGTCTCAGAAAAAAATTATGAAGTAAAAAGTAATATGATATAAAAATATGACACTTCAAAGGGCTAGAAATAGCTACATGGCTCTTTAAAATCATTTTTGAGGTATTTTATTACCAGTGTTTTAAGAAAAGTATAGAAAATGGCTGGGAAATTCACTCACTCTAATAAATGTCTTCACTCTTTCCTTTTCTAACCTTGCCTTTCATTCAATTTATTTTTAAGTAAAACATTTTGGCTCTAAATATTGACTCCTTCCATCTAGCTCATTGAAAGCATATCTATAAAGAGAGAGAGAAAGCACACATGCAAAAATTTTATTGCAATTCATAATTAAGTTACATTAAATTCATTCACTGCTGTACTTTTGTCAGCAGATCAGAAAGAGGACAGAGGTCACCTTAGAACTGAACTAGAAATCTAAGGCCACCTGCATCAAAAACATATGGGAAAAAGCACATAATAGGAAGACTGGGACACAAAAAACTTAAGCCTGCTCTTCCTAGCTGAAATTCTGAAATAGAAAATCAAATATTAAATCATAACCTCAAAATATATAGCTATTGTACACTCCACAGTCATGAATAAGACTATTTCTGAAACAGCAAATTGTTAAACACTTATTTTACATTCCAAAATTTAGGATTACTCAAATTTATCTAAATATTATTGGAAAGTCCAATACTCAGATATGCAAGGAAGAAGAATTTTCCTTTTTTTGCAACAGCTGAAAGATCTAAGGGTAAAAGAAAGCTACATTACAGTTCTTTATCCCACAAGCTCAAAAATTATTTACAAAACAGTTTTTGAACTCTGCAGCAAAAAATCATTTGTGGGAGTCATCTTCCTTTCTTTTTTTTCTCTTCTTTGTGATATTTGTAAGCAATTGTACAAAGATCTCCTGTGTTATAAACTTCAGAGGAAGCAAAGGTCAGGAAATTTCTAGGAAAATGCACGCACCCATTTGTATGCACACACACATACTTAAAATATTATAAACCTGGCAAAAGTTGATGGCTAAGACTGGAGCTAGAGACAAAGAATGAAGACATGCCCTGGGCCTTTAGAAGCACGGCACTAAGTAATAAACCCTTCCAGACACTGTTGGGAAAGAGAAAGTACCCCGATCCCCTGCAAAGGCTTGCTGCTATTAGAAGAGGAGCAGATAAAGTTCTAATGACCAGATAATTTTCTTGACACAAAACAGAGGTCTGTGACCTCTGGAGGAAGGACAGGAGCACTGAGAACAACCTCAGCCCTGAGGACCAGTTCTGTAGAAACTGTCTCAGTTTGAGGATGCAGCAGATGGTATAAAACCCTCCACTGCCATCTCCATCTCACCAAAAGCCATGTATTTTAACCACATTTTTTATATTTCATAATCTGATATTTTGGTATCTTGGGGCCTTGCTCAACCAGAACGGCCTGTCCTTTCTTTCAAGGGTTAGCTAATTCCTAGAGATAGCAAAAATCTTGCCTGTGAGCATACCTTTCATACACAAACTAATCAATCCAAACCTTGTACCCCAGTCACCTTTATCAGGTTCTTACACACTGGGCCACGATCTACGCATCCTAATTATTTGAGACCCAGGTACCAAAAAGTAGGGACAGTCCCCATGACTTCTGAAATTTCTCAAATTAAGCTTAAATTCCGCTTACCCTGCCTCATCCATTCTTTCAAACAGACCTCATAATAAAAGTCCTTGTCCATGTTTTCTTGTCACTTACCCTGCCTCCTGACTGGTTGTGGGGCTTCCCCTCTGGCAGGGTGAGCCACTTAGAATCTGTGAGTACAACAAAGTACCTTCTCGAGGGCAATCATTCCCTGATCTGTGGACCTTGCCATATGTAAATAATAATAGAACCTATTTTTAAAAACACTTTATATCAAGTAATATACAATACCCTACTTTTGAAGGCTACAACACAGAGAATCTTCTCTATGGTGCAGGATTGAGGATCTGCTGAGAAAAAATCCTTCAGTATTCCAGATCTGATTGACCTTTAACACAATAAAGCTTCTTACCACTGGAATATTTTTTTTTAATTAAGCACTTAAATTTGGGATAATTATGGGTTTCATATGTAATTCGAAGACAGAGACCTCTCATTGTCTTTGGTTTTCCTCAATGATAATATCTCGCAAAAACATAGTACAGTATCTAACGGGAGCAGTGACACTGACACAGTCAAGATACAGAACAGTTCTGTCACCACAAGGATTCCTTATGCCCTTATATAGCCATATCCAATTTCTTCCAGCTCCCATCTCCTCCTTAGCCTCTGACAAGCACACATCTGTTCTTCATGCCCATAGTTTTGTCATTTCAAAAAATACTGTATACATGGAATCACACAGTATATAACATTTTTGGATGGACTTTTTTCTATCAGCAATATTTCTAGGAGATTCACCCAGGTTGTTACATGATTCAATAATTCATTTATTTTTATTGCTGAATACTATTCTTATGGTATGGAGCTACCACAATTTGTTTAACCATTCAACAGTTGAAAGACAATCGGTTGGTTTCCAGTGTTTGGCTATAATAAATAACACTGTTATGATTTTTTATGTACAGATTTTTACAGGAACATAGCTTCATTTCTCTCAGATAAATGCCCAGGATTACATCTGCTGTGTCATATGGCAGTCATAGGTATAGTTTATTACAAAACCACCAGACTATTTGCTAGAGTAGTTGTACAGTTTGAATTCCCACCAGCAACAGATGAACACTTTCTCTACATCTTCCCCAGCATGTGGTGATGTCACTAATTTTTGTTTAGCTATTCTAAAAGGTGAGCAGTGATATCTTGTTTTGAGTTTGATTTGCATTTCCCTAATGGGCAATGATGTTAATAGTGCTTCTTTTCCAACTGTACTTCCTCTTTAGGGAATGCTTATTTATGTCTTTTGCTTATGTTATAATTGGGATATTTGTTTTGTTTTTCACTGTTTAATTTTGAGAGGTCATTATTTATTTTAGATTCTAGTCCTTCATTGAATGTGTTTTGAAAATATTTTCTCCCAGTGTATAGCTTATCCTTTCTTCCTCTTAACGGGGTCTATGGCACATCATAAGTTATTTTGATAGTGCCTATTTTATCTAGTTTTCCTTTTATGAATTGGGCTTTTAGTATTAAGCCTAAGAAATTGTTGCTTAGTACCATATCCCAAAGATTATTTTATATTTTCTATTTGCTGATAAGGATTTTACATCATATTTATGGGAGATATTGTCAGTAGTTTTCTGCTTTTTGTTTATTGGAAGAGAATATGTATAATTGGTTTTACTTCTTTAAATTTAAGTATGATAGAATTCTGCAGCAAAACTGTCTGGGCCTAGAGATTTCTTTGGGGGAGCTATAAAGTATAAATTTAATTTATTTAATATTATAGAGCTATTCAAATTATCCATTTCACATTGATTATATTATGACATTTTCTGGTTTTTGAGGAAATGGTCTAAGTTATTAAACTTAGGTGTGTAGAATTGTTCATGGCATTCTCTTATTATCCCTTTGATGTATACAGGATTTACAGTGGTATCCCCTGTTTCCTTCCTGATATTGCCAATTTGTATCCCCTCATTTCTTTGTCACTCTTCCTAGAAGTTTCTGAATTTTATTAATCTTTTCAAAGAACCAGTTCCTTATTTCATGTATTTTTTCTACTGTTTTTGTTTCAATTTCATTGATTTCTACTATCTCTAGTATTTCATTCCCACCATTTGCTTTGGATATACTTTGCTCTTGTTTTCCTAGTCTTGTGAGGTTGAAGATGAGAGTATTGACTTGGATTTTTTCTTTTTTCTAATATATGCCTTTAATGTTGTAAATTTCCCTCTCAGTCTTTATTAGCTATGTTCCATAAATATTGATATATTTGCATTTTCATTAAGTTCAAACTAATTTTTTTCTTTCCCATGAGAGTTTTTCTCATACCCAATGTTTATTTAAAAGTGTTTTGTTAAGTTTCCAAATATTTTGAAGTTTCCTTTTATCTTCCTGTTATGGATCTCTAGTTTGATTCCACCATAGTCAAAAAATATATACTCTATTTGATTTCAATTATTTGTTAAAGATTGGCTAAGTTTTGTTTTATGGCCTAGGATATTATCCACCTTGGTGTATATTTTACAGGCACCTGAAAAGTGACATATAGCTATTTTACTGTCATTGCATAGAAAATTAAATAAATAATGATTGGATCCAGGGCACCTGGGTGGCTCACTGGTAGAGCGTCTGCTTTTGGCTCAGGTCATGATCCCAGAGTCCCAAGAACGAGTCCTGCATCAGGCTCCCCATGGGAGCTTCAGTCTGCTTTTTGGCTTTATTCTGTTTTTTATTTGTTCTATTTTTTATTCTCTTTTTTTGTGTGTGTTTTTGAGAGTTTCTTGAATATTTTTATAATTTGATTTTGATTTATTGTTAGTGTTTTTGTGTGTATCTCCCTAAGAGAATAATGGTTGCTCTATGTAATAAGCTACATACATATAAGTTATTATACTTCACTATTTTACAAGGCAAGTGAAATATAGAAAACCTACCTCCTTTTACATTCATTTACCCTCCTTTACCCATAATATAATTGTTTTAAATATTCTTCTATACACATTTAATTACTTGCCAAGAAAAAGGAAAATATTTATGGATAAAAAGACTTGTACTTAAATATAAGAAGCAGGATCATTCACAATTGCTGTAAGCTGATAACATTCAGCTCAACAGGTAAACTGATAAATTTTGGTACATGGTACAATAAACTGTGGGAATAATAAGAACAAACCACTGATACACGCAATAAGGACGCATTGCAAAGTATTATGCTAAGTGAAAGGAGTCAGGAAAAAGAAAAACATGAAACAACAAGAAAATAAAAACCAAAAAAATATATACTATATGACTCGATTTTTATGACGTTCTTGCCAAGATAAAACTGTAATGACAAAAATTAAATCCATAGTTGCCAGGGGCTAGGTGTGGTAGGAGTGAATTGACTGAAAATGGGCTAGAGGCAACTCTCTAAGATAATATGAGTTGCAAATTAAAATTTTTTAAAAAGATTTTATTTATTTATTCATGAAAGATACACAGAGAGAGAGAGAGAGAGAGAGAGAGAGAGAGACAGGCAGAGGGCGAAGCAGGCTCCATCCATGCAGGGAGCCCAATGTGGAACTCGATCCTGGGACTCCAGGATCACACCCTGGGCCAAAGGCAGGTGCTTAAACCACTGAGCCACCCAGGGAATCCCTGATTGTTTCCTACTGATTAGATTCAGGTTAAATATTCTTAGCAAGAGTATTACCTAAGTGATATTTTAAAGCAATACATTACTACATGTCTCATGTACTTTGCAGAATGTTTTCATACATTATCTCATTTAATTGTCATATGAACTGATGAGTGCAGCCAGCTGTGCTAAACTTAATGAGATTGAAGCTTCCCAAGAACCCAGTTTCCCTAAGACCATGTAGAAAAGATGCAGTAAAAAGCAGCAACCAGACTGATTAATCTATATGCTTTCCACATTTGCTACTATATTCCTTATACAAATACACTATGTTATGCTAATATAGGATTTTTACGACTTTACCCTTCAAGCAGAGCAGGTGTTGCACACAAGTAAAAAAACGCAACCACGTGTTTTAAAGGATGACCTTCATAGGGTTGGTTATGAGAGCACAAGGGTAAGAGAATTAACACTAAGGAGCCTAGGAAGGTGCAAAACAAGTCCTTGGAGACCAGGGAAACACAATACAGGTAGAATGGTTAGCTTTATTTTGCTGATATCAATGAATAAATTTTAAATAAATAGAAAAACTATTTTGGCATCCTAAAAATTAAGTCTTTAATCTGCTTCTCAGAAAGGTTCACAGTAGTTGTTTTCAGCTTACATAAAACATTTGATGGTTTCCATTAGAAATTAGATTTGAGCACACCTGTCTTCTTATTGGCTATTCCTCTGTCAAATGTTCCAAAGTAATAAAAAAAGAACAAAAAGATGAATCACAGATCAGAGGGCATCTTGCCAGTCTAAAGAATATTCTGACAGTTTTCAGTACTGTATTACTTAAAATAGCCAACTAGATGGGTGGGGTTGTTATTACTGTTCAGGAATAGATTTAATTACAAATGGCAGGAAGCCTTGACAGAATTCTGATTGATAGTTGTTCAGTCATTTACCTTGTTTCAGACCTATCATTTGCTTTGCCTTCCCGGAGCAAAATGTTCTAACAGTCACCAAATATGAGAATGAAGAAGTGCCTTGGCTTATTCATGCCACTCTAATCCTCAAATCCAATTAGCATTCAGACTTGTCATGCAGCTACCTTTCTAATACTTTTTCAGCTACATGCAGTTCTGTGGCTCTGATTAAAAACAGTGGGTGGCCTTGATCACTTAAGATGCTTCTTATAAAATCATTGGGAGCCTAGCAGAGAAAGAGAATGAGACCCAACAGAAGAATGGAGGTTCCATAATAATCCAAAAGAAAACCACAGTGATATATGCCAAGAAAGGCATTTTCATCCTAAATCATCCATTAACAAGATTAGGTGAGGAAAATGGAAAACCTGATAATATTTTCATTTTTACAATATTAACTTGAACAATACAATATGGAGAAGCAAGAAAACATAATTATTGTGCCTACTATATGCCATATACTCCTCAGATTTATATTAATTACCTCATTCATCTTCTTAATTATCTTCTGAGGTACATGTCATTTTCCTCAATTTACAAAGGAGGGAAATGAAGATTAGAGACACTATACAGCTTACCCACATGCACAGGTCTGGTCAGCAGCAGAGAACACTTCAAACGCAGGTCTCCCTCATCCTGAGGCCAAGTTATATTTTCCCTCCCAAACCTATCATTATATAACTCTATTTTTTAAATTTATCAATTACTTTCTCAGCTGTTCATTAACTACACCTTCTTTTAGTCATCCTGCTGTATCTTTGGTTATCTATCTAAATGACTTTGTTTCTATTATGAATAAATGAGGTGAAGTAGATTAACTACCAGGGGGATCCCTGGGTGGCGCAGCGGTTTAGCGCCTGCCTTTGGCCCAGGGCGCAATCCTGGAGACCTGGGATCGAATCCCACGTCGGGCTCCCAGTGCATGGAGCCTGCTTCTCTCTCTGCCTGTATCTCTGCCTCTCCCTGTCTCTCTCTATCTCTCTGTGTGACTATCATAAATAAATAAAAAATAAAATTAAAAAAAAAAAGATTAACTACCAGGAGTGAAAGAAGGATACTGACCAATTAATAAAACAAATATCAATAGCTTTGGTGTTTGTCAACAAAAGATGGTTTGAAGTTTCATTAGGTAATAAAGAATACAATGTAGCTATAAAGAAATAATGAGAAAGGTCTTTATACATACTAAAAACCAGTTACAGGATTTAAGTAAAAAGGCAGAGTGCAAGAGACGCTGTAGAGACGCCTGGGTGGTCTGTACCTCTCTACCTCTGAGCCACCCAGGCATCCTGAATATAATAAAAATAAAATAAAATAATGAACACAAGGTACTTGGATATAGGAAGTGTTTGATGAGAATTAAGAATTTCCATCATTCGCACCACTATTCTCATCATAGAAGCAGGAAGGAAATGGGTGGACAATAACTCTTGGAAGCCACCCAAAGAAGGATACTGAGACTAGGAAAGTCTCAGATCAGGTAGTTGGACAAGGATAATGATAGACAGAACTAAAGAAAGGGTTCACGTTCTGAGCAAAATCACCTTTTCCTAGTGTTTCCATAAATGACAACACTGGTGGCTTGAGTTATCTTCATAATTACTGAAAAAAATAGGCTGTCAAAAGAGGGTCACTGAGTTTAACAAACAAAAGCCTGTTGATCAAATTTTGAAAGCTACTGTAAATGTAGTATTAAGATACTCTTGGGGGGATCCCTGGGTGGCTCAGCAGTTTAGCGCCTGCCTTCGGCCCAGGGCGTGATTCTGGAGTCCCGGGATCGAGTCCCACGTCGGGCTCCCTGCATGGAACCTGCTTCTCCCTCTGCCTGTGTCTCTGCCTCTCGCTCTTTCTGTGTCTCTCATGAATAAATAAATAAAATTTAAAAAAAATAATAAAATAAATAAAATAAAATATTCTTGGGCCCTTTCACGAAGATGGCACCTAAGGTGAAGAAGGAAGCCCCTGCCCCTCCCAAAGCCAAAGCCAAAGCAAAGGCTTTGAAAGCTAAGAAAGCGGTGCTGAAAGGTGTGCACAGTCACACAAAAAAAGATCTGCACGTCACCTACATTCCGACGACCCAAGACCCTGTGTCTCCAAAGGCAGCCTAAATATCCTCGAAAGAGCGCCCCCAGTAGAAACCAGCCTGATATCTATGCCATCATCAAGTTCCCCCTAACTACTGAGTCAGCCATGAAGAAAATAGAAGACAACAACACACTTGTGTTCATTGTGGATGTCAAGGCCAATAAGCACCAGATCAAACAGGCTGTGAAGAAGCTCTATGACATTGATGTGGCCAAGGTCAACACCTTGCTCAGGCCTGATGGAGAGAAGAAAGCATAATATGTTCGACTATCTCCTGACTATGATGCTTTGGATGTTGCCAACAAAATTGGGATCATCTAAACTGAGTCCAGCCGGCTATAAATCTAAATATAAATTTTTTCACCATAAATAAGATAAATAAAATAAAATAATAATAAAATAAAATAAAATAAAATAAAATAATAAAATAAAATAAAACAAAATAAAATAAAATACTCTTGGTTTGTTTAATATAGTCACACCTCATTTTTTTACAAAACAGCTTTAAGGAAAAAGCACCATACCTATAGTATTATCATTAATCCCTTCATACTTTTTCTATTGAAATACTTTTAATTCAATCCACTAAGAAACTTCCCCTATAGGAATATAATACTAATCTTACAAAAAGAAATTTTATAGACAATCCATTCCACTTTAAGCAAAATTTCCTGAATTCATCAATTAAGAATATACAGAATAAGTCTGAAGAAAAATGTTCTTTCAGAAGAAGTACTAACATTCTAATTAAGGAAAAAATGAAAACACGGGTATATGAAAATATACATAGACATAAAAGTCATATGAGACAAAAATCCCCATCTGAGATTCTTGAAAAAAGACTGTACATTCCAACCATACTTGTATATAATATATATTTTAGAGGAAAGAGGAAGGTAAAAACATTAAGAGACAAGAGCTAGAGAAGCTTCTCAGTTTTTCTAGAGGAAAAGGAGCATTGGCTATTTATTGTGCATGAGCATTATAGTGAATCTTAAGAAAAATAACAAGTCATTCTAGCAAAGGGCTATTGGAAATGCATTCTGTAAGAAATGTTACATGAAACAGATTCAGAAAAGACAGAATTATGAGAATCAGATTCCTCTCCTCATTTTATTTTATCAGGACGTGGCATTCCACCACTAATGTCCCAAGAGAACATTCCTGCTTTTTTCTCCACATTTGCCACTTGTGACACTCAGATACTATATTTCCCTTCTGCTTTCCAGATGCATGGACCTGTTTTGCCCTTTCTGTCTGGGTTTTTGAGCCTCATTAGGATATTCACCTTTGAGAAAAAAATCAAGGAAGATTATACACTTTTAAAAGTATTCTCATATATTTTGTCTAATTAGTACTTAAGAGTTTTATGAAGATGATTAATATTTTTGCCAAAAGCAAAGAAATGTACAAATATCTCAGTTTTTACAGAAAGTGTATGTGTGTTTATTTTTAAATGAAAAATTAAGATTAACTATCTTCATGAGAAATTCTTATATTACAGAGTCACAATTACTGTCAAAGTCCAGGATTTCACCCCTAATTTATAGTTCTTTTAAATCAAGAATTTGCTATTTCATTACAAATTAAAAGTATTAAGATGATTTTAATTGTTTCTATACTTGACTTAATTTCCAATTTACAAAATCATTACCATTTCTGTAACTGCAATCTAATTTTATTTTTTTTATTTTTTATTTTTAGTGAGAGAGTGAGTGTGCATGCAGGGGTGGGGAGGAGCAGAAGGAGAGAAAGAATCTTAAGCAGGCTCCATATCCAACGCAGAGCCCAATTTGGGGCTCAATCTCACTACTCTGAGATCATTACCTTAAGATCATGACCTGAGCTGAAATTGAGAGTCACAAGCTACCTGACTGAGCCATCCAGGGCCCCATAACTGTATCTTAATTTTATAGAAGCAATCATTTCTACCTGTTTTTTTTTTTTTTTTTTTTTTTGCTTTTCTCATTTTCTTTTTTGTTATTAACTTCACAAATGCAATCATTTCTCTGCAAAAGTCCATTACCATCAGTAGGAATATAGGGCTATTTCATTTATGTTGGGAGACATCTTAAAATCTAGCCAGCTAAATATTAATAAGGTCAAAAATATTATGTGGCTTCTCTTAGCCTTTTTTGTGAAAATTTCATAAAATATTATATTTTTAAATTTCTGTGAATTTTTTAAAGATTTTATTTATTTATTTGACAAACAGAACAAGGAAGTACAAGTAGGGGGAGCAGCAGAGGGAGAGGGACAAGCAGGCTCCCAGCTGAGCAGAGAGCCTGATGTTGGGCTCAATCTCAGGGCCCTGAGACCATGACCTAAGCTGAAGGCAGATGTTAACTGATTGAGCCACTCAGGCATCCCTATTTCTCTGAATTTCTAGGAATATTTCTTAAAAATTTTTACTTAACATTTTAATACAATTAATTTATAAAACAATGTTGTTTTTTTACCAAATTATGATGGATGAAATTATCATTCTATTAGAAATATTTCAAATATGCACAGAAGTTTAGAGAATAAAATCATGAGCATCTGTGCAAACCACCATGTAGATTTAACAACTGTTAAAATGTCATATTTTTCTTCAGTTCATTTATATAAATTAGCATAGAAATTATAGATTTACTAAAATCTACATATATATCGCTCTCAATCCTACCTGGAAATAACCACAATCCTGAAACTGAAGTAGGTCTTCATCATTCTGATTTTTCATACACTCGGTGCATATTTCTGCATCCATAAACATATAGAGAGAATATTTCTTTTTCTAATATCTGCATAAAAGCTTTCATTTTCATAAGCATTTTCTGCAGTTTATCTTCATAAAACAAAAAATAAACTATAAACAATGAAAAAACGTAGAAGTTACTGTGCTAAAAATATAAGGCAGATATCACCTAGTGTGTGTTTCTTTACTCATTTAGTCTTTCCAGCTTCTAAGTGTACAGTTTTTTTAAACATTTACTATGATCTTTGAAACTATATATAACACTTTTATTTTTTTTAATTTTTATTTATTTATGATAGTCACAGAGAGAGAGAGAGAGAGAGGCAGAGACACAGGCAGAGGGAGAAGCAGGCTCCATGCACCGGGAGCCCGATGTGGGATTCCATCCCGGGTCTCCAGGATCGCGCCCTGGGCCAAAGGCAGGTGCTAAACCGCTGCGCCACCCAGGGATCCCTATATAACACTTTTAAAAGTGAATACTCATATATTCAATATAATCAATATAATATTCTAACAATGTCTAAAATAGTTCAATAACTATTATTGTTCCAGAAATGGTTCTTAGCATAGTCACAAGTATACATTCCCCTCACTTTCCTTCTAACTAGAGTCTAGAATTTTAGTATTCTTTTGAAACATAAAAATATCACTAATTATTATTTATTCTACTAAATAATGCATTATATTAACATGCATTACACAAGGTTATAACTTCCCAGTGACCGTATTCTCTTCCCAGAGACTTATTTTCCTCTTTTCGGGTACACCTGCCTTAGTTTCACTTTTATTTAATTTATTATGGCTTGTTGCTGCTGTTTATCAATTTATTTTTTCTCTCTTTTAGAATATTCAGTCGTTATAAAATTATTATTAATTCTTCTCTCAAAGCTGATTTTTTGTGCTCATTTTCCTTTTGATTGTTTTTTCTTATTGGTTACCATTCTTTGATATTTTTTAGGTGGATTTTGAATAGAAGATTTTCTTCCTTGTTTTATGCTCACTGCTTTCTTTAGAGAAGTTTATAGTTACCTCCATTCCGTCCTAAAGCTCGCTGCCCTAGAACAAGATTTAGGTTGGTGAATTGCCAGCAGAGAGGTATCACTATGCTACTCCAGTGGACTCATTTATTTGGATACACCTTGATAATTGCGTAATAAACCATCTACAACTATAGACTGCTGCCTTGGGAAACACCATCTGACAGTGGGAATGAGAATATTACAGAACAAATTACAAGCCAGTAGTTGGAATCATTCTAAGATACCAACTTCTTTGTTCTCCTTCCCTGTTATATGCTGCTCCAGGCAGCTAGTCCACCATTTTCAAGCTTCTTCTCACTAACTCACCATAGCACTTGGTTTCTAACTTAAAATACTTGGTTTCTAACTTAAAATACTTCTAATCACTTAATTTTTGTGGAATTCTCTTAGTTCCCATTGATACACAGGTACTGAAATCTCAGCTCTTAAGTTTAAGTCTAAAGGCAAAGTCCAGCACTCGTGCAGATTTATTTACATACACTATTTTATGTTTCCTTCCAGTTTTAGTCCATGATGATGTATATCTTACATGTTAGATAAACTATGATTTGGTTTTCAGTTTTGAAATATCTAATTTAGCAACACTAGTAATTGTTCATAATAAAAGGGTGTGAAGTTACAATTCCATCCTGAGAAGAATTCCAAGGAAATGTTCCACATGATTCTGATTCTCAAACATTATAAACCTATAACTCTCCCTCCCACAGTTATTTTACCAAAAATTCATGAAATTTGAATCTAAAGTATATTGATATATTTTTAACTAAATTGGATTTAAAAAAAAATAAAAAATAAATAAATAAATTGGATTTTATATTTGTAATTATGTTTCAGAAAATATCTTTATACCAACTCAAATCATTTCAGCCTATTCAAACTTTCAGTCTTTTTCCTTTTCATGTAATAAGTTCATTATTTTTATATATAGTAGGACATTAAGATTAATGGCTTCTCATATTTTACTTTAAAAATAGTTGACATGATTTTTTTTTACAAATTTATATTACAAAATATACATTCCCTACATAGCATTCCCTACTGCCCCATGGCAGGTGTGCAGAGCAGCTTTTAGTTTCCATTCTTAAAACTGTAGCTTGATTTGCAGTCTTCCTGAGAGCTAACGTAACATGAAACACTATATTGTGAGGTTCAGAAAGATCATAATGTATTCTTGAGGTACCTGGGTGGCTCAGTCAGTTAAGCATCTAACTCTTGATTTGGGCTCAGGTCACGATTTCAGAGTCATGACACTGAGTCCCACCTCAGTCTCTACACTCAACCGGGAGTCTGTTCCTCGCCCTTTACTCTCTGTCTATCTCTCCCTCTCTCTCTGCCTCTCCTCTGCCCATGTTTGTATTCTCTCACTCTCAAAAATAAGAAAAATATATATTCTTCATGCAGTTTATATTTGGATAATTTTAAGTAATATTCCCTCATATATATATATAATACACATATATAATTATTGCCTATCATATACACTGATTTACAGTTATAGATCCTACACTAGTTCTTGAGAATAATCTGGGTGCTTTAGTTAAGATCATGACACAGTATCTAGTTCTTCATTACTAGTTATGTAAATATGTGCTTCCAAACAAAGGGAATAGTAAACACAAATGGAAAGTTGAAAATTGTTTTCTGCCTTATAAAAATACGTCAATGGCACCTATATTGCTATAGTTTGTAAAGTGAAAACTTTAAAATATGGTATTGTATTCATATTCTTCTTATTTAGAGAGAGAGCACACAAAAGCATGGAGGAGAGTGGTGGTGGGGAAGAGGGCAGAGGGAGAGAGAGAATCTTAAGAGATTCCATGCAGCATAGAGCCAGTTGCAGGGGCTTGATCTCATGACCCTTAGATCATGACCTGAGCCAAAAGCAAGAATTGGACACTTACCAACTGAGCCATCCAAGGCCCCCTGTACTCACATTCTTAATTCACATAGCATCTCCATTGTTAGTGTATTGTGTCCCTCATGCTTTCCCACAGTAATGGCTATCCAGTATATTTGCATCCTTAGTATTCATAAGCTACCTTCTTTTTTTCTTTTCTTTTTTTTTTTTCCTTCTTTTTTTCTGATAAAATACCAATTTCCTTCAAAAATCTCTCTGCTCCTATTCTCAGATGGTGTTATACCAGAGGTCCTTCTTATCCCATGACTATTAGAAGAACAATAACTTCTAGGCCCAGATAATTGTTGCAGCAATGAGAAATTGAGCTAAGACAGCATTTAGCATCAGCAGCTCTATAATTTTCTCTAAACAATTGGAAACAATGGTAGCTCATTCTTCCAGGTTTGTACACTAGTAAGCTTCTTATCCATCACTGCCGGAGTCGCTCTGCTACCAGAAGGAAAACAATGAAGTTCTTGGAAAGAAAAAATCAGAACTGAGAGATGGAAATAAACTTCTCGGAGCATAAAGCTATGCCTAAAGCCAAAGGAGTCCTGAAAATCTTCAGTTAAGCCCATAATTTTTTTTCTCTCTCTCATAGTAGCCAATTAGTGTAGTTTCTCTCTAACTGCAGGAGTTTTATCTCATAGATCATATATTATAATTGTCCACTCTCTTCTCTGTGTCACCTACTATATTGTGTTCCTTGAGAACAGAGATGATGTCTTGTCAACCATTTTAGATTTAGTTCCTATCAAATTGCGCAACTCAAATATTTAATAAAGAAAAAAATGAATAAACAAATGAGTAAGTACTAGTTTTCATAGTTTATTACTATAGTTATCATTAATTTAAAATAATTGAAGGACAATTTTGCCTATAATTCTGAGATAAATAACTGGAAAGGGCACAAAATAAATATTTTCCTTCTACTCTGCCTCATGGGAGATCATTATGAAGAAATGGAGCATGAGATTAGAAAAAAGTTATAAACTATGATGTCAAATAATATGGATAAGATCAGTATTGATATGTATCAGAAATGACATAAATGGCATAAAAAGGGATGGAATTTAAAGTCCTAGAAATACCTCATAACACGTATTCTCTTATCTCTGCCATAGAGGCTCCTACTTTCTATAATTACATCATCAAATAAATATGTTAGGAAAAGTTTGAGGGCTACTTCTTAGAACAACATAGATTATTAGTCCTTTTTTAGTTATGAAAGTCATGAAAAATTTCACTTTATGAAAAATATGACCTCAAACTAATATTAACAGTAATATTTTAGTGTATTTGTTTTTCTTTCATATATCTGGGTATATACATATTCTGGCATCACTTTAAATAAATATAACATCATGATGTCTAATTTATACATTCTTCATTATGAAACACCCAGGAGTAGGATTATCTCTTACAAAGCCACCATGCCATTATGTCTAAAATAATTGACAAAATTGACAAAATTGACCTAAAATAATTGACAAAAATTCCTAATCTAGTATCTAAACCATATTCAAATGTCCCAAATTATCACAGGAATACCCTTTAGAGCTCCCTTTTTTAAACTAGGTTCATGTATTGCAAATGATTGTTTAACCTCTTTATTCTAGACTAACAAGATTTCTTATGGTTCTATGGTTACATAAACAAATAGATCAGATTTTCATTTCCTGAATATTCCTCAAATACTAAGGCCAAAAAGTGTTGATATTTACCACAAGGAAAACAGTATTATGAAGTAAATAATTTCTTAAGGAAGAAGAGTACTATACAAAAGTAGTAAGTACTTAGCAATATGAAGAGGGCACACTGGTTAGAAAGTTGGGTAGTTATCAAAAAAATTCTGTACTATTCAAGAAGCATACATTAATACTTACTAAACATCCTTCATCCTCCACCAGAACTTTATATAAAGAATCCAAAAGAAATGTAGTAAGATTGAATAGAAAAAGAGAGATTGTACTTTAAAGCATTTCAAGGATAGTAAAAGGACATGAGCTTAAATCAGTAGTCGGTGTCAGAGTTTTACACAGAATAAATAAAGGCTTGATGAAAATGATAACTGAGGAAAAAATGAATAGAGCACAAGTGATTCCAAAAAAGGAAGTAGAACATAGATATAGGTTCTTACAGTAACCCAGGTGAAAACTGATGAATGTAGAATATTTGTTTTAAATTCATAGGTTTATTTTACTGAAAAGGTCAAGATACTTTTTAGAAACAGTAAAACTACCTGGGCTACAGGTATTCCGGGTCCTTACCACAGACCTGTTACTAATTAGTTACATGACCTTAGATAAGTGGGGAAACATACTCAACTCTTAAAATCCTCAACTTTAAATCAAAGGGGCAAAATAGAGGACAACTAAGGCCCAGCTCCACATTCCTGTTCATTGGGGAATGGCCCTGCTACCTACCAGCTATTCCCCCCACTTGCACTTACAGTTTCTTAAAGTTTTCAAATTCTGCAGATATAAACACACTTATTTTTTAACGGAGGTTAAATAAAACTTTAGAAACAAAACTTAAAGTAATAATTTTAATGTAGGCCAAATTTTCTCCTAGCATTCTGTTTTGGACTATTGTGGACAAATATAATAAAACAACCTTAAGAGGTAAATATATTATCTGAGTATCTCATAAGAAAGTCTATCTAAAAATTAAGGATTCTGGCTAAATTATTTATATGAGACATTTAAGTATATTTTTTTCACATGTACAACTTTAATTGTGATTTAATTTATAATAGTATTAACTAATCACCTAAAAACACTGTTTCTTGTTATAAGCCAATGGTTCTCACTTTTGATATTAAAGATCAAATACTAACAGAGACCATGTTTTCAAGGTCAAATCGAAAGAAGTAAATAAAATATCAAGTTTAAGACTTCAAGTTCAACTGAAGCTGAAACCAAGGAGTCTGAATTACATCAGAGAAGTTTCGTCCTTAGAAACACGAAGGTAATATTTTATCTTACATCCATGTAATTTATGTAGAGTTTTTTGAAAAAATATCCTAAAACATTTTGAATCTTCTAATAAGTATTCATTAATAAAGAATGAACAACACTGGTTTCGTTTTTTTTTTGCTTTTGTTTTTTTTTTTTTTGGCAAAAAAAAGTATTTTATTATTTGATTTTTAAGTTAATACTTTTTCAAAGTCAACTTGAATATATGCCTGATCTTATTAAAAATATACAATAATGTAATGCCAATGATACAGCAATATTTTAGGTAATAAAGGAGTAGGGATTAGGGAACATTAGAAGTAGCCACTGCAGTTCTTTCCTCAAGAAAAGTATAGTCTTGTCGTTTTCACCATGTGTATGAAAGTGAGCAGGAGATACTTTATTCAACATCCCCTGGCACATTTTAGGAATGCGAGGATGCTAACATGAAAACATGAGAAATATATCCCTGCAGATTTCCAGTCCAAAATTTCTTGGATTGTGTTTACTTCCTTGTTTTCCACTAAATCTGGTGCATAAGCAAATCACTGTTAAACATGTTAAAATCCCATGTTACCTCCTTCAGATCACTGAATTCTACTTCCTCTAGTCCTATATTTAAGTTTTTCCTAGAGACTTGACAGAATGTATCCATATTGCAAATATGAATTCTTTTTTATATTTAGAAACAGGTCTGAAACTAGGAAAGACGGTTGTCTAAGGGTAGACTCCGAGATCAATGGTAGAAGCAGCCACATGGCCACTTTCAAGATACACAATGAAGTCAGAACAAAGCAAATGCGCTGTGGTCTGCTTTCTGGTACTCCAGTAAAGCCAAGTCACATCCTGGCAGTTAATATGCATTCTGAGTGAACGTATCTCATCCTGAACTTGTACTCTTATTGTTGGTCTCAGTACTATTTACGTTATAACATTCTAGGACAGCACTCGTAGTCATTTCAATATAATGCAAGCCACAAATGTGTGCTACAAAAGTTAGTTAAATTTTTGTAGATGCCACATTTTAAAAAGTAAAAAGAAAGAGGTCAAATTAATTTTAATAATTTACTTAATTCAATATTTCTAAAATATTAACATTTCAGCACCTAACACATTTTAAAATATTAATGAATACCTTTATCTTACTAAGTCTTGGAAATTCAGGGTTCATTTTATCTTCATGGCACATCTCAATTTGGAGTAGCCATATTTCACACAGCCAATAACTGCGTACGACTAGTGGCAAGCATATTGGACAATGCAGTTCAAAGAAATGTTATGGTTTCAAATGCGTTAAGCATTCCCAAGCAAAGTACCATGAGGTTGAAGATTATTAAAATGTTCTTTGACTATAATGGTTTAATGAAAAGGTGGAACTCTGAAGGACCAGTGGAGACTCGTGGAAATAAGCCAGATTTCTCAGTTTCTAGTACTACAAGATTGTGTTGCTTCAAAACCAAGCATTAAAGGCAATAGTAACATTTAAATTGTTCTTAGTAGTTAATAATAAAGAATTATAACTAAAAGCTATAGAATAAGGAATAGTACATACTTTTAAACATTGGCTTTTGCAGCTCAAAATGCATACTTCTTACAAAATTCTTATTATTCAAAATTTTAATATTTTATTTATTCCAAATTAATTATAGTGGAAATGGAGAATGAATAAGTCATATATATTTTGAGGAGAGAATATTTAAAATATTTGTGTAATCTGTTAAAATACTCTAAAATCAGTGTTCCCTGAATTGAGCATTTTCTCCCTGCTACCATTTCTAAAATTAGGCCTTTTCTTTTTTTGTTATTGTTGTCTCTGATAAAATATATATAAGCTAAAATTACATTTTAACCATTTTTAGTGCACACTTTTGTGGCATTAAGTACATTCACACTGTTGTACAACCATCACCTGCATCCATCTCTAGACCTTTCTCTTTCTTCCTCAAATGACACACTGCACCTATTAAATATTAACTTCCTATTCCCCTCTCCCCCAGTCCCTGGCAACCACCATTCTACTCTCTGTTCCTATGAATTTGACTACTCTGGCTACCTCATATAGCTGGAATCAGACAGTATTTACACCTTGAAGACTTGCCTTATTTCACTTACAATAATCTCTTCAGGGTTCATCCAAGTAGCAACAGGTGTCAGAACTTTCTTCTTTTTAAGGCTCATTTTTCTTCCTATGTATAAACTACACTTAGCTTCTATACGCATCCTTTACTGGACATTTATTTGCGTTGCTTCTACCTTTTGGCTACTGTTAACAATGCTGCTAAGAACATGGTGTAAAAATACCTGCTTGAGTCATAGGCTTTCACTTTTATTATGTGTCCTAAGTCTGAAAAGCACTTATCTTCCCTATTTTTTTTTCATTAAATTGGTGGCAGATTTCTCTTTCATTTTGAATGAAATAAAATCTTTCTTTTTTTTTTTGTTTTGTGCTGGTGGTATATACAGTCTTCCTTTTAGCAGAACAAATGTATTTCCCTGACCATTTTATTTTTCCCTTATTTCCTAGTTCTTATTCCACTATATTCTTCCCAGGCTATCGTTCTGTGATATTAAATTATTTTACAGGTAGAATTATTAGCTTACTGAATTCTGAAATTAAAAATGTCTGTAGAATATTCTCAGCTTCAGCTCCCTGGGTCTCAGATAAATTATCCCAGTTTCACATTTTTGTTGGAATTTATCTTGTCACATACTCCAGGCTTCAATCTTTCAACTCTCCTCACTCTATTAGTATTTCTCTCAGCTCCCACATGTGAACTATTCTTGGTATTAAAAACTCATTTTTAAAGCAATACAATTTCAACAACTAAAATACCATGTGTGCTTGGTTAGGTTAAATTTAGCCTTGTGAAATTGCACCTTAGCAATTTTGCAGCATCAGTAAGTGCTTCTATCTCTAGTCCTCTTTATCCTCCGTCCACAACTCACCTCACATTCAATTGTAATTTTTTCCTCTCTAGTAAATATGGCTTTGAGGACACAAGATCCAAACTAAGGAGAAAAATAAACACAGTGATGTGCCAAGTATGATCTAAAAATAAGAAAACAAAGTTCATGAAATACTGAGAATTGATGCTTCTTGCAAAAGTAGACCATTCTCTAACTTTTTCAATGCCATATTTAGAGTATTCAAAGACTTGTGAGAAGCAGATGATAATTTTATTAATAACCAGAACTATTCCACAGATCTTCATTGTCTGAATTTCTAAAGTATTCAATGCTCCTTATTTCTAGCTATTTCCTTTAACAAGTCTTAGTAGGAAAGGAAAAGAAATATAGATGAGCAGATGTAAATAATGCAACACTTAATTTTCCCTTCAAGTGCAATAGAAGAACTACTCTCATATTTAGGATACCTACAGGCATGTTTCTCCCACTTGCCCCAAGTAGCACTGCTCTTGGGAGCATCAAGCTATCACATAAATGAATAGCAGTGATAAAAAGATGACATGGGGGAAAAATAGACATATATAGAGTGTAGCCACTTTAAGTCAAAATTTCTATTACTGTGGCTGTGAATACACATCACAGTAAGATTTTTTTTTCAAGTAATACCTTTTTATTAAAAAGGACTATTTTATCTTCAAGATCACAAACTCTGATATAAATGTTTGAGTATTATTCTCTGTTGTATTCATTTATGAATGGAAATGTGGTTGGGTTTGGAATTTTAGAGTCATTTCCACCCCTCATTTCACTAACATAACTTCATTTTCCTCTAAAATTAGTTTTGAAGAGATAAATACTGAAAATAGACCAAATTTTCTTACTTAGAGATTATCTGCTTAAGTGCTTTTAAATGTTTATTGTTCAAGTTTTAAAATATTGTGACAGTACTTTACATGAGTGTTTGGGCTTTCTTATTAGTTCTATTTAATTAACTATTTTGGTCAACAGACTCATACTCTTCAGCTCAGAAAATCTATTCCAGTATATAATTAACTGATGTGTATGATTGATTTCTTCTGTTCCCTTATTCCGGCATCTCAATTACACTACTTTATAAATTCTCTAATCTGCCTATTTACCCTCTTTTTTTCTCATAATTAACAATTTTGTCACTGTTCTATATTATTATAAATGTAATATTACATAATTGAAATATTACAAACTACAGATTAATACAGAGGGGTAGAAAGAGAAAATGTAGGGATTAGAAAAGCAGATCAAATTCTGGTTTGATTTGTTTGTTTGCTTCTTTGCTGTTTCCTTGTTTCCACCTTGACCATGACTGCCTACCTGACTAGGACAACTGGTTGTCGTTATTCACTGTGGGGCAGGCATCAGAGGCCAGCAGTGTGATGGGCAGGTCTGAAATCTTCCATCAGTGCCTCCCACTGAGCATTCCTTTTATACCAGAAATACGGCTCCAGCTCATCTTCTCTTCTAGATTCTAAGCTAGTGGGCCTCTTGCTCCATGGTTCCCTTAGCCTGAGCAGGTCTCTCTTGAAGGCATGATGCTTGTAGAAGAGTTCAAGCCTGCCCAGCTATCACTGAATCCATGTAACCTATGGCAGACTCACTCATCCTTGCTATGACAAAAAATAACATATACGTCTGCCCACCTTTTTCCAGCCACTCAAACTTCACATGATTGTTCTTTCCCTTGCTTATAGGTAGGTATATGGCACATTGCCAAGCCTACTGTCTAAGCCAAGATCCTCAAAGAGAAATAGGTTATGTTCTCTGTCACTGCCCATCCAGATCTCTGGAAGTAGTTGCCTTGGAGACCCTGCCCCTGGCTTTACTGTTGACAAATGGAGGACTTCAAACCACACAACTACTCACCAGGCAGGTTCAACATTCCCTTTCCCCACCTCTTATTTATTTTGTTATATCAACAACAGCACAAAAAGCAGTCATAAGATCACAGGCTGCATACAATCATGAAAAGAAAGGAAGCTATTAGGAACATATAGTGAAAGACAATTCCCTGGACCAGACATTGGGCACTAGGGGATGATAAAACATAACCTCAGGTTACACTGAAGGAGAGAGGCACCTGGATGGTTCAGTTGGTTAAGTGTCTAACTTCAGCTCAGGTCATGATCCTGGGACTGTGCCCCATATTGGTTGGGCCCCCTGCTCAGTGGGGAATGTGATCGTCCCTCCGCCCCTCCAAACGACCCCACCTCTGTTCATGCACTTTCTCTCTCTTTCTCTCTTCAGATAAATTCTTTCAAAATAAAATAAAATAATATAAAATACAATATGGGCACCTGGGTGTCTCAGTGGTTGAATGTCTGTCTTTGGCTCCAGGGCATGTTCCTAGGATCTTGGAATCAATTCTACATCTACATCTCCTTCTGCTTATGTCTCTGCCTCTCTCTGTCTCTCATGAATAAATAAAATATTTTAAAAAATAAAATAACATAAAATAAACTGAAGGAGAAAGATCAGATTTTAAATATAAAAGGCTTATGCTGCAGGCTGTTAAAATAACTTATATTCTGTATCTGTAGAGAATAGCTACAAAGTCCCTCTGCATGTTTATTAGCAATTTTATCTTTGTGTTCCCTTTCACTCTCCACTAAGTTGCCATTTTGCCTTAAGTTTTTTTGATCTGTTATCTATTGTTGCCTGGCAGTAATTGAAACCATCATCGATCACTGTTACTAGTCTCTAGATGTTGTAAAGCTGGAGGAACTATGATCACTGGTCAGAACAGCAAGTGAATAAAGAACTTGGACTATGGAATCAGACACACACAAGTCCCATTTCTGAGTGCATGTTATAGCTGTGCCACATCTCTAAATCTTAATTTTATTGGTCTAAAGAATAGCATAAATAATACTATCTCATAATTTTGGTGTAAAGATTAAATGAGGTAATGCAAGCAAACGATATAGCACATTATATGTGTGGATGAATATCTACTATTATTATAGGATAACACATACATTCTTCAGGAATGATTTTATTGGAATAGCAAAAAATAAACAAAGAAATCTGAACCAGCATACACTGATAATAACAATTACTTCCTCTAGGTACCCAACATACTGTGCAAATATCATTCAAGCTTGAACTCCTGGTGAGGAGTTTGCTTTTATGTTGTATGTTACTGATGGGGCACACTTAACACTTAAAAGCCCCAAGACTATTGACACAGTTTTTTGTATGTAAGATTCTCTTTCCCATAACATACATCAGTATTTGTCTCTTTTAATTTCCTCACTTCAAATCTTTGCTAAAGTTCATACTCAGTTCCAGTTTGAGATTTCAGGAAATAACTAACAGCTAAGGGTATCATGAAGTTCATCTCCAAGTTACAGTAATTTGCTTATAATTTCTCAGGGATCTTGACCTTCATTTCTGATGTGATTACGGCTGCATCTACCATGCACATATATGTGACTAAATGCCATTTAGATAGTTATCTGTCCCCAAACAGTGCAACTTACAGTCTGGTAAATGTAAGTTTTAAATTGTCAATCATAATACTAACATGTTTAGTTACACTGTAATAAGAGTTAAATTTTAAAAAGCTTAGGTACAAAATTTGGCTTTCATTGAAATGCAAATAACGAAATCTAGTCAGACATGATTATATTTTTAAAAATCAAACAAACAACCAAATAGAAATAAAAGTATCAAAGCTTCTAAAGGATTAACTATGGCAAAAATGATCAAGGGGAAGCTAAATAGTAATAAAAAACTGAGTAAACATCAGATTTTGATTTGAAAAGTTTAAAAAACGTATTATTTTTGAGGTGTCTAATATCCATGCTTCTGCAGTAATTTACACGTTTTTAGAATTTGAATCAGACTTAGATATTTTAATTAACATACATTTTTTCCTTCTTACCAGGGAAATGCATGTTTTCATTTAAAATAAGCACAAATGACACAATGTTTATATTATATTGTCAAAACCAATTGTCTGCTTAGTGTCTGTTCCCATATCCCTGCCATAGATATTGACAATAATAATCTATTACAAAGTAAGTCTATTTTAATCACTTCCCAGTGAAATATAATAATATGAATGTACATGTGCATGCAGAAGCACACAAATTATGGCATAATGCTGATAGCAAGAATCAATTCTGGTAACAATGACAACAAAAAAATCAGTAGGCGTCTCATGTATCTGCCAAGTCTAATTCTGAATTTCTCTACTATGTGCTAATATAAGAGAAAGCAACCCAGACACCAACTGGGAAAAACTCCAGATTTTCTCTTGGGTATACAAATCGTGACTTCTGCTCGGAAACTGTGATAATACCAATGTTCCAGAAGATTAGAACATGGATTCTTAAGAAACTTAAACCACCGCAGGCTCATTGAAGGAGGGCCCTTAACAACTAAGAACATTTGTTTCAAAAATATCAAGGGAAAGTGGGCCATTGTCACAATCCTCCTACAAGGCACTACTGACAGTCGTTTAAAGGTGTTTTCCAGAAATGTAAATAAAATGGCTAAGTCAGGGGTGGTCCAATTTCTATTCTTTATTAATCCAAACACTTAACTCTGCCCCCGCTAATGCATGCAGTTCTACAATCTTGAACCAGCAGGCTATGATGAGAATTCCAACTTGCATACCTAAAAGGAAAGCAATAAATAGCTGGGCAGGGTGGCCTGCTATGTTCCCCCAGCAGCATCTAGAAACTTAGCCCATTAGACACCTGCAGTTACTCCTTTCCCTTCTGCCTCCTGCCATCTTGACTCGGAATCAGAAAACTTCTGAGTAAGGTTCTAAGTAGAGGTCATGAAGGAACCATAAAATAACTGTAACATAAAGGAAATGGAAGCAGAGTAAAGGGCTCTTTGGAAAAGAAAAAGAAAAAGTAAAGAATACAACTACCTCTAAATGATATTATCAGTCAGGGTTCTAGATTCAACTTTTAGTTGTCAAGTGGAAGTTTCTACTTTGCAAGTGAGGAGAGGAGAATGATGATTAAGACAGTAATATGTTAATTATTATTGAACCTATATTGGACTACTATATGCTCAAAATCTATATATTAGAGAGGGTAATATTTGAGAGAGAAAACAACTAGATATGATGATATTTGGAAGCGAGTAAAGAGACACAAAGTCAGACATAAGTGCCTACTACAAAAATAGACATAGGTCATAAGCAATTTAAATAAAAATATAAAGTAGCCAATATTTCATATTTCATCAAAAGAAATGATTGCACCTAGTCTTTAGACTACTGGTTTTTTCCTTTATGCTACTCCTCTGTCTACTTTACTCTTCCTCTTGGTTTCTCTTCGTTTATGCCCTAATCATTCCCAGAGAGTCACTCAATTTCTATATTCAATTTCTTTTCCCCACTATCTTCCACTTTTTAAATACAGAGAATCTGCTGTGTATATTACTGAGGGATAAATGGATACAGGGGTCTTGCCTTTTCAGTTATTCGTATTCTATTTGGATAAATTAATTGTTCTATTGACCAATAACAATAGTAATGTTCCCAAGGTTACCTCCTATCCCACTGAGCAGAAGCCAGCCCTATCTCTTTTTTTCTTCTCATTTTTTCTTTCTCAAGGTGAAACAAGAACTAGCCATAACTCTTTGGATCCAAGATGGCAGTAGGAGACTCAGGGGAACTCAGTCATAGTTGTCTAGATTATGCCAATAGACTAGACTACAAAAAAACACCACACCTGATTACAGGCTGGTTATATAATACATCAGCATGCTAGATGATATACCTACCAATGCCATTATAGTTCCAACCTAAGCCAACCACGTAAGGAGAAAAAAGACATAGCACCCCTAGTCTGAGAAAAATACTGACTCATTCAAAGACAACTTATGCATATCCCTCCCCTTTATTACCCCAGGTCCATAGACCCTTCATGAGATGCACCCCATTGAAGTTGATTTGTAAACTTAGTTCCCCCTTCTACATCCTTTGGTCACTGAATAAAGCTTGTGCTGTCCAAAGTGTAGCTTCAGTTTAGTGTTTGGTTTTGTGACACTGAACAGAAAAAGGACTCTCCATGAGAGGCAGAAGGGTTCCCCCAGGGGTCCCAACCGTTTTTTTGGGGGGAAAGGGAAAAAAAATCAAACAGCAACAGTAATCATAATAATTACTGGTATATATATATATATATATATATATATATATATATATATATTTCTTGACCAGTAACCATATGCCTTAAGAGTTAAAAAAATACATAATAATACATAATACTAAGTTAAATCATAAAACTAAATGAAGAGTCAAATGAATAATATAACCAATAAATATAATAAAGTCTAAAAAGATAGAGATTAGTATAGGTTGAAATATTCAGAGAAATCTTTATAACACCCTCTCCCCTCACCCATGTGTTTTGGCAGCTTGTGGGGAAGGAAGACTCATGAAAAAAGAGAAGATAGAAAAACAAGAGGTAGAAGTTATCCTTTTTTTTTTTCATTCTTTCAATACATTGTCTGGTATCAGTTCATTGTAGGAATTATCTAGTGACAGTCGATCATCAGTTATCTGATGATTCTCCATGTTTTAAGAACTGCTTAATCATCTTCTATATAAACAACAGAGACTCTAGATCAACAAAAAATTGCCTAAACCATTTTAAATTTACCCTTTTTTTAACACTATCTAGAAAATCCTCCTCCTTTATTATAATAATATGTAATAAATAATAAATAATGAATTCATAAATAAATATGTATATGTTCTATATAATAGCAAGATACCCTAGTGTTTGTTTTCCAAAATTGTTTATACTGTACTTTATTTCAACATAGGGTTGACTACTTATATCTATAATCTATTTCAGTAAGTGCTAAAAAAAAGTCCTTAAACAAACAAACAAACTTGGCAGTGGTGTTTTGTAGTGCCTGATATTATGACACTTGCAAAATTTTCCTTGGGTTGGCATTTTAAAGCATTTCAAACTTTTGATTGCACATATGATTAGGAAATGGTGTTTATCATTTATAGTTTGTAATTAGCTAAAGTATTATAATACATAAGCTTGTTGAAAAACTTATTATTTCAATTTAACAAAGATAAGCACAAGAAAGACGCAAATGTTCTTAATGCACTTACAATTGATCAATGAATAGATAATTGGAGAGGGGATACTGTGAGGAGATTGTAAATGAAATGCTATGGAGAATATAGTACTCTTCCCTTTATATTACTTTTCTATTGAGTTTAAGGCAAGAAATTCTAATAGAGTTAACCTAAAATTATCACAGAGATTTCTCTCAGAACTAGAACTTTGCAAAGTCTGGAGCAAAGTGTGTCTCTGTACACCTGGAGAACTGCAGGGGGTTCACTGAATACTTTTTGACCCAAATTCCATAGTTATACTCTCAGACCAGGCTTTTTGGAAATATCTCAGATATTTACAGTAAGTATGTGGAGTTGTCTATTTTCTCTATGAATAGTTTCACCTAGATTCCAGAAGGGTCTTTGTCTCTGCTTTGTAGTCAATTGATAACAAAAATATTAAAAAAATAAATAAAAAGGCCATTCACATCTAAGTCAATAATATACCATGACTAGGAGAAGTGAAATCTTCAAGTTAGAAAAGTTCATTTCTGTATTAGAGCCCCTTTGAACAGCTTAACATGTCACTTTCTATATACACAGGCTAGGACCATTTTCATTATTTGCTTTAAGTTTCATTGATTCATTAGATTATTATTGAGTATCCATTGTGTGTTAAATGCTATGTTTACAACTTGGCTATATATTTGTGAATAACTAAACTACCTTCAGAAACCAGAGATAATACAAACAAATCATTAAAAAACAAATGAAGGGCACCTGGCTGGTTCAGCTGGTAGAGTCTGTGACTCTTGATCTCAAGGTCATGAGTTCAAGCCCCATGTTGGGCATGAAGCCTACATTAAAAAATAAAAATAAAAATAAAAGTTTTAAAAAATGAATAAACCCAAATCACAGTAACTGTGATACAGGATATGAACAGAGTATAAAGGTAAATAATATCAGGGAAGAAGAATTTCAAGTGATCAGAGGAGGCTTCTTAGAGGTATTGACATTTAGACTGAGAACTAAAAAATGAAAAGGAAGAAACATGGAAAAAAAGCAAAAAAGAGGTGCACCTGGGTGGCTGAGTGGTTAAGCATCTGCCTTTCGCTCAGGTTGTGATTCTGGAGTCCTGGAAATTGAGTCCTACCTCATGCTTCCCACAGGGAGGCTGTGTCTCCCTCTGCCTATGTCTCGGTCTCTCTCTCTGTCTCTCATGAGTAGATAAGTAAAATCTTAAAAAGAAAGGAAGAAAGAAAGAAAGAAGGAAAGAAAGAAAGAAAGAAAGAAAGAAAGAAAGAAAGAAAGAAAGAAAGAAAGAAAAAAAAGGAAGGAAGGAGGTGACGGAAGAAGGAAGGAAGGAAGGACGAAGAAGAGGAAAGTAGGGAGGAAGAGGAAGGAAGGAAGGAAGTAAGCTCCTTCAGGATTACGCCTGCCCGCTCAATCCTAACGCCAGAAAGAAAGAAAGAAAGAAAGAAAGAAAGAAAGAAAGAAAGAAAGAACAGCCTATGACAATATAGTGTAACTAAGCATAGTGGTCAAAAGAGAGTGGTGTCATATGGTTTAGTAAATTGGATGATGGCTGCCCATCCAAGCCTTAGACTGAATGGTAAGGAATTTGGGTTTTACTCTATGTACAATTGGGCACCATTTCAAAGTTTTAAGCAGGAGAATGGCATGGTTATATTTTCCAAAGATTACTCTGGCTTCTCTATTGAGAATATTTTTAAGAGGGACTTGGGGGGATGCAGGAAGACAAAGAAGGAAGGTACCGTGGTAATCCAGGAGAGAAATGCTGGTGACTGGGTTTACGGCAGATGCAACATAATTAAAAGAAATGAAGAAATTATTTTAGAGGTAGACTTGCTGACAGTTTGAGAGAGGGAAAGATGAATATGTTGAGTTTGAATATTAACTCTTTTTCCAAAGTTAGAGAATGATAACAGCACACTTCAACATGCATAACCTAAGAAAGGAACAGAGTTGTGTTTTAATTTTGGTTTTATTTGGATGGAGCAGAAGGGAATCAATGGTTCAGTTTTGGATCTGTCAAATGTGAAATGTCAATGAGCATCCAATTGAAGATGTCAACTAGACAGTTGCATATTTAGCGCTGAAGTTGAGAGGAGAGAATTGGATTAGAAATATACTTTTGGAAGTCATCACCACATACATAATATTTAAAGCCTTGGAACAGATTATCACAAAAGAAATGAAAGTTGAACTTTCATAAAGGAAATATAATCTAGAAACCAGCATACATTTGGAGGTGAGATTTAGAAGAATTCACAAAGACTGAGTAGGACACTCCAGAGATGGTCAAAGAAAGAGGAAATCACAGATCTGGAAGCAAGAGATACGAGTTTTAGAAAGAAATGATGGTTATCTAAATGAGTTAATTTGAAAAGTTCAGGTAAAATAAACAATGACTACTGACCCTGAAAACCTTAGCTTTCCAAATTGATGAGGACAAAAGTCAACAGATAAATGGAATATTATGCACAGAAGTTTAGTAAAGCTCTTCTAGAATGGACAATTCTAGAATACATTTGTGGGTTGACAAAAAAAGGTGTAGAGGAGGAAAAGACAGTTCTACCTGTATTTTTCTAGATTCTGGAATAAAAGACTAACAGGAAAAAACAATCACTTTAATAACATGTACATCTTCCCTGTATACGTGAGAGACACCCAAGCAAACTGAATAACTCTCCAAAATGACCCAAGCCACCACCTTATATGCCATTTCCAACTGGGGACAAAAAAAAAAAAAAAAAGATGTGGTGGGGGAGGCCAATGAATGGGAGATTACCAGGAAATGTGTATAAAACAAGGGCATATGGCTGTTATGCACATTTACAACCAGTGTCTTTTCCACAGATAAGCTTCTAGAGATTTGGTCATCCACACACTTACAAATGGAGATTTCTGTTATGAATGAAAATGTCCTCAAAAGAACGCTTTTACTGGTTTTTCGGAGCTTCTCTGGTGTCTTCAGTTTTTTAAAAAATAACTAGCTCACAATCATCCTTAGGCCAAAGATGTATATTTGGGGATGGTGAATTCTCCTCCCCTTCAGAGTAAAGAAGTTGGTGAGAGAATATGGAATGAGAGAAGTCCTTGAGATCAATGAACAAGTGAGCTAGTGAGCTTATGAAAACATAAACCTCCAAACAACAGTTAAAGCAGTCCTTGCATAACTGTTCTACAAGACACAAAAGCAATATTAAAGACTTAAAGATCAGATTATAAATCTCTATTTCTAGAAATTTTTTTTTTCTTCTCAGAAATTAGGGATGTCTTCAACTACAGTATTTTTCGGCTTAATGTTTCAGGCACAGTTGGATGAGGTCATTTATTTTCAAATGAATTCAACAAAGATTTCAACAAATTTTTATATATCTTTATTGTACACAAAAGATTTTATAATTTAAGAATTAATTTTATATTTACTTATGTCACTTCATACAATTATAGAAAACCCAAGATATCTTTGCACATTAAAAGAAAACAAACTTAAAAATTGTTAAAAACTATAATTGAGGAATAAGTGAGCTCTCAGAACAGGCTAAAATTTAATTAAATAGGATACAAAAATGACTAAATTTTAACAGGTAAAATATTAAAATATGTGGATGAGCTACAACATATAATTTTTTTATTAGAGTTCAATTTGCCAAAATATAGCATAACACCCAGTGCTCATCCAGCCAAGTGCCCCCCTCAGTGCCCATCACACTGCTCACCCACTTCCCTTTCCCCTTCCACTACCCCTTGTTCATTTCCCAGAGTTAGGTGTCTCTCATACAACATATAATTTTTAATTAATTGTCATTTCTTGTGTCTTCAATTACTACTTTTTATTCCTAAAGTGAGAATCTATTTAAAATATTTTCTCAATTTTAAAAATTTATGTCTGTGGTCTACTAGATATAGGATATTTTTGCTATATTAGAAGTCTGTCTTGGGTTGGGGAACATGGTTATTATAGCATCTTATTAGAAGTAAAAATTACAAGGACATAATGTGGAAATATTGGGGTTTGGAGCAAACAATTAAGAATTTTTGAGACATTTTCCATAAAAAAGGGGCTTTATTAAAGTACTGGGATAGGACCCGTGGGCAGAAATAGCTGCAGTACGGTTGAGGGGTGGCTGATTATATGCTTTCAAGTTGGGCGGGGGTTAGGGATAGTGTAGGTCTCTAAGGAACTTTGGAAGCAAAATTTCCAGGAACTTGAAATGGTTAGTCATGGGTTAGAAAAAGGTCATTTATTACTGTCTAATAAAACCTTAGTCATGAGACGCTTCAAATGTAGATCAGTGGGCCATATGCTTAGAGGCTGATTGCTAACATATTATCTTGGGGGGTAGAGATAAAAGAAGTTTCCAAAGGAATTTTTACATGTTAAGGTAGACTTTCAGAATCCTGAGGTCATGGTAATGCTAAGCTAAGATTGCCTTTTACCCTTAGAAAAGTATTAAGAGCGAGGCCTCTGAATTCCTAAAGGAAGGTCACTCGGCCTGTTTCAAGGACTTGCCAATGGGCTGTAAGTAGTAAAGAAATTTAATTTTTTTATTTTCTTTCCCACATCAATAGATTTTATATTTTAGTTAATTTCAACTGAGAGAACTTAAGGTTGACTATGTTTTATGATGTTAGATCTTAAAATTTATTTCTCTTCTAAAAATATTACATTTTAGCTGAGAAAAACAAACCAAAAAACTAACTTTAAAAAAGTAATTACCTGCCTGGGGTGCCAGGGTGGCTCAGTTGGTTGGGCATCTGACTCTTGATTTCATATCGGGTCATTGATATCTCAGGGTTATGAAACTGAGACCATGTCAGGTTCCATGCTGGTCATGGAACATGCTTGGGATTCTCTTTCTTCCTCTCCTTCTGCCCTCCTAACTCTTCCCCTCAAAAAAAAAAAAAAAAAGTCCCCAAGCAACTCTCACCAAAATAACTTGAATAGCAAAAACAATTGTTAAAAGGAGATGATAGACCTAAAACGGAGTCAGTTGTGCTCAACACCAAGACTTAATCCTAACCTAATCGCAGTTTCAACCCCCAAGAATGTAAACTTTAACCAGTCTGCCTGAAATGACCTGGTGGGCACTAGTAAAATAATCTTCCAGACTGATCCTTCCATTCTCCTTAAAAGGGAGAATTTACCTAAAATGATGTATTCTTTGCTAATAATTTCCTTTCCCTTTTTTTTTTTTTTTTTTTTTTGCTCTCTTTCCCACTTTAAAATCTTTCCTTATCTAGACTCCATGGAGGTCCTTTCTATTTGTTAGATGAGATGCTTCCCAATTCATGAAATGTAAATAAAGTCAATTTGATCTTTAAATTCACGCAATTGACTTTTTGTTATTTAACACAATAAAACCATGATTAATAATGAAGAATAAAGTGAAACTAAGAGTAATAATTTTTCCAGCTTCTCCACATTTTGCAGATTACCTGCAATAAATATACATGGCTTCTAAAAATAAAATTTAATTTCTTTAATTGCTGTTACCCATAACCTATATTGACACAACCTGTATCATCACTGATATTTCCTTTAAATGCATGATCTTTTTCTCATTGCTTTTTCTTTCTAATAAATAGCAATAGATAAATAGTTTTTATGTTAAAAAAATTATAACAATTTTGTTCTTGCCAATTAGGATATGGACTATGACACAGAAAGGAAATAGAGGGTTTCAGAGAAGAAAATAGGAAAGAAATAGAATGATGACAGGTACAGATTGAGAGTGAGAGATGGATCAAATTTAGTCATTTTGAAGAAGGAAATTAGTAGTAAAGTATCTTTATTTCTGATCAGAACTCAGAAAGCTACATATAATATATAGCTGAGAATTTATTAAGATTCCCAAAAGTTCCTTTGTTAGTCTAGACTTGGAGAATATATATATATATATATATATATATTTATATATCTTTATTGTACACAAAAGATTTTATAATTTAAGAATTAATTTTATATTTATATCTCTTTATATATACAAATTTATATATATATATACACGAAGGTAGGTTGCATGACAGATTAGAAGACATACTGTTTATTTACACTTACCCTTTTAAAAATTTACTAAATTAACCTTGTCTTTGTCATTTAAGATTATATGGCAAAGTTATATAAAACATCATTTAAACATATATTTTTATTAATTATAGAATATATAGAATATATAGAATATATATATATATATATAGAAAAATATAGCATTTTGACTTTTGGTTCTCATCATAAATGATCTGTTCCATATAGATTAGTCCCCCCAAAAAACATCATTTTTAATGGAAGTATAAATTAGCAACAAAGAAAATTATAGGCCAAGTAAGCAGAGATACTAAAATGCATTCTTTTAGCTGTTTTATTTGTTTTCCTGATTTGTATGAAATGTGTGGCCCCCAACAGCTTGAACTGAGAACTCCTCTCTAGGGCAAGATTGTGTTTCATGTGGGCTAAGCTGTTGAGCTGGCTACCTGCTAAAACAAGGCAATGCCACCATTTTCCAAAAATACATTTTTAAAGATTCACAATTTAAACAAATGACCAATTTCCTCTTTCCATAAAATTAACTCTGTATTTAAAACAAAAATACAACTGAATCCTTACCCATTGAAAACAAAAATGTAACTGAACTTCTACCCCTAGGTTATATTAACAAAGGATATATTGTGATGCTGAAAACTAAAGGAACACAAATACAGAGGTAACTTGGGCTTTCTGACCAATTCATTTCAGTTTTATCAATCACATTAACTATCCAATTGCAAACTTCCCTTTGCCCACTTAGTGCATCATACCTTCAGCATTTCTTGCTGCTGCTGCCCTGAGGCAGCCTATTTGATTTCGCCTATGCTGCTCAGGGCTTGCACACAGCAGCAGTGTTAAACTTGCAGTAAAAATGAGATAAGCCTTTAACTGCTTACTCTTGACAACTTGGCTGACCTCATCATGCTTCTTCCTACAAAAGCCTGGAAATGGATTCTGCCTGAAAGAAATGTATTCCTTCATCACAGCCTCTGCCCATAATCTCTGATTTTTTCATGAGTCTCACGGCTTTCAAAGTGACTGTAAACTCCCTGCCCATCAGAACTATCTCAAAGCCGCTTTAAAGGATATACTAAAAACACTTGGAAAATCATCCATTTCTCAGCCCAGCAACTTCCAAGAAATCTCATGCTTTATATTTTGTCTTCTTAGTCATAAAAAACATTTGTATCCTTTGTGAATAATTTGAACTTTGGCAGAATGGACTTTCCTGGTCCCTTTATTCATTTTCTTCCTTATTATTCTCATTCCTGTTTGGGAGCAATTTTTGTTGCCTTTGCTTTGTTTTTAAACTAATGATCACCCAAAGGATAACGAAAAGAGTCAGTAGAGTAGTGATTAAGTGCATGGACACCAGACACAGTCCACTGGATTTGAACTACAGTTCTATAATTTAATATCTCTGTGATCATATGCATGTTCATTTAAATTCTCTGGGCTTCAATTTCCTCATCTGTGAAATGACAATAATAATAATTGCTGACCTCATAGGGTTGCTATGATTAAATATGTCAATACAGTTAAAGCACAGATACTTAGGAAAATGTGAGCTATAATAAATTCATGATAATCTCCTTATAAGTGTTAGATATTATACTATATTTTCTATCCAAGATATGTTCTGAGTGATCATAAATATCAGCATGCAAACATTTGGCTTGCCTGAAAAGTACACCACTCTGAACTCTTTAATATAGGCCCAAATTCTTCAATGAGCCATCTTTTGCCCTCATGGGATGAATCCATGAATAATAGCTGACCTAGACTATGCAGGATACCAAAATAATGGTCTTGTGAGCTTTAACCTTGTAAGACTCAGGCAGGATGGAGCCAAGACACTGTAAAAGGCTACAAAAAGAAAGAGAAAGGCAAACAGGAAAAGAAAGGGCATAGAACAAATGAACAAATCTTTTGCTCCATCTTTTATACTCTAGATATGTTTTTTATCAGCTACTCATAGTATTACATTCTTTATGAAAGATGGACTGTATTGGAACCCCTTTAAAACACTGTATGGAGTAAGAGCATAAAAATAGTCAGAGAAGACATTGCTTAGGATTCTTGACCCATTTAATGGCCACATCTAAATACAAGCATACTGTAGCCAAGTTCCAGAAGCTTACTACTGTAGCCTTTAAACTGGCAATAGAGGGACACCTGGGTGGCTCAGCAGTTGGGCATCTGCCTTTGGCTCAGGGAATGATCCCGGTGGTGGGATCGAGTTCCACATCGGGCTCCCTGCGTGGAGCCTGCTTCTCCTCTGCCTGTGTCTCTGCGTCTCTGTATGTCTCTCATGAATAAATAAATAAAATCTTTAAAAATAAATAAACAAATAAACTGGCAATAGAGAGGGGTAGAGCATTTTGAAAGAGAGACATTGACAAAATGGAGACATAAGACTCTGTAGTGAATCCGCTGAAGAAAGATAAGCTTTGACAATGTGTTTATACTTCAAAGGAGGGAGGGCCAAGCTACATATGTGTCTTAATCAAAATGGTCTCTCAAAGAAATTTCCTGCAGAAAACATTTGGTAAAAGAACCTACTATAGAATGACTTATCTCCTATCTGTCAGAGAAGGTTTAGAAAGAGAGTTGGGGATTCTTTCTGGAAATGAAATGCCCATGAGGAATATGGTATAGCTGAGGGAGTCAGTTACCATCCACACTGAGACCCTGTGTGAACAAAAACAAATGAGTTACACAGCTTCTGCAAGATATCACTAGGCACTAAATCTCAAAATACTTAAGAGACTGTTAGGAAAGTTCCAAGGAAAGACACTTTGAACTGCCAATTAAAGAAGTCATAGTTATAAAACAGGAAAACAAACTCTGAAATACAAGCAAAATATGAGGAAGTTGGAATATTATCTTCTAAGTGGCTTATGGAGGAGAATATGTAAAAATGTGGATAAAGGTAGTACCTCTGTTCTGAGTACTGTGCTAAGAGTAGTTTAGAAAGCAAATCTTCTTTAGGTTAGGAAGTGCCAAAATATATATGCTAAGTTCTTGACCATCTGGAGAAAAGAATATAAAATAAAGGCAATTTTGTGATGTACCCAAAAGTTTTTACAAAAGATTCTAGATAGGAGAGCTTAGGAAAAGATGGCTCATTCAGACTCAGAGACCTTATAGGAGCAATATATATCCCAGTGCCAACTTCTGCCAGCCATCAGTCTCCCCATCTGAGAACCCTTGTGGTTTTGATTAATTTAAGTAGGGTCAAGACAAACCAGATGTTATGGAGAACCAAGAAAAAAATAGAAAAATAGTTGCAGATGCAAGGTTCAAATACCAACTCAAAAAAATACATCTGATAGAAAACTAAGATCTTGGTAGACACTTTAAATTTTTTTTTTTAATTTTTATTTATTTATGATAGTCACAGAGAGAGAGAGAGAGGCAGAGACGTAGGCAGAGGGAGAAGCAGGCTCCATGCACCAGGAGCCTGATGTGGGATTCGATCCTGGGTCTCCAGGATCGCGCCCTGGGCCAAAGGCAGGCGCCAAACCGCTGCGCCACCCAGGGATCCCTTGGTAGACACTTTAGATCATTTGAATGAGAACTTCCAGTCTTCACTTTTGAGTAGAGGTGATGTCATGGATGAACTATAGGATTCCCCTCAAAAGGATACTCTACCTGCTCCTACTAGTGCAGTCTGGGAGAGTGTACATTATTTTAATACATCTCTGGATATTACTGTCCACAATTCCCTAGAAAGAATATTGACATAAATCTCCATGGTCTGAATGTACAAAGTTACTTGAGCTGGCAATGGTGTGGAATTCTTGCAGTTGCCAGGAGAGAATGAGGGAGTCAGAAAAATAATGTATGTGGACCCACCACCTGTAACTAGACTAATGTTGTGCTTTATTTTTTTTTTTAAGATTTTATTTATTTATTCATGAGAGACATACAGAGAGGCAGAGACTTAGAGAGAGAGCCTGATGCAGGACTCGATCCTGGACCCCAGAATCATGCCCTGAGCCAAAGGCAGATGCTCAACCACTGAGCCTCCCAGGCATTCCTAATGTTGCAATTTCAATCTCTTTTTGGTACGGAACTATTCTTTACATCATACAGGAGAGATGGACTGGCATCTTATCATGCTCTCCTTACATGTCTTTGTTCCAACTTGTTTGGTCAGAGGTCAAAAGTATCATGAGAGCATTTCTAGATGTCTCAGCCTACAGGCTATGATGAAAAGGAACTGCACAAAAAGTATTAACTTTTTTGATACTGCAAATTTTCAGATACCCAAGGATCTGAAAAAGTGGATGATGGAGGTGGGGAGGGGCACCTGGGAAGCTCAATAGGTTAAGTGTCTGCCTTTGGCTCAGGTCATGATTCCAGGGTCCTGGGATTGAGCCCCATGTCTGGCTTCCTGCTCAGCAGGGAGTGTCCTCCCTCTCCTTCTGTCCCTCTCACTGCTCAAGCTCGCCCTCTCTCTCACTCAATCTCTCTCAAATAAATGAATAAAAATCTATTAAAAAATTAGTTTGAGAGTGGGTGACAGGAAAATTGCAAAGTAGAAGAAGGGTTTTCTTATTTTATATAGAATGTGGATCAGGGGGATCCCTGGGTGGCGCAGTGGTTTAGCGCCTGCCTTTGGCCCAGGGCGCGATCCTGGAGACCCGGGATCGAATCCCACGTCGGGCTCCCGGTGCTTGGAGCCTGCTTCTCCCTCTGCCTATGTCTCTGCCTCTCTCTCTCTCTCTCTGTGTGTGACTATCATAAGTAAATAAAAATTAAAAAAAAAAAAAAAAAAGAATGTGGATCAGGGGCAACCTGGGTGGCTCAGTGGTTTAGCGCCTCCTTCAGCCCAGGGCATGATCCTGGAGACCCAGGATCGAGTCCCACTCCAGGCTCCCTGCAATGGAGCCTGCTTCTCCCTCTGCCTCTTCTCTACCTCTCTCTGTCTCTCTCTCTCTCTCATGAATAAATAAATAAAATCTTAAAAAAAAAAAAGGAATGTGAATTAGGAACAGTGGAGCAATATGCAATTATAGGACACATGGAATTTAATCAGTGATCTTTTGAAGTATATCTATTATCTGTTTCTCCAAGATGGATTATTGAAGGGATTACATTAAGAAACTCTTAAGTTAACGGTATTGTTTTTTACTTCTCAGATCTATGCTTTTTGATCATACTGTGAGATAAGCCAACAAAAAGAAAATTACCACAGAACTCAATGTAACAATCATGAATCATGTCAGCCATTTGTGGAAGAATTCTACAAGGTGCTTTCAGAAAGCATCTTTGGAAATGGCAGAAATTATCATTACATGGAGGACTTCCATATGAGTTCCACCTAACTGCTCTGTGAAAGCAGTTATTGCTGTTTTAGAAATACCTCCCAGAGATGCTGAGAGCAATACCTGAAGTCTTTGACACCTAGGAAAAGAGAAGAGATTGCATATCATTAGGATGCAGTTTTTGTGATCCAAAAGAGTTCAAGATGTTTAAAATGTTATTTTTTGTTTTAAATTCTGGTTCTTGTTCAGTGAGTATGAGGGAAGTAGAAGGGAAAATGTGCCCTTTCAGACAGGTTTATTTAGAATGATTCTGACTCCCAAGTCCTCAAAAAAAGATTATATGCACTGATTTTATTTTCCATCCTAACCACCGAACCTGATATTGGTAATAGACTATTCAGTAGTCACATCAAATCATATTTTACCAATAACCAAAATGTATCTCCTCTGTTCTGTGAATCTGTAGGATTCTTTTCATTATAGACTATCTTCCTTGAATATCTTCTAACTGAGGCAAAGCTTTTAAGACTCAGTTTCTAGCAGTACCTGGGTGGCTCCATGGTTGAGCATCTGCCTCCAACTCAGGGCATGATCTGAGGGTCCTGGGATTGAGTCCTGCATGGAGCTTCCCACAGGGAGCCTGCTTCTCCCTCTGCCTATGTCTCTGCTTCTCTGAGTCTTTCATGAATAAATAAACACAATCTTTAACAAAAAAAAAAAAAGTCCATTTCTAGAGAAAGACTTTCGTTTGGCAGGGGGAAAAATGACTAATCTCTGATATCCACGGAGAAACTACAAATCAGCCATAGTTGGCAGAATTTTGTAAACATCTGGGAGACCCTCCTGTCCAAGTCAAATCTGTAGCTACCAGCATTTTACTCTTTTCTTGATTTTTTTCCTTTTTTTTTCTTTTTTCTTTTTTCTTTTTTTTCTTTTCTTGATTTTTAATGTAAGAGTGTTTGTTCTTCACTGACTTCAGTTTGAGGGTAAATTTCAAGGGACAGTGGACTACCCTAATCTAGTAAGAAACTAACATAAAAAATGGTCTAGAAGTCACTTCTCATTTGGCAGCTATAGCAGCTCAAATAGTAACACATTCTGCTTCAAAGGCACTTATGATATCAAGCAGAAAGTCAATCGCATCTTCAACATTTACTCAATTCCAAGGAGTTCTTAAACCATTCTGCAAAAGGGAATACTATCTAGTCAATGTGTCCCTTTTTCCCAAATCCTTCCTTTCTTTGTTCATTCTACAAAAGCACTAAAAAAATAAGTTAATGTGATTGATACTTGTGTGGGAGCCCAGGGCAGACTGCCCCGAAATATGACACTTTGGCATATTGATTATGCTACATTAAAGTTACTTAAGAAAAAGCCAGTATAAGAAAAACACTCTGACCCCTCTTTCTCTCTAGAAAGAGGGAAATAAATCTCCCACGTGAAAGATACCCTCCCTGTACTAGGAGGTAAAGAGACATTCTTATTATCAGAGATAGGGAACTGAGAGCTGAGAAGGCTGTATAAATACACTTTGTTGCTTTCACTAACTACTCCAGCCCAAATCCTGTTTAGAATTCCTCATAAATTTAAAGCTCTCAAATATAAGTTTTGTCTTGTCAAGTCCTCACATATATTTTTTAAATATTTTATTTATTTATTCGTGATAGACACAGAGAGAGAGAGAGAGAGGCAGAGACACAGACAGAGGGAGAAGCAGGCTCCCAGCAAGGAGCCTGATGTGGGACTCGATCCTGGACCCCAGGATCATACCCTGCCAAAGGCAGATGCTCAACCACTGAGCCATCCAGGCATCCCAAAGTCCTCACATATTTATGTTTCTTTGTCTAAAGTGTATAAAAACTGCCTGCTTTGGTCATTTCTCTTTTTTTTTAAAGTTTTCATTTAAATTCTAGTTAGTTAACATACAGTGTAATATTAGTTTCAGGTGTACAAAAAGTGATTCAACACTTTCATACAACACTCAGTGCTCATGGCAAGTGCACTCCTTAATCCCCAACTTATTTAACACATCTTCCCCACTCACCTCCCCTCTGGTAGCTTTAGTCCTTTCTTTAGGTTTTTATTTATTATTGGGCCTTTGTGTACATATAATTAAAGTTTGGGGGTTTGTCTCCTGTAGTTAATTGGTCTTATGTCAATTTAATTCTTAGACTAGCTAAAGGAACATTAAAAGGTGTAAGAACTGGGCAGCCTGGTGGCTCAGCAGTTTAGCACCGCCTTCAGCCCAGGGCCTGATCCTGGGGACCTGGAATCGAGTCCCACTTCGGGCTCCCTGCATGCAGCCTGGTTCTCCCTCTGCCTGTGTCTCTGCCTCTCTCTCTCTGTGTGTGTGTCTCTCATGAGTAAATAAATAAAATCTTAAAAAAAAAAAGGTGTAAGAACAATTTTCCTCCCAAACACTTCAAAGAAAAAGGTGTGTGTGTGTGTGTGTGTGTGTGTGTGTCAGAGAGAGAGAAAGAGAGAGAAAGAATATGTTTGTGTTTTAAGAGGTTTACTTCTTAAACCTTAAGGGAAGAATTAAGCCTATTTTTCATGAATAAATTCTAAAATACTAGCAACTAAATAGATTCCCCTTCATTTCTCCTGGATGAATATAGACAAGTGGTGAGTATAACTCTAACCTGAAAATGTAGAACACAGATAGGATGAACCTGAAAACCTAGAAGTAGAGTGAAGGGAAAGAAAGAGTCAGACACCAAGCCAAAGAGACTTCTGAGCACAAATCTGAAGCTACCTATATATGAACTAAAAGGCAACCTGGTAGGAAAACATGTTTTCATCAACCTCTGGAATGATTATGGTGGTAATGATTATAATAAGGTTAGTTTTCTGAGGGATAATTCTCAATGTTTCTTTCATGTTTCTGTGGGTCCTAACAAACAGAGGCATAGATGAGTTTTATTCCAAATCATCATTTCATAGATATTTTTGTAGTGAAAACCCTTGGGAGATATAGCTGTGACCTTCTCTTGAGCAAAAGGTAAATGTGTTTCTCACCCATTATAAAAGATTTAGGTTCCCTAAACTTAGAATGGCTTTTCTTTAACTCAACTCACTGCTTGTGCAGAGGTCACCCAGCCTTATCATGTTTCCCTATGAGAACTAAAGTGGAGATAACAATGAAAACACGAGGTGAATGCTATTTGCTGTGACATGGTTAATAATGTTCTTTGCCTATGATCATGTCTTCTAGCATCATAAACCTATGGCAGATTAAATTGCTACCATGTGAGTGGGGTAAGATCTCAGGCCCACCACAGTCTTGGCAATGTTCTCCCTCCCAATTGGTAAAAGTGAAAAATTGAGGCACAGTGAGCAGGTGGGTATTTCTCACATAATCCACTGAAACAAATTGTAAAATTCAATAAATAGTAAAATTATAAATGTGTATTTGGGAGAAGCAGGGATATTATTATACTGCAGAAGAAGAAAAGAAATGGTATAAAGATAACTTAGAACATTCTAATGGTAACTACAACAAAAGCAGTAATTTACTTACATATGGTGGTTTGCAGTTTACAAAGCATTTCCACACATATTATTTTATTTGAGTCTTACAGGGATCTTATAAGATAGGCTTTATTATTTTCCTAATTACACAGTTGAGAAAATTAAAGTTTAGAAAGATTATGTAACTTGCTAAAGGCTAAAACTAATGTGTTAAAAAATAAACTGTAGAGGTGAACTTAAAAAAAATGAATGAAACCAAAACAAAAATTAAGATTTGGCCAATGGCTCAGAATCTTTCAACACAAGTTATTCCCTTTATATAATGCTCCTTTTGCCCCTGCATGTCTTCTCTCCTATGTGAAGGAACAAAACCCTTCTTTTTACTGTATTCATTTTAGCCAATATTTTTTTCGTTTCCTTTTCATGGCTAAGACTCTATTTTTAAAAAGTAGTGTGTATGTATTCTCTCTGCCTCTCTTATTTTCCACTCATCCTACTGGATCTACTATTCTAAGAAAAAAAAATCTTTGTTAAAATCACCAGTAACACTGTGAATGATGAAAACACTGGGTACATTTGGTTATTACATCTCACCTTCTGAAAACACTTTTCTTTAGATTTTAGAATACTAGTCATTCACTTCTTTCTTTCTTCCTTTCTAGGTACTATCTTCCAATTGCTTTCATGGTTACCTCATCTCTTGTCTTATGAATACAATGATCTCCAGCACTCTTCCATCCCTCTCTCCTTGCTCAATTTTTTTCTGCTGGGTCACTTACTTTATTCTCACAATATGATTACAACCCACAATGCAAAAGCACACACATTCTATAACTCCAGTTCTGATTTCTTTCTTGAGCTCCAGATCTGTAGGCCAAAGAATCTAATATATAACTTCAATCACTAGATGGATAGAAAACTATTGTTCAATATATCCTAAATCAAGCCCTTTTTCTCTAAACCTGTACTTAATTAATCAGTTAATTAATTAATTAGTTTGGGTTTTTTTGTTTGTATTCCTTTCCTAGATTAAGTCAACCACACTGTTTCCAAGCTGGAGTACCCCATCCCCCTTAGCCCTCATATTATAATGGTGATTGCACCTGATTTATTCTATCTCTAGATGTTCCCCTTAATATGTAATTATACCTCTCTGTTAACAATGTCTTAAACTTCCTTCAACCCTCCATATTCAACAACTTGTACTAGAAAAATATTCTCCTTATTGCTTTTAGTCTCCCTTTAATCAAAGTTATTCTATACGTACATCTTTCTGAAATTAAAATCTTATAATTCACTAACCCTGCTACTACACTTCTACCTTCAATGTGTCCCAATAAATATATGTTAATATACAATCTTTTATTATGGCATTCACAGACCCATCTTTTATGACTATTACTGATAAGCCTTGTCTTAAGCACTTATATGCATGTAGGTGCACACACATCATATATGCTCCTACACAAATATGTACATACATCAACACATACTTCCAACTGTCCTCTAATGTGTCATAGTACATCATGTCTCAGAACATGCTCTGATAACTGCTTAGGATTCCTCCTCTACTTTTCTTATCCCTATTCAATACTTTCAATTAATATTAAAATCCCATTCCGCTCTCAACTCCTATTCACATGAACAGAATTAAAAGCTTTCCAAGTGTCTTACACAGATTCCAATTCAAGATGGCAATGCAAGATGCTCCTGAACTCATCTCTATCCATGGACATACCAAATCTACAGTTACATATAGAACAATTTCATATGAAAGAAATCCATAAACTAGAATGACTTTGACACATCAGGCAAATGAGAAAATGCACACTAAAACAAGTAGAGGGGACTGAGGCACAATCTTGCTGTAAACCCCACCCCCATCATGGTGACTCAGAATCAGAAGGAAACAAAACTGCCAACTTCATTCTGAGGAGCCAAAGGAGGTTGAACCTGAGAGGTTGAAACCCACATCTGGTTTCCCAACTCTTATAACCTCCTTTTGAGAAATGAACACCCAAAACATCAAGCTTTGAAATCCAGGACACAGGCTATAGTGAAACAGTTCTTAACATACTCACCCAAACTCACTAGAGCTAACCCCAGGTCTAGCACAGAGGCAGCAGACTAAAGTGTTCAATCTTTCTGTGAGAAAGGCCTATTTTCTTATCTTAAAAGCTGTGCCCTATTGACCATAAATTTCCTGAAAAAGAAATAAAGAAATCGATCTCATTTACAATAATATTGAAGCTATAAAATAATTAGGATTAAATTTAACTTAAGAGGTAAACAGTCTCTACTCTGAAAACTGTAAGACACTGATAAAAGAAAGCAAAGAAGACACACATAAGTGAAAACGTATCTAGGGTTTATGGACTGGAAGGTAATTATCAAAATATCAACACTACCAAAAGCTATTTATAGATTCAATGAAATGCCTATCAAGATTCCAATGGCATTTTTTATAGAAGCAGAAAAATACTCCTAAAATTTATAAGGAACCACAAAGACCCTGAATAGCTAAAAAAAAATTTTAAAAAAGAGAAAAAATACTCCAACACAAAACAAGAGGTACTGCACTTCCTGACTGTGAGCTACACTATAAAATTATATAATTCAAAACAGTATGGTAATGACTTAAAAACAGACAAATAGACCAATAGAACAGTATCAAGAGTCCATAAATAAACCCAACATATATAGTCAACTAATATTTGGCAAAAAAGCCAAGACCACTCAATGGAGAAAAGGCAATTTTTAAAATAAATAATGCTAGGATAATTGGATATTCACATGTAAAAAAAAAAAAGACGAAACCAGATCCATAACAACACCACTCACAAACATTAACAAAAAAGGGCAGTCCGGGTGGCTTAGTGATTTAGCGCTGCCTTGGGCCCAGGGCATGATTCTGGAGACCCAGGATTGAGTCCCCCCCTCAGGCTCCCTACATGGAGCCTGCTTCTCCCTTTGCCTGTGTCTCTGCCTCTCTCTCTCTCTCTCTCTCTCTCTCTGTGTCTCTCATGAATAAATAAATAAAATATTTGAAAAAAAAACTTCATAAAAAAAGAGATAAGCTTATGGTTACCAAGGATGGAGTAGGTCTTATAGTTTCTCCCCATAAGAAAAAAACATTGTAACTGGGTGGTGACAGATAACTTATATTGGTGATCATTTCAGTGATCATTTCAATTACATATTAAATCATTATGTTGTACACCTAAAATTAAAACAATCTTATGCTTGACTACATCTCACTAAAAATAGTCATATATATATATACATATATATGACTATATATAACAGAGAATGTATTTAATTGCTTTATCATCATCTGCCACATTATTTGTCTCTCTGAATATACTAAGCTCTTTGATGGAAAGCACCACAATATTCATTTCTGTATTAAGCAAAGCCAAACATATTAAAGAATAGAAGGTTCTAAGTAATGTTGGCTGAATAATGACCATTGAGTAAAATTAAGTCCCTCTAATCTGTGTACTCCCATCTGTGTGTGTGTATAGCACTTATGCTATAATGGGGATGGTGGCAACGAAGGAAACTTTTGGCAAATAACAACCTTAATCACTAAATTAAGGATGAAGTATATGATTCAATATGCATTATTCTTAGTGATAACTTTTGTTATAAGTTTATCATATTAATATTAGTGATAAAATAATAGTTGTTATTTTTTGATGAGGAGTGTCATCCTCATTTTATAGGAAAGGAAACAGAAGCCTAAAGAGATTATGATGCTTAAGGTTCCAAAGTCAATGGTAGGTTATATTTTACTTGCATGATACTAGCCGCATTAGCAGTTTTCACCAAATATTTTAGTGCTCCCCTGACACTAGGCAGACAGAAATAAGGCATTTGTCTACTCACTTGGAATTAGATGTATTCATGTAGATTGCTTAAGCAAAATAAATCTAAGCATATCATTGCCAGGGAGTAGCCTTAAGAGCCAACACCCAATTCTCAAGCTCTCTGTTTGTCTCTGCCATACCATATGCCTGCCAATTTTTGAAGCTGATGACTGTTCCATCTAACTGGGACTTGACAGAGGACAAAGTGAAATTAACCATTTGCTGACTCAGATTTAGAAATAAAATACGAGCAAGAAATCAGCTCTGATTTCATTAAGCCACTGAAATTTTGTGAATTTTTCAGTCATAATATAATTTGATTCACTTTGACCGACACTTCATATAAGTCCTAACTTCAATATTAAAGTTTATTTGATCGGAAGCTTTATTAATAAAACTGTTTCTTAAAAACAACAACAACAACAAAAAAAAAACGTTTCTGGGGTTTTGCTTTTTGGTTTTTTTTTTTTTTTGGTAGGTTTGAAAAGTTGGAAAAATAGTTAAAAACTCATTGGAAATTTGTTGTATTTAGGACACTGAAATAATGGAAATTTAGACATTCATAGTTATTACCTTCTTTTACCATTGCAAATTTCATGTATTAAAAGATTTAAGACATATATGTACCCAGAGAAGCTACCAAGGAGAAATTCAGTCTGAAACAGTACAACAAATAGGAAACAGAGCCAGAAATGAGGCAAAAGAGATTATGCAGCCAACATACATTCCAGAAATAAAATCTGGGTCAAAGCCAGGAACTGCTGAGTTAATCAATGTGAATCAGAAGAAACAGGGTCGGAAATGAGAGACATGTATTATCTAAAATAGAGTTGCAGATTCCAATTTCAGGCCAAGTACCAGGGCAAAGTCAAGACATTTCACGTAAGTAGTATAAGTGAATAAGCCTAAAAAGATTTTTATTAAAAATCTCTTTTTAGATACTAAACTATCTCAGTCATTGCCATCATGATCCTCATCATAACAATAACATATTGAGTCCTGAGCATTTTACATGCATTTTTACATATAACCATCATCACAATCTTTGGACATGGGTGAGGAAATTGAGGGTATATCACAGCACTAGAACTCACCTCAGTTTATAAAACTTCAAATTATGTGTTCTCTGTCACTCTCTTAAATGACCCTGTGCCATTTATTCTTTTGTCTTATGCAAAGAAAGTAATTATAATTAAGTGGTTTGGCCTCCCAAAATAGAGCCGATCTACCACAGGGCACAGGCCAAATGCAAAAGCAAACTGCATCATGACAAATTAGAAAGAAGGCTAATATGTGACCTAAATTTGCTTAACAATAAATTGAATACCCACAGGGGAAGAGATCAAGTCTCTTTCCCTCCATTCTCTTTGTCCCATCTTGTATAGATCAAGCACAAAACATATTTCAAAGACATATTAAAAAGAAAAAAGACACATTAGATCATCATGCTAGAGGGTGGAGTTTCTCAGGAGAGTACAACTACTTAAAATGGAAAAGGATTTTACCATATTTCTATTAAACTGCTTCATTATTTTCTTCTCATCTCTCTTTCTCCTCCCATGCTTTTCATAAAGGAAGAGTGAGGGAGGTCCTAGGCACTGGCAGAATGAATGCAAGAGAAACTCTGAAACCTGCCTCTCATTTAGGTAGAGCTTCACTGAGGTTCATACATGATCCAATCCAATCTACCATGATGAGACCAGAAAGGCACTGTAAGGCCAAAGCCGTAGTTAGCAGGTTTGCCTCTCTGATTTGTTCTGTATGTAAAAACCTTTGAGAGATGGTTGTGGCTGGTAGAGATATGAGGACCTAAATCCCAGATTCCAGCATTTCTTATTTTGGAAACATGATTAATAACCCATTTATTAACATATTGATCTTCATAAAAAGAATATGTGAATTTATACTGTTTTGACCTTCATTTATTGTGCCATTGCTATGTGCTGAGTAAACTGAAAGAGATCATTTGCCTCCCTCTGAGGTGTATTGTATTAAATGAGTTAATACTTGTACATTGTTTAGATTATGGCACTAAAAATCTACTATTTATTATGATGATATTTATTGTCTCATTAAATCCTACAACAATACTTTGAGATGGATTTACTTTTCCAGGTGAGAAGCTGAGGTTCAAGTAGTTTATGTAACACTCTAAAACATGACTAAATGTACAAAATTGGGCTGGAGCTCACCACTATCAAATACTAGTCTGCCTGCAAAGCCTGTTCTCTTTTCACTAAGCCGTGCTGCATGCCTCTCTCCATGGAAGTAATTTTATACTAGGTCCAAACATTAGGCATATTGGTCCCTTATTGAAAAGAATAAGTTCATCATAATTTTGCAACTCTTCACAATGCCAGCTGCTATAAACAGTATAAAATTTATGAAAATTTGGAAGTGCTCCCACCATAATAACACAGTATTTTTCAAAAATAATTTGCATGCTATATAGCACACTTTATATATAGCAAATAAAAAGCTAATCCTAAGTGACAATATGTGGGCAGATAATGAATCACTTGGAAATATTGTGTGGATTTTACATTGAAAATATTGTCATCCATGAAAAGACTTGGAGTATCTTAACCCTTTGCTATGCCATGAAACCACAGCAGGAAGCTCTGGCAAACTAATAATGTGATAAGCTCAATTCTCTACACGGCAGGAGTGAGAGCTCTCTATCTTGTAACAACAGTTTGGATGACTTTTTATAAAGAGTGGGAAAGAAAATTATACTCCTCTCCCACATATCAATGGAAATGTTTCCCATGGAGTGACTCAGCCTAAAATCCTAAACAGGAGCATGGTCTCAGCATGCTGTAGGCAGCCACAGCAGGCTTCACATTAGCTGCCTTCAGCATTTGTGGGGACAACACAGCACTGAGGCTGCCAATAGCACCAGAAGTTTCTACCTTGTGGGAAGAATGTAGTCTTACAGAAGGGGGGGTGGGGTGGGGAAGACACTGACTGTGCTCCAAAATGTGGCACTTTTCTATTGATCATCAACAATACATCCAAACAGCTAACAATAACACACTCACTCCCTTCCTATTAAAATAACAATTGTAAACAGTGATATCACTTACAACTTGCCAGGCACTACTATCATTATTTGGCATATATGAACTCGTTTGATTTAATATTCACAACACTTGACATATTTATTGTTTTCTGCACTTTACAAGTACAAAAAATGGGACACAGAGATGTTAAGTAAATTTCCCCAAACGAGAAATCTAAAATATGGGGGCTCAAGATTTGAATACAAGCTGTCTGATGTGCTAGCTGCCTAACTAGGAATGTTGTGCCAATATCACTCTATTTTTCCCTAACTGATCACAAGAAAAGCCTTGAAGATGAGAGAACATTTCTAGTTGCAGGGTGTAACGGACTGAAATGTGTCCCCACCAAATACATATGTTGATATACTATCCTCTAATATGAGAGGCCTTTGGGAAGTAATTAGAACTGGCTGAAGTCATGAGGCTGGGGCCCCAATTGGATTAGTATCCTTATAAGAGTCCCTGGGAAGCTTACTGCTCTTACTCTATCCACCCTGTGAGGATACAAGAAGTGGCAGTTTCCAAACCAGAAAAGTGCCCCTATAGAATGTGACCATGCTAAAACCCTGATCTTGGGCTTCCAGCCTACACAACTGTGAGAATTTCTGTTATGTTGAAGTCATACCCTCTTTGGGACTTTGTTTTAGCAACCCAAATGGAATAAGACACAGAGTAGGGACTCCCGAGTGGCTCAGTGGTTGGGCATTTGCCTTCCGCCCAGGGTGTGATCCTGGAATCCTAGGATGGGAGTCCCACATCAGGCTCCTGGCATGGAGCCTGCTTCTTTCTGTGCCTATGTCTCTGCCTCTCTCTCTGTGTCTCTCATCAACAAATAAGTAAAATCTTAAAAAAAAAAAAAAAAAAAAAAAGAATAAGACACAGGGTATATTGTGGCAGTAGTGGAGAAAACCCAAAATCATATAATTCGAGGAAATGATCTTTATGGTCTTCTCTAGGTCCCACACTGAGTAATTTGGTTTTACTGGTGTAGGGGTTCCATTAATTCTTTGATATTGATCAAGAGTTTTACAGCCCCGCTCCATCCCCCAAAAGCATATGAAACACTTATTTGATATATAGCCCATATAATCTTAGTATGCTGCAAATTTAACCTTAAAACAATAACTTGTCTTTTAAATTTAATATAATGCATATAAACACCTTCTTATTGAAAGCTACAAAACAAAGTCAAGAAAGTGAATCCAATATACCATTTGCTAATAGACGGTGGAGGAATGTCACTTTGAGTTGCTATTTTTAATCCAGTTTGAAAAAATAGAAAATTGTGATTAAATAACTCAGCCAAAATCACAACTAGTAAGTATTAAAGTCAGGATTTAAACTAGGCAGTCCCTAATCACTGTAGTCCACAGAATGGTAGGTTAAGAAAAATCTACAGGTTTTGTTTTTGTTTTTGTTTTGGGTGAACACCAGGCCAAGGTGTATCTACAGCTTATTTAGAAGTAATCAGGCAGCCCGGGTGGCTCAGCGGTTTAGCGTCGCCTTCAGCCCCAGAGTGATCCTGGAGACCCGGGATTGAGTCACACGTCAGGCTCCCTGCATGGAGCCTGCTTCTCCCTTTGCTTCTGTCTCTGCCTCTCTCTCTCTCTCTCTCTCTCTGTCTCTTATGAATAAATAAATTAAAAATCTTAAAAAAAAAAAAAAGAGTAGCAAGTCTAATGATCATGGAACGTGCACTATTTTTTTAACTCTCAGTTAATCAGTTAATTTGTGTCCTCATGAAATCAATTTAAAAATGTTCTTATACTCAATGTATCACTTCTTACTACCAATTTATTGAATACTCATTAATCTTTTGCCTCAGTATGCTACAACTTTTACATTTATGAGAATTTTTATTACCACTTGTTTTAGGTATTTCCACAAGTTGATTACTAAATCAAGTATTTTTATGATATCATTAAATGAACGTCATACTCCTTAGGAAAATGAAAATAGCAGTATATAACATATTTGATACTTAGGTATTAAATTCTGTTTATCAATTCAAATGGAATTTTAATATCTGAGTAAAGTCATTATAAATGATAATTTATCTACTATGGCAATAATCTACCTATTTTATTTTATTGCTTTCTTAAACATTAAAGTATATTTTAATTATCCAGCTAAATTCAACATAAGCTAAACCAAATTCCATGTTTTCTTTACTTGGGCGATTATGTCACCAAACTCCCCCATTCTTCACATCAAATCTTTGGAACTCAATTTTCACTTTTTCTCTATCATTCCCCAAACTCTCTGTTAGTTTTAATGCTATAATATCTGAACCTATACTTTTCTAATCATCTTTCATCATCCACATTATTTAGTCTATTCCGGTAGCCCACTGGCATGATGCTAGTCTCTTTCCATTACCATATACCATCCTTGTTTTTCCCAAGTTACACTCTTTGCTTATGTTGTTCTACCCTTAAAACCCTACAATTACCACTCACTGCTTAACTCAAGTTTACCATTGTATGTTTCAATTCCATCTCATTTTTACATCCTTAACTGCACTTACAGCCTTAATTTATGGTATGGCTAAATATGACTTCTCTCCCTCAAATACAGGCTCAATTTTCCTTCTCATCTATATTATTTTCTTCTCTGTTTACCTTAAACCTATTCTGTAAGATTCCTCTCAGATCCTACTTCGTTCCATGAAGACTTCTCTTTCCCTATCTCCAGCTGCATACTGTCATACAGAATCCCAAACTCTGTGGCACTTAAAATATTCTTCCTAGATACATAGTCATTTACCCATTAGTTTCTAGCCTTCCTTAAACATCCTTGAAGGGAGGATCCATATCTGTTCATATCTGTGGTTCCTTCAGTGCCAAGCAGACTACTCTCCCTAAAGAAAATGCTCAGAAATATTTACTTAACTATTGGATATAACAAAACAGCAAAGAGCATATAGAAATTGGAAAACTTAGGCAAATCATTTTTAAATCAATTTAGAAATTATCAAATATAAAAATGCAGACAGGAATTTTGTACCAAATATTTGTAATAGGATAAGAGGATTAAATGTGCTTTCAGATGCTCAAAACAGTTTTTGAATACAAGGAGCACATTTTGATGGCAGAAATTTCTGCCCCCCAGCAGCAATAGCAGTTGTAATTTTTATTATTGACTAAGAACATGGACATGTTCTTATGGCTTTGCATCTTCATTGCAAATACCCAGCAGCAGCCTCACAACTTCATCCAGAACACTTCAGCACTCTAGTGAGGAAGACTCTAGAAAACCTGTGAAATTGGCCTTTTCAGATAAGTGTTTATTTTTCACTATTATCATCATACCTATTACTTATTATTTCAAATTCTTCTCCTGCCTCTCCCTCATAGTCTTACTCCATCCATTCCTTCCCTCCTATACGCCACCCTCTTCTCTACATAAGCAACCCTGCTGCTTCAATTTTTGCCTCTTCCATTCTTGTGCACTATCAGTTGTTCTCCTCTTTCTAAAGCTTCTTCCATTCCCTTCTTATAGGCACCATGTTATTCCCCCCACTCTTGCCAAGATTGTTACATTCTCGGTGTGTTATTTTTTCTCTACTCATAATCTTCCCAACTTTTAGGTGCTTCCGATTTTTCAGTTACTTCCTTTCCTCTCTTTAACACCTTGACCCAGCTGTTACTCATATTTATAGTTGAAACTCATTTCGTGAAACAGACATATTCCTGAAAATCTGTGTTAAAAATAAAATTCTTTATAAATAAAATCATACTGTTTATGTGTAAAGAAAGTTAATATTTAAAAATAGCCTACTATAAGTTGAATTGCCATGGCCTACCTTTTGTATAAATACACACGCTTGAAAAAGTTGGCTGAGAACCTAATATCTTCTAACAACCTCTAATTCCAACTCCACAATGTATCCATAACTCCTTGTTCCCAGTCCTTTTTCTTTTTTTTTCCAGTCCTTTTTCTAATGCTATGCTAACAAACAGAAAAACAACAACCACACAAACCCCTCACTCTCCCCCCTTCTGTTTGTCCTTCTTCTCAGTTGCAATATCAACAATTTCCTTTTACCCAAATTGTCTGATCTTTTGCTTTAGTTCTGTTACAACTGGAATGTTTCCAGGCTGTTTTGCAACTAACAACATTCCTTTTTTTTCTAGATTTTATACTAGGTTTAAATTTACCTTTTGCTAAAAAAAAAAAAAAAAAAAAAAGTTTAACTTTTTTTGCCAAAAGGTAGTCTCAAGTAGACCTACCCGCAAACACAAAAGACATACCTACATCTATCCCAATGCTGAACAGGAACTGTAATCTGTTCTCATAAATAATTAGTATCTTGTTTAATGCAAATGCCAAATCAAGCACATGAATAATATGAATACTTACACTCAGCATATTTCTGAAGTTGGGAAAATTCTGAGGGGCTGAGGTGGACCCACTTCTCCTGGTTTGTCATGGTGGTAGTGAGAAGTCTCTTACATACCAGGTGAGGAATTCTTTATTCAGGTGTTTGGCAGGATTCTATGCTTCAAAGTTTCCACATGGCATGTTTCATTATAAAATATCTCAAGCTCTCAAAATATGCAATCTGTCAACATGAAACCACTGTGGATGGGAGTTTGTAGTTTCAATAATACATTAAAGACCTGCAGAAAAAGAAACATAAAAATAAAAAGATCAGCACTATTGCACAAAGAAAAAATTGACAAGTTATAGAATGTTAAGAATTTTTAAATTTCTAACAATATTTGTCTTCCAATCCATGAGCATGGAATGTTTTCCCATTTCTTTGTGTCTTCTTCAGTTTCTTTCATGAGTGTTCTATAGCTTTCTGAGTAAAGATTCTTTGTCTCTTTGGTTAGGTTTATTCCTAGGTATGCTATGGTTTTGGGTGCAAGTATAAATGGGATCAACTCCTTAATTCCTCTTTCTTCTGTCTCATTGTTAGTATATAGAAATGCCACTGATTTCTGCACATTGATTTTAAATCCTGCCACTTTGCTGAATTCATCTATGAGTTCTAGTAATTTTGGGGTGGAAGGTTTTGGGTTTTCTCCAGAGCAGATCATGTCATCTGCAAAGAGTGAGAGTTTGACTTTTCTTTGCTGGTTCGCATGCCTTTTATTTTTTGTTTTGTTTTGTTTTGTTTTCAAATTGCTGAGGCTAGGATTTCTAGTACTATGTTGAACATCAATGATGATAGTGGACATCCTTGCCATCTTCCTGACCTCAGTGGTAAAGCTCTCAGTTTTTCCTCATGGAAAATTATATTTGATGTGGGCTTTTCACATATGGCATTTATGACACTGAGGTATGTTCCCTCTATCCCTATATTGTGAAGAATTTTAATCAAGAAAGTATGCTGCATTTTGTCAATTTTTTTCTGCATCTATTGAGAGGATCATATGGTTCTTGTCCTTTCTTTTATTAATGTAGTGTATCATATTGATTTGTGTATATTGAACCACCCTTGGAGCTCAGGAATAAATCCCACTTGCTGGTGGTGAATAATCCTTTTAATGTACTATTGGATTCAATTGGATAGTATTTTGGTGAGAATTTTTGCATCCTTGTTCATCAGTGTTATTGGTCTATAATTCTCTTTTTTGGTGGGATCTTTGTCTGTTTCTGGGATCAAGGTAATGCTGGCCTCATAGAAAGAGTTTAGAAGCTTTCCTTCCATTTCAGAACAAATATTGTTAAAATGTGTATGCTACCAGTGCACCTGGGTGGCTCAGTGGTTGAGCATCTGACTTCGGCTCAGGTCATGATCCAGGGGTCCTGCAATCAAGTCCCACATTGGGCTCCCCATGGGAGCCTGCTTCTCCCTCTGGCTAAGTCTCTGACTCTCTCTCAGTGACTCATGAATAAATAAATAAAATCTTTTTTTTTTAATGTCTATGCTACCTAGAACAATCTATACATTCAATACGATCCCTATCAAAATACCATCATTTTTTTTTTCACTCAGTTGGAACAAAAAATCCTAAAATTTGTATGGAACCAGAAAAGACTCCACATGGCCCAAGAAATGTTGAAAAGAAAACCAAAGATGGTAGCATCACAATTATAGACTTCAAGCTCTATTACGAAGCTGTGCTCATCAAGACAGTATGGTACTAGCAAAAAATAGGCACATAGATCAATGGAACAGAATAGAGAGCTCAAAAATATACCCTCAATTCTGTGGTCATATAATCTTTGACAAAGCAGGAAAGAATATCCAAGGGAAGAAAAAACAGTCTCTTCAACAAATGGTGCTGGGAAAATTGAACAGCCACAAACAGAAGAATGAAACTGGATTATTTTCTTATGCCATACACAAAAATAGACTCAAAATGGATGAAAGACCTAAATGTGAGACAGGAATTAATCAAAATCCTAAAGAAGAACACAGGCAGCCACCTCTGTGACTTCAACTACAGCAACTTCTTGTTAAACATGTCTCCAAAGGCAATGGAAACAAAGGCAAAAATGAATTATTGGGACTTCCATCAAGATAAAAGCTTTTGCACAGCAAAGAAAAGAGTTGACAGGGCAGCCCAGGTGGCTCAGTGGTTTGGCGCCACCTTTGGCCCAGGGCGTGATCCTGGAGATCCGGGATGGAGTCCCACGTTGGGCTCCCTGCATGGAGCCTGCTTCTCCCTCTGCTTGTGCCTGTGCCTGTGTCTCTGCCTCTCTCTGTGTGTCTCTCATGAATAAATAAATAAATCTTAAAAAAAAAAATAAAGGAAAAGAGTTGACAAAACCAAAAGACAATCAACAGAATGGGAGAAGATATTTGCAAATGTCTTATCAGATAAAGGGCTAGTATCCAAAATCTATAAAGAATTACTCAAATTCAACACCCAAAGAACACATAATCCAATCAAGAAATGGGCAGAAGACATGAACAGACATTTCTCCAAAGACGTACAGACAACAGACATAAAAAATTCTCCACATCCCCCAGCATCAGGGCAATACAAATCAAAACCACAATGAGATATCATCTCACATTGATCAGAACAGCTAAAATTAACAAGTCAGGAAATGGACAGATGTGGTTAAGGATGCAGAGAAAGGGGAACCATCTTACACTGTTGGTGGGATTTCAAGCTGGTACAGGCACTCTGGAAAAGAGTATGGAGGTTCCTCAAAAAGCTGAAAAGAGATTTACCCTACAATCCAGCAATTTCACTACTAGGGATTTACTCCAAAGATACAAATGTAGTTATCCAAAGAGGCACCTGCACCCCAATGTTTATAATAGCAATGCCCACAATAGCCAAACTATGGAAAGAGCTCAGATTCCATTAATATATGAATGGATAAAGAAGATGTGATATAGATAGATAGATAGATAGATATACATAATAGAATGGAATACTATTCAGCCCTCAAAAAATGAACTGTCATTTGCAACAACATGGATGGAACTAGAGGGTATTATTCTAAGTGAAATAATTCAATCAGAGAAAGACAATTATCATACGATCTCACTCCTATGTGGAATTTAAGAAACAAAACAGAGGAACATAGGGGAAGGGAGGGAAAAATAAAATGACAAAATCAGAGATGGAGACAAACCGTAAGACTCTTAATCATAGGAAACCAACTAAGGGTTGCTGGAGGGGAGGGCATGGGGGGATGGGGGCTGGACATTAAGGAGGGCACATGATGTAATGAGCACTGAGTATTACATAAGACTGATGAATCACTGAACTCTACCTTGAAAACTAGTAATATAGCATATGTTAATTAATTGAATATAAATGAACAAATAAATATAAAGAATGACTAATTTCGAAATAATGTATTTCAAAGTTCTTCTCTTTTGTGTAATATTCAATTTTTAATTGTCCATGCACTCTTTTTTTAAGATTTATTTATTTATTCATGAGAGACACAGACTGAGAGAGAGAGGCAGAGACATAAGCAGAGGGAAAAGCAGACTCCTTGCAGGGAGCCCAATGTGGGACTCGATCCTGGATCCCGGGATCATGACCTGAGCCAAAGGCAGGCACCCAACCGCTGAGCCATCCCAGGCACCCCTGTTCACGCACTCTTTAACATTTTCATATATATTTCTAATGCCAGATCACAGAAATAAATATGATTAAAATACAAAATGAAGAAAATTTCATAAAGTCCATTTCATAAAACATTTTTGTTATTGTTCAATTATTCAAATTTCACTTTTCAAGAACAAACAAGGATGTCATTTTTATCAATCTGAACTTATCAATGCTGTAAAATCTTAACAATTACTATTTAAAAATCTAGATCAAATCATTAAAAGAGGCTAAATAGGGGATCCCTGGGTGGCGCAGCGGTTTGGCGCCTGCCTTTGGCCTAGGGCGCAATCCTGTAGACCCGGGATGGAATTCCACATCGGGCTCCCGGTGCATGTAGCCTGCTTCTCCCTGTGCCTATGTCTCTGTCTCTCTCTCTCTCTCTCTCTCTCTGTGACTATCATAAATAAATTAAAAAAAAAAAAAAAGAAATACTTTAAAAAAATAAAAATAAATAAAAAAATAAAAGAGGCTAAATAAGCTCTATACCTCCCTACACATAAAATCAGCTAGTATACCTGATTTCTGACAATGGTTTGAAATGGCCCTCAGTAGTAGTACCTATATTTGAAATCAGACAAATCAATTCTGGGGGTCAGATAAATTGTGTTTTCTTTTTTCTAGCTATAAAATAAAGAGAATAGTTTTAATTTTATAATTTGTAAAAATTCCAATATAATTTACCAAATTAACACAATTCCAAATGTCTGACAGACTTGCATAATGATAGTAGAAAAACTACTATGATTCATGCTTAAAAATAAATCCCTCGGTTGTCATGGACCTACATTCACTGCTACATCTATAAAAGCAAACAAAATGAAAAACCATCTGGTCTCAACTTTTTATTAGAGACAGTAATCAATTGCTCAAAACCAGACTGGCACTGTGATCCTTATAGAAAATGAAATATTTAGCAATAATGACTTAAGTTTATGAAATTGTATGACTGAAAAGTTTATTTATGCAGATGTCATTATCTCAAGCCAAAGTACCTATATTTGGCACTAGTGCATAACCTTTCTTCAGCATCTCAATATCAACCCCAAGACCTCACTGTCACATCCTGTCATCTCCGCTTTTAAAAAAGATTCCTGTTGGTCTCATATGTTCAGAGACCCCGCACTCAATTTTACAAGAAGATAGTTTGGTATTTAATTGGAAAAAATGAAGATACTGATGTGTTAATAAAAGCCAAATTGCGAGGTCTCTTTTTCCTCCCAGGGAATGCTGTTAAATCACAACCATAACTTTGTGAAAATAACGCAAACCAAAAGGAATGGGAACATTTGATGAAAATTTGTGTCTTCCACCTAGTGTCTTCCAGCTGATTTCATCCTTCTCATTGATTTTATCCTAATTCTTTACTTCTCTAGGCTACATGCAGTTTTGATGGGACTAATAAAACAAGGTGTGCTATTCTTTCCTATCCAAAGAGAGACAGATGATTCAGTAACTTGGCACATGAGAGTGTCTCATAGGGCTTTAAATGTTGGTTGGAGTTATTCAAGGACGAGATGAAAATAGTTGTACCTAAATGATTACACCAATTAATTGGATGCCTGTCCACATATGAGCCTGACTGTCCAGCTATTTTCTCACTTCTAGAAACAAATAATCATTTTTTTCAATTAAGAATTAAATGGGCTTGGGGTGCCTGGGTGGCTCAGTTGGTTAAGCATGAGCTTCAGTCTTCTGCTCAGGTCATGATCCTGGGGTCAAGCCTGGCATCAGGCTCCCTACTCAGTGGTGAGCCACTCCCTCTGCTTGTGCTCTCAATCTGTGTCAAATAAATGGATAAAAATCTTTTTTTTTAAATTTTTTTTGATAAAAATCTTCAATTAAAAAAAAATTAAGTGGGCCAGAATCAATTTCTGTTGCCTACAACCCCCAAATCTTAACTGATCATAATGGAAGTTCATTTATTCATTCAAAAAAAAAGTTTATTTATCCCCTTCTGTGTGCCAGAAAGCATTCTAGGCATTAGAAATACAAAAAAGATCAATAGATATAAAAAAATGCAAATAGGGGGATCCCTGGGTGGCGCAGCGGTATAGCGCCTGTCTTTGGCCCAGGGCGCGATCCTGGAGAGCCGGGATCGAATCCCACATCAGGCTCCCGGTGCATGGAGCCTGCTTCTCCCTCTGCCTAAGTCTCTGCCTCTCTCTCTCTGTGTGTGACTATCATAAATAAATGAAATTAAAAAAAATGCAAATAATACTAATTACAACAACCTATGGGCTTTACTGGGAGCTTATAGTATGCATGGCAATCTCCTCACAGTATTTGTGTGTTAGATCATTGAATCTTTAGAAAATAACTTTGTGAAGAACCAAGAGTTTCTGATTTCAGAAAAATAAAGAAACTGGTACCAGATTAAAATTTGGTAAAACATGACAGATACTGCTACAAACCCAAACAATGGCCGCTCTCCCCTTCTTCCCTGGTAACAGAATTCTAATCTTTTTGAATGAAAATTTATCCACCTAAAGAACTACATTCTTCCGATTATTTGCATAATAAAGTGGTCAATGTGGTATAAATAGATGTTGGGTAAGGTATACAGAAAGGTTCTATTTTGCAAGTGCTCTTTTAACCTTTTTTCCTCTTCCTGTAACTTTCTGCCTGGAATATTAACATGTTGGCTGCAAATCGAGCAGTTCTTATATACTTTTGAGATAACTTTTAGAATGGAAGGCATATGTGAGAATAGCAAAATCTCATAAAGTAGACCAGGTAGGCAAACAGCTAACTGACGAAAAATTTGGCCTATCACCTCTTTTTCTGAATAAAGTTTTGTTGGAACCAGAAAGAGGCCACTTTTTAAAAGTGATTTCGATGTTAAATAAAGTCTGGGGAATTACTCTGAAGGCTGTCATGAATAATAGGTGAAAAATTAAAAAGACCAGAAAAATTATCATTTTGGAAAAATGTCAATGTCTTTGTTTTGTTTCTTGCTCAAAGAGCAAGCTTTGTTTCTGCTCACTTGTCTTGCTGCAATAGCTTAACTGGCCCCCTGAGCTCCCTCCTTTCCTTAATGTGCCCTATTTCTTGACATCCATGGATAGTCATGAATTAAGGTGATTCCAGAGTCCTGTCTGATAAATTACCAATAAAAGGTTAATTAATATATGAGAATAGTAATAAATTGATTAATTAATTATAGCTTTATACCTTGCTAGTTGCTCTTAGATTTATTAAACTTCCCCAGTTACCTAATTAACTCAAATTTAAAACTCAAATTTAAAATGACTGGTTAACTAACATCTTTCAGATCTCTATATGAATCCTATCTTCTCAGTAAAGTGGCACCTGGACATTCAATTTAAAATTGCACATTCATGCACACTATCCCTCCATCATGCTTTTATTTGTTTTGAATATAATATCTTATCAAATATTTAACTTACTTATATTATTTAAAACTTGTTTCCTCATGTTACAAATTAGAGGTAGCATGACTGGTTTTGAGCCCTGGTAGGATTCCACAAAAAGGATAAAGCAAATAAACATATTTATTGCATTTTCCTTTGATTATCATCCAGATGCATGTATAAGGGCCTAGGGCAGGCCACTCCAAGATGAGCCATTTTGGCATAAAGATTATTCTGAGCTGAAGGCAATAGAAACTCTATAGGATGAAGAGATACTTTTGTCCCTCAGGTAAATATATAGAAGAATCTGGACTGGGGCTCTTTCTAAGAATAAGAGATATTATTAGGAATACTTTTTGTCTGAGTGACCCATCTTTATGGTTGGGCAAATATCTAATTACCAAACAACTGTCTTTTTCTTATCACCCTGTGAATTGCATCCTGTTCCACTTAAACCCCAGAGCCCTACCCCCTTTTCCTTTGTTCAGTATGACATATACACCTTATTTGCCTGTCTTTGGAATTTCCATATCTATGTAGATTCCCTATACATACCCTGTTATTTCTGATTTTCTCCTGTTAATCTGACTCATGTCAATTGGATTCTAAGTCTAGCTAAAAGGACCTTGGAGGGGGCAGGACATTCTGTCTCCCCAATATGTGCATTAGATTCTATATCATCAAAAAAAAAAAAAAAAAAAGATTCTATGTCATCATATCCTCTCCTGTGCTCTAAGACTAAGTCCCAGGAGGGCATGGATTATTGTTTTTTTTCTTCATTGCTGTTTTCCTACAGCTTAAAAGAATGCTTTGTATACAGTAGCTGGTTAATAAATAATTTCAGTATAAATTCTCACTTATATGCTCTTTTTGTAAAGAAAAACCTGGGTAGGGGTGCCTGGGTGGCTCCAGTCGGCAAAGTGTCTGCCTTGGGCTCAGGTCATGATCTTGGGGTCCTGGGATCGAGACCCCATCGAGCTCCACACTTGGCAGGGAGTCTGCTTCTCCCTCTCCCTCTGCCCCTCCTCCTGCTCATGCTTGCTTTCTCTCTCTCTCTCTCTTTCTCTCTCTCTCTCAAATAAATAAAATCTTGGAAGGAAGGAAGGAAGGAAGGAAGGAAGGAAGGAAGGAAGGAAGGAAGGAAGGAAGGAAGATAGACATGGGTAGCAGAGGTTGAAGGAACCTCTCAAATTGAGAAAGAGAAAATGGTGTAAAAAGGGGTCAGGAACAGCAATCTCTACAGGTTTCACTTTTCCTAGGGGCCATCAATTTTGTTCAACTCAATAGAAATAAACAAAAGAAGTTGTAGTTAGAGGCACAAAAGTTTTGCAGTTAAAAAAAAAAAAAAAGACTTAAAAGGCATCCAACTCTTGGTTTCAGCTCAGGTAATGATCTCAGAGTCCTCTGCAACCCCTCCTCCCCAATAAGTTTTTTTAAAAAAACCTTATTTTACATAGTTTTTAAGTACTTCTTTTTTTTTTTTTTTTTTTTTTATTTATGATAGTCACAGAGAGAGAGAGAGAGGCAGAGACACAGGCAGAGGGAGAAGCAGGCTCCATGCACTGGGAGCCTGATGTGGGATTCGATCCCGGGTCTCCAGGATCGCGCCCTGGGCCAAAGGCAGGCGCCAAACCACTGCGCCACCCAGGGATCCCAAGTACTTCTTTTTTTGTTAAATATAACTAGCTCCATATAAATGAGCAACATTCCCAAGCAATGCTTTCAATTATATGTTAACCAATTTATAATAGCATATGAGCATCAGGACTATCTTTAAATTATTTTTCTATATCTGACAAAACATTACATCACTTTCTTTAATTTAGTATGATCCTGTCAACACAAGTCCTAGCTTTTTGTATCAAAAATAGCTTCTGTGAATTAATCTAATGCAATTTGCATTTTAATAAGAGATATTTTAAAAATAATGGCAACCCTGAAGGACTCAAAGTAAATTCTCTTTGGTTCTTGGATTTGGTTTATTTCGACACTAATACAGTTTTTGAATAAAACTTACTTATAATCCTTCTCCTAGTGGAAGCCTTTGGTTTTATAATCCTGGTATTGGCCAACTCTTATGATGTGATGTGACATGTAGTCAATTAGGAAAAAATAAGGGTGGGGTGCAAATGGGGCTTTCCTACTCAAATATTTTAAACTAGTTGAACATAACACAATTCTGTATAAAGAGAAAAGTTGTGTGTATAATATTAAATCAAGAGGAACAGCTATTCTTCATGCCTCAGAAAGAGATGGGAATGATGGCAACACTTTATCATTTCTGCCCCTTTATAAACGTGTGGAAAGAGAGACAATATTCAGTAGATTCCTGATGGTACATTCACAGATTTCCTGTTCCTAGGCAAGTGGTTTCTTCAGGTGGGTAAAATGAAGCCCAGGAAAGACCCACTTTGTTGGCTGTTGGAAAGCAGTCTAATGCTGGCATTCTCATCTAGTCAATGAATGTGCCATTTTGCTTAGTTGTTAGTAGGAAATAACTATGTTGCAGTAATTGAAAAAGGTTCTTTGGCCTATTGTACTTGGGCTAAAAAAGATTCTCCACAATTAGGGAAGGAAATAAATCTCCTATGAAGAAGTTACAGGCAGTATCAAGATGAATGAATCTGATAGACTGGATTTATGATTTGTTAGTCACATTAAACATAGATTTCTAAATAATTATTAAAAGTCAACATCTCATGACTACAATCATTGAATAAAGTTAATACACATTAAAGCTTACTGAAAACTATATATGTGTACAAATTTAATTTTATTTCAATTTAATGATTGAAATTTTTTAGTGGGTCTGAAATGTAATAAACTCTAAATCATTAGGTAACCAATGGATAAATCATAGGAAAAAAGGTGGGAACCAAAATATCAATCATAAAATTTCTGAAAGAAAAGTAGGATTATCCTAAATAGAATATTAATGCTATCATGTAATTTATAATTGTTTCATTTATTCATGAAAAGAACAACATGCTAGGCACTTTGCCTATAGTGAAAAGCAAAAAAATATAATATCTGAGTTCTTGGATCTTGTTTGGGGAAAGATGTACATTAAAGAAAGCAAGTACACAAATAATCATCCCAAACTATAATAAATTACTTTAAAATGCAATGGAATTCTGTGAGAGAGTACAACGGTGTCATAATTTAGAGATTTAAAGAGCAACTAATAAACAAAGTTTACTTTAAACTGAATGATAAAAGTTGAGTAACAGTTAAAAACTTGAGTGAGAAAACATGAGCTGAAGCCTAAAAGTGAGATTAAAAAAAAGAAAGAAAGAAAGAAAATTAGAAGATCTCCAAAGAAAGTAGATGTGATTGAAGCCTAATGGGCAAGAGGGAAAGGGGCACAAGGTTAGACTGGAAAAACAGATAAAAAGTACAGCATGAAGATTCTTAGAGGCCATATTGAAGATTTATCATAACTGAATTATGAAGCCATTGGCATATTGACCAGAGATAAACATGATCCATTTATCTTTTAAGAAGTCCATTCTAATCAGGCAGCCCAGGTGGCTCAGCAGTTTAGTGCCACCTTCAGCCCAGGGCCTGATCCTGGAGACCCAAGATAGAGCTCCATATCAGGCTCCCTGCATAGAACCTGCTTCTCCCTCTGCCTGTGTCTCTGTGTCTCTGTATCTCTCTCTCTCTCTCTCTCTCTCTCTCTCTCTCTGTGTCTCATGAATAAATAAAAATCTTAATAAAAAAAAAAAAAGAAGTCCATTCTAATAAATGGATGAGAAGGTGACAAGAATGGTAATGGAAAGGCCAATTAGGATGCTGTTTCAGTACCGGATAGGGCTGGTGATGGCTTCCAATATGGAAATGATAGTAAAATGAAGTAAAAGGCCAAACTCAAGATATATTTTAGAAGCACAATTTTACAATGAATGGGATATATTTTGTGTAGGATAAGGGGATGAAGAATGACTCCTATAGTTTTGGCTTGAGCAAACCATACAGAAAAGGTGGCATTTAAAGAATTACTATTGGGTGCATGGGTGGCTCATTAGGTTAAGCGTCTGCCTTCAGCTCAGGACATGATCCTATTGTCCCAGGATGTAGCCCTGCTTCTCCCTCTCCTGCTGCTCCTCCCCCTCACTTGTGCTCTCTCTCTCTCTCTCTCTCACTCACTCTCTCTCTCTCAAATAAATAAATAAAACCTTAAAAAAAAAAAGAATTATTATTTACTGAAACAGTATCAGGTATAAGACAAATCAGTATTTTGTTTGGGAATGTGTTAAATTTGAGAAGGAATATCTATATTGATAGGGCTAGTAGATAATGAGATAAGCCTAGGGTTAATAAAAGAGAGATAGAGGTCAGATTTTGTGAGTTGTCTGGTATACATAGTATTTTTAAAGATTTGGGCATGCATACATTTGCCTGATAGGGCTCCCATAAAGCTGTGTCTCTAAGCTCTAACTTTAAGAAAGAATGTGCATTCAGTTACAAAGATTTTATGTAGTAGCTGACTGCCTCTACTCTTGTTGTTTTCAGAATACAGTCAGCTTTTCAACCACGGTCACAGTCTTCAAAGGCAGAGGTCAAAGACTAAAGATGATGGATGTACTTATGACCATGCCAGTTTGTGTCCAATGGAGGACATTATTTGCTTGAGAATGACCCACTGGACTGGCTGTTATATCTGCATTGCGATGTGAAGCTATTCATGTCCAACTCAGCATCTCCTACACCGCCTTTCTTCTCTCGCGTATCAAAGGCGCATCATTGTTTGAAGGCTGTCTCAGACTCCTGGGTGGCTCAGCAGCTGAGTGTCTGCCTTTGGCTCGGGGTGTGATCTTGGGGTTCCAGGATCGAGTCCCCACATCAGGCTCCCTACATGGAGCCTGATCCTCCCTCTGCCTGTGTCTTTGTCTCTTTCTCTGTTTCTCTCATGAATAAATAAATAATCTTTTTAACAAATTTTAAAAAATGAAGGCTGTCCCTGATCCTGATTTTCCTCCCTTTATTTTTCACAGGAATAATTTCCTGGTAAGCCTTTGTAATTCTAATGCCATTTTAGTGTTTGCTTCCTTGTGAAGGACCCATGTGTCAGGATTCCTTTTTTTTTTTTTTTTAAGATTTTTATTTATTTATTCATGAGAGATAGAGAGGAGAGAAGCAGAGACACAGGCAGAGGGAGAAGCAGGCTCCATGCAGGGAGCTCAATGTGGAATTCCATCCCGGATCTCCAGGATCACGCCCTGGGCCCAAGGCAGGCACTAAACCGCTGAGCGGCTGAGACCCCCGGGGCCTGCCCCAGATTCCTAATAGGAAACAGTACACTTAAACTGGGCAAGTAGGAGTTTATTTTTTTATTTTTTTTTAATTTTTATTTATTTATGATAGTCACAGAGAGAGAGAGAGAGAGAGAGAGAGGCAGAGACACAGGCAGAGGGAGAAGCAGGCTCCATGCACCGGGAGCCCGACGTGGGATTCGATCCCGGGTCTCCAGGATCGCGACCTGGGCCAAAGGCAGGCGCTAAACCGCTGCGCCACCAGGGATCCCGCAAGTAGGAGTTTAATAAAAGGATTATCGAAAAAGGGATTAGGTAGTTATTAAAGGCTGGTCCAGTATACTGGTCTAGCAAAAGTTGGGAATTTATTGATCCTAAACCTGAAGGTACTAGCAATGATGCAACTAAGAAACCTCAGAATAGCTGTATACACAGGGTCATCCTATGGGAGCCATTGTCTTAGGTAGCAGGATTCACCCATTTTCAAAGAACTTAGCTGGGGAGGAGGTCAGGAGAAATGACCCCCCCCCCCCGACCTTGTACTCTTCCAACTCTCCAATTTCCCCCTGTGCCTCACACTAACCAAACCCAATCATAAGTCATAGGGCAAAGACAACCACTAATGTCATCTGTAGAAATAGACTCAGGAGGCACCAAGCAAAATGGAAGATAAAGAGGGAATCTGAAGGGGCAAATTTGAAATATTAAGCACAACTGGGGAAAGAGTATGATGTGAGAAAGGGGGCCCAGCACAAACCTCCAAAGAGTTCCCATATTTAGAGATTGTAAGTAGAAAAAGACCACCATTCCCCCAAAATAGAATATGGTATCACAAAGACAACAACAAAAAAAGAAAAGAATCTTTCAAGGAGAGGATAGAGGGCACTTACCAAAAGGTTCTGGGCAGTTAATGAGACAAAAATTAAAACATCCAATGGTAACATGATGGTCACCGAGGACCTTAGCAAAACAATTTCTCTGAGGCTAGGCAAGTCAAATTGGAACAGGTTGCAGAGTAGAACTGAATTTGGGAGGGCTGTGAATACCATCAACTCTCAGTGAAGTGTGATTGTGAGGAGGAGTGGAAAGCTAAAAGTAGCTATCCAAAAAGAATATGGAATCAAGGAATTTTGCTTGCTTTTTTTGTTTGTTTGTTTGTAGGAATCGCTGGAACAAATTTTAACATTGAAGAGAAAGGTTTATAGTGAGAATGGTTCAAGTTTGGGAGAGAAAGGAAGTGATTAGTATTTCAAAAACCTTAAAAAGGCCTTTTAAAGTCCTTGTTAGCAAGAGGAGATAAGTTCCAGAAAATATGTGAGGGCCAAAATTAATCTTAACAATAAGAACAGATGCAAGTAGTTTTGTAGATTTGGCGTTTAGAAAATGGAAGATTTAAGGCTGATAACTTCTATTTTCTCAAAGATATAGTTATTAACAGATGGTTTGATTAGGAAATGATGGGGAAAGAGAGAAATAAGATTGGGAAGATATGAAAAAAACACAAATGTGGGGCTCCTGGCTGTCAGTAGAGCATGCAACTCTTGATATCAGGGTGTAAGTTCAAGAAAGTATCAAGAAATCTTTATACATTAGGTATAAAGATTACTTAAAGGAATGCCTGGGTAGTTCAGAGGTTGAGCATCTGCCTTTGGCTCAGAGCACGATCCCAGAGTCCTGGGATCAGTCCTGCATCAGTCTCCCTGCATGGAGCCTGCTTCTCCCTCTGCCTATGTCTCTGCCTCTCTCATTCTCTGTGTTTCTCATGAATAAATAAATAAATAAAATCTTTATTTAAAAAAAGATTACTTAGAAATAAGTAAATAAATACAAATGTGGTAAAGTGAGCTCACTAAAGGCATGTAGTAAGAACAGCATTCAGAGTTAAAAGCCAATGGGATATTGCTATTCATAAATTTGAACTAAAACAGCCTGTTTTTAAATTATTAATTTATAGACTAAAGCATCTAAAGGACAATTAGTCATATTCTTAATCTACCACTTTTGAATCAGATAGATCTGTATTCTCATTCAAATTCTGAACTGTCTGTCTTCCCTATGTAAAGTGAATCATTTAACCTGAGTTTCAGTTCCTTTCTCATGAAAAGTCGATAATACCACCCACTTCCTGGAGGTATTAGCAGTTAATGAAATAACATGTGCATAATACATAAGAAATAAAAGTTATTCTCTCTCCTTGCTTTGGTTAAATAAGGATTTAAGCTATATTTGCAGTATGGAATGTGAACAAACATACAGTATGCATATATAGGGGAAATAGACTAAAAGTCTGCAAACCTTTCAGAAGACCATGTAGGTGGCTTAATATAAGATTCATAATTGTGTTATTTTTGACTCTGCTGACACATAAAAATCTAAGACAAAAAAATCCAAGGGAATCTTTGGTGATGTAAAACAGGGAACTCTATGAAGCTTTGTATTATCTGTATTTTGTAGTCATAATTTCAAAGTTGGATTATCAATTTATTTTTTTTCTTTTTAAGAACATAGTTAATTTTCAATTCTCTTTCTTTTTGACATAGTTTTAAGGAGAATACCCTTTAGAATAGAGACTGGAGGATTAGGTAAAAATGGTGATCATGTATGGAGGTAGAACGTTTCTCAATATGAAATACTAAATGTAAAAAATGCTTGGCCTAAGATTCTACTTTCCAACCACAACAACATCGGTTCATCTCACATGCAATTGGAGAACCCTGTTGTACTGGTTCTAAGGTAGGACACATAGGCAGAGGAAAAATTATTAAATTTCCTTACTACTTGCAGCCTACTGACAAGTCCTTGAGGTGGGCAGAGTGACTTTCCTATAGGGACTGGATGCTGACACTTTGCTAAGGACAAAAGGCAATCTTAGCTCAACCCCCAGGATCCTGTAAGTCTACTTTAACATATAAAAATTACTTTGGAAACTTCATTTCTTATCACTAACCCCCCCCCCCCCACACACACACACACAAGATACAGGTTGTGAACCATCCCCAAGTATATGACCCACTGATACTAGTCTGAAAGGCCTCATTGACTAAGGGACAGGTAGGGCTAGGTAGGGAGAAATAGGTAGGAGGCTATGTGATCAGGCTCACAGAAATCACAGAAATGATGAGGCATAGGGAAGCCAGAAATAAGAGAACAAATCAGACCACCCTCCTCTAAGTGGCGGGGGGTGGGGGGGGGGGGGGGGGGTGGATCTTTTTTATGACAGTCACATGGTGACCACAAAGAATGACCTGATCTCAAAGAGGAAGTAAGCCATTAAAGATGTTATCACCAGAATGCCTGGGTGGCTCAGGTCATGATCTCAGGGTCCTGGGATTGAGTCCTACATTGGGCTCCTTGCTTGGCAGGGAGCTTGCTTCTCCCTCTGCCTCCTGCTCCCCCTGCTTTCATGCACACACTCTCTCTCTCCGACGAATAAATCTTAAAAAAAAAAAAAAACGTTATCACCAGTCCTTACTCAAACCAAGACATCACAAGAATGATAAGGCCACAAGTTCCCTGGTCAGTTCTAAATAAAAGACTGTTGGTGGAGACCCATCTTGGCAACCCTGTCAGGATCCTTCTCACTCCTGAGAGTTTTTTCTGTATCCTTGCTGAATAAAACTCTATCACTTTACTCATTCCCCGTTGTCCACAAGATTCAATCTTTGGCTCCATGAGACAAGAACTTCACTTTCTTGTTACACTTCAACAAATGTTGTGTATTTTTCCTCCCCTTGTACTTGTGAGTACCTTTGTGGCTAACTTTTAATTAAGAGATTACAGCAGAAGTGATGCCGTATGACGTCTGTGGCTAGATCATAAAAATTTCACACACTTCAGTGTTGCTTTTTCTTAAGACACTTGCTCTTAGAAGCTAAAACCAACATATTTTAAGAAAGTCCAAACTGGCCTATGCGAAGAGACCACTTGGAGACTCCATGCATATGTGCACCAGCCACCAGCCCAGCTGAAGTGCCAGTGAACAACCAGCATCATCCCCCAAATATGTGAGTGAAGATGCCTTCAGATTCCACCCCAAACTGTCAAGTAGCCCTATCTCCAAGCTAGAAGTTTTTTCAGAGGAAGCAACAAATAAAGACAGAGACACAATCCAACCTATTCTGCCCATTCTAAAGGCTGACCCCTGAATCCATCAGCCCAATAAAATGATTGTGTTATAATTCTGAGTATTTTTTTTAATTTGTTATGAAAGAGTAAAAAGAAAAACTAACTTAGAACAATATTTGACACAAATAAAAAGTACCAAGAATATTATTTTACGGTTATTATTATTACATTTTTGCATATGCTGAATGAATTGTGTGTGTGTTTGTAACTCTTAATTTACCCTTCCTACATTACATGGTCTGATTCATATTGCTATGAATTTTCCATCTTCCTCTGAAGTGTGGAATAAAGTCTTTGGGAGTTGAGTATAAATATTTAGCATAGGTTTTCTTCTAAATTTGGACTTCATAGTGATGGATTGCTGAAAGATTGAGAATCATCGTATAAAAAATAAGAACCTAGCAGAATACCTTAGAAAAAGGTAAAGATCTCAAAGCCAGAATGATAAAAAGATCCATTTTGTGGGCCATTGTTCTGTTATGGTTTACTAGGGAACAAGGCCCGTTTGTGTCTTTTACAAAGATTTTCCAAACACAAATATAATCCCATATGAAGAAGAGAAAATGCGAAAGGATAAAAGATAACCCACAGATACTGAATACTGATTAAAGAAAAATGCTGTTGAATGTTTTTGTTTGTTTTTCCAATCTATTTGACCTGGGACTTTTTCAACAGAAATATGTTTCCTAGAATGCTAATTATTTCAAGTTGATACATTTATCATTACTGTATCTCATGCCCAACTCAAAAAGCAGAAATTCACTAAATTGACTGGATATTGACACTTAATTCTCCAGCTCTTTGCCAAAGAGCCTCGGATAAAATACATTCAGACTTTGTATTAAGAATGCATGTGTTTACAATTTTTTCCTATTAATTAAAAAATAATAAATTCTGTCTCAGTCACTTCCTGGAATTTTATGATTGCTGGTAAGGAACTAATATCTTCCAAACCTTTAATCCCTAGAAAATAATCAACTCTAATGCTATTATTCAACTTCAAGTTGGAGTATATAACTGCCTAAGGAAAATCATTATTGCAGTCCGCTGGGGACCTTTTTACCAAATGAAATTTGATGTCTGCTCTGAGAAACAAGTAATGCTTGCAGTAAATCCACAGCATAAAACCAGAGAGCTGTATTCAATTTACAGACACAGAGATAGATGTCAGTAATAGAAAAATACATATTATGGCCATACAGTTTTGCTTCTTTCTTAAAAAAACCCACTAATCTTAAGTTTTCCATGTACATCATAGTTTACAAAAAAAATACCACTAAAAAACACAATATAATTTGCTCATTTGATTTCTTTTTTTGTTGCTAGCTTTGAAATGTAAAATGATACTGTTCTCTCTTTGAGAAAAATATTAAACTTTTCTGAAAACTACCAAGAGTTCTGGAGTGCCTGGGTGGCTCAGTCAGTTAAGTGTTCAATTTTTGATTTAGGCTCAGGTCACAATCTCAGGATTGTGAGACTGAGCCCTGCGTTGGGCTCTGTGCTGAGCATGGAGACTGCTTAACATTCTCTCTCTGCCCCTCCTCTCTTGTTAAAGAAAAAAAAAAAAAAGTTATCAAGGATTCAGGATTAGTGATATTTTAACCATAAACGGTAGAAATTTTTAGAAGTGAGCTTGAAAAACTTTTGGAATATAACTATTCTTCTCAGATATGTATGTAAAAAAATGGTAATTATTTGAAATTTCACATGACACTCTGAAAGCAAATATACAGTCCCCCATCCCCCTGGTCATTGTATTACTGAACACCTTTACCACATCTCCCCTAACTTATCAACAGGACATACTCTTTATTCCATTATCAGCACAACAATCAAAGTACTCTTTCTAAAAGTCCATCTGCATTAGTGATTTCCACATTTGGCATCTTGTAATAGTTCTTTATTACCTATAAGATAATATCCAAGTATAGTTAAACATATACCATTCAACCATAAACTCTAAACTAGTTAAGAACATGCCATTTTATTACAGTAACTTTAGAACTGTGCACATGCTAAGACTTTGAACAATATTTAACATCTCTAATCTTTTATTCACATTTGAATGAAATGATAACACAAATGATCTTAGGACTAACTCTGTTGCTAAAGGCGCCATATTTATTATAAGAGATGAGCGAGCTGAAAAAAATATATATATATTTTTTTTTACAAATTAAGCTTTTATTCTTATCCTGTAGAATATTATCTATAGAATTAAAATAAAACTGACTAATGAAATTAGTCTGCAGTGTTTATTACTTGACATATAGAAAACAACAACATTTAAAAGTTTTTATAATCAAATTAGTATAAAAAATGACTCAAATTCTCAACTGGAATAATCGCTGGGTAAAAGCATAATGGGGTGTAATGCATTCAAGAAAGCCTGCAGGACACTTAAAGAAAAAAAAGCAAAACAGAAATGTTGACAAATGAAACAGTATTACAAAGGTTTTAATGTAGGTTTCTAAAAAAAAGTTATTGAAATTAAAGTACTCTTTTTAAGAAGAATTCAAGGTGTGAAATGAGGTTGTAATATTTTAAATCAGGTCTACATCAAAAAAGATTGGTGAGAGCAGCAGCTGTTTGGAGATCAGCAGAGAAATAGCACGCCTCAGCCTCTCCTGGTTAGAATGGCCTAAATTTAGCAGCACTTGGAATTCCAGGGAGAGCCTAAATCACCCTGTGAGATCTACTTTGAACTAACAAATTTCTTTCTTCAAGGTTCTTTCAGAGACAGAATATATATCCCTTCCACTTAGTGGTACAGTTTTAATCTTGAGATACTTGTTACAAATATGTGTCTATGTCACATTAGAAAAGGATTAAGAACTGAAAATTTGATTATGTAAACCTGCATTTCCATTGACCAACAAACATAGCTGACTCTCAACACAAATAAACACACATACATGCATACAAACACACAAACATCCACCCCAAAACACATATGGACACATTTTGTCAGAGATCAATTGAGCATTTTGCCTTCCTAGGTCATAAATGATCAAGCCCTTTAAAATTTCAGGCATTAACCAAAAGACTTTTTGAATGAAATGTTTTTGAAAAGCTCAGATTCTTTCTATACTGAATTTGTTGTCCTTGGTTTTGTTTCTAAATATTAATACCTTATCTGACGTTGATTAGATATGAATTTTTTATATAACTCCCCTTCTATTCTTTTGAAGAGCAGATCCTGTGTATTCTAAAATATATTTTTTAACTGAGAATAAGGCATAAACAATAAGAACATAAAGTACAGTATATAGAAGATAATATATAAAATATTGTTTTGTAGTAATAGTAATGATATTTAATGTCAATATGGTAGGTAGAAGCTAGATGTGAGCAATGGAAGGAAGGTCCTGAGGCAGAGTCCCACATCCTTGAGAGACACTAGCTGGAGGCAAAGACCGTGATAAATAGCACACATTAGAAGCCCAAGGGAATAACATCCTGGCCTTGTGACTTCCAAGACCTTGGGGGCTAATAGACCAAAAACCGTAAGTTCAGAGCACTGAAGTTCTCTTCCACCTTGGCCCCAGTCATCCCTAGACTCATCATAATGCTTTTGCATTGAGGCTATAACTTCTCCCCCAGAGAAAGGCTGCCATGCTGATTCTGGTAAAAAACCTTGTGGGGGGCAGCCGGGGTGGCTCAGCAGTTTAGCACCACCTTCAGCCCAGGGATCAGGTCCCACATCAGGCTCCCTGTGAGGAGCCTGCTTCTCCCTCTGCCTGTCTTCTTTGTCTCTCTCTCTCTCTCTCTCTCTCTCTCTCTCTCTCTGTCTCTCATGAATAAATAAAAATTTTAATTAAAAAAAAAAAAAAAAAAAAAACCTTGTTGGGTCAACAACCAGTCCCAACCTGGAGAAGTAGTCTCCCAAATAATTGGAAGCAGCCTCCATTAGCAACTGTACACCACAGTTGCTCCCAGCCCAGAGAGACCAAACAAATAAATACCCAATCCCCAAACAACCCAGGGGCTCACTCTCCCACCTTGGGAGTGTACTTTCTGCTTTAATAAACTGCTTTGTGCTTGCTACTTTCCTTCTGGCTGACTTTATTCCAGCAGGGATCTTCAGTAAATCTTTTTGTGGGGAATTTAAGAACTGAAACTTCTATTCATATAATATGGACTCTCCTGTCAGTAACAAATATACTAATTTAGAAAATATATGCATTAGTAATTAACATTTCCCTAAACTTGTAGTGTGCACTTGAATCTCTGAAGCACATATTTCTATTTTAATGATAAAAATGATGCTTCAATAAAATGTAAATTCTGATAGCATTCAAGACACTTTTTATATAGGAACTCATAAGTAAATAACTTTCAATTTATAAATTCATCCTTATTTCCTTATTATCCTCCTGAGGTTTATTTCCACGAGTTGCAAAATCCCAGATTAAAATTTGAAAACTATCAGCTGTACATAATACAAAGATCCCAACCTATCCTTTGAAAAAAAAAAAAAATATTCCTATTGAAATGCAAATATAAAAGTTACAATTGATCTTTACAATTGATCTTTTTTTCTGATGGGTAAGCATATATATTTTTGACTCATACACACATGAGTTAGGGACAAATGGGGCTAGGCAGGGCTAGCTAGGGGGTCACAGAATCAGCCTCACAAAAATCCCAAAAATGCTGAGGTGTATGGAAACCAGAGATAAGGGAACAAGCCAGACCACCCTGCCTTAGGTGTGGGTGGGGAGAGTGTCTTTTTTATGACAGTCATCTGTGATCAACAAAGAATAACCAGACCTCAAAAAAGTAAGCCATTAAAGATGTTATCACCAGGCCTGACTCAATGATGATATCAATAGACATGTTCAAAGGATTTAGGTTCCCTGGTTGGCTTTCAATAAAAGACTAATCCTACAAGCCCTCAGTGCCAATCCTATCAGGAACCCCTCTCACTTCTAAGAACTTTCTCTGTACCCTCACTTAATAAACTTCTATCGCTTTTCTCACTTGCCTTTGTCCACGAGATTCATTCTTTGACTCCGTGAGAAAAGAACCAAGCTCTCCCGTGTCATACACACATTTTTTTAGAGTCCAGACGTTAATACTGCTACAATTTATTTCCATGCTTCTTTTATTCTTTTACTGCATATGCAATATATATATATATAATGAATATATATATTCATATGGAATTATATATAATATATTTATTATGAATACTACATTGTACTATTTTATGTTTTGAAACTTTATATAATCCATACCATGCTACCTTTTTTTCTGCAACTTCCATTTTTCACTAAGTTTTTTACAGATGTATACGTATTAGCATATGTGGCTCTGATTCATTCATTGTCACTGCTATGGAATAAAAGTTTGTATAAATACACCAAATTTATTCATCTAGTCTCATTCATGGAACTTGGGTTTTATGTGTAATTTTTCATTATTAAAAATAATAATGCAAGTGACACTTGCATATGTTTCTTGGGCACATAACTACACATAGAATTGCTGGATTTAGAATAACTGCTCTCTGCTACCAAACTCTCCTACATAATGTAGTAATTTTAGTCAGTTTCTTAAGCTTTTGCCCATTAGATGAATGTGGAGGACACACTCTTAGGGTGTACCCCAGTGAGTCACACTCTTGGGTAATCCTTTTCCCCTAAATGTAGGTGAGACCTGTGACTTGCTGTGAATATAGCAATGGTCACTCCCTTGATTAGATTACATTATATGACAAAAGTACAGGGATTTTGCAGATAATGAAAGTTCCTAATTAGATGACTTTTAGTTAATTAAAATAAGATCACCCTGGTAAGATTGATCTAGTCAGATGAGCAAGTTTTTTAAAAGTGGGTCTGTGAGTGGAGGAATGGGTGAAAAGGGTGACAGGGATTAAGGAGTGCATTTGTCCCAATCAGCACCTGGTGGTGCATGGGAGTGTTGAATCACTGGATTGTACACCTGAAACTAATGTAACACTGGATGGCAACTATACAAGAATTAAAAATTTTTAAAAAGTGGGTCTAGATGTCAGAGACTTGAAGTAGCAAAGTGTCCCTCCCAATCTGACTTTCCCCTTCCCGGATTTGAAGAGGCAAGCTTCCATGAAGTCTACAGTCTCAGGAAAATAAATTCCGCCAAAAGCCAAAGGGAGCTCAAAAGTACACCCTTCCTTAGTTAAGCCTTCATATAGGAAAACAGCTAGCTTTGCAGATATCTTGGTTTCAGTTTTGTGAAACCATGAGCAGATAATTCAGCTAAGCAGAAATTCAGCAAAGCCACACCAGATTCTTTTTCTACAGAAAATAAGGTGCAATAAATGGATGTTGTTTAAACCCACAAAATCTGTGATGATTTGTTAAGGAAGTATAGAAAACTAAAACAATGGTTATGAGATGCTATCTTGTTTTTGTTTTAATTTATGCATTTTAGGTTCTAGGACACAGAGCACCTTTTCACATATACCTTGGCCATTCAGATATCCTTTTCAATACACTGCCCACTGATATCTTTTTTCTATGTTTCTATGGGGTTATTTTCCTTTTTCTCTTCCATATATAGGCATTCTTTGTATACAAATTTATTTGCTTTAAGCATATTTCAGTTGTTAATGGTATTTTTGTTTTCAGAAAATTTTAAATTTTACCTCGTTTAAATGTACTAATTTTTATGATTTTTAAAAAGATTTCATTTATTTATTCACAAGAGACAGAGAGAGAGAGAGAGAGAGAGAGAGAGAGAGGCAGAGACATAGGAAGAGGGATGGAGGGAGGAGAAGCAGGCTCCATTCAGGGAGCCCTATGCGGGACTTGATCCCGGGACTCCAGGATCGTGGCCCGAGCTGAAGGCAGATAGCTCAATTACTGAACCACCTAGGCATCCTTAATTTTTATAATTTATTGTAGACTTTTAAATACTATTCCCATTTCTAGTATCTCAAGAGACAGAAAGTCTAGAAAATATAAACATCCAAAGTAAATGAATCTTCTACTACATGGATAATGTTTTTCTTGACCTGGGACCTATTAGAATTAATATTCAAGGGATACTAGTTCTTAGTTATTAATAAGAATCATACTCCATTACCTAAAAGAGCATTTTTCAATGTAATGCAAACAAATCAAGACTAAGGTGAGGAATGAGTATGTGAATATTGGCCAACACTGGCCTACAACACGTGAAACATACCCAGAAACTATGTATTAGCATTTATCTTTCATTTCCAATTTTCTCAATAAGATAGATGCTGCTTCACTGGAAACAACCAATATTTCAGTATGGTTATGTTCTTGGGTCTAATTGCCACTGCCAGATTGCCTACAGCAGATCTCTATGTTCAAAAATGACTACAATTAAAAGGATTTTGAAGACCAGCAGTAATATAGCGCCAAAGAATCAGTATGACTATACTCTTCTCATCTTCATTTTAAAATATGAATGTATTTCTTCTGAGAAAAATAAAAACAGAAAATATGTAGAGACATAGAAATATATATAAAAATGATGGAAGATGCATGTAAGAGAGAATAAACTCCACATTAAATTCAGATCCTGCTCTGTGAAACACAAATAAGATTTAAGGGAGGTGGCAGCTTTGCAGGAAATATAATTACTTGGCCTGCAAGATGTGTATTATTGTTATGTGGCAGAGCATCACAAGGGATATTAAGTCCTCATGGTGTCAGCTGGCAGCAGATCAAGGAGTCGGGGAAGAGAAGGAATCACCAGAATAGCAGAAAGCCAAGTGATAGGACTAGGAACCTCAGTAATTGACCAAGAGATAGAGACAAAATAGATCAGCAAGGAACCTGATAAAAAAGTAGCCAGAGTAGATAAGGTAGAGATATTCAAATCAGTCATTGGCTCGCCTGGGTGGCTCAGCGGTTTAGCACCTGCCTTCAGCCCAGGGTGTGATCCCGGAGTCCTGGGATCGAGTCCTACATCAGGCTCCCTGCGTGGAGCCTGCTTCTCCCTCTGCCTGTGTCTCTGCCTCTCTCTGTCTCTCTGTCTCTCATGAATAAATAAATAAAATCTTAAAAAAAATAAATCAAACAGTCATCAAGTGGTCATAGTTTCTGGGGGAAAATAAACAAGACTAGCCTGTGGTCTCAGAGCTCAGTGATCTCAGACTATTTGGAACAATGGATTTACATATATTTGTCTTTATATCAGGCAGCTTGGTGAATAACAGAATGCTTCAGAGGCACAGAGGTACAAGTGTGATTCTGACTGGGAAGATTAGGGAAAGCAACAAAGAAGTGTACGATCCAAGTTTGGCCTTGAGTTATATGTTCACTGGGAAGAGAAAACATGAGAGAGGGCATTCCAGGCAACAGAAACACTGTGATCAGCAATCAGGAAATGATCCAGGCAGAGAATACAGGTTGTGGGTGGATGTCAAGAACAGAAACCATAATCTGTGCAAAAAAAAGGTTGTACTTGGACTAGGGATCTGAATATCAAGGAAAAAAGGTAAGGGAAAGCCCAGGTGAGTCTACTCAATTCTCCTTACTAGTCTTGGTAATGAGTTGTGATTCCTCAGTCATATATGAAAAAAATATAACATACTATCAGTATTTCATTAAATATATATTTATTCAGAATCAGGAACAGATTATTAAGAAAGCCAGAAAGAAGATAGCAAAGCTGGACTTAGAAAGGTGAGCCAAGGGAGCTGAAGTACATGCCACTGCTTCTTTTAATCCTCAAAATATGTGAGAATAGGTAAAAAGGTAGAGAAAGGTAGAGAAAAAGACACATTTTCAGAGCTCTTTTTTCATTATTAAGAGTTTACAAATTTCCTCTCCATTCTCCTCCTGCCAAACAACTGAAGATTACTGCCATACTTTCTTGCAGCAACATATACTTTGGACCTTTAGTTATGCAATCTTTATGTCGTTTAATAGATGTTTTCCTTTCTCCCCTTACCCTCTTTCCTGACTAAATGTAAACACTAGGAAGGAATAAATGCACCTCTTAAAACAATTGTGTTAGATCCAAGGACCCCAACTACCTTATAATGTCACTTACAATACAGTAAGGGACCTGATTCGACACAGCATATAGCCAAAGTTAACACAGAGGTCTAGTAGTAAAGACTTATTAGATGATTTCCATAAACAGCCATATAATGGGAACATTGCACCAAGAAATAAAAAAATAACTTGGTAACATCTACTTATTTATTTTCTCTGTCACAAACAGAATGACAACAAGAAACAATATTATTAGCTATAGAAATAATGGAAAAAACAGCTCTACATTTTCATATTTAAAATGATATATTTTAACAATAATGTGCCAGGTATTTTCTTTGTTAAACATCTTTGACTGAAAAGGATGGCATAATATATGCTTAAAATATAATCTATCATTACTGTCACCTTAAATACTGTGAATTTTTATGACAGCACGTATTCAAAAATGCTTTACAGTTCAAATCTATAAAGGAATACGTACTTTCTTTCAAAGGACAAATATCATTCATTCTTGATAATTCATTGCCTCTCATACCAAAAGTGTTCCTGGGACAAAATTTGAAATCTGGGGACAATCATATTTATCTATATCTGTCCCTGATTGTTTCGTTTTGTTTTTTTTTTTTTATATTTGTACCTAATGCCTAATAAGCTGGTTCTTGGTAAATTATTTTTTGAAAGGCAGGCTAAATCTCAGTTGGCAAGAAAAAGAAGATGATTGTAAATTGTTTTTTGGGGGTGTCATTTTCCAAAGGCCGATACTCTGTTCTCACTGCATTAGAAAACCGGATGGCATGTAAGCACTAAGAGATGATTTGTTTAGTGACATAATATTACTGCACAGAAAATTTTAATTCATGCTTTTACACTTAGTTATCAGTTTTCTACTTTTAAATGGCACAGCTATATATTTTTTACATTTATATGATTGTGTAAAACAACCTCCTTCCTTGAGTTCCTCCTCCCCCCACCCCCCTGCCCGCTCTACCTCAAGATAGTAAATTATCTCTATACAGTGTCAGGAGCTCTTTGAGCATTCTGTTACTACATGTAAAACTGCATGAACATGTGGGTGTACTTGGGAGAGAAAATTTATGAATTTTTGAGAATCTTTAAAGGTTACATGATTCCAAATATCGAGATCATAGATTTTTCTGGGAATTTAAAATGATGCCATATACTTCCCTCATAAACAGTGAATGACAAATTATATCCCTATATTTATCTATATCCTGGCAAGAAAATCATTAGTAGCAGTGATATAAAACCTCATTGGAGGGGAAATTCAAACTTCGGAATTCAAATTCAGGAAGATTTCACAAAAATGCATTTTATTTCAAGGTAGCTGGCATTGTGTATAATAAATCCACACCGCTGAAATTCTTTGACCAGCGTATTGAGTACATGAATCATATAAATTGATTGGGTTTTTCACTATATTTTTATATATTTCTTAGACACTGAGGCATCTAATAAAATGTACAAAGTTATTTCTGCTCAATTATACTTTCAAAAAGGAAATGTGTGACTAAGATTCTATAACATAAAAATATGTATTAAAATATTTGACTTTCAGGGTGACCCATATGGTGCATCAGTTAAGCCTCTGACTCTTGGTTTCAGCTCAGATCATGATCTCAGAGTTGTGAGATCAAGGCCCCAAGTTGAGCTTTGCACTCAGTGCAGAGTTGACTTGTGACTCTCTCTCTGTCTCCCTCTGCCCCCTATACCACTCATGCACATGCTAGGCACTCTCTCTCTCCAATAAATAATAAATCTTTAAAATGTTTGGCTTTTAGTATGATTCATATTTAAGACATGTGTGATAGGTTTTTTTTTTTTTTTAAGATGTTATTTATTTATTCATGAGACACACAGAGAGAGAGGCAGAGACATAGGCAGAGGGAGAAGCAGGCTCCCTGTGGGAAACCTGATGCAGGGCTCAATCCCAGGACCCCGGTATCACAACCTGAGCCAAAGGCAGACACTCAACCACTGAATCACCCAGGTGCCCCTGTGTGATAGGGTTTAAAAAGTAAAAGCAGGGGTACCTGGGTGGCTCACTTGGTTAAGCACGGACTCTTGGTTTCTGCCCAGGTCATGATCTCAGGGTCATGAGATCAAGCCCCATGTGGCGCTCTGCTCTTATCCTGGACTCTGGGATTCCCTCCCTCTCTCTTAGCCCCTCTCCCAGCCCATTCTCTCTCTCTCTCTCTCTCTTTCTCTCTTTCTCTCTCAAATAAAGTAAATAAATAAAATCTTTTTTTAATATTTTATTTATTTATTTATGAGAGACACAGAGAGAAAGAGGCAGAGACATAAGCAGAGACAGAAGCAGGCTCCACGCAGGGATCTCAAAGTGGGACTTGATCCCTGAACTCCAGGATCATGCCCTGGGCCGAAGACAGGCGCTCAACCACTGAGCCACCCAGGAGTCCCAATAAAATACTAAAAAAAAAAAAAAGAAAGAAAAGCAAATTTTTATTAATAATTAGAAAAACCAGTATCAACTAAGTGCTCACTATAACCTAGGTATATTTTTAACTCCTTATATTTTCTTAGAGGTCATAAGAACTTCGTGAGTGAGGTAATACTATTATTTGCATATTACACATAAGAAAACAAATGCAGAGTTTAAGTTATTTGCCCCAAATCCCGCTGTTAGTAAGTGATAGATCCAGAATTAAAACTCATGGAGTCTAATGGAGGAAACTACTCTTAGCCAACTGTAACCACTATATTCTGTTGCTTCCCTAAAAAATCTTCCCATAAGAGATGCCTAGGTGGCTCAGTGGTTCAAACATCTGCCTCTGGCTCAGGTCATGATCCCCAGGTCCTGGGATTGAGTCCCACATCAGCCTCCCCCAGGGAGCCTGCTTCTCCCTCTACCTATGTCTCTACCCCTCTCCCTGTGTCTCTCATGGATAAATAAATAAAATCGTAAAAAAAAAATCTTCCCATAAAAGATTAAACCTTTTATGTTAATATTTTTTAGTCTAAGATTCAGTGGGAAAAGACTAAAAGGCTTTAACACTTCTCTTTACAAAGTGTTCTCTCCCCCTCCTTTTTTTATGAACACATAAAGCACTGTATCTCCTCATTTGCCTTTATAATTTTTTGTATATTTGTGTTTTATTTCAATCACTTTGGGTCAATTGCATTAAATCTATTTTATACAAGTCACAAAAATCATTAAATCTACTTCTGATTTTTTTCTTAAACTTTCCGCAGAAGTGATTATTTAAAATAATTTTCAATAGAACTCATTTTACATTAGGCACTAATAAGAACATGAATACAGAGACAGAAAAATATAGTCCTGCCATGGCAGAGCCCTAAAGAAATGCTTGAATTATTTTTAACAATATTATTTTTAATTTATTTTTATTTGATGCTCCAGAAATGGCAAACCATTTTAAATTGCACTTCTTTCAGTGCTGGTGAAGCTGTGAAACTTCTATATATATTAGGCTTTTATAATCTTTTGTGTTTATGTGAATTTCCTCTTCAAATCATTTTATCGATTTTTCTACTTCTTTTACTTTTTTTATTTTTTTATTTTTTTCTCTACTTCTTTTAAAACTTATTTTGTTAATATAATATTTTATACTATGCATTAATCAAACAGGTCTTACGTATCTTTTTTTAAGGATTTTATTTATTTATTAATGAGAAACACAGAGAGAAAGACAAAGACAGAGACAGAAGGAGAAGCAGGCTCCATGCAAAGAGCCTGATGTGGGACTTGATCCCAGGACCACGGGATCATGCCCTGAGCCAGAGACAGATGTTCAACTGCTGAGCCACCCAGGCATCTCAAGTTTTATGTATTATAAATATCCTCTCTCGTTTAAACTCTAAAAGACATTGGGCATAGTTTGTAATTATGGTTAAAAAATCTAATAAATTTATATTAAAGTTATATAGTTTATAATTAAATATAAAACTACAGGATGCCTGGGTGGCTTCAGCTCAGGGTGTGATCCCAGGGTCACGGGATAGAGTCCCACATAGGGGTCCCTCAGGGAGCCTACTTCTCCCTCTCCCTATGTCTCTGCCTCTCTCTCTCTGTGTCTCTCATGAATACATAGGCAAAATCTTTAATATATATATATATATATATATATATATATATATATATAAAACTACAAAATTACTACATGCTATTTTGTATAAAAAATTAGAAAATCAGGACACCTGGGTAGCTCAGTAGGTTAAGTATCTGACTTTGGCTCAGGTCATGATCTCAGGGTCCTGGGACTGAGCCAGTCTCAATCATCGAGCTCACCGAGGAGTCTGATTGTCCCTCTCCCTCTGCTCTTCCCCCTTTCTTGTGCTCATACTCTCTCTCTCTCTCTCTCAAATAAATAAATAAAATCTTTTTTAAAAAAAGAAATTGAAAAAATCACTTCAAACCCAAGAGGAATGGACACCTACTACATATAGTTGTAAAATTAAAAGTTGTAAATTAAAAGTGGGGCACTGACTTTGCAAAATTAAAATTATTTAAGAATTTTTGTCTCAATTTAATTTGCCTTCAGAAATTATATAACAATTATAATTATTTCTATTTTACACAATAGTTTTATGTAGATAACTTTCTGTATATATCCCTACTTGTTCTTATATCACTTAAATGACAGTCTGTATGTCAAATATTTACCAAAAAAAAGTGAACACACACATACACTTGCACACCAATGCACACAATTAGAGCAAAACTGTTTTAATGGACCATGAAGAGCACTAGAACCGTGCTCCATTCAAGGAGCACTTATGTAGAATCTGCAACAGGCCCAGCATGTTTCCATAAAACATAATACTTAAAAACATAATACTTGCCCTTGAGAAGTACGTAGTCTGGTTAAAATGCATGAAGGTAAATATAAATAGATTTAAGTTCGGGCACAGTGATAGGAAAACAACTGAGTCTGGATAAAAGGTTTCAGAGAAAAGGTTTCACAGAAAAGGAAATAAGGGAACAAAATCCTATAGAAGCACTAGGAATTAGCCAGGCAGAGGAAACAATGTATATAAAGATAGAGAAATGTGTTACAGTCAAAGGTGTTATGAGTCATTTAATAAGATTGAGCAGAGGTAGACAAACCTGGGAAACAAAGGGTTGTAGAAGGGGAGGTGGGTGGGGGGATGGGGTAACTGGGTGACAGGCATTAAGGAGGGCACATGATGAGATGAACACTGGGTGTTATACTATATGTTAGCAAACTGAGTTTAAATAAAATATTAAAAATAAAAAAGACTGAGCAGAGGCTGTGGACAAAAGGATGATAATTGATGATGGGGAAAAAATGGAATCAGAAACCATATCATGCTGCCAGTCTGAGGCCTTAAGATTTTTATTCTTGAGATGATGGATAACTTAAAACACATACACACACATATATTTATAATATAAATATATTTATAATAGATACATGTGTGTATATATGTGTGTATACATATATATGAGAATCTCATGGTTTCATTCATACTTCAGATGGAATTCTGCTGGCATTTATGGAAAGACTGGAGGCAGAGCTGCTAGTGAGAAGGCCTGGCAAGAATGCAAGTAGAGATTCATTAAGGACAGGCACAAAGTCATAGCAGTGGGGATGGAGAGGACATGGCAAATTCTAGAGATACTCCAGAGTTAAAATTGTGAAGAACTAATGACCTTTTGATGAACTAAGGGATAATTAAAAAAAAAAAAAAAAATTAGCCAGGTAATGTTAATTCCATAATGGGACTCTAAAAGAGCAATGGATTTGTGTTAGATTAAGGAAAATGACTTTAATGAAATTATGTTGCATTTCTGATACCTGTGAGTTCCAGTCCTTGCTTATTTAACTCAGATCTATTGCCTGTTTCCCATACTGCATTTCTCCACCTCCCTTGTTAAATGGCTTCAGCAAGCCAGGACAAAAGGAAGGAAGGTAGGAAGAGAGGAATGGGGTGGATATGGGGGATGCTACTAACATCTGGTAGGTAGAGGGCAGGGAGGGTGCTACATATCCAGCACATGACAAGCCCCAAAGAATTATCTGACCAAAAAGAGCTAACATTGTCAAAGTTGAGAAATCCTGCTACAGAGCACTGCAATGCCAACTGGCATTTTTTTAAGATATTGCTATGCATAGTGACTAGGTGGCTCAAGGGTTAAGCATCTGCCTGTGGCTCAGGGCCTGGTCCCTGAGTCCAAAGATCAAGTCCCACAGCAGGCTTCTTGCATGGAGCCTGCTTCTCCCTCTGCCTATATCTCTGTCTCTCTCTCTGTCTTTCATAAAAAAATAAATAAAATCTTTTTAAAAAAGATATTGTTATGCATAAGCTTTGGTGGAATAGATTTTTATGATGCTGGTGACTATTTTATGTCATCCAATTATCTGAAGATAGCAGTCCTGTTTCTTAATACATCCACATAAATTAAGTAGTGTTGTAGAAAAAACTGATTTACTAACTAAGCCTTTTTTCTGAAATATACATTTTGTGTTTCAAGTGCTTTAAATAAGAACTAATTTCTTAATGCAGCATATAAAATATATTAAGGTCAAAATTTTATTTGTTTACATGTTTTTATAATAAATTCTTGAAATGTTTTATTTCTTTTCACTGAGATGACACTTGTTACATTACTCTTTAAATTTAAAAACTCTGTTTCGAAGGATAGAAAGGGATAGAATACTTCCAAACTCGTTTTATGAGGCCAGCATCACCTTAATTCCAAAACTAGACAAAGACCCCACCAAAATGGAAAATTATAGAGCGATATCCCTGATGAACACAGATGCAAAAATTCTCAACAAGATACAAGCCAATAAGATCCAACAGTACATTAAGAAGATTATTCACCATGACCAAGTGGGATTTATCCCCGGGATGCAAGGTTGGTTCAACACTCATAAAACAATCAACATGATAGATCGCATCAACAAGAGAAAAAACAAGAATCATATGACTCTCTCAATAGATGCAGAGAAAGCATTTGACAAAATACAGCATCCATTCCTGATCAAAACTTCTCAGAGTGTAGGGATAGAGGGAACATTCCTCAGCATCTTAAAAGCCATCTACAAAAAGCCCACAGCAAATATCATTCTCAATGGGGAAGCACTGGGAGCCTTTCCCCTAAGATCAGGAACACGACAGGGATGTCCACTCTCACCACTGCTATTCAACATAGTACTAGAAGTCATAGCCTCAGCAATCAGAAAACAAAAAGAAATAAAAGGCATTTAAATTGGCAAAGAAGTCAAATTCTCCATCTTTGCAGATGACATGATACTGTACGTAGAAAACCCAAAAGACTCTACCCCGGGATCCCTGGGTGGCGCAGCGGTTTAGCGCCTGCCTTTGGCCCAGGGCGCGATCCTGGAGACCCAGGATCGAATCCCACGTCAGGCTCCCGGTGCATGGAGCCTGCTTCTCCATCTGCCTGTGTCTCTGCCTCTCTCTCTCTCTCTCACTGTGTGCCTATCATAAATAAATAAAATTAAAAAAAAAAAAAGACTCTACCCCAAGATTGCTAGAACTGATACAGCAATTCAGCAATGTGGCAGGATACAAAATCAATGCCCAGAAATCAATGGCATTTCTATACACTAACAATGAGACTGAAGAGAGAGAAATTAAGAAATCAATCCCATTCACAATTGCATCCAAAAGCGTAAGATACCTAGGAATAAACCTAACCAAAGAGGTAAAGGATCTATACCCTAAAAACTACAGAACACTTCTGAAAGAAATAGAGGAAGACACAAAGAGATGGAAGAATATTCCATGCTCATGGATTGGAAGAATTAATATTGTGAAAATGTCTATGCTACCCAGGGCAATTTACACATTTAAAGCAATCCCTATCAAAATACTATGGACTTTCTTCAGAGAGTTGGAACAAATCATCTTAAGCTTTGTGTGGAATCAGAAAAGACCCCAAATAGCCAGGAGAATATTGAAAAAGAAAACCAGAGCCGGGGCATCACAATGCCGGATTTCAAGTTGTACTACAAAGCTGTGATCATCAAGACAGTGTGGTACTGGCACAAAAACTGACACATAGATCAATGGAACAGAATACAGAACCCAGAAATGGGCCTTTAACTCTATGGTCAATGAATATTCGACAAAGCAGGAAAGACTATGCACTGGAAAAAGGACAGTCTCTTCAATAAGTGGTGCTGGGAAAATTGGACATCCACAGGCAGAAGAATGAAACTGGACCATTCTCTTACACCATACAGTAAGATAGACTCAAAATGGATGGAAGATCTAAATGTGAAACAAGAATCCATCAAAATCCTAGAGGAGAACACAGGCAACACCCTTTTTGAACTTGGCTACAGCAACTTCTTGCAAGATATGAAGGCAAGGGAAACAAAAGTAAAAATGAACTACTGGGACTTAATCAAGATAAAAAGCTTCTGCACAGCAAAAGAAACAGTCAACAAAACTAAAGAATGGGAGAATATATTTGCAAATGACATATCAGATAAAGGGCTAGTATCCAAGATCTATAAAGAATCTGTTAATCTCAACAGCAAAGAAACAAACAATCCAATCATGAAATGGATTCTTCTTTCACCAAAGAAGACATAGATATGGCCAAAAAGCACATGAGAAAGTGCTCTGCATCACTTGCCATCAGGGAAATACAAATCAAAACCACAATGAGATACCACCTCACACCAGTGAGAATGGGGAAAATTAACAAGGCAGGAAACAACAAATGTTGGAAAGGATGTGGAGAAAGGGGTACCCTCTTGCACTGTTGGTGAGAATGTGAACTGGCACAGCCACTCTGGAAAACTGTGTGGAGGTTCCTCAAAGAGTTAAAAATAGAACTACCCTCTGGCCTAGCAATTGCACTGCTGGGGATTTACTCCAAAGATACAGATGCAGTGAAAAACCGAGATACCTGCACCCCAATGTTTATTGCAGCAATGTCCACAATAACCAAACTGTGGAAGGAGCCTTGATGTCCATCGAAAGATGAATGGGATATTACTCAGCCATTAGAAAGGATGAATACCCACCATTTGCTTCAACATGGATGGAACTGGAGGGTATTATGCTGAGTGAAGTAAGTCAATTGGAGAAGGACAAACATTATATGGTTTCATTCATACAGAGAATATAAAAAAATAGTGAAAGGGATTAAAGGGGAAAGGAGAGAAAATGAATGGGAAATATCAGAGAGGGTGACAGAACATGAGAGATTCCTAACTCTGAGAAACGATCAAAGGGTGGTGGAAGGGGAAGTGGGCAGGGGGTTGGGATGAGTGAGTGATGGGCAGGGTTGGGATGACTGGGTGACAGGCACTAAGGGGGGCACTTGATGGGATGAGCAGTGGGTGTTATACTACATGTTGGCAAATCAAACTCCAATAAAAAATATACAAAAATAAATAAATTTAAGAACTGTTTTCTGAAATTGGAGCACTAAATTTTCAAACTCATTTGCTTAACAGTATTTGTGGAAAACAATAATAAATCTCTAAATATTTATAAATTATTAAAAGCAAACATAATTAACTCCTATAAATATCTCAAATGAATCATATTTCCTCCTTTACATTTAATAGAGTGTGAAACTAATTTAGACTTCTGTTCACTCCTTTGAGAATCATCTTTATAAATATTACTAGCAGAGTGGAGGAAATACAGTTTCTTATGATATTTGTGTAAGAACTAGTATGATTTCTTGACTGATGTCTAATTCTAACAGATATCTGCCAAAGCAAGCAAATCAGCTGTCCAGTCAGACACTGTTAACAGAATACTACCGAAGGTATAATCACCAAAACCATAGCAGTGTGCTTGCATTTAGAACTCATTTCAATAAGTCAATCGGAGAAGGACAAACATTATATGGTCTCATTCATTTGGGGAATATAAAAAATAGTGAAAGGGAATAAAGGGGAAAGGAGAAAAAATGAGTGGGAAATACCAGAAAGGGAGACAGAACATGAGAGACTCCTAACTCTGGGAAACAAACAAGGGGTGGTGGAAAGGGAGGTGGGCGGGGGGTGGGGGTGACTGGGTGATGGGCACTTACAGGGGCACTTGATGGGATGAGCACTGGGTGTTATGCTATATGTTGGCAAGTTGAACTCCAATTAAAAAAAAAAAAACTCATTTCAAATAGTATGGGAAGTGAAGTAGTAACAGAAGTAGGAGATTTGGAGTCAGACCTAGATTAGATTCCATTTTTAAACCAAATTAACATCTCTATCTGTGTGCCATTGTTATCAGGTAATCCCCACGTAACATTTTTTTTTTCTTTATTCATGAGAGACACAGACAGAGAGGCAGAGACACAGGTAGAGGGAGAAGCAGGCTCCCCATGGGAAGCTTGATAGGGAACTTGATCCCAGGACCCAGGAACTACACCCTGAGCCAGAGGCAGACACTCAACCACTGAGCCACCCAGGCGCCCCTCGGGGTAACTTCTTATTCTGGCTCTGATCTAACCAAGATCTGTACCCTCTTGGCTCCCTGCAGGAGTCAGTCTTTCATTGAAAATAATGTGACTAGGGCACCTGGGTGGCTCAGTGGTTGAGCGTCTGCCTTTGGTCAGGTCATGATCTAGGGGTCCTGGGCTGGAATCCCACATTAGACTCCCCACAGGGAGGCTCCTTCTCCCTTGCCTATGTCTCTGCCTCTCTTTCTGTGCCTTTCATGAATAAATAAATAAATATCTTAAAAAAAAAAAAAAGAAAGAAAAGAATGTGGATTACATGGAAAGTTTTGTGGTAAAATACAGGAGAAAGATCTATTGCCCACATTTTCCAAAGCAAAACACCCCTTAATTCTTTTATTCTTAATAATTATGAACATTTATTAAGCACCGAGAGTATACTGCAATGGTTGCTATATAAAAACATTTTTAACAATATAGCGTCCCTGCCATCGAGCTTACAATCTAAAATGAAATACAACAACAATGCTGCAAGACTACCTCAAAATTTCCTTAACTTAGAAATGGCTATTTTGGCAAGTAAGTGAGGCAAAATGGCCTATCATTTTACAAAACACCTCTTAAAAATCTACTTGATCCCTGCTCCTTTCAGTAGCTTCCTCATGTGGTTGCCTCTTTCATCTCTCCTACAGACTCTCACTTCAGAGACTTTTTAAGGGCAGTAGCCCTGGCTCCACTCCCCCACCTCCTCCCTTACCACCTTATTTCCTTGAACTCCATCCCTTAACACCATTTTGCCTTTGATGAACAATTTCTCTTCCTTCCAGCCTCTCTAATTTTTTTCACTTTCCAGCTGCCCTCTGTAGAAGTGGAAAAGGCTGAATTTTCTCCCTTAAATATAATGTGAGACAAGGGTACCTACGTCAAGGGGCTATTGTGAAATTAAAGGCCTAAGGAAAAAAGCACACTCTCTGTTGTATATTTAAACATTCAATCAATGTTAGTAAGTTGTTAGTTTCTTGTTTCCTTGTATAAGCGCAAATTTTAAATTTCTCAGGGAAGATGAAGACATAAAACAGCCCCATGAAGAAACTAGAAAAAAGAAATCCTCATCATTGTTTGCCTTAGAGGTAAAGATAGAACATTTTTATCAAACTGCAAAGACAGTCCTTCTAGATATTATAATCTAAATACTCTCAGAATTCTTCAGAACTAAATGTTATAAATTCTACATTGAGATGGCAATCACTAAAATAACCAAGTCCATAGAGATTGAGCAATGGCATTTTGTCAAAGAGAATATTATATACAAAAAAGTCATGTTCCTCACCAAAATGAGTAATGAAAAACTAAAAACAATTTATCTAAATTCTTGGAAAATTAAATTCAATTAAAAATTTAGTGTTGATTTTTTACTTCACATAGGGCCCATCTTGGAGACTTTGAGACTCTATTATGTTTTGACAAGATTTTGTGCCTAAGGTGTAACTGGGTCCATAATTTTCAATACATTTTTAAAGTCTAAAAGGCTTTTTTTAAATAATATGTTTTATTATAAATTTGTAATTAAGCAAGCATTCCTCTAAAATGGGAATATTCTTTAAAAAATGGGAATATTCTTTCCATTTGTAGGAAAATGTTTAAGCTGACTCGCTATATCATAGTATTGCTTTAATGCCCATTCTTTTTTTTTAATGCCCATTCTTAAATTAATTCATATCAAATATTAAGCACTTCAGTTAAATAAAATACAATCAATTTATCTAAATAAAAGCTTTTCTATTTTCCTTTATCTAGTTTTCTTTCTTTATACAACACCTTGATCCAGAGTTGTATCTCACAAATGGTCCTACACGTCTTTAAGTGATCTCACTCACATCTTTGGATTCCACTGTTAATCAGGTGAAAATATCTCAACTCATCTGTGCCCATAATTCTCACCTAACATCCAAACCCACAGAGTCATCTACTAACTAGAGATCTTCATCTAGGTATCCTGTAGATAACTTATGTAATGTGCTCTCTTTCCTCCCCTACTTGGAGCTTCCTATACCCACATTATACGTGCACCAGCAATTTCTTTTATGACATTAAGTAAATGAGTGAAATCAAATGAAAGAACTTGTGAATTAATGAGCTAATTCTTTAGAAAATATCTTGGCCTTCATTGCAGAATACTTTTGCTACTGCCTGAAAAAATTTTTTTTTTCATTTTCTCTCATTATAAAAATTCTGACCTTGAAAAAGTCTGACCTTGAGAATATTCATCTCTAGCTAAGAGTCACCCTACTCTGATCTCTCTCCTTAAGGTCAGTCCCATACAGCTTATCATTTATTTATAACATGCTTGTTGTTCCCTGTTTTTGGTAATATTAATATGCCTAGATGTTTAGTATGTTAACATTTCCTAGAATTCGGACTGAGAAGAATTAGGCCTCTTGTTTCTTACAAAACATGCATAGCACAATGCTGACAAAAACTTCTTGGCACATACACATCACTTATCTACCAAATCACTAATACGCATTTAGTGAGGCTTTACTAAGCACCTGGCACTGTTTAGATTCTGTAAAATATTAACATATTTATTATGTTAATTGCTATCTATGGAGAGATATAAAGATAGATGGCATGATGCAGATATTAGCTGATCTTTATCAAGATGAATTTTAATGTTTACCCATTTAGTTTTCATACTTTCATCTTAAACAACCTTTAGAAGTTTGAAATGTAAGCACTCTCTAATGCTTTTTGCTAAAACTTCTATCATCAATATGGCACTTTGCCCAAAATAAAGCTATCTTTGAGACAGACCTGAGAGTCTCAAGAACATTAACCTCCCCAAGCTCTTTGTGAAGCAAAGGGCAAAATGGTGATTCATTAGATCTAAAAATAAATATGAGTTTGTAAAGGATGAAAATCTGAGCATCGCAAGTCATTTCTACAGTTTAATGTAAGAATCTATCATATACTAACCTGCTTATATTGTTATATAACTATGCTACCTTTAAAGTGCATCTATTTTTCTAATGAAATGCTGTTTCTAAATAAGAAAATGGCAAAACAGGGAAACAGGTATATAATATATATATAACAAAAATAGACTTGCTACCTGCCACTAAACACTGCCCTCCCAACACTCAAACAGCTACGGTCATAAATAAATGACTCAAATAGTTTACTTTTGAGCCCAGAAGCAGTCTCAGAATCCCTCTCTACATAACACTAGAGGCAAATACTACCAGTTGATTAATTTTAGCATATGTAATGATATCTATTTCTCACCTGCTCTAGAATCAAAATTTACACAAAGTAGCCCAACAAAGTATCTGTCTTATATTATCTTATGCTTCAAATGCCTAGCACAGCTCCTGATTTAGGACAGATACTAAATAAATTGTATATTCTTTATATACACATACATGTATATGCACATGCTTTAAATGACAAGTAAATGCACAACTTAGAACTAACTCTGAGCTCCACTATTTCTAGGAAGCTACCCTTACAGTCCAACATTATAGATTCATTGTTGAAGGTCTCTGAATTGAAACTGTTTAACTGTCATGTGGTCGTTTTAAAGAAATATAATCAATAGAATTCAATTGTTATACTACTAATGTATTCTATTAGTAACATACATAAAATATTCCAAAGGCATTTAGTACAAAATTATGGAATGGGAGAAGATATTTGCAAATAATATATCCAATAAGGGGTTAATATCTAAAATAAAGAACTTAAACAGCTCAATGCCAAAAACATCCACAAATAATCTGATTAAAAATGTGCAGAGGACTTGAAGAGATGTTTTTCCAAAGAAGACATACAAATGGCTCTTGTGAAAAGATTCTCAATATCACTCATCATTAAGGGAAATGCAAATCGAAATCACCATGAGATATCACCTCACACTGGTCAGAATGGCTAAAATCAAAAAGATACAAAATGAGAAGTATTGGTGAGGATGTGGGGAAAAGGCAACCCCTGTACACTACTGATAGAGAAACTGGTGCAACTATTTGGAAAACAGTGTGATTCTTTTTCAATAAAATTAGAACTATTATGTGATCCACCTATACCAGTATTGGGTATTTACTCAAAGAAAATGGAAACACTAATTTGAAAAGGTATATGCATCCTTATGTTTATTGCAACATTATTTACAATAGCCAAGATATGGAAGCAACATAAATGTCCATCCATAAATGAATGGATAAAGAAGATGTGGCATAGATAGATAGATAGATAGATAGATAGATAGATACACAAGCATACACAATATGACGTTATTCAGCCATTCAGCCATAAAAAATTAAATCTCGCCATCTACAGCAACATAAGTGTATCTAAAGGGTATTATGCTAATTAGAGAAAGAGAAATACCATAGGATTTCACTTACATGTGGACATGTAGAATCTTTTTTTCTTTTTTTTTTTTTTTAGATTTTTATTTATTTATTCTTGAGAGACACAGAGACAGAGAGAGGCAGAGGCACAGGCAGAGGGAGAAGCAGGCTCCATGCAGGGAGCCTGACGTGGGACTCAATCCTGAGTCTCCAGGATCATGCCCTGGGCTGAAGGCAGCACTAAACCACTGAGCCACTCGGGCTGCCCTACATATGGAATCTAAAAAACAAAACAAATAAACAAATAAACAAAAAAACAGAATCAGACCCATAAATATAGAAAACTAACTGGTGGTTGTCAGAGCAGAAGAAGATAGGGGGATGGGCAAAATGGATGAAGGAGAAGAGGAGATGCAGGCTTTCAGTTATGGAATGACTAAGTCACAGAGATACAAGGTACAGCATAGGGGACATGGTCAATGGTATTATGATAGTGTTGTATGGTGGCAGATGATAGCTATACTCTAGTGAGCATAGCATAACAGATAGAGATGACGAAACACTATGATATACACCTGAAACCAATGCAATGCTGTGTCAACTATACTTCAAGTAAAAAAAAGCTATTCAGTCTCTTCAAGAAAATGTAATTGGTAGCATTCAATAACAGCACTATTTATGTATTCTATTAATAACTTATTTATAAAATATCACATAGTTATTACAAAAATATGGAACAAAAATTCTATTACTCAAAATACAAAAAAAAATGGAATGCTGAGTTACTATGAAATTTTGAAATGAAAATATACAGTAGTGAGTCTTAAACATTTTTTAATGGATTTAGTAAGACTCACCTCTTGAGACTAGGTGTTTTTTGTTTTTTGTTACTAACTAAGCTCTAGGCCATGTATGGGGCTTGAACTCAGGACTCCTAGATTAAAAGTCACATGCTCTACCAACCCCAATTTTTAAACATTTTAGGAACAGTATTCTTTGAATAAAATTTTACTAGTCCAGCCAACGTATCAGAAATCAAATTCAATAGTTTTTCTAGTTGAAGATGAAGAGGTGTACCTAGTTAATCTTGTTGTACCACTTAAACACACACACAAACCTATACTCAAGAAACCTGTTTTGAAAATGCTCAGAAAATTAGGACCTGAGTTTTCCTGCTCTGTAATAGTCTTTAGTTGTCTCACCCCCTTTCCTTTAATTAGGATTTATTTTATCACAATTGAACTCATGGATAATTTCAGTAGATACACATTTACTATGAGGCATCTTTTGTGAAGGCAAATTAGTTGACATAGCTTAGCACTGGAAATATATTTTTCATATTTCAAATTAAATCTATTATGTTAAATAATATAAATATTTTGTTTTCATTCCTTATATTAATGTAGGAGATGTCTTAATGTACGAGAATCCCAATTTTTTCATCTATAAAATCTCATCATGAAGTTATGAGAAAAATATTATACTATTTTACAGTACAGTAAAATACAATATTATTAATATATCATACTAAATATTAATAGATAATAAATAATACTACATATACATGACAAAAAAGTGAGGGAGCATTACCACAAATGACTAAAGTCAACTGAAATACTGCTTTTTTAAACTGTTACCAAAAAAAACAACAACTGCAGCAAAATTCATTGAGCTCCCAAGCACTATTCAAGATCAATCCTCACAAAGATTTATTATTAGATACAATATAAGTCTTAAATTGCATAGTCCCCTGCATGTAAATTTTTAAGTGGTTTCTCCAAAGTAAGTAGGAGGGAAAATAGCTTTGCAATATCTTCCCTTCCCAAACTCTTTTTTTTTTTCATCTTGCTAAGCTTAATGAAAAAACAGATTTCTCTTCCGCGTTAAAAAATAATATCCAGGGATCCCTGGGTGGCGCAGCGGTTTGGCGCCTGCCTTTGGCCCAGGGCGTGATCCTGGAAACCCCGGATCGAATCCCACGTCAGGCTCCCGGTGCATGGAGCCTGCTTCTCCCTCTGCCTATGTCTCTGCCTCTCTCTCTCTATGTGACTATCATAAATAAATAAAATTAAAAAAAATAATAATAATAATAATATCCATTTTCTACAGAGGAATTTGGCGTGTCATTAAGAAGTTAAGTAGATACAATGGAGTTAAGATGAATATCCCTGAAAGCCAGGGACAGCATACAAAGAATAACATAATTTACCAATAGTTGACCAACATCATATTAAAAGGATTATGGAGAAATGAAGCTGTCTCTACAAGCCACAAACAAAATAAACGTCATTCCTCTAAAGCTATTTGCCATCTAGGACCATCTATTCTTTTCAAACATCTTCACTGGATGCCAAATATTACTCTTTTATTTTGTAAGAAGAATTCTGTTTCCTGTATCTGCTTGTAGCTTAAAATCTAGGAAAACATTAACCATTCACTTTTTAGAAGTTATAATACTTTTTTTTAATTAAACCACATAGATAATTTAACAGTATGTACCTAAAATATATCAATTTACATACTAAATATTTTAAATTTGTGTGTGCATATACACACATGTGCACACCATCTTATTTCAAAATGACCAGCACTGGGCAAAAGAAAATATCTTTCCTAATACACTATTAAGCATCATTTGAGTAAATAATAAGACTCATAATGATCAGGTCCTCATCTTTGCCTTGCCTACTAAAAAGAGTAAAGCTAGAACTCAATAAACTTTCCTAACTCATTTTACTTGTATTTCTTAGGTTTTAATGTTTATTTAGTATCAGTGTCACCATATCAGTTCTATATTGTGGATGTTATATAAGTTGTAATGTAGTACATTCAGTGTAAATATACATAAGCAAGTGAATCACACCATAAAAAAATTAACCTATATGTCAAACCAAATATTTTATATACTGTACATTATTTAGTTTACATTAGTAACAACCACCAAATTTTGTTTTCAGGGGATAAAAATTAGTCAATGTCTGCAATTTCAGTATCTCCATGCTTTTTACTTACTAAGAACTGGGAATATAATTATAAAGACATTAATATTTTTATACTTGCATGTGAAAAACTTAAATATTAAAGGACCAAAATTCATTAAAAGTTTTTTCTTTCATGTACCAATCCTAGAATACTTGGGGGGAAGTTTTATAACTATGTACCACATACGGTCACTGAAGTCTTTGAGGATTCACATGTGTAATTTACCCTCTATAATATTATTGCTGAAATTCAGCCAAATTCTTGGTCTCATTCCTACCAAAATATTCTTTTGAAACAATCTGTTTTGGGCAATAACTCTGGCATTGCATTTCTGCCACCCTTATGGCACAGCTTTGTATGTCAGTACTTTATAACTTACATATACCTTTGTTTTGAAATGTTCTCCGCAAAGCCGAGCTTGTGATAGATGCTTAATAAATGTTTATTTCCTGAGGTAACTTTACATTATAAACTTCTTCCAAGAAATAATAAAATAATTCTCCACAGTGCAAGTTCTCCAAACAACAGGGCTTTGAAAGCTTTTGAAAATATGCTGATTTGTTTTGGGGGGAAATCATGTATAGGAGAATTAAATCAAACCCCTAAATTTGATGATTGATTATCATTTTATGACTTTTTGACTCTGTAGTGACTAGTCTGTAGGAATATGTACTCAAACAAGAGTTCATATTTGTGCCTTATAGAAGAGCAAAAATAGATTTTTCATTCTGACTAACAGCGATTTTGGGAATGCCCAATAAGAGTGGAAAAAAGACAGTAATATTTTATCCATGAAATACGCACATATGCAAATACAATCTGTCAACAAAAATTCTTTATATCTGACCCTTACACATATTAATCTATAAGTCAGGCAAACCAGAAAAGATCATGCCAATAACAATTCAGAAATTACCACTTCCACCTGTTTCTTTATTTCATCTGCACTCATAAATGGTGATTTAGAGCAAAACTTTTGTCAGTTGCTTCATCTTTCTCTTTTGCAATTGCATTAATGTTCCTTCACTGAAGCTTTAAAAGATTATGACAGAGTAGTTACATGACTGCACATTTTACTAAATAATTTGCAAGTTGATAAAGAGTCCTTATGAACTATATTTTATTGGGTAAAAAATTTGAAAGGAATCGATATTTATGGTTTATCTCATGTGATCTATTAAAATATCTCACAAACTAACTTTCCTTTCCTCCCATTGAATTCATTATGAATCTTGCATAGGTTTTAGTTTATGGGCTATAATACTAGCCCCCAGGCCATTCAACTTTGTATCAAAAGCCAACAAGATCTATTTAAACACTACCATCAAAATATATGCTACAGCTCTATAAATTGTTATATTTCAGTGTTCAAAAATCCATTCTTTTATTTGATAATAATAAATGATATGCTTACAGCCTCATGTTACCAGACAGAACAAAATGTCATACAGATTCCTGATATATTGTTTTATTAAAGAAGTACTGTGCATCAAGACACACCGCAGCTCAAGGTAATGTAACTCTTACCAAATAATGACAAACAAAAGTGATCTATATTAATGTATTTCAAAATATTCATGACCTGAGGTAAAGGATATCCTGTTTAGATGCCTGATTTGTTTCTGTTAGCTAGCCAAGTCTAATTTTGAAACAATTTAATATGGTAAACTTTCACTCTGCATTCAGTTAAGGAATGTGCTTAGATATATCACTTGAAAGAGATAGACCATTTCTATCACTTCAGATGGGAGCTTGCTCCCTAAATATAAAGCACTTAGCTCTTCTTCCAAGTTATTTGGATAGTTCATACTTTATCTTGTCAGAACCTCCTTGCAGTCTATCTAAATATTTATGTCTTCAGAAAGTTCTAATCCAAGAAGCCAAAATCTTTTTTTTTTTTTATTTGAAAAGACTTAGGGCTATAAAGTCCAAAGAAAATGCTTATGATTCTAAATAGGTATGTTACTAAACAAATTTGTGAAACTCCTTTCTTATGTCAAATAAAAACCTTCATAGTAACAGCTCCTACAGCTGGGATGAAAAATCAAGGAAGAATGTTCATTTTGTCCATGGTAAATTAACCCTATGTTGAAATAATCTTACCACATAAGACTTGTGTGACAAGTTGAAATTCTTTTAATATGAAATAATCCAGAAGCTTTCATGTAAGTAATAAATGACAATTGTATGCAAGATCCTTGTTTACTCTAGTAACAGGATTCTATTTTTAAAAAAATTGCATTTGCTGAATATTTATCTAGCTCATTTTGCACAGCATACTCAAAATCTTCATTTAGTAATTCTGAGAGTCATAAGGCATCAACTTGGTTTCTTTTTTTTTTTTTTCAACTTGGTTTCTATTTAGAAAAACACCTACATTCCTCAGAATCTTCATGCTAATAACTGGAGGACATAATTTTTATTGAAGGATCAAAGTGGCAATTTTAGGGAAGTGACATTTAAACTTAATAAACCAGAGTATGGGAAAGGTGGTTCCAGCCAGAAGGTATAGTGGTGAGTGGAGAGGCTTTAAGGTAAGAAAGAACCAGAACTTTGTAAAATAAACTAAAAGTCAGCTCTTGTTGCTAGATGCAGCTAAGGAGTGCTTGAGTTGCTCAATCAAGTTGGAATAATAATGAGAACTCAAAAAAAAAAAAAAAATGAGAACTCAACCACAGGAGACTTATAGATGGGAGTAAGAGGTTTGGATTACATTCTAATTCCATAAAAAGCCCCTGAGAGATTTTGAGAATATGGGCAGAATTATATATATTATAATAGAATAAAATATATGTATAATAGTAAAATTAATTTTCTTTTTAACAAAATGGTGAAGTATCAAAGTTAACTATGTCTTTAGGAGCCTCATATCAACTCATCACCTAATCTACACATTGGTAAAGCTTTGTGTATAACTTCTCTCTACTTTTACAACCTCTTCATATACAGGGAATACTGCTTTGCTATTAGATTTTATTTTTTAAAGATATGATCATATGCTACACATTCTATAATTTAACTATTTTTAAATGGAATGGACACATAGAAAATAACTCATTCCTTATGAAAGCCAGAGCATTACACAATATTAAAGTATAGTTTACTCAACCATATCCCTACTGATGTCATTTGCTCTTATTTTTCAAGTTTTATGCTATAATAAATAACGATGCAATAAAAAAATCTCTACCATATATCTTTATATTATAGTACCTTTATTGAATAAATAAAAAATAATAATGTCAGGTCAAAAATGATGGGGAATTTGTATTTTAAAAAGTTATAGCAACCTGCTTTCCAAATATTCCACAGCATTTGCAGAATTTTTGATAGTTAGACAGCAATTTCCTTATACCCTTGTCAATACTAGGTACTGTTAAATGCTTTTAAATTTTGCCAGTCTGATGAGCAACTGTTGAATTATATGACTATGGGTGGCAGTGGTGTGTGGTCATCATTTTATTTCAGGGACAATAATTGAGATTGGGTGTCTTTTCACAGGATTGCCCATTAAAATCACTTCTCTAAATTGATTGTTCTTGCCCTGCTGAATTATTTTTATGACTCTGAAATCTTTAAAATTATTTTTTGTATATCTTTGAACACTGAAGGAACTAACCTTTTACCTATTATATAAATAAAAAGTATTTTCTCCCCCCAAATTGCTCATGTTTGATTTTGATTAAGATACTTTCTTTATGAAGTCGTTTTAAATTTCTACATAATAACACTGTCAAAAGAACATTATTTTTTATAGAATACATTAATAATTAAGAGTGTGTGCAGAAAAATTAAGACATAAACCTGGGTCTGCATTTGGGATTTGGCAAAAGGATTACTAGTGTCATTTCAATTTAATGGCTGGGTATTGTATACCAGACATAACCTGACTGGAGATTTTTCTGCTTTTCTAGGGTTACACACTTCTGTTCAACTTCTTATTTACTATTTATCAGAAAGTGTTGCAACTGAGACGCCTGGCTGGCTTAGTGGTTGAGCATCTGCCTTTGGCTCAGGGCCTGATCCTACCATCGCAGAATCGCGTCCCACATCGGGCTCCCTGCATGGAGCCTGCTTCTCCCTCTGCCTCTGTCCCTGCCTGTTTCTCTGTGTGCTCGTCATGAATAAATAAATAAAATCTTTTTTAAAAAATAAGACTAGGAAATTAAAAAAAAAAAAAAACATGTTGCAACTATCTCAGAATAAAGGTTAGAACTGAGTGAAATTCCAATGATCATTCTCTGAGAAAATTTTTATTTTTTTGTTCAAGAGAAATGACTGCAATGACTTCTATACCATAACCAAAATATTACTTATTGCCTTGTATAACTTTGACTATTTTTTTTTAAATATTTTATTTATTTGAGAGAGAGAGAGAGAGAGAGAGAGATCAAGCACAAGCAGGAGGAGGGGCAGAGGGAGAAGGAGAAGCAGACTCCTGACTGAGCGGGGAGCCCAATGAAGGTGATCTCAGGACCCAGAGACCATGACCTGAGCTAAAGGCAGATGCTTAACTGACTGAGCCACCCAGGTGCCCCAACTTTAACTACTTTTATATCTTTTATTTTATTGTATTTTTTTCATTTTTAATGCAATCTCTACCTTCAATGTCGGCCTTGAACTCATGAGATGAAGAGTCATATGCTCTACCAATTCAGCCAGCCAGGTGCCACAACTACTTTGGTATCTTTTAGAAAATTCATTTATTTATTCCTTTAACTAAATGGCCCTATAAATCTCACATCTTCTAAATCTGTTTTGAATCATTTCTGACATTTTACTAGTTCTTTCACTAATTAATGAGTTGAATAAAGTCACTGAAATGTGTCCATTTATATTTCTATGAAAGTCAGTTTTTAATTTGAGTGTAGTTGACACACAGCATTAAATTCATTTCAGGTGTACAACACAGTGATTCTACAAGTTTATACAGTTTGCTCTGTTCATCACTAGTCAGCTCCCATCTGTCTCCATACACCACCATCATGATACCACTGACTATATCCTCATACTGTGCCTTTTATTCCCATAATTTATTCATTCCATGATTTAGCTGTAACTTTAGCAGATATTTCCTAGGCAAGAGGTTTTGGTGGTCTCAGATGGGAATGATGAAAAGAGAGAGTAGTGGGTTTTGGAGGTAAAAAGACAGAAATTAAATATGAGTATATTGGAGAGTATGAGGGAGAAAGAAGAATCATGGGTGCACAGTAAGAGCAAGAATGGAATGGATAACTGATAAGCTAGCCTGAAAAGGGGGTGTTGGATGGTCAGAGTATACACTAAGGTCCTAGATTCCACCCAAGAACCAAAAATTCTTCCACAAAAACAGAAAGAAGGTGGCGGGGGGGGGGGGGGCAGTTTTAGAGTGATAGGCAGCATTGAATTTCCCATTTTAAGGTTTTTATAATATATGATTCCTTTTATATGTTTCTATATGAAATATGGGTGATGGCAATCTGAGAATTCAATAAAAGGTGATAGCTGAAATTTTTAAAATGGGAAAGTTAAATGTCAAACTTTTGAGTATATAAAAATGGAGGAAAGAAAATCAATTGATAAAATTGTTAAAGTGAAGTACTTAGTGTACTTATGAATGTGTAAAAATATGTTCCTGGGATATGTTTTTGCCTCTCCTCTTGTCTTTGCCTAACTTCTCACTTTTTGTCTTAGCTAAATTGTTATTCTATTAGGGGAAGCTTCTGGGACTCTTCTATCCAAATCATGGCCCCCTGCAATAAACTGTTTTGGGGCACTTTGGGTGGCTTAGTCAGTTAAGCCCCTGACTCTTGATTTCAGCTCATTACCTCAGGGTCATGGGATTGAACTTCATGTTGGCTCCATGCTCAGTGGGGAGTCTGCTTGAGATTTCTCTCTCTTCCCCTCGGCCCCAACCCCCTCACTCACATGCAGTCACAAGTGCTCTCTCTCTAAAATAAGTAAATACATCTTAAAAAACAAAAAAACTCTTTTTATCTTCTGTATATGGAACATGTTAAATTTGTATGTGCTTTAATCTGTATGTGTTAAATAAATAAGTACAACAAAAGGAATATACATAATATCTATATAATTATATATAAAAATTACATATACTATAACACTAGCTTGTACAAAAGCCTCAGAGTGGACAAAAATACAAAGACACTGAAATTGGGATCAAGAGATGGAAAAAGGCAAGTGTTGCAAGCTCTTTTACCAGTGGACAGGCCAGTAACAAAAAACAAAGTGATCCAAGTGGGTCTGCAAACCACATCCTCCCTTTGGGACAACTAGCTGTCCTGCTTCAGCAGGCCCCTGCCTGGAGGGAGTGCACATGCTCAGGATCACCACAAATGATTTCTCTCAAAGAAGGGCAAATTTCCCCATCTATAAATATCAGAAACTCAATGTTTTAGAAACTTCAGCTTTGAATCTCTGAAGTCAGGCCATGTTTTTCTTGGAAAGTGGGGCCAAGGAGGAACACCAACAGGATTGGGGGGCATGTTCTGCACCTTGGTCTGAACTGTTTACATGTGTGTGCAATCTGTGAACATTTCATGGAGCCTTATACTTATTTATGCCTTTATTCTCAGATAAAAAGGTTAAAAAAAAAGATACAGGTATGTAATTTGTTTGTACTGTATGAAATGTCTATCTTCCCCAAATATGAAATTTTGATGAAGTTAGGAAACATGCCTTTTTGCTCCCCTTTAGCACCTAGCACACTGCTAATATTTGATTAAATGAATATTAATGAGTGCTAGTGAACAACAAATGCATAACTAGAACACCAAAACTGTAGATACATGAAATATATAATAAATTCAGATTCTCCAGTTTCTTTAAGAAATATTTAAGATAGATGAATATGCACACACACATTTCACACAGAGATAGAGTTAGAAGTAACAGATAAAGATAAAATCTAAAAAAAAAAATAAATAAGATAAAATCTGCACAGTTTTTCCTAGGAGTCTACATTCAAAGCCATAAAGTTTACATTAACCACTGTCACTATTCATATTGCTGAACAAATTGGAGAGTAACTTTTTGGAAACCTCTTATAAGAGAGTATCTGAACCTAGAGGTTTAATGGATATTTTGCTCACATAAGTAGACTCAGGAGCTCTGCAAACAATACCTAAATCTGTGATATTCAATTAAGACCCTAATAAATACTTCAGCTGGATGAGGCAGATATTAGTCTTTTCCTTTTTGTCCTATTCTAAATCCAACTATATCCAACAAACAAATACATCTGTAGAGTAAGACATCCAATTAATAAACAGATGCCCCATTACAATCCTGTCATCTCTCACAATGAAAGCAAACTTCTTATTAATGTCATTAGAGAAAAGAGTAGAATCTTCCTTTGTGACAAAATTTCCTTCTGGGCCAGGAAACAAACTTTTTCTTCAAGAATTAGAGAGTAAGCATCTGACTCTTGACTTCGGCTCAGGTCATGATCCCAGAGGTCCTGAGACTGAGCCTCCTGTCAAGCTCACCCACTGGGAGTGGAACCTGCTTAAGATCTCTTTCTCTCTGCCCCTCCCCTATAACTGCTCAAGCATGCATGCTCTCATCCTCTCTATCTCTCTGATAATAATAATAATAATAATAATAATAATATAATTAATAATAATAAAAAGAACCAGAGAGTAACTATGTTAGGCTTTGTGACCCAAAAGGTCTGTATTTCAACTACACAACTCTGCTAGTTGTAGTGAAAAAGCAGCCAAAAGTAATATGCAAACAAAGTACTTCATCCATGTTCCAATAATATATTATTTACAAAAATAGGCAGACTTCTACTTTAGGCAAACCTAGGAAAATATTTCTTAAATAAAATTATTTATTTCTCTTATACCATTATATCTCTTCTTGAAACAGAATGAAACAGAACCACTTAACTATCACGTTTTCCTCAGTACTGCATTACTACAGGAAAAAATAATGTTCACCTTCAAATGATCGTGGATTTTTGAGTATTCTTTACATCCATGTAGCCCATAAATTATAAAGTGGATATAAAGCCATGTCAGACTGATCTCCCTTACCTTAAAAAGTTTCCACGCAGGTTTTTAAAAGGTCTGTACTTATTTTGCTCTGCTTCCCAAATGTGGAGATAAATATGTTCCCTGACAGCCTGACTTTCTGAGGCAGCACTCAATTTATTATTGCTCCCGGAGCACATTTTCCAAAACCTGACAAAAACATCCCTGAAACCTTCAGAGGGGAAAAATAAACCCTCGTCTCAGGCTGTGTAAGTTACCACCAAGTATAGCGATGGATAAAATAAGAATCAATCCTGATTCATGATTTTGGAACATCCTAAAAAGAGGCAGCTCATAATCCAAAGGCCATGGCTCGGCAGAACTTAGACCACAGGAAATTAGTCAGGAAACAGAAAAGATATTAAATATTCTTTTTTTATGTCACACTTTTTTTTTTTATTTTTAAAGAAACCAATTACTGGAGATCTCTGAGTAGAACAGTATTAAGCTGGTTCTCAGGTACCTCTCCTAAAATTACTTTCTTCAAATTATGTATAACTGGGAAAAACAAAGCAAAACAAAACTAACAACTTGGAACATAAAAGCAGAGCCATTGTTGCCAGAAGGGCTTAGTTAAATGCACTTAAAGTTCCTGAGAGCACTGAAAGCACATTAGCCCTGATGGGTTTAGCAGATTGCTGACTTGAAAGCTCCTGTCCTTAAGGAAAAGATCTGGGACAGGTAACTTGATGTTTCTCGATGAGGAATAGAGCCAAAACCAGTCTGTGTGGGAAGGAAAATAGAATATCCACAGGCAACTGAGGGAATTGCCCACTAACACTGCAATCTTTTGTTCACTAATACTGCAAAAATTATAGACAATGCACAAATAAACTCCTTCTACTCAAGGACCACCCTTAGTAGATGCAAGAAAGTTACATACCTAACTATATACAAGGAGCTGATAAGACAGATGTCAACATACATAAAAATATTGGGTAACCACACCTGGGATCGGGGAGAAGTCAGGCTGGGGAAAATAAGAATGTTTCCTGGGGAGAGAAAAGATCTGATCCTTGAAGAGATGAACAGATTTAGACAGGAAGAAATTATGTTGTGGGGAGAGACTGCCAAGAAAGGAAGAAAGCCTTCTAGGCAGAAGAATACAAGGAGTATAAAATGGCACAAAAGAGAAATAAATGGCATGCTCACGAAGTGGTTAAATGTGCCTGCATACATAGAGAGGACATAGTGGGAGGCTAACAGAATAATAATAGAAGCTGCATTAATTGAGTGCGAGCTTTGTGCCAGGGACTGTGCTAAGAGAATTTAATGGATTTAGACTTTAAAACAACCATGTAAATGAGTTGCTATTTTTAATCCAGCTTGAAAAAATAGAAAATTGTGATTAAATAACTCAGCCAAAATCACAACTAGTAAGTATTAAAGTCAGGATTTAAACTAGGCAGTCCCTAATCACTGTAGTCCACAGAATGGCAGGCTAAGAAAAATCTACAGGTTTTGTTTTTGTTTTTCTTTTGGGTGAAGACCAGGCCAAGGTGTATCTACAGCTTATTTAGAAGTAATCAAGCAGCCCCGGTGGCTCAGCGGTTTAGCGTTGCCTTCAGCCCAGGGAGTGATCCTGGAGACCCGGGATTGAAGTCACACGTCAGGCTCCCTGCATGGAGCCTGCTTCTCCCTCTGGTTGTGTCTCTGCCTCTCTCTCTGTGTCTCTGTCTCTCATGAATAAATAAATAAAATCTTTAAAAAAAAAAAAAAAGGAAGTAATAGAGGAGAGACTGAATTATTTTGAGAAAGGGCATGGAAAAATCAGAATCTTATATATGGAAACTGATAAAAGTATCAAGCAAGGAAGAATTAAAAAGACCACATAGCAGGTTAAGAGTATAGTCAAGTGAAAGTAAGGAGTTTGAAATTGCTTAGTATGGGTAAAAAGAAGGCCAAATGTGACAGAGAACAATCAGGAAAGATCAAGAGATGGAATTTGAATCTGCTGATACAGAAACTGAGAGTGCACTTGGAAGAGAAGACATTTCAAGATGACTGAGTCTGGGATTCTGGGCAAGAGAAATTTTAGAGGGATGACGATAGACTCAGTTTTAATAATATTTTTGAGTAGTCAGTGGGATATATACATAGAAAAGTCTAGTTGGCAGATGAAAATGGTTCGTCTTTCTAATTCAATATGTATAAACTAAATCCACCAAGACCTACAAAAATAACAGCAAAGCAGTGGAATTCTCTCCCAGTTAATGCCAAGACACTGCCTCTCTACTGCAAATGCCAGAAGTTTAGGGGTCATGCTTGAGTTCTCTATTACATTTCCTCATATACGCATATTCAGACTGTCATAAGCATTATCAATTTCACTTCATAAATATCACTAAGAGTTATCTTTTTCTCCATTTACACCTTTATTGCTGTGATGTAGGCTAAAATTATCACTCACCTTTATTACTAAGATGGCCTGCTAATGGGTTACCCAACTTCCATCTGGCCAACCTACCACTCACCCTATACACAGTAGAGGTAGAGCAATCTCATCAAAAGACAATGTGGTCCACATATCCCCACCTCCCTTTAATCATTATGCACAATGCTCTAAGGCTAAAAATAAAACATTCTTGTGCTACCTGACTCCTCTTTAGATTCATATACATTTAGACATACCTACTCCAACCTGTTTGAACTTCTTTGAGTCCTCAAGTCTGCCTTGCAATAATAGTCTTTTTTCAAGCCTTTCTACTTTTGCTTTATTCTCTAATTAATATCAAGTCATACTTCTAACCTCAGTTTACAATAATTTCTTCATTTGGCTTATCAAACCCTCTTGACAAGGACAAATAATAGTTATATTTGGACCATTAATTTCAGGTGCAATTTCCAGTTGATTTGTACCGTTACCTGATTTCTTCTTCATTCACTTCAACACCAACAATTCTCACTTTAATTGGCCTCAGTCTAACTTGTGCTCCACCATTCAACTGAAATTTCAACTGAAATTTTAGAGATCAATAAAGACCTAACATGGGATACCTGGGTGGCTCAGTGGTTAAGTGTCTGCTTTCAGCTCAGGTCATGATCCCAGGGTCCTGGGATGGAGTCCCACATCGGGTTCCCCTCAGGGAGCCTGCTTTTCCCTCTGCCTGTCCCTGCCTCTCTCTGTGTCTCTCATGAATAAATAAATAAAATCTTTAAAAGAAGAAAAAAGACCTAATGTTCCCATCCCTATGGTCAAGCCATGGTCATCTTGCTCATCCTCTCAGGAACAAGTAACATTTATTTCTTATTGACTACTTACTTGGCATCCAGGGAAGTGTACATTCTCCTGGCTTTCTCCTGCTGTTCCCTCTTGCTTATGTTTGTAGACTCTTCTACCTCTTCTCTATCCCACAAAATGTCAGTTTTCCCCAAGGCTCAGAATTGGACCTTCTTCTCTATCTCCTCTTGATCCTTACATGATGATCTCTCCTGACCCCAGGTCTATGCACAACTCTCACATTTTTGTCTGCAACAACTTCTTTTGCATTTCAGCCTCATGTGTCCAACTACCTATTTATCAACACCTCACAGATATTTTCAAGGCATTTCAAATGTAATATATTCATGGATGAATGGGACATATTTAATAAATCTAAAATAGAACATTATTTAAAATAGCACCCACTCTCTATTACTTCCTTTCCTTTTGTCCCGATTTACTCTTCTTCATGGCATGTATACATAAAATTACGCTAAATATTTGTTGCTTTCTCACTCCTCCATGAAAATATAAGTTTTTCCATGAACTCTTTTTACATTGCATTTCTTTCTTTCTTTTTTTAAGATTTTATTTATTTATTCATGAGAGACACAGAGAGAGAGTCATAGGCATAGGCAGAAGGAGAAGCAGGCTCTCTGCAAAGAGCCTGATGGGGAACTTGATCCCAGGACCCAGGGATCACGACCTGTGCCAAAGGCAGATGCTCAACCACTGAGCCACCCAGGTGCCCTACACTGCATTTTTAGAATAGAACCTGGCACCAGGTATGTGGCTCAAAATATATTTATTAAATCAAATAATAAATTATTAATATCAATTACTTACATTAAACTATAAAGTCACCGGAGACAGAAATTATGTGTTTAATTAGCACCGTTTCCAAGTGCCTGGCAAATGGAATTCATCAAATAACTTTTGACTGCTTGAATAAGTAGAAATAACATAGTACTGCAGTCTTAACAATGACAAAGAATAGAGTTGCAACAGTGAGTGAAGGTATTTAAATATGGCAAATTCTAAAAAGAGGCTAAAGATAGCAAAAACTGATAAAAAGTAAATGCACTTGGTAATTAGGAAATTATTAATGAATTTTAAGACCGATTTAAGTACAGGTGTATATTGATGGCAGAGTATAATTGGCTAAGGAATTAGTAGGAGGAAGAGAGGCTCCAAAGGTAAGCATGATAGCGTGGATACTATTCCTAACACCTGGCTTACCTTTGTTCCATATGCCAGTGTTGAAATTTTCTGCACCATTATATCAATTCAGACTTCAATATTTACCTGCCAACCCCTTAAAGAGTCTACTTCTGAATGGAGTATCTTAAACCCAAAAGAACTGACCCTCTTTATTTTTATGTCTGAGTAAAGAGCCGTACACCTGAAAGTTACAAGGATAGGCCATTACTTAGAATGCAGAACATTGCTATGAAGTTTAGTTTCAAGGTTGGCTACATGTAGGTAGTGTTTGAGTCCTTTTATTTAAATACTTAAATCAGGAAGAAAAGTAAATAAGAGCTGGTAACTGTAATATTTACTGACCTGTTAGAATTTTTCTAAGCTTAATGATTTTTAAAACACTTAATAAGACTATATAGCTTATACTCTGGTAGGTAGGATTTGGACAAAAAGGAACATCCTCCAGTTGTAGAAACCAGGAAGTATTGATGCTGCACAGGAAGTAGCCATGAGTCTATAAACTAGTCCAGTAAAATCATTTTTATCTCCATTGAGTCTAAGCTGGTTAGAACAAAAAAGCTTGTTCAGGATCTAGAAATGGCAAGAATTAGGGTCATGACTCAACTATGTTTGGCTTTCACTTTGATTTACAATTATATTGGCAAATGATCCTTGCAAAGAATAAACACAAGATTAAGAATGCAAGTGAGTAGATGCTCCCTGAGGCTTTGTTTTATTCCATACAAGGTCAAAGCCAAAGTTCAATATAACCAGAATACCATGCAGAGGAAGGAATCCTCCCAGTCAGCACAGTACAAGATGTGGGATTTCGGTCTTTTACAACCATCTGGGTGTGGGGCCACCCCAGCACACCAATCTTCCTCCTTTTAGTGACAGCCTTGCTGCACCACAGATGTATTCACACATTTGTGTTCTATTTCTTGTGCTTCATCAAGGCAACCCAGCTTCCGGTGCAACAAGCTTGACCATAGCCTAGCAAGAATCCCATTTGGAAAATCTTCCCCACCCTCTAAGTAGATGGGAGAGGAAGCTCATTTTATAAATCAATACTCATTTGAAGAAACAGAAGTGAAGGGGCACTTGGGTGGCTTAGTCAGTTAAGCAAGTGCCTTCAGCTCAGGTCAGGATTTTGGGGTCCTGGGGTCCTGGGATTGAGCCCTATGTCGGGCTCCCTGCTCAGTAGGGAGTCTGCTTCTCTCTCTCTCTGTCGCTCTCCCCACCAACCCACTCTTTCTCTCAAATAAATAAATAAAATCAAGAAAGAAAGAAAGAAAGAAAGAAAGAAAGAAAGAAAGAAAGAAAGAAAGAAAGAAAGAAAGAAAGAAAGAAAAGAAAAAAGAAAGAAAGAAAGAAAGAGAAAGAAGAAAGAAAGAAAAGAAAGAAAGAAAGAAAGAAAGAAAGAAAGAAGAAAGAAAGAAAGAAAGAAAGAAAGAAAGAAAGAAAGAAAGAAAGAAAAAGAAAGAAAGAAAGAAAGAAAGAAAGAAAGAAAGAAAGAAAGAAAGAAAGAAGAAAGAAAAAGAAAGAAAGACAGCAGTGCATATTAGCTTATAGAGAATGAGCATTCTTTGGGTAGTAGTAGGTCACCAATGTTTTGTTCATTTTAATTAACTGACAACCCAAGTCTTCACAGGAATCAATGAATTGTTTATATATACTTAGTTTCTTGGCAATTAAAAGTAGAAAGTAGAAAGAAAAGAGTCCTAAAATAAGAATATAAAATCTCGCCCTGAACCTACAAAAACAAAAAGTGTGGAATGAGTGGAATCTGTACAACATAAGGCAAAAGGAAACTTGATCTCCAATTTCTTCAACTCAAACCTATCAAAGAAATCATTTCTACAAACTGAAAATTATTTTTTCAATTTATTTTTCCTGTTTGACCTGTAATAAATATCATAGATACAATACCTCTTTCAGTAATGGCTAAAACCAATAAAAAAGAGGAAAAAAATCAAATATATGTACATTAAAAATATATCAGCTTATCAGAATTTACCTAGCCATAAGCTCTAAGGGGGTCCCAGTCTGAAAGTCCTCTCTTTCCATTTGGAAAATGCTGCTTTCATTTCCTTGTGAAGTTATACTTTTTAATATCCCACAAATAAAATTAATTAGGGCACATACCATATTGTGTTCTTAGCAAAATGACCGAGTATACTATTTTTAGGTCACAGCTAGCCTTATTTATATTACTTAGGCAAAACTATATAGAAAAGAAATATTAGAAATCCAAAAGCTATTTCAAACTAATTCTATAATTTCTAAAGCTACACATAAGTGAAAAACATAAACTTGCAAAGTAGACTAGAGTACTGTGTGAACAAATCCACTTTGAAACTAAGGTTTGATATGTCATGCTTTTCTCCTAAAAATGCCTTCATTTATTTCATTTTTTTTTAAGATTTTATTTATTTATTCATGATAGTCACACAGAGAGAGACAGAGAGGCAGAGACACAGGCAGAGGGAGAAGCAGGCTCCATGAACCGGGAGCCTGACGTGGGATTCGATCCCGGGTCTCCAGGATCGCGCCCTGGGCCAAAGGCAGGCGCCAAACCGCTGCGCCACCCAGGGATCCCTTCATTTATTTTATTAATTGATATCTGGTTCTGTGGAGAGAATGCAGGGAGGGTAGGGCTATGAGAAAGCAAGGATCTGAGCAAATGACCACCCACTCATGAATTATACCCAGAAATCATGATAAACATTTTCTGTAAGTATTCATTCACACTTATAATAAGTATTTCGTGTGACTGAGAAAAATATTTTCTTTCTGTTATTGGTACATCATCACTTAAATGGGACTCTGAAAAAAAGGACATAGCAGTGGGGAAAATCGACTAGATTGTTTTCTATTCTCTCCCCATGCGTGACCTCTTAGCCTACTGTTTACTTCCGATAAGCCCTCAAAGTCTCCATGTTTGTTATTGTCAGATACTGAAAACAACTCTGATCCTTCCACTTCTTTATGCCCAGGTTGACAAGTGAATGTAGAATATCAATTCATGGATTGTGTCACAAATAAAACAAATGCCTAAATCTAGCTTAAACTGCTAATATTGTAGAAATAAAGCACCAATTACTACAGTTTGTTAAATTAAGAGGAATCTCATTCTTCAAAACTGAATAACATGATTGAATATTATTTCTAGAATAAGCAAATGTATTTATTACTACTCTATATAAATAAATATATTTATTACCACTACATACCAAGGGGAAAACATGCTGAAGGATAGGCACTTGTTCGGAATCAATGCAAACTATACTATAAAACGGATAGAGAGGAGGCAAGAAACAGTATATTTCAGAGAACATAGATGGTCATTTAGCACTCTATTTAGAGTAAACTGAAAGAGAAAAACAATGTTGACCCAGGGAAATGCTTCATGAGATGATTCATCACCCTCAATCGAGAAAGAGGCATTTTCAAAGTGCACTTATTCATTCAGGGTTTGTTTGTTTTTTGATACCTGTTTTGTTCCAGGTACTGTTGAAATCACAGAGAAAACAAAGAATCAGAGACACAATGAGAATGTAAGTAAAGTAAGAAAGGAGCACTGGCAGAAAGGATATTCTATGTAGCTCAATGTCAAAGAAATATTGGATGGGAAAAGAATACAGTGGCAATAGACATTCTTGAAAAGATAAAGAGAGGCCATGTTATGAAACTTTGTCTAAAAGCTAGTGTATGGGAAGGGGGGGCAGTGGGGAGAAGGGTAGATGTAATTGTGGATATTAATAATTTTTAATTAAAATCTAAATTTAATTTAAATGTTTAAATGTCCATACCAAAAATAAAAGTAAATGGTACAAAGAGGAAGAGGGAAATGAAACCTTTTCTTTTCTTAAGGAAACACCAAGTACATGTGTGGGAGAGCTTTACAAGAAGTCAGCTATGGACAATGGAAAGGTAAATAAAACATAGGCACTACGAAGTATTTTCAGGGTCACACTGAGATGGGAGATCACAAATTTATTATGACATCAGTTTTCTCAGTTTTGGGATTTTCAATAGCATTGAAAAAGTGAAAGGGAAAGCCAAACTGCTCAATTAAGAAAGGGTAAGGATTTTTCCAGGTGTGAAATGGAAGGAAGAGTACAAAGAAATGAAGAATTGGGCAAATGAATTATTTAAGTTGTACACTAGGTCTTGCCTGGATAGCAAGAAGATGGTAAAATGAATAGAGAGTCACGAAGAAAACAAGGTGTGTCAAGACACTGGAGAGTGGTGGGAGGTGGAGAGAATGAAGTGGTTATTGTTTTGTAATTCATGATTTTAAAGATGAGAACTTTCAGATATCAAGATTCAGAAGGGTCATTGACCAATGGTTAGTGTGGAATGGAATAGGATGCCAATGAAGGTAAGGTAGTTAAGAATTTCTGTAGGCTACTAACTGACTTGCCAACCTATCTACTTTAATTAATCATAATGATAACAGGAGATAAGACAAAGGAAAATCAACACCTGAATTTCTAAATCTGAAGAAGTGATAAAGAAGATGACAGATGATAATGAGACGGTAGGTGATAACAATATAAAAGGCAAAAGGAGGGCACCTGGGTTGCTCAGCATTTGAGAGTACCTTTGGCTCAGGTCATGATCCTGGGGTCTGCCTCTCCCTCTGCTTATGTTTCTGCTTCTCTCTCTGTGTCTCTCATGAATAAATAAATAAAATATTTTCAAAAAGCAAGCAACAGAAATCATTTAAAAATAATAATAAAAATAAAAATAAGAGGCAAAATGAAATAAAACAATACATCTTGGATGAGCTCTATATTTTCTAATGCCACATCCCCAGTTAAAAGGAATCACATACTGATGTTAAGTGTTATCTTTGTAAAGTCAGGACCATCTACTCAAACACCCTTTCCCCCAATATTACCCAGATCCTAGCAGATGACTCTGGTCAATAATTTCTCCAACCTTGTCCAAAAACTTCAAACTTTCTCCACTTTGTTCAAATTCTGCCAAGGGAATTTGAATTCCAAAATTATCCTCAATTTAGCACTACAAAGCCTATCTACCTATTCAGATTTCTCCCTTCTCTCCCTTCTCTCCTCTTTCTCTATAGATTTATTATGGCTGGATCAAAGTCAACTCAAACTCCATGTCTTGGAACCTATTCAAATCCACATTTTTAGGTTTCCATCAAACGTCCCTTTACTGGAACACCTGGGTGGCTTAGTCGTTGAGTGTCTGCCTTCGGCTCAGGGTGTGATCCTGGAGTCCCGGGATTGAATCCCACATTGGGCTTCCCGAGGGGAGCCTGCTTCTCCCTCTGCCTACGTCTCTGCTTCTCTCTCTGTGTTGCTCATGAATAAATAAAATCTTAAGGGTAGCCCGGGTGGCTCAGCGGTTTAGCGCTGCCTTACAGCCCAGGGCATGATCCTGGGGACCCGGATTTGAGTTCCACATCGGGCTCCCTGCATGGAGCCTGCTTCTCCCTCTGCCTGTGCCTCTGCCTCTCTCTCTTTCTCTGTCTCTCATGAATAAATAAATAAAATCTTTATAAAAAATAAAATAAGATAAAATAAAATAAAATCTTTTTAAAAATCTCTTTACTTTTCTGAATCTTATGTTTTTGTAACCTGTGTCCTGGTACTTGAGGATATAACTGGTGGACTGAAATCCATAGGTACCAAAGACTTGGTACAGAGGGATCCTTTCTCCCTACCTCAATACATTATGGGGGCAGGGATCACATACCCAATCCCAATCAAAAAGAGGAGAGTACACTTTTACTTTTCTTTTTCTTTCTTTCTTTCTTCTTTCTTTCTTTCTTTCTTTCTTTCTTTCTTTCTTTCTTTCCTTCCTTCCTTCCTTCCTTCCTTCCTTCCTTCCTTCCTTCCTTCTCTCTCTTCCTTTCTTTCTTTCTCTCTTTCTTTCTTTCTTTCTTTCTTTCTTTCTTTCTTTCTTTCTTTCTTTCTTTCTTTCTTTCTTTCCTTTCTTCTTTCTTTCTTTTAGAGGAGTGTGAGACGAGGGAAGGGGCAGAGGAAAAAGTAAAGAGAGCATTTTAGCAGGCTCCATGCCCAGCACAGAGCCCCAAACCCCACACAGGCTAGATCTCATGACCCTGAGATCATGACATGAACCAAAATCAAGAGCCTACACTTAACTGATTGAGCCACTCAGGCAACCCAAGGAGAGCACACTTTTTAATCACTTAGACTTCTCATAGATATCTAAACGTGCTCAAAAACTGCCATCTGGGCAGCCCGGGTGGTTTAGCGCCATCTCCAGGGCCTGATCCTGGAGACCTGGCATAGTGTCCCACATCAGGTTCCCTGCATGGAGCCTGCTTCTCCCTCTGCCTGTGTCTCTGGCTCTCTCTTCCTCTCTGTATCTTTCATGAATAAATAAATAAAATCTTAAAAAAAAAAAACCTGCCATCTTAGAAAAGCTCCTTTAAACTTCCGTTAATCTCCAGAAACAACTCTATTTTTTTTTTTTTCAAACCTTCATACACAAACTTTTTCAATGAGTCACTCCCGGCCTCCTTTTCCTGAGCTCCTACTCACTCCTTAACACATTTTCACCTGGGTTTCACCCCAATCACCATGGCAACACATCTTTAGCTGAAATCACCAATGATCTCCCTGTGTTCAAATCCAATGGTTATTTTTTATTCCTGATCGCAACCTCTCAGCAACATCTGGCAGTGATGATTACTTTATCTTTCTTACAGGATGTTTTCCCTAGTCTTTGGAAGATCACAGATTTCTGCTATTGTCTTCCTCCTCTGTGACAACTCATTTTCACTTTTGATATTGTATCTATTCTGATACTCTAAAACTGTTAAAATTCATCAAGATTTGTTCCTAAAGTTATCTTTTTCTCACCCTACATTGTTTTCACAGGGATTTGTATCTACCTCAAAGAAATCAATTACTATCCATATCACCAAATTTATATCTTTTTCCCAGTTTGCTCTCCAATTTCTTTATTCATGTTAGCCACCTATTCACTCAAGAGTTATGCTTGGATGAATGAAAAGAGTACTAGTTTTCACATAAGAGTAAGAGAATCATGATCTCTGAATATATCTTTATAAGTGTTTTTATTGTCTTTACAAAAAAAAATTTCTACTTTCCCTCAAGACCCAACTCAAATTCTAAATTATCTGTAACGAATTTCTTATTCTCTTACTTTTATCTTCTATAGCAGCCTACTAGGTACTTCCTGCTCATCTATCTTCTAGAACGGTGTTATAATTTCTACACCCATGTGTCTTCCCTTAATCCCCAAATTAGAAGCTACTTAATGTCAGGCCCAGGTTCTATTCATAATCTTTTTTCCAGAACTTACTTCTCTTATGTACAAGAGATGCTTAAAACTTTTTTAAATGAATAATTGAATGTCAATAGGCCAGTAAACTACACTCTGAGGTTTTCAAAGAGATATTAATAGATGCTCCCAAAAGGAGGGATTCTGTGATTAAAATCAGGGAAATTTGTACTGAATCCTACTCCTAGAGATTCCAACACACACTTGAATTTGAAGAACTATAAGAAGTCCTTAAAATAGAAAAGTATTTAACTTTGTTTAATGTTTAGATAAGGAAAGCTTTCTTGCTCTTTTCTTCTTTTAACACACATAATAGCATTCACCAAACAATTTTTCCTTATGTCTTAACATAGTTTGGATTTTAACTAATTAGGATCAGCAAAACAAATGTTAAAGAAACAGAGGGTGTGCTTACTCTCTTTTTCCAGGACTCTCCCCTAAGGTAAGACACAGGTGTTAATTCCTTCAATACAGCTTTGAAACTTCATAGTGCAGAAAAAAATTTTGATCAATACAGTACTCCCATACTATTGACTTATATGCTAAATCCAACAGAATCTTATTGTTTTCTCTTTTATAATGTTTCTAATTTTAAGAATTAGAAAACACCATCTAACCATAAAGAATAGCAATATTATTATAGTCTCATTGAAATCATTGTTTTGTTTTGTTTTCCTTTGAAAGTATTCTAACAAAGATAATATAGTTACCTGAACACTCAAAGTACCAGCAAGAAGTTATGCAAGTAGCTTGAATGATAGAAGCATTAGAAGTTCTGAAGTAAAATTTCCACGTGAAGATCAAAAACCTTTACCACTTCACCTTCACTATGTAGTCTGATAAAGTTTAGAGTACATTCAAAACCAGGAACCCAAACACAACAATACTTCTGCCCTGAATAGCTGTTATGCTATGCTTTCTTCAGTGGGCGACAGGGAAGGAAACTCTATTTGCCAAATAGAAAGTTCTGACATATGGGGTGGCAAATAACATTATGTAACGATAAAGCACCCATCCTGGTAACCAGAACTCTTATTAAGAACAACAGGATAGCAAAGTGACTCATCAGCTTGTGTGCTCTTTCTCAATTCTAGTAATTTGGGACAAGTGTGGGGAAGTTACAAGTTGTTTATGTGCAACCCAAAATGACAGGCGACACAAGTTACTAAGCAACATTAAGTCCTTGCATTTTTCTAATCTTTAAAAGCTGCCACAAGCGTAATAATCCTGTAATAGAAAGGTAAAGGGAAAAGCAATGTGGGAGTCATGTTTCTTACTGAATGAAAATGTTTTGCTCAATAATTCTAAAATTCTGATTCACCATGAGTTCATCTGTCTTGGTTTTAGGATTACTTCAGGTGTATAATCCTCTTCTGCTCACTGTCAACACCAGAAACTTGTTCTATAATGAAAAAAAGGATAATGGAGGGGAGGTGTGTGGAAGTGGTTCTCATGAGTTTTGAAACCGGTTTGTTCCCTAGTAAACAGGACCTCTGTTCTCTATTTCAGTTCTTTGTTTCTTTCATAATACTTAATATAACAACAATAAATCATGTATTTGCTTCCTTGTTTAGGTGTGTCTGCTTCTGTCTTTCTCTTTCACTGAGGTACCTTCAGTACAGTAGGAGTCTGTCCCTTATTTTACTCTTTCCTTTCCTGAGCCTGGCATGTTGCCCGAAACAAAGTAGCCTATCCAGGACTAAAGAATGAAATAAAATAAAGCACTGTATCATGGTGTCAGTAATTCCATTTCTTAAGATAGTTTTAATAACTGTGTTTATTCATATGAACCTTAAAATTTCCCAGGAGTAGCTGAGCATTACTTACAATCCCTAAAATACAACACTAAGAAAGGCAGGCGACTAAGAATTCCCCAGTCTTTATTTTTTTCATTAAATAACCAGTGAAGGGATTCCTTGGTCAAAAGCCCAGGAAAAAACATTTTCTTACATTCTCTGTCTCAGCAAAACAAGTCGCTGAGTAAACTACAAACTCATCTCTTGTGCTTGAAGTTCTGTTTTCAGGTCAAGAATCCTGTAATGCTCTTCCATAGTACCTCTATTTCTTCCTCCTTTCCAGTTCATATGACTCATATGACTCAAAAAAGGAGTCAATCTAGGTAATAACAGATTTCCTCACATAAGAGGTCCTATTTTTCCAATCTGCATAAGTACAAATGGGAAAAGAGTCTATATAGATGAAAATCGAATATCAGTTTGTACACTGAATGGATGATAGCTATCACCTCTTAGGAGTGACTACCTCTTAAGATTGTCAGAGGAAGAAAAAGAAAAGCCTAGCATTATGGTGATAGCTAAAGGGACAAGAATTAAAATTTCTTAGATTGATTGTATGCCAGCCATTCTCCTGGAAGTATTTGCATGTGTTATCTAATTTATCTTTGTTACCACTTACCCTTTTTTAATAATTCAATAAAAACCATTTGGGCAAAATTGTAAGTAAGGCTGACCCTTTAAAGAGGGTGTTTTCTATAACATTTGGTAGATTTTATGAGTTTCATATTTTATTAATATAAAACTAAAATGAAAACAGCTTTTTAGATTTCTGTTTTATTTAGCACATTTGCTTTGCTATTAGTTCTTTACTTTTTACCTGAGACAATATCAACCAGAAAATAGTAATAGCTAATATTTTTTTAGTATTTATTATGTTCCTTCCATTCTAAGCCTGTTACACACATGATTAAATCATATAATTCCATGAAGTGGATATTATTTTCATTATCCCTATTTTACAAAGAGAAATATAAACCATAGAATTTAAGTTACTTGCTTAAGGTCATCCAAGTAGTAAAGATTTGAGGCCAAGCCATTTGAATGCAAAGAATAAATGTTAACCCCTATATCACAGTGCCTAAGAAGGAAATGATGAAATTCAAATGAGCATCTTTGCATATCGAAAAATGTTACATGGAGTCGATTTCTCCACACCTTTAACCACAATTCCATCATCACAAATAATCAAAATATGATATAAGCCAAGTTACTATAAAGAAAAAGAAATGTTATAATGGAAGACCCAGCTATTTCACTGGGGTATTCTCATCCTCAGATAACTTTTTTGATGAAACTCCAAAGGGATCTTAAATCGCTATCATACATCTCCACATCTCATCAAATATGTTCTTCCCTGGTTACAACTGTATATTTGACAACCGATTTGTGTGGATTAGAAAGAGAGTAAAGTAAGAAAAAAAAGAATAAAATAGAATTATTTGACCTAAGATGATACTTTAATAAAACAATACTATGCTTGGAAAGCCCTATGGCTATGCCCATCCAGTTCACATTGTTATAATGTTTAAATACTTAATGAAAGAAATTTACAAATCATTAGTAAGATCCAAATTATCCCATAAACTGAAAATGCTTCCTTGCGGGAGGGAGAGTAGGAATTGATTTTCCCACTATTCATTTTTTTCATGTTTCTCTACCAGTAGTCAGCTTTCTAATGTCTGTTCCTGATATGACTTAATATTTATTAGCTATGACTAAATCAAAATCTTCTCAGGACTTTTCCTCAAGGAAAATGAGAATTCAAGAAACAATTTTTCAAAAGCACCTTTTTACAACTTCATTCTATTGGTTGAAAAAAGCAAAATATCTTTGATGAATCATTTATTCTAATAATATTTGTTTTTTCCCTCCTCAAGATACATTAGTACCAGAAATTAGGTATCATTACAAATGTCAATATTGTGGTCTTGAATAAGCACTGTGTCATATTCCAACATATTGTCTCCTGTATTCTAAATATGCACTACCACAGGGGGCGGTAAATGCCTTTTGAGTAATTTTATGCAAATTATGAGTTCAACTAATTAAAATTTGCTATCTGGCTCAGACCTGTAACTTGGGATTTGAAAGACCATTCTCTAGTCATTTTAGGGGCAAAGACTGTGGAATTGGAACTTTGGATCCCTTCAGGGAATTAGATTAGAGCTTTGAATTCCATTGTCTTTTGAGTTTTAATATTATATTAGACATAATGCTCAGCACTTACATTCCGAAGTTAAGTAAGGCTTGGTTTCCTCCCTCAAAGTAGATAATAGATTATTCCAACCCTTGTGACCTACTCAACGATAAAAGAAAGCACCAGTCTCAGTGGAACAACAGAAAAGGACAGCTGAGCTAGTGGTAGCATCCAAACAGAATCCTGGAAGTTTGGGATGCTAGAGCAAAAGCTTAAAGACCCATCATGAGGTGAAGTACTAATGGAGTAAGGATAGCAGAATATGAGTGTCAAGAAAGAAATCATAGAGAGAGACAGGTGTAAACAGAGACTAAGGAGGTAAAAAAATGGCATGAATTGCAGAGGGTTATAAAAAGTCAATAACACTTAATAAGTGGACATGGAGCCCTTGGGTTAAAAGCATGGGCTCTCGAGCTAGATTTCTGGTTCATATCCTAGCTCCATAACTACTAATTCCTAACTGTGAGTATGTCTTTTATCCCTCTTGTGCCTCAGTTTTTCTTTTATAAAATGGGAATGAAGATGATAATAGGATTATCCTATAAGGGTATTGTCAAGATAATGCGCAAGAGGCTTATACAAGCAACTGGTATGTGGCAAGCATGCAACAACAGCTCCTGTCATTATTTTTGGACTATAAGGGGAAGAGAGCCAAAGCACCACGTTCAAAAATCAACCCTCGATGATGATTTTCCCAACTCTATTCCTAACCTAAAACTGCAGCATCACAAGTGACAAGAGACAAGACAAAGAATCCGGGCTGACAATGTAAATGTATTTGCAGAGCTCCATCAAAGTTCGTTAACTTTCCTTACGGAGCAGATATATTTATACTCCAATTTTGAAGGTAATAATTTTTGTGCTCCTTGCTCTGGAGTGATTGGCATATTGCCAACAAAAAATAACTGAGTCAAGGACATTGTGTTTCAAACTTACAATGCAATACAGATTCCCTGTTCAAGGCAAATCCTTCATTTCAAATTGTTGACTCAGATAATACTTAAAAAAGAATTTCAGCTGTTTAAATTTAGCATGCTGAGAAAGACCAATCTTAAAATATTGTTTGGCGTTATGCCCATAACATTTTCATTTTATTCTTTCCTTGTTAGTGTTTGTCTTTTGTGATAAGAAGACAAGTGACAGTAATCACGGTATTCTCCTTAACACTTCAGATTTTACCTAAATGAACCATTTTGTTTTTATCCTCATCAGTTAAAGATGGCCTTTCATTTCCTGGCAAATTTTCAGAAAGTGATTATGCAAGAATCCATGATATTCCCACACACTGTTTTACCTCTTTGGTCATCATCAGGCATTTCTCCTCACTTTCCTTTGAATCCTCATTTTTACTCTTAAAAAAAAAATGTGTAAAGATTATCTGAAGACAAGCCTAATCTGATTTTTATAATCAGACCTTACAGCTACTTAAAGAGATGTTTTAAATTTGTGCTTTATCTATCTACCCCCCATGCAGTCCAAAGAGTTTGTTTTTTAGCCTCCCTCAGGACACAGTGTCTGGAAAATTTCTCATACCAGTCTTCTACCATGATAAGCCTCCTCTTATTTTCTTTTTCTCCACCTGGTTTTTAGGTCTTCCAACTTCTCTCCTCCCATATTAAGTCCATCATTTTCCTTCCTGGCAAAGATGTCCCCAACTTCATTCCCATGGTTTATGAAGCCAGAGCAGAACACTGAAATTAGAATGATTGAATACACCTTGTTTGGATTTGGGGTCAGTTCAGGTTTTAATTTGGGTAGCTCCAATCTTGGTTATCAGTAGAGTAGGGAGTTCTCTCCTGATTGTTATAATTTCTCAAACACTCTCAACAAGCTCACTCCACTAGAACATGGTAGAGTACCATTATAATAAAACAAAGGGGCAAAGTGATTAAGAGCTAATCATTAGCCCACCATTTATTAAATATGCTCCTTTAGGTAATTTGCTTATTTGTTCTGTGGTTTAGTTTCTTATAAGAGGGAGAAAATGCCATCTCTACTGTAGCTGTTATCCCAAAAATGAGAAGACATTTTCAAAGTACTTAATCTAGTACCTGCCATTTGTGTACTTATAATAATTGTGAGCTATTCATGTGCTATATGGTGAATAAATCATACATGCAAATAAATCAAGGAGCTATAAAGAGATTGATTGATTATTCATAATCAATACCTAAGGGTGCACAAATACATAGGATTCTTACTTGAGGTCAGATTTTGTGTTGGTGTTTTAAGAGAGAAAATGTCATGAATGGGAAAGGAGCAATATGAAGTGGGTTCAAATTCTTGCCTAGATCCTCCTCCAGGCAGATGCTCCTAGGCTAGAAGTATTACCCTTAAGAGAATATTGCAACAACATCATGCGTACATAAGTACAATTCTGTTCCTGAGGCCAGCCTGGGAGGGGGGTGGAGTGTGTGGGGGGAAGCATCTAGTAAAGAATACTCTCAATATGTCATTTCAAGCCTATATCAACATCACAGTCATTATTAGCAGGCCAAACTAGACTGAGGGACAAGAAGCTATCTTTGGCTTGTCTGGCTACAACTCTTCCTTCTTTCTGTAGTGTGCAAGGAAAGCATGAGTCATAGGATACGTGCCTAGTTCAGACACTTTTCTCAGCAAAACTCACCAATGGTTTAAACCTTAAAATGATTGCTTTATCTCAAAATTACTTTTGAAAATCTTCTCAGACATAACATGAGCTGTCCATTGTGTATAAACATGAGGTTTATAGTGAGGTCAACCAAATTATTAAGCAAAGGTATTCCCAAAACTCGACTTTGTCTATCTATGTTTCCATCTTAAAAGATATTCCGACAAATCCCTATTCAATTCAATTCCATTTAGACTCTCAGTCTGATTTTTCTTCTCTTTAGCTAATACTTGAAGTTCAAGTAACGACCTATTCTAGAGTTGCTTACACTGTGGCTCCAATCATATTAGTCTTTGTATAGACACTTCCTTTTCTTTTTTATGGCTGTCTAAAGTTTTCAACCACACTCATGCATGCACTATCATCACAATATATCTTCCTGATTATATCTTACTCAGTGATTTACAAACTCATGCATAGAGTTTGGCACCAAGAAATATGCGAGTATGGAATAGGTTACCTCCAATAATTGGGTATTTCCATAATAACAAAAATATTTTATCTGGACATCCCTGAGATGAGTAGGTAAAGTAGTACAAATTACATTCAGGATATGTTTTATTTCTTAATAAAATAATGAAGATTAGGTGGATTCGAGAAGGAGTAACACAATTAAAAACTGAAATAACTGGATAAGAGTGATTCTTAGTTTCCTCTTTTCTACTGATGGAGAATTTCAGAATTATTTTGCATTTCACAATAGTTGTTTCACAAGTTTTGATACCTTTGTCCTATAGAATTTATGCAGCATATGGAAGAGTCCAGCTTAAAAATTCTGGATTCTGTTTTGAGTACTCTCTGTTTTTTCATTAATCTTTCTTGGAGAAAACGAGAGTAATACAATAATTTTTCCGGTGATCCTGCAACTAAGTCTAATATGTTTGTGCAACATATCCTTTCTGCTTGAGAAATTCCTTCTTTTTTTCTTCATTAAAAAAAAAAAATCCTGCTCAGTGTAAAGGAGGACCTGGTTAGACATATATTAAGGTTCTTAGACTAATTATTTCTGGATTCCCTCTAAAAGAGGCCTTTAGTTATTCTGCCTGCATTCACATTTATTTGGTCATTTGCTTTACAATGGACTGCCGGGTCGCTGACCTGTTTTCACCTCCTCTTAAGAGTTGGTTATCTACAATTTGAGCAACCGGTTGAAGTAGTTTTTCAAAAGTTTTTTAGCCTTCATTTTTTTTTTTTTTTTTTTTTTTTTTTTGCCAGGGACCACAATGCTGCTTGGTTCTAAGTATAAAGCCATCTCTGTTAAACACACAAACAAACCCACTCTGAAATCACAAGGAAGGGACTGCTTAGCAAGTGGAGAAGATGATTGCAGTAGTAAGAGACTGGGGGAATCCAGAACTTCCACCCACTAAAGAGTATTTGAATGTTTATCATATCATCAGTGTCGCCTAGGCGGTTGCCTAGAGTCATCTAGAGACCTACAGCACATTTTATTTTAATAAAGTAAATCAAAGACCTTCGTTTTTGTTTGTTGGATTGCTTCTTTGTTTTGCAGATTAGGAATAAATCTGCAAGGAAACTTGTAACAATTAGCTGGGCATTTGCAAGTCTAAGCTGACCTCTACATGAATTTTCTTTTGCAAAGGCAAACTGCCATCCGTCACCAACTTTCAGGAGCTCCTTCTTGCAATTAAATGTAGGACACATTTACCAGTTTTGTTGCCTAAGATCACAACGGACAAAGCGCCTTCTGCATACCTAACCGACGAGGGGCATCCATCGGTCAGCAAATAACCCAGAGGACACCAACTATAGCGTAACTAGGACGGGAGTCAGAGACACAAACCGATTTGGCATCTCAAGGAGAGAATTCCAAGCTCTGCTTTTTCTAACTTTCCTCGCCATTTCTTCTCAGTCTCCCTTCCCCCGCAGCACGAACCCAGAAGCCACTCGAACTGCCAACCGTGTCGAGTTGAACTTACTGCAGTGTGATGCAGGCGAAGGCTGGGCGCATCTCCGAAGCGAGGGCAGCCGCTTTTCCGGAGGGGACCTGGGACCAGCCAGCTCTCAGGATCCCTTCCAGCTCACACGCTCCCTGCTCGGGAGGAAGGCGGCCACACGGCTCGGCTTCCCGGAGGAGTGGAGCGTCAAGAACTCCGCTCGCAGCATCTCCTCCCCTCGACTTCCACCCCCTTCCACCACGCACGGCCCATTCTAACTAGTGTCTGAAAGATGGAAATCGACTCCCAGGCAGCAGCACAGGCTGCCTGCAGCCCACCAGTCCCCGACAATTTGCAACTCAAAAACAGCGGAGGCTGGAGAGATGTAGGTTTCCGGAGCCTGAAAGTCATCCCTGGCATCCTCGTTCCCCACCTCGCACTCCCGTCTCCCCTCCTCTGCGCGGCCACCTCCAGCCCCCCCCCCCGGGCTACAGGCATCACAAATGGTTATCGTATTACCCATACCAGTAAGCATCAGAAGGAAACGGGCTTTGTCAGGGATAAAATACCTGTTGTCCATGACTCATGCTCCTCTCTCATCTCTTTGAGTCCTTCATTTATACCAAGATGCGCTGGTATTGGAAATCTGTGCAGTGCGTGTGTGTATGTGTGTGCGTGTGGTGAGGAGGAGGCAATCTGCGCGGCTGCAAGCAACAGCCCTGCCTATCTCTAGCTGCCGCTTCTACAGCTGCTGTTGCTACTATTGCTGTTGGAGCTCTGGGAGAAGGACGCGGAGAGAGACAGTGTGTTACAGCTATTTAACTGCTGGACCAGTTATAGGACGAGGGTGGAGACTGTGCAGGTATGAGTGGCTGATGTTGAGACATTAAGCTTGATTCACCGCAATTACTACCATTCAGGACACATTTCCCCTTCAACGGGAAACTTGAGACCTGTCTCCCCACCCTCTTGCTAACTATAGTCCTTGATGGGTCATTGTTCACCAACCACTTGCCTAACCCACTTCTAGCAATTCTAAAAGCTGCACACTCTATTTCTGCATTCTAACTTGGTAACCTGGGAGCAGGTGACTGGAGGATGGAGGAGGATAAAGTAAGAAGGGAAGGGGGAAAGCCCGTGAATATTAAAAGGGAAATCATTCGTATGTGTAACCCATCGGAACACAGATAAAAATGATAGTTTTGAGCCATGTGTGTAAGATAATGCATTGGGGCGATACAAATGTAAGCCAGTAAATAATCATGTCTACTTTATAAAATGTGTGCAAAAGCAAAAAGCTATTAAGGAGTGTGTTTATAAGCTTAAATGCAGGGTATCTTGATATACACATGGCCCTTGTTGGCTCTTGTCTTCCATGCATAGTATCCACTGTGATGTCAAGCATCGGTATTTCTGTCAGCTAGAAATTCTGGTGAAACCTACTGGTTACTGCTGTCTGTGGACTCTCCCTTTCTCTCCTTATTGGTTGTTCATTCTCTGCCCTGATTTATTTCCAGCTTATTCTCACATAAGTTGAAGGTGTGCTGAATTTAGAACTTAATGAAGTTCTCAAAACCTCTAAAGACAAGAATACTTCTTAATAACTAACTTAATTTGCTCTAGCAATAGCTTGTATTCATGTTCTTGTTTTGTAATAGACTAGATAACCATGAACAACCCCTCTTAAATAGACCCATGTGTGTATATGTACACACATATGTACATGTGCACGACACTTAATTGATAGTACTATAAATCTACTTTCAGCATTCAGTTGTCTAAGCTGAAAATAAACTTAATTCCTTTTGATTGTAATCGTGATGCACACCATTCATTATTTCTGCTCTGATCTGAGCAATTTTTATATTTGCCATATATTTTCCCATTTGTTGGGGCTTGTGTAACTAAGGGTTAATTTGGACACATATTGATACAAAAAGAAGGACGTGTAACAGAAATATAACAGAGGACCCAGAAGGAGGAAAGAAACCCAAAAGGATTAAATAATACATCTTCTCCTGATCTGGTTATATTAGAAAATCACTGATTTTAGCTAACCAAAGGCCAGTTAATGTGCAAAGCATTTATCAATCATCAAATAAGTATCAATTTACCAAGACCAAACTTACTACAATTATAACAGAAAATACATTGATTAATGTTTTGTTTTAAGATTGAATTCAGAGTATACAGATTTTTTAAATATCACAATCCTAAGAAAACATAATGCCAAATAGTCACGTTTTTTGCCTCTCCAATTTCTGTTGTTTATTAAGTAACTCCCATGAACACATTATTAACATTATTAAAAACCTGGAGAAGGGATCCCTGGGTGGCGCAGCGGTTTAGCGCCTGCCTTTGGTCCAGGGCGTGATCCTGGAGACCCGGGATCTAATCCCACATCGGGCTCACGGTGCATGGAACCTGCTCCTCCCTCTGCCTGTGTCTCTGCCTCTCTCTCTCTCTCTGTGACTATCATAAATAAATAAAAATTAAAAAAAAAACCTGGAGTAATTTCATATTTCCATACTCATATTCAATGCATTGTAAAGAAGTAGGCAAAGATTATCCATACTATTTAGAAATATATTTGATACAAAAGGTCAAATATATCCATAAATGCCATCAGTGTATTTCAAAAACTTCATGAGGATATTTGTATAATTAATCAATCTCAAAAAAAATTAGTGGCAAAAAATAAACTTGTTCTATAAATTCCCATTAATCAATAAAATCAACGATTTATGAGTATATAGAAATAAGTAACATCTTAATTTCCAGCTAAATTTCTTTTATCATCAAAACATGTATTTCCAAACTAAATTCTGTAATGTAATTCATATTTGTTCACTGTAGAAAAGCTCAAAGATGACAAGCTCTGCAGCAGCAGAAGCCATGTCTATTTAGTTTATTCATGTGTCTCTAGCATCTAACGAAGTGCTTAGAATGTGCTATGTGTACAGTAGGTAGTTTATAATAAACAGGTGAATGAATAAAAAATTAATTTCTGGATGCAAGATATTGGGAAGATAAGTGAACTAGTAATAAGGATGTTTAAATTCTTCCAGTCTTCACTCTGCTGCTAAATAACTGTGACACTTTTGACTCACTTCTTGTTTTCTCAAAGTAACCTTTCACAGACCCTACAAAACTTCCTAGTATCTGTCCCCAATACTTTTCCAAAATGATTTTTCTACTAAATGAATCTAATCAACATGACTTTCCTAAAATCTCATTTCCTGACAACTTTGCAAACCAGTAACACCAGTAACCACTATTCAACCCTAAGAAGTGTGCAGTTTCCTCCACTTTCACTTCCAAATCTGTTCCTAGTCTAGTTGGTAGTAGGCTAGGTGTTTAAGAGAATAGATTGTTCACAGGAAACAATAGGTGTTGGGGAGGTTGTGGAGAAAGGGGAACCCTCTTACACTGTTAGTAGGAATGCAAACTGGTCTGGCCACTCTGGAAAACAGGATGGAGGTTCCCAAGTCAAAAATAGAACTACCCTTCAATCCAGCAATTACACTATAGGTATTTACCCAAAGGATACACAAATGCTATTTCAAAGAGATACATGTACCCCGATATTTATGGCAGGGTTATCAACAATAGCCAGATTATTGAAAGAGCCCAAATGTCTATCAACTGATGAATGGATAAAGAAGATGTCCAGTTCCAGATGTCTAGAAGAGTTCTCACATTTTATAAAATAGCAAATAACACAGCAGGTCACCCTGGCTTATTGCTGAGAAGGTCATTTACCAATCTCCGCTAGACTATCTGGCTAGGAATCGCAATGTTAGACATGTAAGCATTGGCCAAAAAAAGGCATGTTTTAATTCCTAGGTGTGTCAATGACTAGCTATATGACCTTGGAAAAGTTGTCTTTCCACACATCAATTTTCACATTAAAAAGTAAGGATTTTTTCCATTTTATTAGAATATAATTGGCAAAACTGGAATATATTCAAAATGTACAATGTGATGATTTGATTTAAATATAGTATGTGAAAAGATTCTCATAGTAAGTTAATATGTCCATTATCTCACATATTTGATTTTTTTTTTTTTGCTGAAACACTTAAGTTCTGCTCTCTCTTACTATATCTCATAATTATATAATACAGTATTATCAAATGCATTCACTATGTTATTTATTAGATCTTTTATTCATCTTATAACTCAAAGTTCATATCATTTTACCAGTCTCTCCCCATTTTCCCTACCCCTAGCTCATGGCAACAGCCATTCTAATTCTCTATTATAAGTTCGACCTTTTTTTTTTTTTTTTTATTTCACATGTAAGTACAACCATGTAGTATTTGTTTCTCTCTGTTTCATTTCATTTAGCAATAAGGCACTCCAGATTCATTCATATTGTTGCAAACGGCAAATGGTAGAATTTCCTTCTCTTTTAAGGTGGAATAATATTCCACTATATATATATGAGGGTATATATGTGTGTGTGTGTACCTTCACACATGTTAGGATATTTATTATCAAAAATACAAAAGATAAATGTTGCTGAGGTTGTAGAGAAAAGAGAACCCTTATATACTATTGGTCTGAATGTAAAGTGGTACAGCCACTATGAAAAACAGTATGGGGGATCCCTGGGTGGCTCAGCAGTTTAGCACCTGCCTTGGCCTCAGGGCGTGATCCTGGAGACCCGGGATCAAGTCCCACATCGGGCTCCCTGCACAGAGCCTGCTTCTCCCTCTGCCTGTGTCTCTGCCTCTCTCTCTCTCTCTCTCTCTCTCTCTCTATGTATGTGTCTCTCATGAATAAATAAAATCTTAAAAAAAACAGTATGAAGTTTCATCAAGAAATTATAAATAGAACTACAATATAGTCCAATATTCCTACTTCTGCATATACATCCAAAGGAAATGGAATCAGAATCTTGAAGAGGTATCCACACTTTCGTGTTGTTTGCAGCATTAATTCTCAATAGTTAAGATAGAGTAACAACCTGTCAATGGATAGATGAATATGAATCTATAAAGAATATATGATATATATTAAGCGAGACAAGCCAGAGAAGGCCAATTACTGCATAGTGTCACTTATATGTGAAACCTGATAAACAAAAACAAAATCTCATAGAAAGAGAGAATAGAAAATTGATCATAGGAGATTGAAGTAGGATAAATAGCGAAAGGTTGGGAAAACTTTCAACTTCAAGGTGAATAAGATCTGAAGTTCTTATGTAAAACAATTGACAAAAACTACATTGTATAATTGAAATTTGCTGAGAGTAGAACAGAAATGTTGTCAATAAATAAATAAATGAGGAGATGGATGCATTAGTTAACTAGATGGGGACATCCTTTCACAATGGATACATATACCAAATCACCATAATGTACACTTAAAGTATCTTAACATTACATGCCATTTATACTTCAATAAAGCTATAAATAGTAATATTTTAATTAAAGATTTATTTATTTATTTTAGAGAGAGGAGAGGGAGGGGAAGAGGGAAAAAATCCCAAGCAGACTCCCTGCTGAGCACAGAGCTCAGCCCCATGACCCTGGGATCATGACCCAAGCCAAAATCAAGAGCCAGATGCTTAATCGACTGAGCCTCCAGGCACCCCTGTAATTAGTAGAATTCTAAAAAATAAAACGACTTCTTCATTTGCTATAATCCTGTTGGAATCATGAAAACAAGACCTGTTGACTATCAGAGCCAGGTGCTCTGGGGTCCCATTTCTCAGGTGGCAGCCATAAAAGCTGGGGCACCAGTCATGTACACAAACTCCTTCCAGAGAGATGTTGGCCACTTAGTTTTATTTTTAAAGCATGCCAGAGAAAGAAGGCAATGCAATCGCAAGTATCTCAAAATGAAGCTAATAGCATCCACCCCACAGAATGGTTTAGAGAATCAAAGGATATGGTACATGTAAAGTACACAATACAGTGCCAGAGCTCTGCATGTGTGGACATTGGGCATGCATATGCCAGCGCATGCACAACAGCCATGTGCAAATGCACCTGCAAACACACACTCACACACACACACACACACACAAAGTGATGGTTACCTCTTCCCTTCATTAGAGCCACCATTTCTGGGGTTAATGTTTCTGTACTTGACCTTCCAGTTATTTAATTTTTGAAACTGAATGACGAAGGCAGACTCTGCATGATTCTCCTGGGGGCAGGAAGCATGCTGCTGACCCTAAGAGACAATCTTTTAAATCGGAGAGAATTCTCCCTCTACTTCAAAGAAGGTAACTCATGTTGTAAAGAGGTCTGACTAAATAGTGATAAATCACATGAGTTACTGAAGAAGCTGTTCAAACTTTCTTAAGCACCCGTAACATGTGAAGTCCACAGCTACATACATACTTAAGGAACCATAGAAAATACAGCAAAACATGATTTAAAGCACAAAATAGAAAGCTTGTGACAGAGAAATTGTAGTTTTGAAATTGAAGTTTTATGTGGGAAATTAGCAGACTCTAATATAGCCTAGCCACTTATTTGGCTGTCTCCATGATGGATGCAGATTACAGTATAATTGATTTAACAATGGTCATCCACTCAGTGAATTTCAAGACAAATTCCTAAAAATGGCCAGATTTTATATTGCATGACCTCACTATTATTTAGACCAATGTTTTTTGTTTGTTTGTTTTAAAGACACAGCATACATATTCTGTTATGACTTTTTTCTTTTTTCTTTTTTTTTAAGAAATCAGATAGGTAGATTTAATTATTTTTCTGGGCCTTCTCTAACCCTAGATGACACCCCATCAGTCTCCCTAACACTTTGGAGGCCATTTCTTTGTCTTTTCACTGTACTTACAAGCCAATTTATATTTATATTTGCACAAAGCCCTAAAAACATAAGGCATTCAAATATTTTAAAACTGTATTCATATGGAGTTGTAGCAAAAATCATTTTAAATGTCATTTTTTAAAAGAGAGAAGATAGCTTTAATTAAACAGCTAAATATTTAAAATAGCAGACTATAAATTTCAAGCAAATACTTTAAGCTATTTAACTGGTTAAATAAGGTTTATCTTGTCTACATTTTAGACAAGACTATCTTAAGATGAAGGATAGGGGTTTTCTTTGTTTTGTTTTTATTTGGGTGAGGGCTATATGGGAGCTTAAAAGCTTTCTATACTACCTTATATAATTTAACTTTAAAGTAATTTTTTATTAAATTGAAACTTAGATTTCTAAAACTTCTATAATGCCAAGGACCTGAAAAGAAGAATCTGTATTAAAATCTGAAACAGGAACCGTAGCACTATTCATTAAAAATGCATATACACAGAGATTGATTTGGGGTGGATTTAACAGAGCATTTTACTAAAAAGGCAAATGTATGAGATTATGGAAATTTAATAAAAAGATTCATGATCTTTGCATTCACTGTTGTGAAGCTAACAATCTGTGTGGTATTTGTCTTTGAAGTTAGTTTGAGAAACTGAGGATGCATTTCTTCAGTTAACCTTTTTAGTCTATACTAAAAGATAAATATAAATGTTAAAATAATAAAATGTGTTTGCAAATAGAGAAGCATATTCTAAGCCTCAATCAATGTTTCTTAAAAATTGAACTCCTATGTTTTTTGTGGGGGCTTCTGATTTTTCAGCATGAAGAGCATGAAGGAGGAAAAGTTTGATCCTATATGTAACCTTGTATAGTCCCCAAACACATATGTCTATTGAAACCAATTCATTTCACCATACAGTGAATAATTTTTTGTCTTTCTATTTTAACCATATTTTAAAATGTTAGCTTTTCAAAGAACTCAGCATAAAGAAAGGTCTCCTGAAAGAGGGGGTGTTTTGCATGATGTTTTCTTTTTCTAAACATTTTTATATGCTTTTCCTAGCTTCATCATTCTTATTTATACCAATATCATGTATACATTACATTATTAAGATTCAGCTTCATATTCTAGAGTATTATGAAGAGAAATTTTAATAATTTGTAGAAATGGAAAAAAAATAATTTTCATTGGATATTTTCTAAATAGTTATAACTATACCCAGGTAGAGTTTTCTTAGACACTATGAAAAATTTATTTTGCAAATGGATTTCATTACATGTCGGCTTGCAAATTAAAAATAAATCGCATAATTAAAACAGACAATGACAAATATATTTTTAAAAAAGCAGTCACTTTTTTCTCAGTTGGCATGACCTGAATTCAGAGATCATATTTGCCCTGGATGATTTATCTAAAAATGGCTTTTGAGGTTGAATAGTTCCATTGAAACACTGGCACATAAGCAATTTTACATCAATCGGAATTGACGTCAAAACTGTTAGGCAAAAATTGCTACTCATTGTGATAATCCTGGGAAGCTGTGATGTCATGATACTTTATACAAACAAAATACATATTATTTAAAAGGCAGGAAAACTAGCACATATAGTAAACAATTTTTTTTCTTGGAAAGATTTATTCCAAAATAGAAAAAAAAACACGAAAACTTGGAAGAATGTATGCTCTTTATGTTAACTTTATGTTTCCCTTTTTGGTCCACCAAATATGTTTACTTTCATTAAGAGCAAATATTATTATGTTAGCCACTAACCTAAGAGCATATGCTAAATAATGGCACCACATTTAATTATCACAACTATTTTATGAAGCAGATACTGTTGTTATTTCCAATTTTCAGAGGAAGAAACAGAAATACAGAAAACTCAATTTATACAAGGACCAAAATCTCTGATGAGCAGCAAAAGGCACTGGATCTTTATAAGCTGATTCTAGACTTCATATTGTTAATAACTCCACTATAATGCCTCTCTACTTCTAATAGGTAAATATCAATTAAGATCTGAAATTAGAATGCTTAAGGCAATATGACAGATAATTGCTTAATCTATGTTTAATCAGTAATGATGTACCTAAAATTTGAAATGTCAATAATTTATATTAACTTTAAATCATGTGGAAGTAGAATTCTTGACAATTTAATATCCTCATTAAACTACAAATTCAAGATGCCTTACATTTTCTCATGTTATAATCTATTTCAAGCATTTGCATACTTATTGTAACTAATGGTTTGTAGCAGATATACTTCATTCCAGGGTAAAGAATAATTAATACAGCCATTAATTTATGCATTTTAATAACTATGTTAACTTCACAATGTATACATGTATTGAAACATGATATTATAGTTAGTTTTTCTGTGGCTCTCCCTCATTACACCATAATGTAATGAAGGATAGATTTTATCTTATTTGCCTTTGTAGTTTTAGTTCTTTGAAAAATGTTTGGAATAAGAAACATTGCCAAAATTATCACAGCATCAATAAATGTGTTTGTGTAGGGATCTGTCCAAATGCTGAAAATACTTTAAACAGTTGATCTTACAATATGTAAACTTTATAGTCTGGTGTTGAAGAGTGAATATTTATGGTTTGCTTTCATATGACTTAGGATAATCATTAATTATACATATATATGTTGTTTATTTGCTTAATATTTTGTCAATATCACTAATTTGTAAGCTCTATGAGGGTCAAAATGCTGGCATTTTTATTTTGCCACTATAGTTCCAACACTTAGCCCAATGCTTGGCAGATGGGCACTCAAGTTTAATGATCTATTAATTATCCACATCCACATAAAATTAATAAATTCAGGAAGAGTTGGCAAATCGCTCTCTCTCTTTTTGTTTTTGTTTTTGTTTTTGTTTTTGTTTTTGTTTTTGTTTTTGTTTCCCTTCAAAACACATATTGGCTTTTCCAAGTCTAAATCATCTGGGAAAGATATGCATGTTCACCTGAGGCTCTGATGAGTGCCTTAAGCTATAGAGTAAGCATCTGGGTATCATGACCCAGAAGAGTCAAACTGCAGCAACACTATGCTTCATTTAACCTAAGATACGAAACCAAAGACATAAAAATTTTTTAAAAAGGAAGGCAGTTAATTAAATTAACAGGACTTTTTTTTTGTTATGCATTTCTGACTTTGTTTATACAACGATAAATTTGGCATTTTTTATGGCACTAAAAGAGCATATAGAAACCAGAAAGAAAAAAAATAAAAATAAAAAGAAGTTGCCTATGCGGCTAAGATACTTGGGCTATGTTCAAAGCCCATCTGAGTTTTGATTGCTCTGGACTTGTTTTAGTTTCTATTTACTCCTACTCTGTCCAGTTCCCTATCTTTTAGTAAGGAACTCTGATTTTTCTTTGGATACAATTTTGTTGAAATGTAAATAAAAATACCCTATTCCCAAGAGATCTAAGTTAAGCTAACCAGATTTTCTCCCTAGAAATTTGAGGTTCCCAAACCAAGTGAAGCTATTGGAGCTGACAAATTCCAAGAAAAACACTCTCAAATATTTCTATCCAGATATTCAAACAAATCTGTTTTCTAATCTTTCTAAGCTTGGTGATATAGTGGTTTATTTTAGCCTGTGAACTGCTTTATACTTGTTGAATGGTATTATCTTGCATCAAGTTAGCCAGAGTCAGTTTAACTTGCCTGCAACAAGAACATCAGCAGCTAGATCAAACAATGATGAAACATTGTGAGTTTCCATTAGTGGGGTGAATTCGTTGTGGGAGTGGTTAGGTTGATTCATCTGCTAGTAATGATTGCAATGTATTAGAATAAAAGGACAAAAGTACCAAAAAGGATCAAAGAGGAGGCTGTTGAAAAGATTGCATAAGAAGCCAGGATTGTCTCAGGGAGTTAAAATGAAATGTATTTAATGTTATATAGTTTCAGCCATAAAATTCATCATGGCTTCTTTACCCTAGCTACCAATGAGTAAGATAAGTGAATGCCAATGCCAAAGCTAAATATTGAAGTAGAAGCCTATTAAGTTCATCACATTTCATCACTATTGTCTTTCTCATGATTTCAGTGGTCACTCAAGGCTCTACTATTGTAGGGTGCTGCATGCCCCCATACATATGATTGCCCCACATATATCCACCTTTTCCCTACTTACAGACTATCTCTGATATAGCCTTTTACAAGAAACTCTTCTCTGTTCCACCATGATGCCTCTCCTTGTTTTAAACCAATGTCCCCTATTTAATATGCCAAAGTCATTATTCTAATTTTGAAAAAAATGAGTATATTTGACACACTATGTTACACTAATTTCAGGCATACAACAAAGTGATTCAACATCTCTACATGTTATGTTCATCACAAGTGTAGCTACCATCTGTCACAACACTATTATAATATCATTGACTATATTCCTTATGCTGTACCTTTTATTACTGTAATTTACTTCATAATTGGAAACCTGCATCTCCCCCTCCCCTTCATCCATTTTGCTCATCCCCCTACTCCCTTCCCTCTGGCAACTAACAGTTTGTTCTCTGTATTTATCGATCTTATTCTGCTTTTTGCTTGTTTATTCATTGGTTTTGATTTTTGGATTCCACATATGAGTGAAATCATATGATATTTGTCTTTCTTAGTCTGACTTATTTCGCTTAGTGTAATAACCTCTAGGCCTACTTGTGTTGTCACAAATGGCAAGATATCATCCTTTATATAGCTGCATAATATTCCATTATATATCTACACCACCTCTTCCTTATTTGTCTATGGGTGGGCCCCGAGACTGCTTCCATATCTTGGCTATTATAAATAATGCTATAATAAACATATGGATGCATATATCTTTTTGAATTAGCATTTTTTAGGGTGGATGCCTACTAAGAGAATTACTAGATCATATGATAATCCTATTTTTAAGTTTTGGCAAAATCTCCATACCATTTTCTACAGTACCTTTACCAGTTTACATTCCCATGAACAGTCTATGAGGGTTCCTTTTTTCCTGCCTCTTCATCAACACTTGTTATTTCTTGTCTTTTTCATTCTAGCCATTCTGACAGTTGTAAGGTATTATCTCATTGTGGTTCTGATTTGCACTTTCCTGATGATTACTGATGATGAACATACATCTTTTTATGTATCTGTATGTCTTCTTTGGAAAAATGTCTATTCAGGTCTTCTGCCTATTTTTAAAACAGATTTTTTTTTTTTTATATTGAGCTACATTAAGTTCTTTATTTTGGATGTTAACTCCTTATGGGATATATCATTTGCCTTTTTGTTTTGTTGATGGTTCTTTTTTTGTATAAAAATGTTACTATTACTCTATGTTTTTAATATACTATTAAAATATTTAATATTTTAAATACTTTTAATAAAGTATTTTAATATACTATTAAATATTAAATACTCCATGTATTTAATATACTATTTCAGACTTCATGGTCCTCTACTTTGCTCAGTCTTCTCACTCAGCAAATGATGTGGTCTTCCACTTCATTAAGAAATATGATGCTATCAGCATTATGCTCAGCATCAGCCAGCACATGGATCAGTGAGTCTTTACCCCACCATACTGTCACTTACTTCATGCTCTTATTCAAGATATCCTCTCTTATTCGCTTGTGACTGGTCTTTACTTTGCTTGTCTCACAGCAGCTCTTTCTTTCACAGGAGGTCTCCTCTTCTCTGGAAAACACACAATTTCACCTCTTGTTGACCCTCATACACCCATGCTCTCAATAATTATTGTACTTTTCACATTGCATATAAAATTCCTATTAGTGTTCCTGATATTCCTACTAAAGCATGTGACTTCTTAAGGTTGGGCATTATATTCATCATGATATCCATTATCCTTGAACAAGAAAGTCATGTTCTATGTGCTGGATATGGTGCTAGGCACTATAAATACATAAATGGAAAACACACATTTCCTCAAGATCAAGAATTTTAAACTAGGTGAATCTCACAAATCTATTTAAAGATTACAGATGAAAATGATAGTTTAACAGAAGTAAGGATAAGAGAATAAAGAAGAGCGTGATGTAAATCATGTAAAAGTGGGAAGTAAATGACATGGAAGGTTTTTTTTAAGTTTTATTTATTCATGAGAGAGAGAGAGAGAGAGAGAGAGAGAGAGGCAGAGACACAGGCAGAGGGAGAAGCAAGCTCCATGCAGGGAGACTGATATGGGACTCAATCCCGGGTCTCCAGGATCACACCGCGGGCTGAAGGTGGAGCCAAACCACTGGGCCACCGGGGCTGCTTGGAAGTTTGGTTTTTTTTTTTTTTTTTTTTTTGGGGGGAGGGCTAGTTGACATTTGAGAATTTTCATGAGTGACTTGTTAGTTGGAAAAATAAGGTAGTTTTTTTACTTAAAGTCTCAACTCTGACATATAAAGTTCTTAGAAGTCATCACTGCCATTCTCACATTTTAAAAAAATGATTGAACAAACTGAAAATCAAGGATTTTTCAGATCAATCAGGAATTTGAAGGCACAGGGCAACTGTCACCGAAAAGCTGAAGAGGCAAGCAAACCCAGAGAATCACAGCTGAGTCTAGCCTAATGTTAATAGAAGCCATTGGACCAAATGATAACTGGTGGTAACAGTTAAATGAAGGTATGCACATTTAGGAGCCAGGTTTTTTTGTTTGTTTGTTTGTTTGTTGTTTTTTTGTTGTTGTTTTGTTTTGTTTTCTTTTTAGGAGCCAGTTTTTGTATGAACATGCATTTCATTGCTTTAGGACCTTTTTTTCTTTTTTTTTTTTTTAAGGCTTTATTTATGTATTCATGACAGACAGACAGAGAGGCAGAGACATAGGCAAAGGGAGAAGCAGGCTCCCCTTGGGGAGCCTGATGTGGGACTCAATTCTGGAACTCCACAATTACATCCTGAGCCCTAAGCCAAAGGCAGATGCTCAACCGCTGAGCCACCCAGGTGCCCTCATTGCTTTAGGATTAATTTCCATGTCATACAGTAATTGCCACTGGTGCTTCTTCCTTGGTGAAATGTCTGTCATGTCTTTTGCATATCTTCCTAATAAGTTTTTAAATTTCTTATTTTTGAGTTTTGAAAGTTGTTTATATATTCCAGGTATAAGGAATCACCTGGATTTTGGTAGGAATATCATTAATCTGATATATTAATCTGTGGAGAATTTATAACTTTATTATGTTGAACTGTAAAATTCATGAACTTGGTAGATGTATTTATTTAGGTGTATATTTTATTTATTTCATCAACATTTTTATGTTTCAGCCTACATACATAGCCTATTTTATGAGATTTATACATAAGCATTTCATTTTTTGAGCAATTATAAATTGCACTGTGTTTTTATTTATTTATTTACTTGTTAAAAGATTTATTTATTTATTCATGAGAGACACAGAGAGAGAGAGGCAAAGACATAGGCAGAGGGAGAAGCAGGCTCTTTGCAGGAGCCCAATGAGAGACTCGATCCCAGATCCCAGGATCACAACCTGAGCCGAAGGCAGCCGCCCAACCATTGAGCCACCCAGGTGTCCCATGCACTGTATTTTAATTTTAGATTCCATATATTAATTGTTAATATGTAGACATGTAATTTTTTTGGTGTTTTGATCTTGTATCCTGCAACCTTGGAAAACCTCATTATTTAAGGTGATTATTTTCTTAAATTTTTTTTTTAATTTTTTTTCTTAAATGTTTTTAATAAAAAAATTTAGATTCTTTGGAATTTTCTTTATAAATAATCTTGTTAACGCAAATAGGGATAGTTTTAGGATTTCTTTCCAATATATATTATTTTATTTCATTTTCTTGTCTTATTACAGTGGCTAGAAATTCTGGTATTTTGCTGAATGCAGGTGGAAACAACAGACATTATTATTTCTCAACATTTAGTCTTTCACCATTAAGATAGATATTAGCTGTAGGTTTTTGTGGACATTCTTTATCAAGTTGAGGAAGTTCCCTGATATTCCTTAAAGTAAACTCCTTATAGATGCATATTGTTAGATTAATTAATTAATTTATTTATTTATTTATTTTTAAAGACTTTATTTATTAATGAGAGACAAAGAGAGAGAGAGAGGCAGAGACACACACAGAGGGAGAAGCAGGCTCTATGCAGGGAGTCTGACGTGGAACTTGATCCCAGGTCTCTAGGATCAGGCCCTGGGCTGAAGGCACCCAGGCTGCCCAAATTATGCTTATTTTTAATCCTCTCTGCCAATCTCTGTCTTTTAATTGGTCTATTTGACCGTTTATATTTTTTAGCATTGATTTATTAAATACGACATTTTATTTTCTGTATTTCATTTGTTTCCTCATTTTTTTCTTTTCTTACATTCCCGTAAGTGACTTGAATTTTTTTGTAGGATTGCCTCTTGACTTATTCAGGTTTTTTGTTTGTTTAGTATATTGCTTTGTATGTGTTTCTTAGTGGTTGTTCTACATATTACAATATATACATGTAACTTAGCCCAGTCTACTAATATTGATGTTTTACTGATTCAACTGAAATCTTCCCTTTAAAATGCTTTACCTTCTTTAACTTTAAAGAGAAATTTCCTAGGGTATAAGTTTACTGGCAACAGATTTTCTCAGTTTCCCTTTGTCTGAGACCATCTTTATTTCCCCCTCTGTTCTTGATATTTATTTTCACTGGATAAAGACTTTATGGTTACATTTTTCTTCCAGTACCTGTAAATTGTCATGTACATCCTTCTAGTCCCTATAAATTTCAGATAAGAAATCTGCTCTAATTCAAATTGGTGTTCTATTATTAGAGGGCTTTCTCTGATCTCTTTAGAGAATTTTGTGTTTGTCTTTAGGTTTCAGAAGCTTAATTATAATGTGTCCTGGCATGGATTTCTCTGAATTTATCCTTTTTAGAGTTCATTCACCTTCTTTAGTTTTTAGATTTATGTCTTTAACCAAATTTGGGAAGTTTCAGCCATTATTTCTTTGAATAGCTCTCTCCTCTCTGCTTCTGGGATTCAAATGATAAGAACATTAATTTATATTGTAAATTTTAAAAATTCATGTTTTCCAGATGCCTCAACATCTCCACAAACAGGCTATAAGCATTTCACCCATGTGATTAGCACTAGTGTGATAAAGTTTGCCACTGCCACAAGTTCTCCTTGCTCTCCCCTATGACCCAGTGACATCCAAATGTACCAGTGACATTCTCTCACACTGAATCCTCCACCCTGGTTCCCAGTGAAGGCACTTGTCCACAAGTCCTCCGTCTGTTTCAGCTTGCAATTGCTTGGCTGAGCTAACTCCCTTGGTTCTATCCCCAGGCCTCCTCATGGCTTGCAGTGACTCTTTCTCTAAGACCTATACATATAATAAACTTTGTTTTCCTATACCCCTCTTATGTTTCCTTTTATGGCCATACTGGAGTGGCCATTTCATGAAAGAGTACAGAATATAACTCTTAGAGCACCTGAGTGGCTCATTCAATTAAGTGTCTGCCTTCAGCTTGTCATGATCCCCAGGTCCTGGAATGGAACCCCCATTCAGGTTCCCTGCTCAGTGGGGAGTCTGCTTCTCTCTGCCCCTGCTCCTCTCCCCACTTACGCTCTCTCTCTTTCTCTCTCAAACGAATAAATAATATCTTTTAAAAACCCATAACTCTTTTGCTATTGGTCCACAGATTACTAAGACTATGCTAATTTTGTTGTTGTTTTTGTTATTCAAACTATGTTCTCTCTGTTTTTCAGACTGAGTAAATCCTACTGATCTGTCATTAAGTTCAAGGAATCTATCTTCTGGCATATCTGCTCTACTACTGAAACCATCCCAAATTTTATTCTGTTTTTGGTGATTTTATTTTTTTTGTCAGTTCTATAATTAACATTGGATTATTTGTATAATTTCTATTTTTTTGCTGGATTTACCATCTTTTCTGTTGCTTCAAAAGACTATGCAATTACTTCCTGAATTTCATATATATTATGCGTACTTTAAAATTCTCGTCAGATAACTACACCATCTGATTCATTTTGCTGTTGGCATCTGCTGACTTTCTCATTTATGATTTCCCTTGTTCTTAGTATGAGTGGTTTTCAATTGTATGCTTGCATGTTTTATTTTTCAAGTCCTACAGTGTCTAAACAGTCTGAATTCTTTTTTTCCACCTATCAGAATCTTTCTATTTTTTGTTGTTTTTGTTGCATTATGTTTAGGATTTTTTTTTTTTTTTTAGTTGCAATTAGGCAGATTTGAGAAGAATAGAGTTACTCTAACTCTATGGAATACAAAAAAATTCCATATTTCTAGATTATTTCATGTTTTTGTTTTGACAAATCTGATTGGTTACTTTTTATGTCTTGAGCTTCATTCTTATAACTTTAATCCTTAATTCTTTAATATATATATATTTATTTATTTATTTATTTATTTAATTATTTAAGAGAGAGAATGGTGTGGTGGAGGGACACAAGAAAAGGGAATCTTAAGCAGATGTAAGTGGAGCCTAACCCAGGACTCAATGTATAACCCTTAGATCACAACAGATGTAAGTGGAGCCCAACCCAGGACTCAATGTATAACCCTTAGATCACAACTTGAGTTGAAACCAAGAGTCAAACACTCAACTGACTATGCCACCCACACACCCCTTCTTTAAATATATTTAATATATGTATTTTATTTTTTATGTTTGTCATAGCCAATATTTAATGTCTCTGAATATGATATCTATTATTTCTTCTGATTCTTGCTGGTCCTGCCTGCTTCTGCTTATGTTTTGTAAGTTTCAGAAATCAGCTTATTTCCCCTAAAATTTACCACAGGAATGCTTTGATACCTTTCTGACTGTGATTTTCTATAGGATATTTGCATTTGCTCCCATCTGTTTGGAAGGGTACTGGAGAATCTTCCAACCCAGGATCATTCTGAGCTGTAGGTTTTAAATCTTTCATTTAGTAAAAATTTGGTTATAAACTCATGAAGGATTCTATTTATCATTACAAATATACAGTAGGCTTTTTTTTCCTACTTCAAACATCAAGTTTCAGATTGGCATTTTTTTCTTAGAGTTCCCCACTCCTGGAGTCATTGGGAGGAGAACACTTCTAGTTTCCTGTTTTAATGATGATTTAGATTTTGTGGATTCTGATTTTATGCAGGGTTGGGGGGATACTGGTCTCTTAGAGTAGTCTCTTCCACAATGACAGGGTCCTGGGCCTTTTTCTTCTCCTGTATTCCTCTGAAACTGAAATTTGTTTTAAAGATTTTATTTATTTATTAGAGAGAGAGAGAGAGAGAGAGAGAGAGATGCAGAGACACAGGCAGGAGGAGAAGCAGGCTCCATGCAGGGAGCCTGACGTGGGACTCTATCCTGGATCTCCAGTATCAGGCCCTGGGTGGAAGGCGGCACTAAACCGCTGAGCCACCCATACTGCCCTGAAACTGAAAATTATGTTCATCTGTTTTGGTTAATGCTGTCAGGATAGAGAAAGCTCTTGTCAGTGTTCTACTTACCTTTTTGGTCCTTGTCTTCTCTTAGTTTGTACCTTTTAAATATTAATTTTATTTCTTGTTCATTGATGTCTTTAAATAAAATTTTAAACATTCTCCTTTTTTGTTGTTTTCTGAAGATGAGTATGGTATGACATCTGTTTACCATACACTGTACTTATAATTTAAAAAAATATGTGTGCTGACATAGGAGGATGAATGCTAGGTTTTGGTGTTTTTGATATCATCTCTGTAAATAAGTTTTAAAGGCATAAAATAATTCTTTGCAAACTCCTACATAAATCCTGCAGTATTGTATACAGAAGTAATGGTTAAGACATATTAAGATAAGGGATAACATAACAACAGGATTGTATCTACTTGGGAAAAGTATATTGTTTCTTGCTCCCTATGAAGAAAAGCAACATCCTTTTCAACAATAATTTCCCTCAATTTCTCCTCAAGCTATATTCTGTGTTAGAGAGTCAAGCAGAGAAAAGAGAGCAAACTCAGATGAATTAAGAAAAAATTTTCAAAAGTTTTAACCAGTTCTACTAAGTAGCAGCACGTTTACATTTTGCATTTTCTTCTTTCCTAAATATTCACATCTAAAATCAACCTCTAAGATCCCTGATTTTAAAATCTCAATACAGAATTAATTCATAGAAAGTACATTGTTGACTAGGTTGTTTAGATGGCAATTCATAATGAATTTTGAGCTAGTCTGTGAAAGGGCAAAATTGTTACTATAAATCTATCCCTCATAGTACTATGTCTAGTTAATATGACAAGAGTAATAACTAGAGTAGCCTGGGAATTTGAGAAATGTAAGTAAATAAAATTTTCTTACAGAAGACCTTTGAATTTTAAAACAAAAATCTATTTTAAAATATTTGTTTTATTAAAGGTTTTATTATTTATTTGAGAGAAAGCAAGAGAGCACAAGCAGGGGGAACAGCGAGCAGAGGGAGAAGGAGAAGCAAGTTCCCCACAGAGCAGGGAGCCCAACATGGCGCTTGATCCCAGCACCCCAGTCAAAGGCAGATGCTTAACTGATGGAGCCACCCAGGTGCCCCACAAAAAACTATTTTAAATTAGATTTATATATGAGTTAAATAAAAATAGATACACTAAAATATAGAATAATCATTTTAACAAATATTTAGTAGTGAGTAGCTATTATTTACAAGGCAATTCAAAGTGAACATAAGGCTTTGAACTCATGGGAACTGCATCCTAGTGGGTGAGTTTATAGAAATTTATCTAGTAGCGATTATATCAAGAAAAAGATTTATCAAATGCATAAAAATGTTAAACCCTGTTAAATGTATAAATACCTAGTTTTCCAAGTAACACTCTATGTCAAAATTTTCTCAAAAAAATTTCTCAGAATTTTACTTAAGCCATTAGCATCTCAAAATAATAAATACATGAGTGTATTATTTTCTCTGTCAGAATAAAAAAATCTCTAGATCGTGCATATTTTTTTAATGTTATGGAATTTCTGTGTTCTTTTAAGGCCAAATATTTTTTAATAGTGAGGTATATGTGCTAGATTAACTTCCTTAGAGCTTCAACATGCTACTATCTGTATTCTTTAGTCAATATGTTACTGAAACTGCTCTTAACAGCATCACTACTGACCTCTCTTCTGTCAAAATCAAATTACACAGTTTTCCCTTTACCTGAATTACTAATAGTCTTCTCAAATGATTGCCATACTTCCAGTTAGTGCACATTCTATTAATCCTGCAAACTATAAAATTACATTTTTAAAAGCACAGACTGGTTATGCCACCTCCATGGACAAAATCTTTCAATGCTTTCTATATAAATTAAGTAAGATACATTAAAGAAATAGAAAGCAAGTTTGGCATGTCAAACACAGATCATTTAATATAGATAACTGGTTACTCGGATATGAAAAGGATAAAGCAAAAATGAGATCCACAAGAAGCATCATGGCCACTAAGCCTTTGAGAAACAAAGGGCCAGAAGTGTCACCAGTAACTAGATGTTCAACAAAGGTACTGTGCTGACTGTCAGGGGGATTTTAGATGGCATGTTGGCACATGGCTAGGGTCCTGGGGGAAGAAAGAGGAGGTGGAGGAGTGTGGTGGGAACTTTATAGCTAATTCTTAGGCCACTCTGGAAAGTGTAATCAAATGGCATTGGAGCTGCTTCTGTTGATGCTGAAATGAGTGAGAGAGGCTGGAGGCTGAGAGTCCCTTCTCTGATCCTCTAAACTTTGAATCATACGCCATTGCCTCCCAGACAATAAGGAAATCACAGGAATGATTCTCATCCCCAGTATAATAGAGCATATTATAAAATTGGTAGCCTGGCACTGAGAGACAGTAAGTACCACAGTTTATTCCACTCATGATAAACCCTTGCTTCCATATTAATCTACTACTAATGTATCACTACTTATTCTTTATTAGATTATTCCCTATCACCCTGAACACACTATACTTGCCATTACACATTTTAAAACATAACAATTTTGTATCCCTAGAGTACATTTCCTCTTTCTCCATCACTGGAAATTGTATCTATCAATCCTCTAGTTCCTCTCTTAAATTTGATTTCCTTATAAAGATTTTTCTTAGCATCGTGTTTGGCATATAGTCTATGTGAACTTTGTGTGTTTAATGAATAAAGTACATTTTCCATCTATTTTTGTATCTCTCTCAAGGACTAGACCCTAGCTTTTTAAAACAAAATAAATATTGTTGTGAAAATTGTATAACTTCACAAGTTCCTTCAGGATAGAAATGATTTCTTAGTCACATCTGCAGTCCCCAGATGTTAAGTGCTCAGCAATTGATGGAATTTCCAAAATTGATGCATACAAAAACAGAAAAGCAATCAGTCTTTTTTTTTAATTAAAGATATTTATTTATTTATGTATTTATTTATGAGGGACACAAAGAGAGAGAGAGGCAGAGACACAGGCAGAGAGAGAAGCAGGCTCCATGCAGAGAGCCGGATGTGGGACTCTATCCTGGATCTCCAGGATTATGCCCTGGGCTGAAGGTAGCGCTAAACTGCTGAGCCACCCAGGCTGTCTGCAATCAAATTCTTATGAATAAAAAAAAATTCTTATGAATATATGAACTTTAATTTTGGGAGGGCAAAAAGTTTAGCTTTTTCAGAATCCAAATTTATTTAGTTTTTCTACTTTATGCTTTGCTACTCTTTATTTATGATTAATATTTAAGAGATTAAAACATACTTTATTTTTAACTGCCCAGAAGTTTTTCTATTAGGTTGATGTTTGAAAATTACAAGGCATTACTTTATTATTTTTTCCTTTATCAATTATGGCAATAAGTCAAGAAATGTGAAAAGTTGTCTACCTAACCATGTGACATCTTAATATGTTCCTCTCTAGAAACATCTCCTGACTTTAAAAAAAAGGATGCACTGTCAGTAGTAATTTTTCTTCATGACATAGCAAAAAATGATACCTTTCTGAATACCCTTTCATTGTTTTATATCTGCAGATAATCAATGTCTTCAGGAAAAAGTGAGCATTTGAATAACTTGTTAGCTCTGAGTTCGATAAACAAGGTTTCAGTGAGTGCTTCAATATCAAAAGTAATTTCAACTTATATTTGATCAACAGAAAAATAATTTAAGTTATTTTTCTTTTTTGACATCACTAACTTCAAAATTACTATTTTAATAGATTGCTCAGAGGAGAGGAAAATAACTTTTTTAATGTCAACGACAAATCTTATTTATTTGTATATCAATATTCTAAATAAGCATGTATAATAAGAATAAAAATTATGCTATATGTAAAAGCAAACAATTATCCAAGAATCTGCTGAATTGTCAATTTTTTCAGTGCAAGAGTGTTTGACAGGAGTGTTTGACATATAAATTTCAGTCATTGATCTTATGAGTTAAAAATTCATTTTCATTTATCAATGTTTTGTCATTGTCATGATGTCAAGGCATTGCTTTCTGAATGTGCTTGTTGAGGACTCCAAAGTATGGAAGAAGTAAGCAATAAAAAACCATTAGACGCTAATTTTAAAAATAATCAAGAGTGAATCTATTTAAATATATTCCACCATAATTTGTTCCTGTTTATATCTCTAAAAATATATTATGCTTAATATATTTTATTGTGCAAAAACAATGCAAAATTGATATATTTCAAAATGAATGCTCATTTAGCAGATGAAAGACAAACAAAGCCAAACAATTAAAATAAGTTATTGTTACCACCTTCTTAGCAAATGGGGCAGCACATCATAAAATAAGGAACTGTTAGCTAGGATGTGGTAGAAAATTACTCAGATCAGAGAGCTGAAAGCTATTAGCAGAAAGGAAGAAGGATAAGGCAACAAAAGTAGGGAAAGAATGTGTCTGTTCTGCAGAACAAGCAGCTCCTACTAAGGAGATGTATGGCCACGTGTTCCACCAGATACCCCCTTGGGTGAACTGGTTTCAGCAAGATTGGAGCTAAGCATCTGTGCAGAAGCCCCCTGAATTTCCCTAAAGTTACCTTTAGTTCATTATAATACTAAGATTTCCTCATAGAGGTGGGGTTTTTGGCCATTTTTTTTAAACATACAATGTATGCACTATAATGTTGACGTGCTAGGCATGCTCAGTTGAATCTAAGTGCCTAAGTAATGAAATATGTGTAAGTTCCTCAATGTATCAAGCTGCCTGGCTTTACCCTTCTAGCACAGTGAGTAAAAACTTCCTTCGTTAACCCCAAAGGGGGACAGTGCTTGGAGAACTATTTCCTTGTCTCTTTACTTGTTGCAAGTAATAAAAAAAATTTTTTTTTGCTCAAAACAAAAGACTTGGGCTGGTCTGTTGGCTGACACACACTAAGCAAAGGACCTTTGTGTTTGGTCTCAATCAGTCCCTTTAATTTGATTTAAACCTCTATGTGAAATATTGATCTGTACTTGACATCTGCCCAATTTTTTAATGTAATGATTTTTATCACTGGCTGAAACAAATAAAAGTAAACCCACATAACTGAATTTCTTTGCAGTCATAATTTTACCTACAGCCTAATGTTACATTTGGAATCCTGCGGTCCTAAAAGCATGCTATTAATGCTGAGACAAGCTTTAGAGCCAATTTGAGTATTATTGGACAAGAAAGCATTCAAGGGCCTGCTTTTTTCTGAACGTATCAGCTAACAAATCAGCGATGACCAGGACCTGTCTCATTGTAGGCTTTAATGAGTCTGCAAATGAGATTCAATTTAAAGTGGCTTTGGCAGCCTTAGAGGTCTGTGAAATCTCATTTTTTACAGGGAATTTCCAAAAGGAAGACAATGTTTATTATGAAAATGTGCAAGAAAGGTGGGTGTGCTGCACTGAGGTTTGTTTGTTTATCAAGGAGAAAAATTAAATTTCTCTTTTAGAAACAGCAGAATGAACTCTATAGGTTTTGAATGGATAGCAAAACCCTCACCAAGACTCAATAACACACTTCAAATATAAGAATGACTACTAAGGATTTTTTTTTCCCCACCAGACAATTCCTGAGGAAAAAAAAAAAAAAGTTTATATAAAAACAATATAGTGAAACCATTACATGCATTTTGACTAAAAGCATTCATATGAATCTTTTGTTTTTTTTGTGTGTTTAAAGAATTTTATTTATTTATGAGAGGCACAGAGAGAGAAGCAGAGACATAGGCAGAGGGAGAAGCAGGCTCCTCAAAAGGAGCCCAATGTGGGACTCGATCCCGAATCCCGGAATCACGCCCTGAGCCGAAAGCAGATGCTCAACCCCGAGCCACCTAGGCGTCCTCAAACGAATCTTTTGTTTGTTTGCCATAGGGTTATGGTAACCATAAATCATACCAGTAATTTCATATAAAATTTTTTATATGAGGAAATCAGTGAGTGTAGAACAGTCTATAATGCTCTTTACAAGATCTTTCATATATATTGCATGCAGAACATTCCTTATTTTCACTATAAAGCTTTATTTTTTACATTCATTTATTATTTTTTTAAGATTTTATTTATTTATTCATGAGAGACAGAGAGAGAGAGGCAGGGACACAGGCAGAAGAAGAAGTGGACTCAATCCTGGGACTCTGGGATCACATCCTGGGCCAAAGGCAGATGTTCAACCACTGAGCCACCCAGGCGTCCCAACATTTTTTTCATTTAAATTCAATTTGCCGGGCGGCCCTGGTGGCACAGCGGTTTAGCGCCGCCTGCAGCCCAGGCGTGATCCAGGAGACTCTGGATCGGGTCCGGTCCAGCTCTCTGCATGGAGCCTGCTTCTCCCTCTGCCTGTGTCTCTGCGTCCCTCTCTCTGCATCTCTATGAATGAATAAACACAAATCTTTAAAAAATAATATTTAAAAAACATACATTCAATTTGCCAACATATAGTTTAACACCAGTGTTCATCCCATTAAGTGCCCTCCTCAGTGCCTGTCACCCAGGTACCCATCCCCCACCTACCTTCCCTCATGCAACCCTTTGTTCGTTTCCCAGAGTTAGGAACCTCTCATGGTTTGTCTCCCTCTGTAATTTTTCGTACTCAGTTCCCCTCCTCTCTCCTATAATCCCTTCCACTATTTCTTATATTCCACATATAAGTGAAACCATATGATGATTGTCCTTCTCCAATTGACTTATTTCACTCAGCATAATACCCTCCAGTTCCATCCACGTCAAAGCAAATGGTGGGTATTCGTCTCTTCTGATGGCTGAGTAATATTCCATTGTGTATATATATATATATATATATATATATATATATATATATATATATCATATCTTCTTTATCCATTAATCTGTCCAAGGACATCATGACTTGAGTTTATCTTTGTGTATGGTATAAGAGAATGGTACAGTTTCATTCTTCGGCATGTGGCTGTCCAATTTTCCCAGCACCATTTATTGAAGGGACTGTTCTTTTTCCAGGGGATATTCTTTCCTGCTTTGTCAAATATTAGTTGACCATAGAATTGAGGGCCCATATCTGGGTTCTCTATTCTGTTCCATTGATCTGTGTGTCTGTTTTTGTGCCTGTACCACACTGTCTTGATGATCATTGCTTTGTAATACAGCTTGAAATCTGCCATTGTTATTCCCATGGCATTGGTTTCCTTTTTCAATATTCCTCTAGCTATTCGGGGTCTTTTCTTTTTCTTTCTTTTTTTTTTTCCTTCTTTTTTTTTGTCTTCTTTTTCTTCTTTTTTTTTTCTTTTTTCTCGAGGTCTTTTCAGATTCCACACAAATCTTAAGGTTCCAATCTTAAATCAATGGTATTTTACCAGCAAAAGTCCATAGTATTTTGATAGGGATTGCATTGAACATGTAAATTGCCCTGGGTAGTATAGACATTTTCACAATGTTAACTCTTCCAGTCCATGAGCATGGAATATTTTTCCATCTCTTTGTGTCTTCCTCAATTTCTTTCAGAAGTGTCCTGTAGTTTTTAGGGTATAGATCCTTTATCTCTTTGGTTAGGTTTATTCCTAGGTACAGGTTTATTCCTAGGTATCTTACGCTTTTGGGTGCAATTGTAAATGGGATTGATTCCTTAATTTCTCTCTCTTCAGTCTCATTGTTAGTGTAAGAAATGCCACTGATTTCTGGGCATTGATTTTGTATCCTGCCACATTGCTAAATTGCTGTATGAGTTCTAGCAATCTTGGGGTGGTTTTTCGGGTTTTCTATGTACAGTATCATGTCATCAGCAAAGAGGGAGAGTTTGATGTCTTCTTTGCCAATTTGAATGACATTTATTTCTTTTTGTTGTCTGATTGCTGAGGCTAGGACTTCTAGTACTATGTTGAATAACAGTGGTGACAGTGGACATCCCTGTCGTGTTCCTGATCTTAGGGGAAAGGCTCTCATTTTTTCCACATTGAGGATGATAGTCGCTGTGGGCTTTTGGTAGATGGCTTTTAAGATGCTGAGGAATGTTCCTTCTATCCCTATACTTTGAAGAGTTTTAATCAGGAATGGATTCGTTTGTTATTTTATTAGAGTCTTCTCTCTTTTCTTTTTAATAAGGCTGACTAGGAGTTTATCTATCTTATTAATTCTTTCAAAGAACCGCTTCCTGGTTTTGTTGATCTGTTTTACAGTTCTTTTGGTCTCTATTTCATTGAATTCTGCTTGAATATTTATTATCTCTCTTCTTCTGCTTGGTTTAGGCTTTATTTGCTGTTCTTTCTCCAATTCCTTTAGGTGTGAGGTTAGGTTGTGTATTTTTTTTCCCAATTTTTTGAGGGTGCTTGGATTGTGATGTATTTTCCTCTTAGGACTGCTTTGCTGTATCCCAAAGATTTTGAATGGTTCTATTTTCATGTTCATTAGTTTCCATGAATCTTTTTAATTCTCTAATTTCCTGGTTGACCCATTCATCTTTTAGTAGGATGCTCTTTAACCTCCATGTGTTTGAGTTTCTTCCAAATTTCTTCTTGTGATTGAGTTCTACTTTCAAAGCATTGTGGTCTGAAAACATTCAGGGGACAATCCCAGTCTTTTGGTATTGATTGAGACCTTATTTGTGACCCAGTATGTGGTCTATTCTGGAGAATGTTCCATGTGCACTTGAGAAGAATGTGTATTCAGTTGCATTAGGATGGAATGTCCTATATATATCTGTGAAATCTATTTGGTCCAGTGTATCATTCAAGGCCCTTGTTTTTTTGATGATGTTCTCCTAAGATCTGTTTTTTTGTTTTTTTGTTTTTGTTTTTTTTTTTAGTATCCTACTATTAATGTATTATTATTGATGTATCTCTTTACTATGGTTATTAATTGATATACTTGGCGGCTTCCACATTAGGGGCATAAATATTCATAATTGTTAGGTCTTCTTGTTGGATAGACCCTTTAAGTATAATATAGTGTCTCTTTTCATCTCTTATTACAGTGTTTGGTGTAAACTCTAATTTATCTGATATGAGGATTGCTACCCCACCTTTCTTTTGAGGACCATTTGAATGGTAAATGGTTCTCCAGCCCTTCATTTTCAGGCTGAAGGTGTCCTTAGACCTAAAAAATGAATCTCTTGTAGACAGCATATTGATGGGTCTTGCTTTTTTCTATCTAGCTACCCTGCATCTTTTGATGGGATCAATTAGCCCATTCACATTTAGAGTAACTATTGAAAGATATGAATGTACTGTCATCGTATTACCTATTCAGTCTCTATTTTTGTGGATTGTTTCTTTGGGCTCCATCTTTCTTTTACAGGGTTCCCCTTAATATTTCTTGCAGAGCTGGTTTGGTGGTCACATATTCTTTCAATTTCTGTCTATCCTGGAAGCTCTTTATCTCTCCTTCTATTCTGAATGACAGCCTTGCTGGATAAAGTATTCTTGGATGCATGTTTTTCTCATTTACTACACTGTATATATCATGCCAGCCCTTTCTAGCCTACCATATGTCTATGCAGAGGTCTGCTGTTAATCAGATATTTCTCCCCATATAAGTTAAGAATCTCTTGTCTTGAGCTGTTTTAAGAATTTTCTCTTTATCTTTGAAATTTGCAAGTTTCACTATTAAATGTCAAGGTGTTGAAAGTTTTTTATTGAATATAACATATTTTGGAGGTAGGTAATAAGTGCCTCTTAGAAGACATTGAGAGGAGCTATCAGAAATAGAAGGATAACCGATACTAAGTGCCTGAAAAGTGAGAGAAAAATCTTTTACAAAGCAATTTATGAAGAGTTCAGGATCAGACACCAAAGTATAGGTAAGAAATAGGAAATGTAAATAAACCTACTGGATACAGAGTAATTTTTTAAATAAAAAGCAACAAGAAAGGGGCTGAGAGCATAACAAGGCTAAAGAAAATATTCATTTTGTTTTGCTTTATCAGCAAGCTTGAAAGTATTGTTAGAGTCTGGTGAGGTCTCTAGATAGTAGAGACTACACAGACAGGAATAAAGAAAGTTGCACAACAGTTTTCAATGTATAATTGTTCCTTTGAAAATTTCCTATATTGGACCAAAATCACAAGTGTAAATGTTGCACTTGAAAAAAGAGAAATCCTTATTTCAAGAGAAGAATTGAAAGGAGGATGAGGGTGAAGACAGTCTCTGGAAGATTCTCAACCATACAATTAGAGGGACTAGCACTCAGCTCTTCATTTTTTTTCCCCCCTCTCATCATGTGAATATTCAACTTGACTCTGATTCTAATTTTTTTCTTCTTTTTAAAAATATTTTATTTATTTATTTATTTGAGATAGAGAGCATGAGTGGGGGTGGGGGTGGGGGAGAAGCAGCTTCCCGCTGAGCAGGGAGCCCTACGCAGGGTTCAACCCCAGGACCCTGGGATCATGACCTGAACTGAATGCAGATGCTTAATGGACTGAGCCACCCAGGTGTCCCTAATTTTCTCCTATTCTATTTTTCACCCACAATTTTTTCTAAGTAAGTTGGACAAAATTGGTTTCACAACTAAAGGACCTCTATTAATGTATTAAATATTAGAGGTGACAATTTGACTTATTTGGCAGTTTTTTACAAGCAACAACCAGAGAGACATTTGATATAGAGAAATTTACTTTATTCATTCTTTTGGGAAAGATAATTTCAAGTCTCCAGACACAGTTAAATGTCTTTCTTGCATGTCCTTCTAGCATGGTGGGTACATATATCATATCTAATTTTAATGGGTACATATATCATATCTAATTTTAATATTTATCTCCTCCACCCGATTTTAAGCTTTTCAAAGCTGGACTAGGTCCAATTTTATTTCCGTTCTGTGTATTTAATTGAGTCAATCACCAAGTAGTTGCTCAATAAAGATATATTTTTATACGTGAAAGAGATTATAGGACAGCCCTGGTGGCCCAGGGGTTTAGTGCCACCTTCAGCTTGGGGTGTGATCCCAGAGGCCCTGGGATCGAGTCCCACATTAGGCTTCCTGCATGGAGCCTGCCTCTCTCTCTCTCTCTCTCTCCCTGTGTGTGTCTGTCATGAAAAAATAATAAAATCTTTTTTTAAAAAAGAGATTGTAATAGATCAGACCTTTTTCTGTATGTTGTAAAGAATCAGTCTCAAAATTAAAATCACTTATGCTTATTTTTTATATAAATGTTTAATATTTTGTGAAATGTTCAAGGATTCCATAAGGCATTTTATTTTTAAATTTGGTAGTAAAATTTTTGCCTCTATTCAAATTCTTCTGCTCAAATCCGGAAAAAGGTATGAAAACAGAAGCCCCTAAAAGAATGACAAAGCTGATATATTCAGAATTTCCTTCCCCCCCCCTTTTTTTTTTTAGATTTTATTTTTTGAGAAAGAGAGAAATAGCAAGAGCGAGCACAAGCAGGAGGGAGGAGTAGGGTCCCCATTGAGCAGAGAGCCCGATGTGGAGCTCAATTTCAGGACCTTGGGATCATGACCTGAGCCAAAGCAGATGCTTAACCAATTGAGCCACCCAGGCATCCCATATTCAGAATTTTCAAGAAAATTTTAGCACAATTAATATTCCCAATATCTCAGAAATCTTTGGCTGGTAATATGACTGTAAAATAAAGGTAATATACATGGTTAGTTATTTTCTTAAATTAGGAACAATATTCATTAATGAACCATAAGAGTAAGAGGAATGATGGCTTCCTGTGTTAGTTTGCCAAAATTCATGACTTGATGCTGAACTTTGTCTTTCAGGTATTTTCAGAAGACTATTTGACAAAATAGAATTCTATTTATATATAAATTCATCCTTGAGGATTAAATATCCCTTTAGAATGACTTTCTGCTTAAACATTATAAAAACTTTTGATCTGATTCATTGTTTTTCATACCCAATCAGCTTGCCTTGACTTCTTCCTTATTGAGTGTCATGGTAATGACATGATTATATCCCTATGATTAGATTTACAATTATTCTTAATTTTTCACATTTTAATTTTTTTCAGGTAATACGTCTATCCACACCTTTCACAGTGTACCTATTATCAATGCTGGATGCTTGAACTCTGTTAATAACACAATTGAGTTATATCAACATCTTAGAGAGGAACATGGAACAGATAAAACACAAAATGGAAAAGCCAGTAGGCAGTGGAGAGTGAACTGGGCAACTAAATTTAGTGTATCATATGAATATTTTGGGCAGAATTGATATAAGTACTTTTAAAAAAGATTTTATTGGGATGCTGGGTAGCCCAGTCGTTGAACATCTGCCTTCAGCTCAGGGCATGATCCCGGGATCGAGTCTCTCATTGGGCTCCCTCTGAGGAGCCTGCTTCTCCCTCTATCTATGTCTCTGCTTCTCTTTCTCTGTGTCTCTCATGAATAAATAAATAAAATATTTGTTTTAAGTTTTTGTTAAGATTTTATTTATATATTAGAGATTTATTCTTTTTTTTTTTTAAGATTTTATTTACTTATTCGAGAGAGAGAGAGCAAGCAAGCATGAGAAGGGGGGTGGGGAGCAGAGAGAAAGGGACAGCAGAATTCCTTCTGAGCCAGGAGTCTGACGTGGAACTCTGTGTGGGGTTCCATCCCAGGACCCTGGGATCATGACCTGAGCTGAAGACAGACACTTAACCAACTGAGCCACACAGGCACTCTGTTATTTATTTTCTTTTATAAAATTCCTATATGTGTGTATTTTTATATGTACATATTATATATAAAATCTAATTTGTTATCTCATTTGTAAAATGAGAAAAGTGTTGCTTTGCAACAATGCTTCATAACATTGCTGCAAAGACTAAATGAAATAATGTATATAAAATGCCTGGATAGTACCTGACACATACTAAACAATAAATATTTGTTCATTATCTTTCCTTTTCTTTATTATTTTTGTAGTCTTCCTCCCTGCCCAGCACTAATATATATGAACATGCACATACAAACACACGGTACTTAAACATCTCATATGTTTGTACACACACAAATACAAAGAGTGACTTAGAAAACTATGGACATACTGCATGTTGTTTTGAACTCTGTAGAAGACAAAAAGTTTCTTAAATTGCTTAAAAAATTGCTTAAAAAATATACATGTGTTGCCCATTTTCAGAAGGTTCTGAAGGACTTCTAAATGTAAAGATGATATATAAGAGATAAAATAGAGTAAGAAAAATCTCTAGAATAGACATTATTAGACATCTGAGATGGGATGATTATAATAGGTGAGCACATCATGAGGCTGGAGTTTTTCTCATAATAAAAAGGAATAAGTAAAATTTTCATTCCATTTTTTGTGTGTTATAAAAATATATAAACAAGAGTGTAGAGATAAAGATGAATATTTTTTCTAGAACTACACAAATATTTTTCTGCAAGGCACATTTATTTCTCTGGGACCATATTTTGTCAAGAATATAAAATCACTATTCAAAATCTAACATTTTCTGTGTCATTTTCCTATAAAGACTAAGGATATCAATAAATCCTATTTCAGTTTAGGTATATATATTTGGACAATAAGATGAGTTCCAGGTATTTTGTGTTCTCGTAGCCAGATATTAACCAGTTTCTAATAATTCCTTAAGACTCTTTTTAAGTAACATATGTCTAAATTAAGACTATGATTTAGGAGAGAATATTAATTTATTATTGAATACTCAAAATTATATGGATCATACTTCTTGTTAAGTTAGGGGTCATGATTTAAATACTAGATGTGAGGAAGACATATTTTTTAATGAAAATTTATGAGGTGAATTACTTATTCTTGCTCAAAGTAAAGGTCAAGTAACTTCAGTAGGGCATTGACATTAGGCCACATTATAAATGAAACTGATTTATTAAAAAATTGCATCCTTTCAAGCTTTTGCAAAAAAAAAAAATCAATTATTTAAACAGTAGTGTTCTGTTAATGAAAAATAATCTTAGTCTGAGATTGTATGGGGCAGGTCTTAGGAAGAGACTGCCTTACCCATAAAAGAATTCACCATGTGATTTGGGATACAACTATATCATAAGGGGATCCAGCTACTCAAAATTAGCTGAATGAATTGAATAAGAAATAGATTATTTTTTAAAATGTTAATTTAAATATTAACCTGTGGTCCACAGATTTATGGGTTACTTAAATGAATTTTATGGAGAGTGTTTACTTTAGAAATTTTATGGATAATTTGTAAATATACAGTATTATCCATGGAGATAATTTATAGTTTACCCAAAATTCTTGAAGTGCTCCTAAAACAATTAATAATAATGATTCAAATACAAACTTAGAGGTTTTTACTACTTACTCTGAAAAACCTCTGCAAGACTAGTAAGAAGGTTAAAGCCCTAATCACTTACAATAAAATTCACATAGAAATTTATTTATTTTTTATTTATTTATTTATTTATTTTTTAAATCACATAGAAATTTAAAGATTATACTTGATTCCAGATTTGTCTATAAAGGAAAGATACTGAAAGATTATACTTAAAGTTAAGAGACTCTTTAAGGGATGCTTGGAAACAGTATAGATACAAAAAGATATAATTTCATAGTTCCTTGAATTGTTATTTCCAACTCAACTTTAGTAACAGTCAGTTTTAGAATCCAATTAGTAATAGTTTCTTTGGAGCCATGTTCATTTATGCTAATTTAGTTCACAGATTTGTCTTTGCAATTGAATGAAAAACTTAACAGTTCAAATACATTGAGGAATAAAAAGTGACAGATATCATTGTTTGCCCACTCAATAGTTATTTTGTTCAACCTCTTCCTTATTAACAAAATCAAAGATTTATTTTTTAAAAAATTTAGACTCGGCAGAGCCATTTGTTTAAGTATTGTGGGCCCTTTGCTCCTTTTACCCCAACTCAGATTCTGTATTAAGGATGTTCAGAATGGGTAATTCTGTCCTTCTTTGGCAGTGACTAATTTCCTACTGGGACTTTCATAGAGGTCTTTTATCCTAATTCAAAAAAGAAGAGATGAGGAAATGAGGCATACTTTGACAGCCTCTTAGAGGACTGGTCAAAGACAGGATACATAAAACAGCAAAAGTGATCCTTGGGCCATCAGAAAGAGTAGAACATTGTGTGGTAATTCATGCTGTTTTGAATTGTTGAGCCTTTGAACCCATCCTAGAGCCGCCTAACTCCAGACTTCTTGATTGAGAAAAATAAATTAGTAAATAAATACACCTATTTTTGAGATATTTTGAGGAGATATTTCTATTCTTTGCAACTAAAAGCATCCCAAATAAGTGCCATGACATCCCATCTTCAGGGTGTCATATGGAAACATTAACAAAACGGAACTCTAAGTTGTAGCCATAATAACGTTTTAAAGACACATGAGCAATATTTTTTTTAAGATTTTATTTATTTATTCATGAGAGACACACAGAGAGTCAGAGACACAGGCAGAGGGAGAAGCAGGCCCCATGCGGGGAGCCCGACGTGGGACCTTGATCCCGGGACTCCAGGATCACGCCCTGGACCAAAGGCAGGCGCTAAACCACTGAACCACCCAGAGATCCCCGCAGTATTTCAATAATAGTCTATCAACTACGAATGCAGAAGCATTTATTGTAAGCATATGAGTTCTAAAAAATCAGATATAATATTGACAGAATTGTATATCTGATGAATTTAGAAGTATGTTAGAGGGCTAGAACGCCAAGAGATTATAAAAATCTCTTTGTTATAATTTGAAATATACAATTTAATGTATAATCGGGATGCCTGGGTGGCTCAGTGGGGTTGAGCATCTGCCTTCCACTCAATGATAATATAATTTTATAAAAACCATTGAGAACACAAAATATTTTTATTATACTTTTAAAATCACACTTTTAACCTCTTATTCCTACAAAAGATTCTGACACAAAATAATATAAATAAATATTTGGTAAATAAATAATAAAAATTTCCCAAGATATCTTAGTGTAATAAAAGTACATAGAATGTTGAGATACAACATACATTTCCTTTCCTGTTCATTTGTATTATTACATAATGTTTATATTTTTAATAACTTAATCTGATTTTCTAAAAAAAGATTTTTATTTATTTATTTGACAGAGAGATAGCAAGAGAGCACAAGCACAGGGAGCAGCAGAGGGAGAGGGAGAAGTAGGCTCACCCCTGAGCAGGGAGCTTGATGTGGGGCTGATCCTAGGACCCTGGGATCATGACCTGAGCCAAAGGCAGACACTCAACCAACTGAGCCACCCAGGTGCCCCCTTAATCTGATTTTAAACTTCTTCAATGTTTATATTTTTTATAAATTGAGGATAGTCTCCTGATGCTTAGTTTAATCCTGGGGTACAGCCTACCTAATAGGGCTTGGAAAATTATAGCTTCAGCCTATGATCTTATCCCTGGCTATCTCTTTGATTTGCCATCTTCCCAAACTTTTTTCTAGCTAACATTCAAACATTCCAAACATTCTTCTGCCCTAGGGCCATATTCTCTGCCTGGAATTCTCTTCCTCCAGAAACATGCATTTTATTTCCTTATTTAGTTCATTATGTTATGTAGGTCTCAACCTAAATGTCAGCTTTTCAAACTCTTCCTTTACTACTTTACCTAAAATACATTCTCCATTTCACTTGTTATTCTCTTAACAGGAATTATATTATTTTCATAGCAATTACTTAACTTGTTTCAAAACTAGCATTATATATGATTTTTTCCCCATTGGTTCATTGTCTGTCTTTTCAAAGAACAAATGTACCCCCTTCCATCTGGCAACCTTCAGTTTGTTTTCTATATTTACAAGTCTGATGAAGCTTTTTGTTTATTTATTTGTTTTGTTTTTTAGATTCCACACATAAATGAAATCACATGGTATTTATTTTTCTCAGTCTTTTTGCCCTTGGTATAATACCCTCTAGGTCCATCCACATTGTTGCAAATTGCAAGAGCTCATTCTTCTTATGATTGCATAATATTCTATTTTGTGTGTGTCTGTGACCTCTTCTTTATCCATTCATCTACCTATAGACACTTAGGTTGCTTCCATATCTTGGCTACTATAAATAATGCTGCACTATACAGAGATGCAGAGGTCTTTTTTTTTTTACTTTTTATTTATTTATTTTTAAGATTCTATTTATGTATTCATGAGAGAGAGAGAGAGAGGAGAGGCAGAGACACAGGCAGAGGGAGAAGCAGGCGCCATGCAGGGAGCCCTATGTGGGACTCGATCCCGGGTCTCCAGGACTGAAGGCAGTAGCTAAACCCCTGAGCCACCCAGGGATCCCTCCGCAGAGGTCTTTTTTGAATTAGTGTTTTTATTTTCTTTGGGTGCTGGAATTACTGAATTATATAATAATTCTATTTTTAAGGTTATTTTTTAAACTTTTTTAGGAACTACCTTACTGATTTCGACAGTGGCTATACCAATTTACATTCCCACCAACAGAACACAAAGGTTCACTTTCTTTCACATTGACACCGACACTTATTATTTCCTGTGTTTTATTTTAGCCATTCTGAAAGGTGTAAGGTGATATTTTATGGTGGTTTTGATTTGCATTTCCATGATAAATAGTGATGTTGAGCATCTTTTGAAGTGTCAATCATCTGTATGGGTTTTTTTTTTTTTTTTTTTTTTTGGAAAAAATGTCTATTCAGGTCCTCTGCCCGTCTTTAAATCAGATTGTTTTGGTATTGAGTAGTCTTAGTTTAAAAATGGAAAAAAACGTGCTCAGTACACCAATTAGTTTCTTTACTGAATTCTAATACTACATGTCATAAAGAAAAATTCACAATGAAAGTCAGACTAACACAATAAATCATCACTTGTAGCCTACAATACATAACAATGAATACTGCTAGATGGTTATTTTATAGAAGCATTTTGTGTTCATGGAACGCTTGAGCTCAAAAGCTAGAAGAAATTATCCACATTATTTTTACTGCTATGGAATGATGAAATTGAATCTTGGGTGTATGGATACTTTGATAATACAGAGATAGTTTTGGTCAAACGTTTGTTGAAAAGAACTTTGATTTGCAATGCCTGCTTTCAAGAAAACAAAGCCCATTTTATGTAGTACTCATCTATTTTCATAGTATTCATCAGTGATTGGCTGAAGGCAGTTTGTACCAACTCATAGGAGCCAACTGTTGAATTTTCAAGAGCTTTGTCATTTAGTTGTTAAATACAGTTATTATTATTAAAACCAAGTTAACTTAGAGTTAAAGAAGTTACATTAAATACAAAGATAATAAATACTCAAGGTTCATCACCTCTTCATTGCTTTACTAGGTTTTATCATTATTAGGTCAAATTTGCTCTTTCCTGTCCCCCATTACTCTTTATTTTCATTCACAGTGTTACCTGATTTCTCTTTAGCAGTGGATGGCTCTTCACCCATTATTACCCTGCAAGGTGTCTGTCCTTCATTCCCTGAACAAATATATACATCAAAGTTTATTGCCACAGGGTTTTTCTGAGAGCTGAGGAAGAACAGAAGCTCATTGTCAATGGCATCTTAATTATATTTCATTGCATTATCTAATAAATTTGTTAGTGGTATATGTTTAATTATTCCAGTGGTTTACATACTTTACATACAGAACCACATTTAGATCTCATAGTAAGTGTAGGTACTAAAGACAATAGCCATTCTAAAGATGATAGGATTGAAAAATAGGGTGATTAACAAGCTCATCCTTTAATGTAAAATCAGTAAATGTATCAAGACTCCAAATTTATTTGGTTAATTAACTATAATATAATAGTATGCATTAGAATTGCTCTGTGGTGGGGGCACCTAGGTGGCTCAGTCAGTTAAGTGCCTTCAGCTCAGGTCATGATCCTGGAGTCCTGGGATCAAGCCTCACATTGGGCTCCCTGCTCAGTGGCGAGTTTGTTTCTCCTTCTCCCTTTGCCCCTTCCTCCACTCACGCTCTCTCTTTCTCTCTCAAATAAATAAATAAAATCTTTAAAAAATTACTCTGTGGTGTAATTAGCTAATAAAATAGAGAATCTGTGATATTTATGAAGAGACACAGAGGCAATAACTGGTGATGATAAAAGAAAACAGAATCTGGGATAAATCAACATTATTCTTAAAAGTAATTTTTTTTTCAAAAATGGGAGCTTCATATTCAAATTTGTCTTTAGGATGAAATTTTAAGAACCTTTTTTAAGAGCTTTTGTTTATAAATTTTTTTGAGGAGCAAATCATGTTATTTTCTGTAATACACATAATCAACAGTTATTAATTTTTCTGGAAATTCCATCTCAGTGACTGTAAACCCAGGATGATTTCTTCCCTTTCCCCTTCCCTTTCCCCTTCCCCTTGGATATTTGGCAATGTCTGGACAAAGTGTTGATTATGACTGTGTTGGGGCCACTACTGTTATTTCATGTGTAAAGATGAGAGATACCACTAAATATCCTAAAGTACCCAGGACAGATCCCCACAACCACTAACTTTCCCATGCAAAAATGTCAATTAGCTAAGATTGGAATAACTTAAATTAAATCTGCCTCTTACTTTGTTTGTATAAACAAATGGATTTATCAGAAATTAACATGTCAAGTATAAACTTTAGGAAGTATGGGCATAACCTATTTTTTCCAGATGTTGTGGCTATAATCTGGAAAAAAGACCTAGTAATAACATAACTGTTGGGGTACATACATAACAGAATTATTTTATGTTAATATTAATTTGGTGCTGTAGAATTAAATAATTTTCTTACAGATATATCAGCATGAAGATGTATTATGCATCTAATTTAAGATTGTGCTACTAATAAAGTATGATTGATATATGGGTATTCTTAACTTCTCATTTTGATTTGTTGATAATGTATGTACTGACTATTAATGTTTTTCTTGCCAAGTTTTCATATTTTTACCCAGTTGATTTTTTTTTCAAAGATTTTATTTATTAATCATGAAAGACTGAGAGAGAGGCAGAGTCACAGGCAGAGGGAGAAGCAGGCCCCATTCAGGGAACCCGATGTGGGACTCAATCCTAGAAGTCCAGTTTCATGCCCTAAGCCAAAGGCAAATGCTCAACTGCTGAGCCACCCAGGCGTCCCTACCCAGTTGATTTTTATAGTTTAGTTCCATATAGGTTGTACAGCATTTTTGCTTTTGTTTTTTATGATCTACTCAGCATCTCCAGGAGAACTTAATTTGACATTGACACAGTTTTAAGAAGAAAAAAGAACAACAAAAATGGAATAATTCTTACAGAGAAAAATCAAAAAACCCACCATTTCCTTAACTACCACCTTTATTTAGACCAAACTCCCCACTTGCTTTTACATTGGCTTCTTAATTTCTCTCCCTCCAGATCGTGATAATCTTTCCTTTCAACTCACACATGTAATGCATATAAAATAAAAATTACATTTCAGGGATCCCTGGGTGGCTCAGCAGTTTAACGCCTGCCTTCAGCCCAGGGTATGATCCTGGAGTTCCGGGATCGAGTCTCGCATCGGGCTCCCTGCATGGAGCCTGCTTCTCTCTCTGTCTCTGTCTCTCATGAATAAATAAATACAATCTTAAAAAAACTACATTTCATACTTTGGTATTTAATTCTATATCTTTTGTGTGATTGAGTTAAATACCAACATCTATACTTCCTCTTTAAACTACACATATACACACTCAGGCCCTCATGTTCCTGAAAGTTTTGCATCCAAAAGAAGTCTTTGATGTAATATAAGGGGGAAAACTGAGAAGTCTCAAAAGGAGACATGACTTTTACACAATTACACAGTCAATGAGTAATCAAAAAGGGAATATCATTCAGTCTTCTGAAAGTCCAGTTCCAAGCTCCTTTCTCAATATTGTTTACCATTGTGTATCTACATTACTTGGCAAGATTCTTCTAACATTTGAATCACATTCCTTCAGTTTAATCCACTTTTATTATACCAGATTGGTTGTATGCTCATAAAAAACCATCCATGTTATATTTATTTTCAGATAGAAATAATTGGAAAATGTTTCAAAATAAAATACCTATTTACAACAACTAGGAAATAATAAACTATAATCTAAAAAATATTTCAAGGATATTATATTTTTAAAAATAGATTAATTCATATATCCAGGTTGTTGTCAAGATAAACATAAAAAGGAGAAATGGGAGAAAAATCTAAAAAGAACTTAATATCTGTTGTACACAATGTCAAGGACTTCTAGTGGGAAAGAGAAATTCTAATTTTTGTAATGAGTCACCTCCCTATTTTACTAAGCATCTTTATTATGCTACAGTTTGTTATGTTTAAACCTAAAAAGTGTAAGGTCTGTTTAGGTATCTAAGAGCCTAGCAACAAGAAGATTGTTTTAAGCCATTTGTTACTTTGCTTGTAAAACAAACGCCTTTATATAGAAATGGAAAAACAAAACTGTTCTGTAATGAATCTTTTCAGTTATGTTTCTGGCATTCCACTTGTTTCTAGATGAATTATTGTTTAAATGTAAATTTTTACTGCATAAGATTTATTCTTGCATTCTTAACTTTTAAAAACTATATAGAAATTATTTACATATTTAACTGGAATTTTTAAGCTTAAGTAATGAGACTGTACTCAACACAATGGAGTCAAGTTAATGTAATTATATGATCATATAATAATGAGTACTGAATAATACCCATAGAAGAAAAACACTCCTCTAAGTTTATATAGATGAAGAGCTTTAAAAACAAACCTGAAAACATATGTGCATCTTAATTTGTATAATATATATTTTATTTATTTTTTAAAGATTTTATTTATTTATTCATAAGAGTCACACAGAGAGAGAGAGGCAGAGACATAGGCAGAGAGAGAAGCAGGCTCCATGCAGGGAGCCCAATGTGGGATTCAGTCCTGGGACTCCAGGATCAAGCCCTGGGCTGGAGGCAGGTGCTAAATCGTGAGCCACCCAGGGATACCCATAATATATATTTTATAATGTAAGTTCAGTGAGAAGTTGGGGATAATCAAATGTTGAAAGAGGTATACTAGATAGAGCTCCATATACTTAGTTCTCCAAAATCCTTTATGTCTAAGTATTTGCTATTTGTCTCTGTATCAATGGACTCAATAATCTTACTCAGTCCATTCTGATTTTTTTTTCCAGTCCATTATCCTGAATCTACTGCTTTCTTTGCAGACCTTCTTTTCATATCCATTTTGACTATTTTCCATTTATTTGGTTTGACTTAAAGCAAATATATTATGAGGATTAAAAAAATTCCACTCCTCCGCCTCAGGTTAAAAGAATAAAGGTTAAAAAGTCATTTGTTCAACCAACACACCTGAAGCTATACTCTTTAAGTAGGTATCTTACAAATCTAAGTATAATAGTATTGGCAATCGTGTTTTCCTTAACCGAAAAGGAAATTCATCAAGAAGAGAATTAATTTTTATGGAACCTAGAAAATGAGATTTAGGAACAAGAATATATCAGAACTTCTGAAACAGAGTAACACAATTGAGATTACAAACACTCTAATCTTACCCCTTAATATCTTCACTATTTTCTTTTTCTAATTTCAACTAAAAGATTTTTTATTTTAAATGTATTTTTTATGAAAATCCTTTTTTAAAATATTGTATTTATTTGAGAGAGAGAGAGCACAAGCAGGGGGAGGTTCAGAGGGAGAGAGAGAGGCTGACTCCCCACTGATCAGGGAGCCCACCTCAGAGTGCTCAAATCCAAGACCTCAGGATCATGACCCAAGCTGAGGGTAGACACCTAATCAGCTGAGTCACCTAGGTGCCCCAATTTATTATGATGATTCTTTTTTATTTATTTATTATTTATTTATGTATTTATGTATTTATGTATTTATTTATTTATGATAGTCACACAGACAGAGAGAAAGAGAGAGGCAGAGACACAGGCAGAGGGAGAAGCAGGCTCCATGCACCGGGAGCCCGACGTGGGATTCGATCCCGGGTCTCCAGGATCGCGCCCTGGGCCAAAGGCAGGCGCCAAACCGCTGCGCCACCCAGGGATCCCTATTATGATGATTCTTAACAACTTTTCCCTCTTGTGTTTCTATGGAAATTTGTCTTGTAAAATTTCAAACTTAGCAGTATGGTATTTAAAATAGTGTCTTGAGAGATCCTACCTCTAGGGCTCCCCTCCCCCTACTGAAATATCTGGAACTTCTGTATTAACTACAACATACATGAAATTTAATGCACTGGTAAATTCACTAGAATGTAAAGGACATTTCCAAATTGTAAAACAATCACAGAAATACAGAGTTTAAATTTAGCAGAGATAAGAGATAAGGAAAATATAAAACATAAAAGTGTTTTTACCTTAAGATCTCAGCAACCAGAGATTAGTAAGTCCCTCAGGAAACTGAAGAGGCTGAAGCTAAACCTTCCGCATTAATCTCAGAACCATTAGAAAAGTCCCAGAGTTTTTTATTTTTAAGATTTTATTTGAGAGAGAGAGAGAGAAAGAGAGCAAGCATGCACAAGAACATCAACGGGGGTGAATTTTTACCAGCTTACAGGTGAGGTGGGTCTCCGATGGAGAGGGAAAGAGAGGAGAAGATTCCCCACTGAGCAGCAAGCCTGATGCAGGTCTCTATTCCAGGACCCTGAGATCATGACCTGAGCCAAAGTCTTGCGCTTAACCAACTGAGCCACCCAGGCACCCCTAGAAAGGTAACAGAAATTTTGATTTAATTGGCTTACTGTGTGGTGTGTGATATGAGCATCAGAGTTTAAAGAAAAAAACAAAAAAAAACCAAAAAACAAAAAAACCCTCCAGGAGATTCTACTATGCAGCTAAAGTTGAGAATTACTTATCAGAGCCATGGTTCTTAAAGGGTGGTCCCTAAACCTGCAGCATCAGTGTCACCTGAGAACTTACTACACAGGTAAAATTCACCCCTTTCTCAGCAGTCCTACTAAATAAGAAATATTTGTGGTGGGGCCCGGCAGCATGTGATTTACTACCCTTCACATGACTTTAATGCTGATCTAATTTGAGAATCTCTTTATAAGGGGATCAAAGAAGGATTCTCTAAAATAATTTTTTATCTATTTTAAGACCTCAAATTTAAGTAGGTGTGGGGAGGGAGGAAGATGTAGTCTCTACTTGCTTAAGTCAGAAACCTGAGAGTCATCTCTGACTTCCCCACCTCCAAGTTGAATTGTTCACTTGGTGCTGAGATTCTGCATTTCTGAAAGGCTGCAAACTGATGTCCATGGTGCTGACCGTGAGAAAAGTCTATTTGTATGGGGTGGGGAGCATTTCAGGCAGATGTGCACTGAGGATGAAAGAGTTTGGAGAGACAGACTAAATGTCGAGTAGATTGTTATGAGATGAACATAAAAAATACACAAAAATCATGCAAAGCCATGTAAGCCTTGTAGGGAACACCAAGCTCATGAATTCTATCCTTAAAGGAAAGTTATTAATGACTGAAGCAATGCAGAGATGTAATTAGATTTGCATTTTATATTTTTTAAGATTTTATTTATTTATTCATGAGAGATAAAGAGAAGAAGAGAGAGAGGGAAAGAGAGAGAGAAAGAAGCATGCTGCATGCTGGGAGCCCAATGTGGGACTAGATCCTGGGACTCCAGGATCAGGCCCTGAGGCAAAGACAGATCCTCAACCCCTGAGCCACCCAGGGACCCCTAGATTTGCATTTAAAAAAAAAACCACTCCACTCACTGAATTGAAAATCAATTGCAAGAAAAGCAAAAGTACAAGTGAGAATATTATGAGGAGGGTATTAGAGTCATCTAGGTAGATGTGGTGATTTTTTAAATTCTAGATATGGTGGCAAAATAAATATTTGAGGTATATTCTGGAGGAAGAATGAAAAATTCTTTATATATTACATATGAGATAAAAACAAGAGGAAATATGAATAACAAGATATATGTATAATGAAATACATACAATTTTAGATGCCTACTAGATAAACAAGTGGAGATGACAAGTAGATAGTTGGCTATATAGGTGTGGGGCTCTGAAGGGAAGCTTAGGTTCAAGTTCAAATTTGAGTGTTGCTCGGGTATGCAGATATTTTTCCAAATCCATGACAAGCTGTGAAGAGAGTATACAAAAAGAAATTGGCTGACAATTTAGCCTGAAAAAAATGTTAACATTAAAAGATTTGGTGGAATAGTGGCCATCAGAGGAGACTAAAGAGAAGCACCTAAGGAGTTAGGAAGAACTCCTAGAAGACCTTGGGGTTGTGAAAGGGGAAAAAAATTCCAAAATAAGGTAAGACCAACACTGAGAAGTTACTGAGATGTCAAATAAAAATAGGATTTGGCAGTGCACATTTGACTTAGCACAAATATCACTTGCAAGAGCAAGTTCAATAGAGAATTTTGGGCAGAAACCAGATTTTTTTTCAGTGTGATGTAGAAGAGAAGTCAAGAAAATGTAGGTGAATCAGTTCTCATCAAACATTGGTGATGTTTAATTTCTTTTGTAAGCATCTCATTCTCTTTTAATTTTATAAATGCTGTGATTCCTCTCTTTGACTCTAATTCTACACACTTTTCAAAAATTATCTGAACTATATCCTTTCCTCTAAACAAAACTTTGTCTTCAGGGATAGTTCCATATGTAACTTCCTTCTGGAAATGGAATTATAGTTTGAAATGCTCTCTGGTGCTTCAGCTTCATCTCATTCCCAAACAAACACATATATTTCCTAATTATCCTGCTCTCCTTTCTATTTTGTTATGGTATGAATATCAACAAAGTTGCTCAAGTCAAGAATCTGTAAGTTATTTTTGATTTTCTAGTCTTCTCAGTAGCTAAATCCAACTGTTCAGATGTTCTGTTGATTTTTGTTTCACTTACCACTCTGTCAAGTATTATATTCCTACATCACTCCTTTAAAATTTTTTGTTAATTTGTTTCTTTAATCCATTTGATTGCAGTTTCTTACTCAAATTTTTCTTTTTCCAATCTCACACTCCTCTTCCTCTTGTAATCTCTTCTCCATAGTACAAGACCAATGCTGTAACTCTTGAGCTACGGAACCTTCTTATTCTCCACATTAAATGCATGTCTTGAATCAAATTTGATCATCTTACTCCCTTTATTAAAATATTTCAAGGCTCCTCATTGTAACCAGGAGGAAATTCATAATTTCATAGCAAAATGTGCAACTTTTTAAGTACCACTACCCCTTAACGATGTTCAGAACGTATCCTGCCATTTCCATTGTCGTGTCCAATTTGTAAACCATAGAATGCTCATTTTCTGAAGGCACAATGTTATTTCTCTCTGCTTTTACATGAATTGATAGCTTTATCTTAGGCCAGTTTTCAAAACCCAGTTTAATATGATTCTTCATATTAGCTGAGTTTTTGGTCCATCTCCCCTTGCCGAGCTCTGCTGGTTAAGTGTCCTCCCTAAGCTTGCATGGCTTCTTTCAGCAAGATGTAATTGTGTGTTAGCTTCTTTGTCCCCTTGACCAGACTGTGAGTTCCTATTCTTTGTAACTCTAGTACTTGTTATATAGGAGTAGTAGTTCCATTAATACTTCTTAAGTAAATGGGTGAATAATACATGTGACCAAAAAAATGACTGCTTTGCAGTTGTATTAAGAGTCAAAGGAATGTTGATGGGATTAGAGAATTCTGCAGTTATATGAACATTAAACATAATTTAATAAATACATTGTTTTAAATGTGGAATAAAATTATTGAGCAATACAGAATGGTATACAAAAGAAAAAATATAGCTGGAGACAGATGATTTTGATGAGAAATCTAACTGCAATTTAATAGTTCATGTCCTTGAATAAGCCATTTAATCTGCCTAAACTTACCAGTTAGAAGATATTTAATAACCTCATAGGATGGTTGTTCTGAACTGAATGTTTGTGTCTCCCTCAAGCTCATATGTTGAAGGCCGAACTCCCAGTGTGATGATACTTGGAGGGGGGCCTTTAACTAGGTTTAGATGAGATCATGAAAGTGGAACTCCCATGATAGGATTGCATTCTTATAAGAACAAGAGACCAGAGCTTTCCCTCTATTACTGGCATTAGAAAATATAAGGAGAAGGTGGCTATCTACAAGCCAGGAAAAGGATGTTCATCAATAAACAAATCTGTTAACACTTAGATTGTATGAATTCCTGGCATCTGGAACTGTGAGAAATAAATGTCTATTGTTTAAGCCACCCAGTTTACCGGATTTTGATAGAATAGCCTGAATGATCAAGACAATGGTCAGCCTCATGGAATAGTCAAGTTTTTAAATAACATACTATACAAGAGGATCTGCATTGCTTTCATTAAATATTGGTTATAATTTTGAAGATCCAGGTCATGAGACTATTGAAGAGGCAGAACCAGCACTCTAAATCTGAGTTTATTTACTCTCAGTTCTATAGGTTTGCCTAGGGCATGGCATTTGATCGCCTAGGTTTCCTGTGGGGTCAGGTGGGCCTAGAGCTTCTCTTCTCTGGCTGCAATTTTCCTTTTTCATTGCCTCAGTGTACTATAAAATTTATAACTTTCATTATTTGTGCAGTGACCAGATCAAAGTGAAAAATCACTAATTTGTTAAACCATCCCCTCTCCTCCAGCTCTATGGATGGTCTGTCTTGGATTTCAGGTATGGCTTGGTTTTTTTTTTTTTTTTTTTAATTTATTTATTATAGTCACAGAGAGAGAGAGAGAGAGGCAGAGACACAGGCAGAGGGAGAAGCAGGCTCCATGCACCGGGAGCCCGATGTGGGACTCGATCCCGGGTCTCCAGGATCGCGCCCTGGGCCAAAGGCAGGCGCCAAACCGCTGCGCCAACCAGGGATCCCTTGGTTTTGATGTAGAACACTCACACAGTTGTGGGAAGGCAGCTATAACCTATAAGCAGCTGGCCAGAGGCAGAACTGTAGTGTCCTTGGGAGGCAAGGTGGGCCTGCTGATGACCACAAAGATGTTATCTTTCTAGCTAACCTTGTGGCAGCTCTGTGGTACTTTGATGATGCTGTCAGGATTATGGATACAGGCTAAATTCTTTTTGAGTTCCCCTTGGAAATTTTCATATGTATACAGCTTTGATGTTTGTATGGTAAGAAGTTGACATACTTTTGGAAATAAGCTAGTAAAAAGATTTGCTACTTGAGTAGAAAAGTATCACGGAATTAGTGAGAAGAACAGGTTCATTAAAGAAGGCTTCAGGAGCCCTGAAGTCATCTGTGGTGGAGAGTAGTCCTCAGGCGTTAAAAACTTTGTATTTGGCAGAACTTAAAGGTGTGAACATGTCTAACTTTTCCCTGAAGGATAGGGAAAGAAAGAACAGAAAAACTAGTCCCATAAAATCTCACTTCATGGAGTGATGATGGCTTATTTAGAAGGATAGTCAAGGTCACTCAGAGAGGCATCAAAATCTCACCAGTCCCAAGTAATTGTCCAAAAACATGTTAACATTTCAGAGGAATGTAGAATATTAAAGTAGTTAATGATATTCGTGTAAATGTTTGGCTTTAGTAAACCCCAAAGCTGCTTGTCCAAGAGACTACCTGGGAGGAAAGAAGACAGGGGCTGAAGGAACAGAAAAAAATGCTTGACAATTTTAATGCATAATGGGAACAAGACAGCAATGATAAAGAGAGCTAGTCAAAATGTCTCACTGAAACTGTGCTACAATGATAAATTTACCTACTCTCTTTAAAGTGTATACAATAGATAATAAATATCATAAATGTATAGGTGGTAACCATGTAATTAGTGTTTGTTGCTACAAAGAATATAAACAGAACAAATATCTGACCTGTGGGCATATCCTAGTTTGGTTTTAGGCCATTAGAGTTTAACTATTTAGAAAGAACTGCTAGAAGTTATACTAAAGAGGCAAGTATGACATATGTGTATTTTGAAAGAGTGTAAAACCTATAATGGAGGCAAAGTGATCATTTTAAGAGAAATATGAAAAATTAGGTTGGCAAAATTCAAGTGAAAATAAGATGTATCAAAATATGGGAAAAAATTCAAAGGATGCTAACAACCGTGTACCCAGTTTCTTAAAGTTAACTTTAAGAAAGATAACTCCTGGGCAGCCCGGGTGGCTCAGTGGTTTAATGCCACCTTCAGCTCAGGGCCTGATCCTGGAGACCCAGGATTGAGTCCCATGTCGGCCTCCCTGCATGGAGCCTGCTTCTCCCTCTGCCTGTGTCTCTGCCTCTCTCTCTCTGTGTCTCTCGTGAATAAATAAATAAAATCTTAAAAAAAAAAAAAGAAAGATGACTCCTTTGACAGAGCTACAAACTGAATAGAGATTGAGATGTTAACTAAAATAACGGCCTTTGCCATTCATGTGTAGGATACTCGACATTTTTCAAAGAATTTAGAACACAGTTCTTTATGTAGCAAGATCTTCCCTGAACCAGAATAAGTCGTGCCCCCAAAATAACTCTGATGTCTACACAGAGACTGAGTAAGAGTATTCAGTAAAGTTGATTACCAGCATACCTAAGTGCAGTGATTTAAATAGATGAAAATATTCCCTATATCTGGTAAAGGTTTTGGGAAGCCTTTGTTAAAATTCAAAATCTGCTACAGGGTAGTAACACATTAAAGGCACCCATGTTTTTAAAAATTGATACATATTCTATCTATACCAAAGAGGCTACATGAATAAGACAGCTTCTTAGCTTCTAGCAACATTCCAGTATCTATACAAGAGATATTATCATAATGTCATGGACCAATGCAGTTGCATAAAAATTATATAGGCTCTTAGAGAAGAAAAAGAGAAACATACCCATTTGTGCAGCAAAACACATGTAGAAATTAATAAAATATCAGTATTAAGAATTTTTGGCTGTGTCTGAAACATTTTTTGGTTAAGTAAAAAAAGGGGGGGGACTGGGAGAGAAAGGCATTTCATGGAAAAAATAAAAAATGGTATTAAAAAGTTCAATAAGTAGTTAACATGAAATTAAACATCCTTGTAGCCTTCTTTCCTGTCCTCCTGACTTCCTCAATCTAATACAACCTTCATGATTCCTTTGCAAAGAAATGAAATTTCTAATATTTGATTGGCTACAGCTTAAGTAACTGACTTGTTTGAGGAAATGGGTTGACTGTTTATGGTTGGTTGTTCTCAGGTTTCATTTTCTCAGACGCACTTTCACTGACCCGTGCTTATGCTTTCATCTGCTTAGGAGACTACCAAGGCATTAGAGCCACCACTCTTCCATCAATGCCTCTAAACACACACACACACACACACACACACACACACACACCCCTCTTCCAGGATATGTGGATAAAATAGCCACAAAAAAAGGAAAGAAAAAAAGAAAAAAGAAAGTATAAGCTTTAGAAAGTTTTAAGTATTGGAAGCCCAAAACACCTGATTTTCTTCCTTCTTGACCAACTATTTCGAAGATGTCATTTCCCCTTTTATTTAAGAGAGAGAGAATGTGTACATACAAGCAGGGTAGTAGAGGCAGGAGGAGAAGGGGCAGATGGACATGGAGAGAATCTTAAGCAGATTCCATACCCAGCTCAAATCATAAAGCCTGATGTGATGCAGGGCTTGATCTCAGGACTTTGAAATCATGACCTGAGCTGAAACCAAGAAACCAAGAACCAGACACTTAACTGAGTGAACCACCTAGGCACTCCTCATTTCCCTTTTGTTAAAGTAACCTACTTTTCATTATATCAAGGTTTTCAACTCCAATCTCTTTGTACAATCTCTTCATAAAAGTACTATGCATACCCTTGGCTATATTTTATTTTTATTTTTTATATGAGAGATCTTAATTTGACAAATGAATGCAATATAAAAGATTGATCTGAAAAGTTAAAAAAATAAAGGTAAAAATAATTATACTTACAAATTATTGTAGAATACAAAAGAGGGTTAAAATTCTTAAGGAGAAGATAACAAAATATACCCAATTGTATAAACACTCTTACCTTGCAAGAAATGGGAATAGAGCTGAAGACCCAGTGTGAATTCTCTGTTGAAAAATGTACAAAGTAATAGAACAACTAGTAGAGGTCAAATGTTGTGAGCTTACTACTTGTACCAGCCTACTCTTGATGTGAGGAAGGTTGAAAACCCCAGTGCAAGGAAGAGCTTTCATGAACATTCCTACCATCTGGTGGGCACACAGTTGAATTCTGTGACCACATGTTGTGCTGTGGTACCTCCCTCCTCCACGGGAGCTTCTCTTGGGAAGGTTATTTTTGGTTGGTTAAAAGTCTAGGCATAAAGAAATGTCCCAGTTCATATCTAAATAATATAGATTTTTATGTCAGATGCCAAAAAAGAAACTAACCACATAATTCCAAAGTTTCATTCTGGATATTGTTTCTAGAATTCATCTCTGTCATTTTGTTGAAAAATCACTGATGTTAATTTGGTATTTTGTTTGGGATTGCATGGAGTTATAGATCAATGGGATGGGGAGCTGGATGAAACTTGAAATTTGTATGAATATGTCTTCACATTTAAAAATATTGAATATGTTTCCACGTACTCAATCCTTTTATATTCTTTAGTAAAATATTATAAACTTCCTCACAGAATCAGTAAATCTCTACATTGAACATGGCGAGTTTTTCTGGCCAGTGGCTGAGGTTGCAAACGGCAAGGAAGCTTTGGACCTGTGTGTACTCCTGCTGTGAGCCTCTCCCTCTGCCAGTAGGGCTCCAGATACCTAGTAACCAGCAAAGAAAGGGCACTTTGGGGGGAAAATAACTTTTTTTCTAATATAATGTTGCTTGGGAAAGCCCAAATATTAGGTTCCATGTCTTTATTGTAATTTCTGGGAAAAGTTCACTCAGACCTCCCAGAATTGAGAAGTGTAAGTTTGGAGGGAAATTTGACAAAGCCTTCATTTGAGGGAATGGATGAGAGTGTGTCAATTTCACTGGTGGTAGCAAGAAACTGATTTCCTTGTATTAAGTGCACTTCATATTTTTCTAAAGAGATGACTTTTCAGAGTGAAATTTGTTATGTTCTAGAATCAGTGTATATTTGTTGATAGGTTTATTTCTAGGTATTTATATATATTTTTATCAGTTACATTTTTCTGACTGATCATATATGTCTGGTTTATATGAAAGCTATTAATTTTGACAAACTGATTTTATACCTCATTTATGACTGTCTCACTTGCCAGTATAGTAAATATTTTTTTAAGCATATTCTCCATTCTTTTAAGGCATTTTAGGTGGATGAAGAGTTATATGCCTTTATTCATTCAATCTGTTATCATGATCCAGTTCCTTGAGCTTAATATTTTTAAATTTCGGGGGAAGAAACTAATTTGGGTATTCATAGCTCTACAGTTCACTAAGGACAACATAACTCATTTGTAACCTAGTAACCATATTTGTCACTACATTACATATTTGCCAGGTTGGCTGACTAAGTAACTGCTCCAGTGTGTCAACCTGAAAGAGGTCACTGGAAATCTCAGTAATTTAAACATTTTAGGTCTGGAGAAGAAAATGTAATTCCTCCACAATCATTGCTGTTAGGAAAAATGGAAAGCTCTATATTAGATTTTTTTCACTGAAAGTGAAAAACAGAGTCATTTTCTCTAGTAGTTCCTCTTCATTTTAAATTAATGTGCCCCCAAATTTTTATCTCACTTCATGAAAATAGCTATATGCATAGAGATATCTCTATCATCTATCTAACTATTTATCTACCAATCATCTATCCATCTATATATAAATTTATTCTTTCCTAAGAAAGAATAAGAAATATCCATATTTTTCTTTAAGCAGAATGATTTTGATATTTAATCCTGAGTGAAAGCATAATATTTTTCTTCATGGCTTATCAATAAAGTGGTGATATATGGTGATATTTTTAAGTGAAGACACTCTATCATCAGTTATTTTGTGACCACAGGCAGGAGTTACAGGTTGGAAATATACTTCATCCTGTCTTTTGGAGACTAGGTTATCTTCAAAATTATAAATATGTGATAATTAAGATCAGTCTCTTTTTTAAGATTTTATTTATTTATTCATAAGAGACATAGAGAGAGGCAGAGACACAGGCAGAGGGAGAAGCAGGCTCCATGCAGGGAGCCCAACATGGGACTCGACCCCAAGAATCTGGGATCACGCCCTGAGCCGAAGGCAGAGGCTCAGCCACTGAGCCACCCAGGCATCCCAAGATCAATCTCTTAACTGCTATCTGTTACTCTTACAGACTCCAATGATCAATTTGTGAAAGACTTAGATTCAAGTTCTGTGGTGTGGTAAATGCATTTGATTAATTTAATGGAATATTATCCTACCACTCAAAATAGCACTCAAAGGAATATATAGCAGTTGAAACACTGTGATATAGTAACAGGAAAAAGAAACTCAAATTTTTATGTACTACTTAAAAAGAATATTTGGATTGGAGTGACTGGGCAGCTCAGTTGGTTAAACACCTGACTCTTGATTTTGGCTCAGGTCATGATCTCAGGGTCCTAAGATTGAGCCTTGCATTGGGCTCCAAGTTCAGTGGAGAGTCTGCTTGAGGTTCTCTCTTTTACTCTCTCACTTTGCCCCTTCCCCATTTTTCTTCCTTTTTTCCTCTCTAAAATAAACAAATCTTTTAAAAAAGCAATATTTGTCTAGAATTTAAAAATGAAAGAAAATATGAGTAGTGCTTATATTTACATACTAAAACTATAAGTAATCTCCTGAGTTCCTTTTTTTCTTGTTTTATAAAACTGTCCTTAAAACTCTGTTATTTTAGTTAAAACATTTCAAAAGTATTATCAATAAAAACATATTATGATAAAGGTAAATAAAAGTAGAAAGAATATAAGCTTGTTTATATTTTAATATGAGAACATGTATTCTACAAATACCATTTTATATAATAAAGTCAGAGCAAATCCAGTCAAAGAATGAAAATGACAATGACAATGATAATTTTCCCTCAAAACTTAATTGTCAATGTCAAATCACATACTTTTTTGATCCATTCTAAAGTTGATGTGAGGGGCACTTTGGTGGCTCAATGGTTGAGCATCTGCCTTTGGCTCAGGTTGTGATCCAGGGGTCTTGGAATGAGTCCCACATCAGGCTCCCCACAGGGAGCCTGCTTCTTCCTCTGCCTGTGTCTCTGCCTCTCTCTGTGTGTCTCTCATGAATAAATAAATAAAATATTTTAAAAAATTAAAAACAAGTTGATGTGAATACTGTGTACTCAGTACTGTGAATCCATTTATTTTCTCCTTTCAGATTTTACAAGTTATACCAACAAATACTTCTCTTGCTGTCAAATCAAATTAAATGTAAGCCACTAATACATTTTTCATTACCCAGAATCTCAGGCAGAAGCACAGGACAAATACCAGAGAACATCACATTCCAATTTAAGGATATAATGTACCTTATAATATCACAAATTCCCTTGTACATTCTGGCAATCTCATTTTGTAGATGGTAGTTAGGGCAGGGGTTGGACTAGGTACAGCCACTGTCTGAGAGAAATGCAGAATGGAGGTCTCTAAAGATTATACAGCTTATTTTAATATGTATACCACTTTGGAATTTATTTTTTTAGACTCTTCTTTTATTCTATTTTTTAATAGCATATGTTTAGTTGAATTACTTTTCTATTTCTCTTTATTTCTTAATTTGTTTACATATTTCGAAAATAGACTTGTGTTTTGTTTGTTTTGGCGATTTGTGTACATGCAAATTGGCTATTTTTTACTTTTTATATAATAAAGTTTTATTGAATAAAACATTTACTTAATTTCTCCATTTTCCCCCTCTATTTATTTTCCACTCAAGCACTCCCTATTAATAAGCCCAAGATTCTTTAATCAGTAAAACCTTTCTAATTTAAAAATACACAATTTGGAATTTTAGACAATAGTCCTATCTCTCAATGAATTGTGTTTACTCAGTTGATTAAAAGATACTCTTTTTATTTCGCTTTATGTATTTCTTTCTTTTTTCCTTTTTAAAACTTTAATTCTAGTATAATTAACATAGTGTTATATCATTATTATTATTATTTAAATATTTTATTTATTTATTCATGAGAGACTCAGAGAAGGGCAGAGACACAGGAAGAGGGAAAAGCAGATTCCCTGTGGTGAGCCTGATGTGGAACTCCATCCCAGGACCCGAGATCACACCTGAGCCAAAGGCAGCTGCTCAACCACTGAGCCACCCAGGTGTCCCAACATAGTGTTATATTAGTTTCAGGTGTATAATACAGTGATTCAACAATTCTATATATTACTCAATGGTCATCACAATATAGCTTTAAGTCTTTCCTATGTGGCCATCATGGAGATACTCTATGAAGATGAAGATGGTTTCCCTGCCCTGCTCTGAAGAGTGTGGTTGGGATGACAGCTTCTTTCTAGCTGTTAACTTTCTAGTTCATCACAGCTTTTGAACCAAGGTCACTCTTTTGACACAGCAGATAACTGAGCAAACTGTGGTACTTTAGTTAAGCCATTTCTGCTTAACATGGGACTCTTCAAATAGGCAATCTTTCTTTCAGAACTCCTGTTGGGTTGGCAGATTTTACCAAATCCAGACCATGGTCTGAAAGTTCTTCCTGCACAATCTTACTTCTTCCTTCCCCCTACTATCCACTCCCCTTTTTTGTAACAGGTTTTACTCCACAATAAACTTTTGTAGGCTTTCTGAACTTAAATCTCAGAATCTGCTTCTCATAGGATCCAAATTTCATATAATATAAAAATTATAATATGCTAAAAAATTATTACAGGCTTATTAGTTATCATATCTATCCAAGTAAAAACACTAACCCTAACCTAAATTATCCTATTTTTCCAATTTTAGAATTAAAAAAAGCACTTTTCAATTTGAGAATACCTATATTCACTGACATTTTTTACTTTGGTTGCAGAATTTTAGAGGACATTACACTTTTTCCTTAAAACAAGAGCAGCAATGCCAGCAAAAGCATCACAATGACTTTTTCAAAGATCAAAAAGCATATTATTTTATTTTTTGAATAAAATTGCTTATTCTGAGATAGTACAGGTTTACATTAGAAAACACAAATCTTTTATCATGATCCTGGCAAATTAAGATTTTGTCTTTTTTTCACTCATTCAAAATATAATCAAACACCTCTTGCACTTCCTCAGAATACTTTAATGTTTTTGAAATTCTTCATAAGTAGATAAAGGACTGTATGTGTTCAACTTGGTTATCAACTCAAGATGACTAAATTTACATCTATTAGTAAATTTATAATTTGTTTCAATATGAAATAGGGCTGAGTAACAATAACATTTATAGCATTATTCATGCCCTGTTAAGTTTACAAAAGCCCAACATCAGAAGAATATACATTATGAGAAAATATTCTTATCAGTTCTTTTTTCTAAGATTTTATTTATTTATTTGAAAGAGAGAGAGACAGAGATAGCCACAGAGATAGTGAGAGAGAGTAGAAGTAGGGAGGAGACAGAGAACCAGGCTCCCTGCTAGAGCTCCATGCTGGAGACGGAGACCCAAGGATCATGACCTGAACTGAAGGCTGATGCTTAATTGACTGATTCACCCAGGTGCCCCTTTATCAGTTCTAAAATCACATATTTGACTTTTCAAAGCTTTCCATTACTTGGCAGCACTCCTACTCATTGAGAACCATTTCCACCTCACACATATCAGGCACATTCCAAAATAACCATTCTCTTTTCTCTCTCTGTGATACTCCTGACTCCATACTTCCCGTTATATTTTCTTCCATCATGACAATGCCTTGCATTCTTCTGTCAACAAAACTATATTCTCCCAAATTCTTAAGGCCGGGCTGGAGTCATTCTTGTATGGCAATTTTGCTACAACAGCCTAGGCTAATAATGTTCTTCTCTTATTTCCTGCGAGTGAAAGAGCAAGTACAATTTGGCTTTAAAATTTGTCTCCAGAGGCACCTGGCTCAGTTGGTGAAGCATCTTTGGTTTGGGTCATGGTCCCAAGGTCCTGAGGATCATGCCCTGCTTTGGGCTCCCTTTCTCAGTCGGGAGCCTGCTTCTCCCTCTCCTGCTCCTCCTGTTTATGCATGCTCTCTCTCTGTCATAGGAATGAATAAAATCTTATTAAATAAATAAATAAACAAACTTGTCTCTATAATTAGACATATAGTGCCTTGATGGAAGAACTAGGTTTTATTTTATTTTATTTTTTTATTTTTTATTGGTGTTCAATTAAGAACTAGGTTTTAAAAGGCTTTTTTATATTTCACATAGCACAGCACTGAAAACATAATAAAAGTTCACTAAATAACTTTTTAGTGATTCATGTTGGTAATACCAGACATCATTTTCCTTATTCAAGGAAAAATCCTAATTAGATAGGAATAGTAGACTTTTTAAAGGGGACATTCAATCATTGTTGTTTACTGCCTGGGCTTATGTGGCTTTTATTACACCAGACTGACAGGATGAGAGATCTAGCTGGAGTTTTTCCTTGGCTCCATTCCATGATTACCTTAGGCAGTCTAATTAATTGTTAATTTTATTTTTTGTCAACTCAAGTGTAGAGATGTTAAAAGGCAACTGAGAATTGGAGAAGTGAATACTTACGTTAAAAAAAATGGTTAAAATATACTTTATAAAAGCCACATTGTAGAAAGTTAAATATAAAATGATAGGTGATTCTTAATATCTAAAATCCTTTAAAATTTTATCTTAAGGAGGCAATATGCACAAATTATAGATTCTGACATGTTTTATTAATTTTACATGGAATGCAAACCTTTCCAATGAGCCAGTTATTTGAAATGAATCTATTTAGTGATATGCCTAATGACAATTATTGGTTCAGTTAAACTACTGAATTAATATTAATTTTATTTTTAGATTGAAAATTTGGCTGGTTAGTTGCAGATTTTTTTACATGAAAGACAGAAAAAAAAATTTTAGATGAAAAAATTAATCCAGATGTTCTAGGAAAACTGTATTTCATGCACAGCACACCCCAAACAACAAATGCTTTCTAACTTTATAAGTACATGGTTGACTCTTTCAAGAAGAATGTCTTTCATAATTAAAAACAAAAATTAAAAAAGCTCTCTGACATTATTTCAGATTTTATTTTTGGGATAAATATAATTGTAGAGCTTAAACGATTTGAATTATCCTTGCTAGTGAACGATCTTGTTTAAAATGCTAGTGAAAAAAATAAAAATAAAATGCTAGTGAACAAGCTTGTTTAAAAGTCAGTAAAGTATATAAGACTAATGAATTCCGCTGGAGAATTTTAGCCAGAAAAATAACTAGAGCAAAAAGTATTAAAGAATCTGAGAAAGGGAGAGAAGGAGGGAGATCTAAGTCTGATCCAAAGCAATAACCTCCTTGAATAACTTCTGGGGATCAGTAAGTATTCCTTTTTCTGACAAAGCCATGGAGAGAGTGTGATAGCCCACTCAGCCACATTCCATGTATTAGAGAAATTCAGAACTGAAATACCTTTCTGCTTAATACCACTTTCTGCTTAATGTTACTGGTAGCAGAGAAGTCATAAATATTTATATTATCCTCCTTATATCTTTCTATCTTAGACAAGTTTGATCCTTTTTTCTCCCTTCTTTCCCCACCCCCCACTAAACACTAAAGTATTAGGATGATAAAAATAATCTTCCATTGACTTTACTATCATATTAGCCAAGAAACATTAAATATCACAAGCTTGTTCTTGGTTGATAAGCAACAATTAGAGCAGAACATTTTTAAAAAGAGTTCTTAACTTGAGGCTTTAGAACATTTTATTTGATAGATATTTATTTATTGTGTTTGTGTGTGTGGCTAAATGAATCAAGATAAATGTATAACTGTTGTTATCATAGTGAAAAAAGTGATAATAAATTACCCATTTTTAGCTCTTTTAAGATACCAGATAAAATTAAAATCATAGATTATCAAGAGAGCTCTTTACAAAAATAATCTATTCTACTACTGATGACTGGAAATATAAGTCTTGACTCTTTTCCCCTTCACTTTTCTGTTTTTGTGTTTGTTTGTTTGTCTTTTGGCCTTGAATAATTAACCCCATAATCAAATCTCAGATCTGGAAGGAACATATCATCCATCACTTTGTACCATCCATTGCACAGATTCTCCCTACAACTGAAGGAAAGACAGTCATTCTTGACCCAAATACTTACTTACTGGCAAAGTTCAGGCCTCACTGCCCTGTACCATGTTATGCTGTTTGTAAAAGAGTTAACAAAACACCACCACCACCAACTAGGCCAGAAACAGATGATGTCAGAGACACATTGAAGGTAGAATTTTGGTGTTACCATCAGTTCTTCTTAAGGATTCTTTACTCTCTCTCTCTTTTTAAGATTTTATTTATTTATTTTTGACACACAGAGAGGAAGAGAGCCCAATCAGGGGGAGCTACAGAGAAGGAGAAGCAGGCTCCCCATAGAGCAGAGATTCCAATGTGGGGCTCAATCCCAGAACCCTGGAATCATGACCTGAGCTGAAGGCAGATGCTTAACTGACTGAGCCACCCAGGCACCCCTCTTTTCTTTCTTTCTTGTTTTTTTTTTTTTTAAGATTTATTTATTTATTTATTTATTTATTTATTTAAAAGAGAAAGAAAGAGAGAATAGGGAAGGGGCAGAGGAAGAGAATCTCAAGCAGATTCCCTGCTGAGTGCACAGCCCACTGTGGGGCTCGATCCCATGTTCCTGAGATCATGACCTGAGCTGAAAACAAGAGTTGGATGCTCAACCAACTGAGCCACCCAAGTGCCCCTCTCCTTAAAAATTCTCGTGTCATAACCAAATGTAAGAACATTTAGGGGCCCACTACTGAAGCAAATATCATTTACTACTTTAAGATCTTAAGTAAATATCCATTTAATACTTTATCCAGATATCACAAAAAAATGCCATTCTAATTCTTCTCAAATCCAAGTATGCCTGGAGGATAATAGTGACTTTATTATCACCCTCTGACTTCAGAAAACTGTGTCATTTGAAAGTGAAGATTTATGAGGGTAATAGTTCATTAAGTACAGTAACATAATTTGGGCCTCAATAATCTTAATGACTCCTAAGATATTACTTCCTTCATTCTTTCATTTAACAAGCAAACATTTTAAGATTTTAGCAAAAGTTAGCTGCTATTGATCATAATGATGATGATTACTAGCATTTACTATCAACACTAGATACCAGGCAAGCCCCTAGATCTGGAAAAATCAGCACTGAACAACACATAGAATTTCTTTTTCTCAGGAAGCTTACACTTGATGAGAGAGAAATAGACAATGTAGCAAAAAACCGAATAAGATGGTTTCAAGCAGTGACAAATTCTTTGAAGAAATTAAAGAGGATAATAGAAAAATGTAAAGTCTGGAGGTAGGAGAAAGTTTGGCCAATAGAGTAAAAAATTAAGTAGCTTCATAATGCTACAATATTCACTAAATAGTAGTTGAATAAATAAAAGAAAAATAACTGACACAAAGGAAAAAGGAAATGAATGATTTGAAGAAGAAAAAACCAAATAGATATAAATCATCCTTAAAATGTACACCATCTCATCAATGACACCCACACATAAAGCAGGTAAAATTATCCCTCAGATTTTCCAGCCCATTCTCCAAAGCTGCATGACTGATTGTTTTTTTTTGTAATCTGTCCTCCTTGAAAGGCTATATTTTCATTTGATCTTATTTTAACAGGGATATAAATCTTGTTGATAACATACTGTGTGGTATTCCTAGACTCTCCTTCCAAAAGGTAGCACTAAACCCTCCCTGCCATGAAGACCATTTCCAGAACTGTCTGGAGTGCAGATCAACCATATATCCTAGGATGACATAGACAAGGGATTAGAGGTGTTACGGGGCTCTTGAATCATTTTTGTGTAAAGACTTAAAGTGAAGTTTTAAATGCAAATCTCAATGAAAAATAATTAGCATTTTCTTTCTTTATCCCAAGGAGTCAAATAAGGTAAGCTATTATATCATCATGAAAAGAAATATAAACCTATCCTCCCTAAATGATGATTTCAATTGTTGGGATTAGTTTCTCAGTTGAGCAGCATTTGCAGGTGGGATTATTCTTTTGCTGCTTCTGTTCAACTCAAAATATTTTCTGGCAGATGATAAAAGCAAGTAAATAAGGCCTGTGTATTTCAGAGACTGGAGAAAGCCTGGACTCATGAAAAAAATGTAATCATAAATAAATATATTGCAAGGTGTCCCTATGTTTGCTGAATTCTGAGATAATAGAGGGGAAAAAATCTCATTTATATTGAGGAACATAAAGTTTCCCGCCTTCTTTCTCACTTCTGTATAATAGTAACAAAGGCTTGTGGTATATTTTGGATGGAAAATTGTGGCCACGGAACATATCTTTGTGAACACTAAATATAGTACTTTTATTTTTATTTTGTTTTTAAAGATTTTATTTATTTATTCATGACAGACACACAGAGAGGCAGAAACACAGGCAAAGGGAGAAGCAGGCTCCCTGCAGTGAGCCTGATGTGGGACTCAATTCCAGGACCCGGGATCACGACCTGAGCCAAAGGCAGCTGCTCAACCACTGAGCCACGCAGGTCCCCCAAACTTTTTAAATGTTATTTGATTTAAGATTTGTAGGTGAGTATAAATATCTAGCTTATTTTTCATAGCTTAACTGCAAGACAGAATTAGCAGAATATAAAACAAACATTTGTAAAATCAATCAGGCTTATTTAGTAAAAAGAAAGGAAAGATAGTAAGTTCATTAGCATTAAGCTTATCAAATGCAATACTATCTGAGTAAAAATTCTTGGTTTGAGGAAAAACTGTATGTGTGTATGTATGTATGTATGTCACAGCCTTGCCTAAATTTACCTATAAAAGAATACTAAGTATAATTTTAAGGCAAATCAAGATGATATTGCTTTAGTAAAATAATGCCAGGCTATTTTGCCTTGGGATCTGAATATGATAAAAATCAGTGTCTAGGATTTCTGCCATCCTACTCACAAATGCCATTTTTACCATGCTTTCCAATAAGCTAAGGGTTGGTATATACTCTTTAATATACATACTACAAAAAGTTTTCTATTTTATATTAAATATCTTTTGAAATGTCAGAATTTCTTATGCACCATAAAAGCTATCTCAGTTTATTTACTCTGACAAACTAGAATAACTTGGACTCTAGGTATAACACAGATATTTTGCTGACCTTTTGTCCTACATTTATAAGCAGCAGTTTTTATTTATTTCCTGGTCAATTAACCAAAACCTTTGCTTTCTAAATCCAAAAGAAAAAAAAAAAAAGATTACCTTGCTGCCTTCTATTTCTGATTGCTATAAAATCACTAAAATTGTTATAAATTCACTAATCAGTGAATTCAAAACACAGAATGAGGGAGGAATCATCACATTAAAGTGATTAACTTAATATCTGACTAATATTCTATTAGATCTGAACTATTTCTTAAGATGTGAACTCCTTTTGTAAGAATATGATTTTGATGTCCTAGTTCTCTGAAAGACGAAAAAATTAACTGTTGCTTAATGTTCAAATAAAAAATTGTTTTGGGGGAATTGAGTTTTGAACTTGTTTACTTCTACAAGAATTTTAAAGGAGAGTTGTAAAAAAATAAAATTATGGTGAAACATATCATTTGAATTACAGAGACAAACACAGAAGCACGTGAGTGTATGTTTGTGTATGTATGGTGGTGGGGGACTTGTAGAAAGTAGGTTAACTTTATATAGGATCTAGGAAATCTAATGCTTGTCTTATTATATGATAAAAATAGGTTAGATGGATGGTGTCGAGCAGACTTTTTTAGTGATACGCAATATGCTCAGCTAAAGGCTTACTTTAAAATAGAAACTACAATTTGCAAGGGAATTATGCCTCATGAAAACAAATCTCTTAAAGCAATCAATTTTGAAGTTTTTTCATTAAAATACAAGTTGAAATCCTCTCCTCTTGAAGTTTCTTTTTGATTGTATTTCTTCTTTTTATATCTATGCTTATCTATGCTTATTTTTTGTTTAAAATGTTAATGAGGCATATTCAAAATGTCTTCCACTGAAATGAATTTATTTTTCTTTGTTTTGGTGGTGTAAAACACATCTATGGTCAGTATAATTTGAAAACTAAAGTCATTTAGTAAAAAAAGTATAATCAGAATATGTACATCTGAGTTCTAATAGAGATTGAGACACCAAAATATGAATTAAATTTTAAGTTAATCATATAATTTCTCAGAGAAACTTCAAGTTGCTTATAATAAATATTATCCATCTTTAATTTTTTAGAACTTTTAGTTTTTCTCAATTGCTCTAGATAGATACTTGAGTAACACAAGAAATATACTTGAGTTTTTGTATCAGATAATATATTCAGAATAGCACACCCTGAACCAAGAAAGTTTCTACTTTTCTTTCAGTGTCTCTGGCACCAAATGATGCACTACAAAAAAAGAAATAGCCTTTCCAGTCGTATTCATTAAGAATTTTGTAATTAAGAAGTTATAAAAGAACACATTGTCCATCTTTATGCTTACAGCCCATATTTGTATATGATGTCTAATAGTCATATTTCTTAATAATTCAAAATGAAAAGTAGGCTTTTAAGATAAAGACAGATTATACCTTTTTTTTTTTTATAAATCTACAAAATCTTATAAAGAAGGAATTCCTCTAAAGAGTTTCAGATTTGGCTCATATCAAATAAAAAGGCAAACATTACTGGGAAAATTGCCATTTGTCAACTGTTCCATGTCATATCATGTGGTGATACAGTTCTCTAAACAGCAAATGTCAGAATGCTGACACTCTACTGTACAAACTAAAACAAGTACAAAATTGAGCATAAACGATCCAAAAATATTGGCGGCAGTGCATTTCTAGATGAATGGTATTTGTGATGACTAATATTTTCTTCCTAAGGTTCTAGCACATCTTTATTTATTTTCTATAGGACATCCCTGGGGGAGGGGGACAGAGAACACATTAGAGTTGAGTTATTTTTAAAGTTAACAATGAAAAAATGATTTTGAATCCTTGTGTAATTAAAAATGGAACTGTACAGAAGGGTGACTCACTCCTATCATAAGAAGCTGAAAGTTAAAAATTATGCAATATCCTGAAAGTAGAAAGATTGATTCTAATATTGCTTCGTACGAAAAACCCTTCAAATCCATTCCAAAGTTCACCTATTTAGACTATTTGTTGGTATCACTGCATTGTGCTTTTGTAAATGCAAAAATACAGCAAAGCATGAAAAAAAGGTCATTTATTGCACCAAATAGTATCTTATAATGATCAAACAATTGCTTTCATTGACTGAAAAGTTAAAGTATATATTCTTCAAATATTCAAATCTTACCTTTAGAGAGGCATTAATTTGAATTCTTTTCTCATCCAATTGTGATTTCAACATACCCTAACCATTAAGGTATACAAATTTATGTAAGAAAGCAGAGGTCCTAATATGTGCTACATTTTATTCAGAAATAGGGATGACAGTTCCCTTTACTAGGTAGCCTTAGAGTGACTAGTTCTTGTCATAATGTTGTCATAGTGATGGTGACATCAATGTACTTCATGGTAATCACTGCAGCAATTTATCTGAGAAAAATATCAGTGCTGATTCCTGGTGCATTTTACATTTCAAAATGCTATAAAATGTACTATTTAATATATTACAGGTAAATGGATTTTACTTAAGTAAAGCATGCAAAAATAAAGACTAACACACACACACACACACACACACACACACACATATATATATATATATCTGTGAAATGTAGATAAAAACACAAGTTTCTGAATGGATGATAGTGAACATAGCCAAGAGATCACGATTAACTGGTTGCTAAGGAAGATTCTGCTCTCAAGTGTCTTTGCCAAATACAAAAGCTCCTCAAGTCATGAGCTCAGTTTAATTATTTTGTTAAATCCTTTTTAATTTTTTTGGACTCCCAGGAGTGATATGGTGGTGATAGTCCTGAATTCTGGATTGCATCTCTCACAGTCTTGGCAAAACACTTTCAGGGATCACCTTTCATGCCAAAGGGATGTTACTGAAACTTCAGATGTTACATGTTGTGGTTCAATTATCTCTTACTCCATTGCTTTGCAGATTGACATCACAATAAGCAATGAGAACAACACTGTGAGAGGATCTTAGAGATGGACAGAGAATCCCCATTTTTAGGTCACTAGCTCATTAAAAATGAAAATTGTATACATGAAAAGGTTACTTTTTGTATATTTAAATGTATTCTTTTAATAAATAAATATTTGAATACAAAACTAAGATATAATAATTGAGCTTTTCCCACAAGATCATAGGATTTATTTTTAAAATAATAACTCATAATGAACCATAGATGTTGACCGTTAATGGATCCCATGCTGAATTTTGGAAGAAAATTACTCCCTCCTCCAATCCAGGAAACATGTCTCTGTAATTGATTATACAGCTTAAATTTGAGAAGACCTTAATGTCCTTCATGAATCTGTCAATCTGGCCAGTCATCAATTCTTTATCTAAAAGTAATTAATTCTAATTAAAATAAAGCCTCTCTGGGCATAGTGGAGCTTACTGATTTGTGTAAATTCTATAAGTTTGTGGAGGATAAACTATGAAAACCACAACCAGATTACTTTCAGTCAAAAATTTGCTTCATTTATCATTCTTATCAGTTAGACACTGAAAAGTAGCACTGCTATTTTGTCACCATGTAATTTTACTTCAAAAATGTCAACTTAGATGTAGTAAAAGATAATGACCTATCTTCCATGAAAGGACAATCTTTTAATTGATTAAAAAATAATGTACTTACTGAGGGCTCTATATTTAAATGGGTTGAAAACAAGTATCCCCAAACTGCCTTTGTCATGTGTACTAATCAACCTCCTCCCCTTGGAAACCACAGGCCCCCTTCTCATTCCTTAGCTCAAAATGGGAATAAAATCATCCATTGCCCAGCTTGTCCTTTGGTCTTATATCCTTTTTTTTTTTTTTAAAGATTTTATTTATTTATTCATGAGAGACACAGAGACAGAGAGAGGCAGAGAGAGGCAGAGACACAGGCAGAGGGAGGAACAGGCCCCATGCAGAGAGCCTGACGTGGGACTCGATCCCGGGTCTCCAGGATCAGGCCCTGGGTCAAAGGCAGTCACTCAACCGCTGAGCCACCCGGGCTGCCCTGGTCTTATATCCTTATGAGACACCAATACATACAGCATTAAATGTGTTCTTATCCTGCTAATCTGTTTAATGTTAATTTGATTATTATACCAGCAAAGAACTTAAAAGGTAGAAGAATCTTTTCCTCCCCAACAATAGCTTTCATGGAGCTAATTTTGATTCAGTATTATTTATAAAGGATTTTTTTCCATTTAGGAAATTTTCACAAGCCACTAAGTTGACATTTGAAATTCTGAATATTTACTTTATGCCATATAATTTCAGACTGGTTTCGTGGACTGGAGACCAAAAGCAGTATTGAATGCATGCTGTCAGTAGCACAGTTTGTATTTACATCTATAGAAACATATATATGAACACATTTATACTGTTCAATAAAATGTACATTTTTGTTGCATCATTTAGCTTTAGTCATTATCAGTGCCTTTGCAATCCCAAATGATAAATTATCATAGACCACTGCTTCCTAAATGTAGGCTACTTTGTGCATGGGAGATTTTTGTCAATATCTGGAGACACAGTTTGTCACAAATGCATATGAGGAAGTGCTACTGTACCTAGTAGTTGGAGACAATAGATCACAGCTAAACATTCTGCAATGCATGGGATATCCTTCATAAAAAAGGCTTACACAGTCTCAGATACCTCAAATGCCAAAAGCCTCAAGGTCTGCCAAAGACACAAACAGATACACACACACACACACACACACACACACATATCGAGGCTATATAAAACCAACTGATATTGATGACCACATTCTATTGATCTGGAGAGCAGATCAAATCATTTGCATCTTATAAAGATGTTAATTTTTCAAGGTTTAATCTCAAGCATGATATGTAGTATACCATCCCAATTTTCAGACACCTCCTCAGGCTACTTCAATATTAGTACCAGTTTTGAACACTAATTCTCATAGGTTGTAAATAAGCATGTAGTTTGCTGAATTAAAATGAATATGTCCTGCTACAATGCATATATACACCTGGGAAAGTAAGCATACTTCAATTCAGCAAGACGTGCTAGAAAGTACTGTCCTAAAAAATGCATAATAATTTACATTGTGCATATGTTCTGTCTAGAGCGCTAACCATATTATCAGAAAAGTCTTTCCAATGTTGTGGAAAAGTACATGCTTGGTTTTATTTCATATTACTGAACACATGTTAAAGAAAACATTTACCACCCAGGAGAGTACAGATCGAGTCCAAGATAATAAAGTATTTCTTGTTAAAAGAGAGAGGAAAAATATTACTCAGCCATCAGAAAGGATGAATACCTACCATTTATTTTGACATGGATGGAACTGGAGGGTATTATTCTGAGTGAAATAAGTCAATTGGAGAGACAATTATCATGGTGTTTCACTCATATGTGGAAGATAAGAAATAGTGAAAGGGAGCATAAAGGAAAGGAGGGAAACCTGAGTGGGGGAAAATTAGGGAGGAAGACAAATCATGAGAGACTCCTCAATCTGGGAAGCAAACAAAGGGTTGTAGAAGGGGAGGTAGGTCGGGGAAGGGGGTAACTGGGAGATGGGCATTATAAGGGCACATGAGATGAGCACTGAGTGGTATATCATATGTTGGCAAATTGAATTTAAATAAAATATAAAAAAAATTTAAAAAGAGAGAGAGACAGGGATCCCTGGGTGGCGCAGCGGTTTGGCGCCTGCCTTTGGCCCAGGGCGCGATCCTGGAGACCGGGGATCGAATCCCACGTCGGGCTCCCGGTGCATGGAGCCTGCTTCTCCCTCTGCCTATGATCTGCCTCTCTCTCTCTCTCTCTCTGTGACTATCATAAATAAATAAAAATTAAAAATTAAATAAAAAAAAGAGAGACAGAGACTAACAAATATCAAGATTGCATAGAATCTTTTACATAATTGGTTTAGATTTGTCTTCATTAGCTTAAAAATGAGGTTTTTTTTTAAGATTTTATTTTTAAGTCATCTTCATACCCATTGGAGCTCAAACACAGTCACAAGATCAAGAGTCATATGTTCTACTGACTAAGCCAGCCTGGTGCCCTCAGATGGGTTTTCTTTACTGAATGTTTTGTTTCCTACTTTCTGTCACTTTTTCCCCCAGAGAGCCCTATTTTATTCTTCAGTTAACAAATAGTCCCAAAAACATATGACATAACCTCTAAAGCTACTCCTACTTTATGCTGAAATGCTGAAATGTAGATGAGAAAATTATCAGGCACTCGTATTCTAGAAGAGAGCTGTATTCTGAAGAAAATGCACTCCTGTATGGACCAAAATAGTCAGACCCTGTTACTTGTGCCAACCAAGACCGTGAAACGTGGCTAGCATGACTCAGAAATGGATTTTCAATTTAATTTAATTTAAAAATTATTTTTAATTAAGTTTTCTAAAATGTTGAAATTTTACTTAATTTTGACTAGTAGCTCCTGTACTGAAGAGTTCAGTTCTAGAATACCAAGGACTCAAAGAACCTGAGATGAAAAGTAACAGATAAAATCGATTTGAACAGGACAGCAGAGATATTAAGACAAAATGGAAAAAGTTTACAATGAATCGACTCTTATAAAAGTTTAATCTTCTTTCAACATTTAGGTTCTTTTGAGATTTAGGTAACAAGGCCTTACTGAAGGTGGAAATATGTTATCTTTTTTTAAATGATGTGACTTTTTATGTTTTGGGGCAATTCTAAGAATTTAGAAAACTTAAGAATAAGGTGGACCATTCCTGTAATTGCTTTAGAATGAAAGAAAATAATATACATGTTTTCTAAGATTTAAAGACTTTTTTGATGGCATACTGACACTTGGGTAAATGAAAGTCAGAACTCTGTTATTTAGAGCTCCAAGGAAGAGATGGCTGCCAGGCAGGGCTACACAAAGATTTCCCTCCTCACCTCCCACTATTGCTTCCGTGGCATTAGCTTAGTCTAGAGGACTCCTTGTGGATTCACTAATTTGAATGATTTTTCAGGCTCAGGGCCTAGTTGTCTGGTTCCTCACCCTGAAACAATTAAGGTGGTTGGATGATGGTGATCCTGAATGTGAGAGCCTGATAAGGGAAGTAGTTGTGGCTTGGATTTGCTTAGCTATTCAAGAAGGGGAATCAACCAGCTTTTAGGCAGGTCCTTAAGACAGAGTCAAGACAGCGCAAACACAAAACAAAACAGAATTATATTACAACTGATTTCATATTGTCTTAACATCAGTTTTGACCACAATTATTTGGAGAATGCTAGTAGCTCAAGCAGTAGATGATACTCTTAGAGAGGAGAGAGTACATGTTCTTCTAAACTATGTAGAAAAACATTTTTTAACGAGAGTCAAAGGGAGGGACGTAGAAATATACATAGGTCAACCTGTAACCAAATTATCCATTTATATGGCAAGAACAGATCTGAAATTTTTGGGTTTCTAACATACCATGGTAGAATTGTAAAGTATGTTATAGTATGAATTATATATTTTTATGACCATAATATCTTGGTGTATTCCTTGAGTCAAGATAGTATGTAGAAGAGTTTTGTTTTTGGAGGTTATACACTGAGAGTTTAGTATAATATGTGTAAAGGTTAATGGTATTTGTAACTTAGGTAAAAGGGTGGTTGTGGTGCATGGGAGGTTCTGGGAGCAGGCTAAAGGGAGAGAAGTACGAAGGAGAAAGCTCTGGAGAGTAGGAGGTCCACTGGAGGGGTGAGGCAGTTACTTACCAGGGGGGACCAATAATCTGTATTAATCTTTAGAATGGCACAGATAGTAGTAATCTCTATAAGATTTACCTTTAGGTACAAAAATATAGAGAGCAAGGAACATACCATGGACTAAGCAAACAGCAACTCTGGGAACATAATATGATTTCTAATAATAGTTTAAAAAGCAATAAATGTTCCATGTCCAATTTACCACCGTCTTACAAGATAGGAGAGGCAACCCATGGGTATTGCTAGTATGGTAGTCTGTCTGGGTAGAAGTTGTTTCTGGCACAGGGTGAAAAGTCTTTTCCAATGGTGAGGACTTTGTGCCATGCAATGTCATCTGAGATGATATCTTCTCCAAGAGCTAACTCCTGGGCCAGGGCAATGAGGTCTGGATATGGGACTGGGATATCCTTTTTTAAATGAATATCCACTTGTGTTGATATGGGCCTTATTTTTATGGCTTAATAGTATTATAGCAAGGCTGAGTGTCTTGTAAAATATAAAGGCAATTTTGAGCTTGAAAACTTGACTTATAAATATCTTTTAAGTCAAGACCTTGTGGGTACACAGCTAGTCTTTGTACCAAGGATGTTGTCATAATTGGACTGAAGTTCCAGAAACTGACTAGTACAATTAAATCTCTAAATAAGTGTTCAAGGTTTGATCTAGATGGGTGATGAGGGAGATTCTGCTGCAGATAGGTTATAAATCATATGACCAGGTTTGGGTACATGTTTTTAATATGATGTGATGTTTTTCAATTAAAATATCTGTGGCTGCATTTGAAGCTGCAACATTTTCTTGTAGGCATGTCTCCAATTTAGCCAATGAGTATGGATCCTTTGCCTTAGTTGATTTGGTTGGTGATGGATAAGCCAGTGAAGACTTTGGGTTTTAGTCTTCAGCATCTGCCATGTTTGGTTGAGACAATGGCTTACCTAGAGGGTTTGTGCTTCTGGATTGCAAACCTATAAAAGCATCCAGACCAATAGCAATGAGACCAACAGTCAACAGAATGGTGTGTAGCTGCACTTGACAACCTTTGTCATCTGATGTTGACTTTCCCCTGGACTGATTATTACCCATGAGGGATTGTCCGGTGGAGTCATTATGTGATATGGTGTTGATTTTATAATCTCTGAGTGTCATTTTTATTTTCTTTATTAAGTCTAGTTTTATATCTTCCTTTTGTTAGTCTACAGTGTCTATTAGAATTGCCCTGAAAAAGTAATTTTAATTTTCTGGCAGGAATCAGAGTACTACAGGAATTAAGGATCCACCCCCTTATAATCTGAATATTGACAAAGATTTTTAGAGTGGTGGAAATTTAGGTTCAAATGAGTCCTATATTAGATGAGCAGGGTCCTAGCCCATGGGACAACTTACAATTAGTGGGTCCCAGGAGAGTATACCCTAGATCTGGCCTCCAAATCTACGGGATGTGGGCAGAATTGAAAATCCATAAAGATAGTTGGAGACACCATTAAAGAGCATCATATATAAGGTATGTTTATACACATGTAGGTCAGACATACTCTGCCTTTAAATACAGGAGAGGTCTATAGGAAGGTTTTTTTTAAAGTTAGTGTGTGGTGTGAGTTGGCTAGAGGGCCTTGAGTTAAGAGAGATTAATGTCTGGGGCAAGAACACCAGTTAGTGGTTTATTTTGTAACTGAGAGTTCTTTGAGGAGCCCATTAGGCTTCTCAGTTAAACCACCGGGTATAGGCATACGTTGGAGATATTGCAAATTTGATTCCAGATCACAGCAATAAAGTGAGTATCACAATAAAGCAAAGTCAAATGAGGTTTTTGGTTCCCCAGTGCATATAAAAGTTATGTTTATACACTACCATAGTCTATTATGTAATAGCATTATATCTAAAAACACTGTATATACTTTAAAAATATTTTATTGCTAAAAAAAGGCTAATTCTCATGTGAGCTTTCATTTCAGCAAATTGTAATCTTTGTGCGGGTGGAGGTTTTGACTGGATGTTGATGGCTGCTGACTGATCAGGGTGGTGGTTGATAAAAGGATTTTATGAGGTTTGCCACATGGATTAACTCTTGCTTTCACTTCAACACTTAGAGGCCATTGTAGGGTTATTAATTGGCCTAATTTCCATATTGTTGTGTCTCAGGGAACAGAGAGGCTGGAGAGAGGGAGAGAGATGGGGAAATGGCCAGTCAGTGGAACAGTCAGAACACAGACATCTGCTGATTAAATTTGCCACCTTACATGGATGTGGTTTGTGGCACGCCAAAACAATTTCAATAGTAATATCAAAGATGTTAATGTCAACAATGGAAAGGTTTGATATATTGTAAGAATTACCAAAATGTGACAGAGACAGTGTGAGCAAATGTTGGAAAAATAGCTCTAATAGACTTGCTTGACACAGGGTTGCCACAAATCTTAAAAATAAATAAATAAAATATAGGCAAAGTACAATAAAACAAAGTACAATAAAATGAGGTAGGCCTGTATTGTATATTCTGAGAAAGGTCTGAACATCCAAAGGGGATAAGGAGTGTTTTGATGAGTGTTTAAGGAGTGTTTTGATGATATTGTAACCTCAGAATATGCAGAGATGCAAGTGACTTTGATTTAAACTTTGGCTATTTGTGAGATAAAGAGTTCATAGAGTTCTGAACAAAGGGGACAACTCATAGGCAATGACTCAAGGATTTATTTTTTAAAAATGTATCAATAAGGTATTTTGCTGACCAGGACATCCAGTGCTAAGATGGCTATCTGAAGTTTGGCAAATTGGCTAACTTTTGGACAGTATACTTTATCTAGGACACACAAGCTAGGGGATGGAAAGCAACACCATACAACTGAGCTCCATCGCTTTGATGGTGGCAATGCCATCCATATAGAATATGAACTCCCATTGCTTCATTCATTTGATCCCATGGACTCTTAGGTGTCAAAGGTGTCTGGGGGAATGGCAACTTTATCCAGCACCCTGGCTCTGGCAAGGTACTGAGGACAAGAAAGACCATACCCTCTTCAAGGTAGGATGTGCCAGAAAGCCCAGATTTGACTGTCCTGTATCAAGGATGCCTCTGTAAAGGTGTTGACTTTAAGAGGTGCTTCATTCATAGTCTAGGCATAATGGGTAACTAGGTGTAGAGAGTCACAGGTTCAGGGATCTGTGAGAGTCACTATTTTTTAAAAGATTTTATTTATTTATTCATGAGACACACACACACACACACACACACACACACACACAGAGGCAGAGACAGGCAGAGGGAGAAGCAGGCTCCACACAGGAAGCCCAATGTGGGACTTGATACAGGGCCCTCAGGATCACGCCCTGAGCCAAAGGCAGATGCTGAACCACTGAGTCACCCAGGCGTCCTGAGAGCCACTATTTTTTAAAAGGGCCAGTAAGTGGTCAATAATTTTTGCTCAAATGGTGTATAGCACAGAGTCAAGGTCAGACTCTAGCATCCAAAAGCCAAGGGCAACCTATGGCTGTCATAGGTGTTTAGGTACTAGGGAGGCCTGAGAAGAGGCTGATTAAGCCTCTATGGTGATTGAGTCTCTGAGGGCATTTAGGAGAGTGACAGCCATTTTGATTCTTCTAAATCAGGATTACAATGAAGAGAAATGTGCTTCTGAGAGAAAATAACTGAGCTTGTCAGTGTGTTGTCCTCTAAACAGTATAATCTGATATTTAGCTGACAGTGACTATTGCTACTATTGAGATCAACACCATTCAGTATCTCCATCTTGTAGGCAAAGATAAGCCTTATTTGTATTTCCTTTCAGAAGGCATATATTCACTAAGATGAGAGTTCAAACTCAATTCTTCACGAGATGTTTTTACTTTGATCTTCATTTTCTTCTTGTCATAATCAAGCACAACAGGCATGCTTCATGAGACTGTGTTTTTTTGTTGCAAATCATTTGCAAGAGCCAGCATGTTCACACTTAAACAGGTGTGTTTCCTCACGAAAAAGAAAATATGGCTCTGGAGACTAAGCACAGCTGTGTAGCTTATACCACAGTCTTCTCTTGGACGTTGACACACCTCTTTTCTGCAGCATGCGTTTTTGTATGTTGCTTACCTTTACCTTTGTGTTTGGATGTTTTCCACCATACTTCCATATTATTTCATTTTTCATGGGTTTCTCTCACATATTTTTGCTGCAGTGGAACATCCCTTTTGACAAACGCAACCCTTGTGGACCATCCCAGGCCCTTTCAGACTACTGAGTGAAGCAGAGTGTTCTGCACATATTTCATTGTTTCACTTGAATTCCTTTATTATAAAATTCATTTTTGTGCCTGATGGAATTGTAGCTACTGATGTTTCTTAAAGGCTTTCTTACAACCTTCACAATGGCATACATATTGTTTTTGCTGATTTTTATGTTTGTATTCATAATGTTTCTTCAGGTTTGATTTTGTGTTAAATCTTTTTCATAGCCACTAACTGTGAAGATAAACAACTTTTCTCCAGTGTGGATCAGGATGTGGCAACTAAGATGGCAGTCCCTGATGAAGGCTTGGCCTCTCTTCATTGTCAAAAATAAGTTTGTCTATGAGCTTGCATGGTGCATATCTAGCTTTTGGCCTTGTAATCAGCTCTGCAGTCTGCTAAGGTGTGGAAAACCTCTTGAGGGCCATGGGGAGTAGCAGAATGAGTGAGGGCAGTTAGGGCAGGGCTGAACTGGGCTATTTCCTATCCCAGTGAACAGCATCTGCAGTTAAATGCATCTGTGATAATCAGGGAAGGCAGGCCTGGGCATCCCCGTCCAGGTCTAGGAGGGCAACCATATATGTGGCCACTTGAGGCAATCAAGAATCACAGCTTCTCCCAGAGTGAACCATTTTGGACCAACCCCATGTACTACACAATTGCACTTTATAGAGTGGTCCTCTGTGGGGCCTGTCAATTTTAATTTGGACAGATTTTAGAGCTTTTTGTTGATTAGGACCCTATTTAAGGTAGGCTGATTTGTAAGTGCAGTATCAGAGAAATTAAGTAGAATATCTGAATGAGCCATATGTTGCTTCCAGAACACAAAAAAGACTAAACTAAAGCATGTTGAACTTTTATGTCCTTAATGAGTGTGTTAAATAAAATTCCTTCGAGGAGGATGTCATCATTGTAATGTCATACTTGTGCTGATGGAGAAAGGTAGATCCAGTTAAGATATTGTCTGGAAATATTGTGTATAGTGGCAAAGCTGTTGTAGTACTCTGGAGGGTGGCCTGGAAAAGGGATATTGCTTTCCTTAAAAACTGCCACTAAGAAGCTGTTGTAATAGGCACAAAAGACAACGTATTAGCCAAATCTCTTCTACCAAATATTTACTGGTTGTTGATCTCATGAGGTCAGTAATTTTAATAATATTGGGTATTGGGTATGGGGACTTTCACAAATGGAATCACAGCATTAAAGTTACAGTAATTCACTGTGAGGTAACATTCATTTTTCTCTCTTTTCTTTAATTTTTGAAAATTTAAGAGTAGGCAATATTTAACTGTAATGGAGGATGAATGGGCATAATCACTCCTTTATTAATTAGGTCTTGGATAATAAACTTGAGTTCTTAAAGGTGCTATTTTACTTATATGGGACTATCTTAATTATTTTAACTGGGATGTCAATGGGGTCCATTTTTGTTAAGCCAATTTATAAGTACCAAATATTTTATTTAGTTTCAAATAATTTCTCATGATCTTAGTATCTTTGTCCAATACAGAATATTTAGGATAATGGATATTATAGCTATGGGAAATTTAGGCAAGGCTATAGTTAAAGTAAGGAATACCTATTTTTCCCTCTATTTTATATTTACTTTCTTAAGTTTATAGGGGTGCCATGTTTAAATTCAGTGAGATCTTCTGGCAAAACTGAAATTTGAGACCCAGTATGACTAAGTTCCTGCACTTTGTCAACTGGTGCATTTAGTAGTTGTTAATTTAGAGCCTGTGGTGTAGAGGCAAAAAAAGGCAATCAGCATCTTTTTAATCTTTTTGTTACAAAAATTCTTTTAGTAAATTTTGGATTTCTATCTGGGTCAAATTATGCATCTTTGTTTGAATTAAGCTACATATGTATAGTTTATTTTTATTTTTCTCATTGCATCTACATTTATTTTTTCCCCCTTTCATTCTTTTATTTTTAGAGTTTTGGGCTTCTAGCTACCTAAGTTTGCATCTGATAATTCATAGTGTGAAACTTCCAGTTGGTTATAGAAAAGGAGGGGAGAAAGATCCAGCGGCCTGCCTTGTAGGCAGTTGGCTCTTGCTCCAGCCTGCCTAGTCCACCTGTAAAGGGTTGCATTTGCACTTGAGAGGTAGAGCAGCCTCTCCTTGGGACGTGTAGTAAGTAAGCAACAGTGTCAGAAGATACCAACCCCATCAAATATTATGTTGGGGCATTTACAAAGGCCCAAGCATACTGGCTAGGGATCTTGCATTGCTTCAGTAATGGAGTAACTGGTAGGTGTTCTAATTAGGGATGTGATATTAGTTTCTTTGCCCCAGAGACCTCCTTTGGATTATACATCGGGAGGCTACTCTCCAAGGATGCACCTATGATGCTCTTGAGGGTCTAGAAAGTACAAAGTTTCCTGGTGACAGCAACAAAGTATATAGCAGCAAAGAAGCAAGTAGGGTTTACCCCTGCCCAAGCAAAAGCAATGGCAGACACAGGTGCCATTTCTCTACCATGGGGAGCCCAATCAACATCTCTTTGCTTTGGAGCTGATGAAACACATAGGCAAATGAGAATTCTGCCCCAAAGCATGAAAAAAGATCAATGTCAAAGAAGCGACAGACCACTGGAATAGGCCTCTGCCAAACACAGACTGTGACTAGAAGAACACCAGAACACAGACCCAAGAAAGCACAGCTCAAGTGGCCTATCACTCCTATCTGTATGATGTGTCCCCTCCTGGTCTACTAGCTAGCCCCCAGAGGTGAGTCAATTAGCACTGCTCATTTTGAACATTCTGAGACATGGAAACCACCAACAGACATAGCAGTGAGCCACAAGTCTAAAGCGCAAGCTTAAATTTCATCCCAAATGACCCTCGCTGTGGTCTGGAACCAATTAGTAAGGCAAGAGCAGTCTCCTAAGAAGTTATCCAAAAGTCAGTGGTTATGACTACAGCGTCAATTGTTTTTTAAGACTTTAAGTATTCTTTTGATGGTGGGATACAACCCAGTGACACTCATGTAGATTAAAGGATGATTTTTGTTATTGTTGTTACTTACATCTACTAAGTAAAGAGAGATGCTAGGCAAGGCCAAACAGGGAATTGCACCCAGGGAGGGATAAAAGCAAACTAGTGTTCTAGGGGGCAGCTATATAGGGGTGCTATGGAGAGCAGGGTGGGATTAGTAAGATTTTGCAGCCTCACTGAAGATTGGCTAATTTGAATAATTAGTGTAGGGGTTATCCCTAGTTTGTCTGGCACTTGGGCACCTGGGTTCAAAGAGCCCAGGGTGTAAAATCAATTAAGGGCAGTTAACTTTTCAGAGCAACATGATAGGCTTTAGTAATGTGCACACTAACACTCAGATCCTCAAACAGCCAGACTACAAGGGTGGAAGCATGTCATTGGATAAACATTCAGGTCATTCCAATGTATAGGTACCTTGAGATTTCATTAAAAAATATATTTAATTTTTAAGAAATACCCATTTCCCCCCTCATTTCTGGATATATAAAGTGAATGTGAAACAAGGCACTCAATTTTCTTAATTACTTTTTTATAAACATGAAGCACTGGTTCATTTGGTAAGATTCTTTTCAGATTTTCTAAAATTCCAATAAAGAATAAAGAAATGATGTCAACTTTTTAAAACTTCTTATATGAATGTTCATTGTGAAGCCTTGAGAGAATTATTGAATTTCACAAAGTGCTATATTTGTAATAAACTCACTGGCTAGGGAATTCTCTCTCTCTCTTTTTAAGATTTTATTTATTTATTCGATAGGAGGGCAGGGGGAGCGCAGAGACACAGGCAGAGGGAGAAGCAGGCTCCATATAGGGAGCCCGATGTGGAACTCCATCCCGGGTCTCCAGGATGACTCCCTGGGCTGACGGTCCAGGCAGCGCTAAACCGCTGAGCCCCCCGGGCTGCCCGGGAATTCTCAACACAGGTTAATTAAGCAGGATAAGGCAAAAATAAAATATCATAGTTTTTATACTATTATCTAGTTTCAAAATGTTTTTAAAAAGAAAAAAATTAAAACAGTACTAATAAATGTGATTTTTAGGACTTATTACAATCTAAATAATATGTCAAACCAATGTAACATTAACACGCTGTTACAATGATTTTATGTAGATTTGTGCAGTGACTTCAAATAGGTCTCTAATACTGCTTAGCAATCCATTTATATTACTCTAGAAACTTCCTCTCTCAATTTCCCCAAATGATTACTTCAATTTTCTCCTCTTTCCCTATACATCTCCTTCTTTCCTGCATTAGAGGGATTTTCTTTCTTCTTTTAACAAATGTCCCCCTTCCCATCTGTACTTTTGTTTTTTTTGTTTGTTTGTTTGTTTGTTTTTCCATCTGTACTTTTGGACATTAACCCTCGTCAGATATTCACTCAACCTCCCTTTCCTGAATATTCAAGCACACTTTCTCAACCAGATCTTTTCCACCATTATGTAATAATTCCTAGGCCTCCATCCCACATCATCCTTCACTTAACAGCCCTATCTCTCCACCACTCCATAGTGCCATTTTTTTTAAACAGCTATTTATATTTTGCTGTCTTCATGTTCTCATCTTCTATACATTTACTAACATACTCTACACCAACACAGCTTCTGTACCATTATTTTATGGAACCGTCCTTCCTAAGGTCATCAATGGCTTCCACTGTGCCAAATCTGGGGGACACTTTTAGTGCTCATTTCATTGAATACTCAGCAACATGTGACACCGTAAACTGTTCAATCTCTCTTGAATTACCCTATTACTTTAGCTTCCATTATGTACTACTCTAATATAATGCCAGAATTAAAGTGCCTGACTGAAAGCAACATCAATAGAAATGTAAGGAAAAGGAAAGATAAAACACATCACTAGTAAACCTGATTGTCCAAAGACAATTACATAATTGTTGCACAGACTATCAGATGCCCCCCCTTTTCCTTCTTTTGTAGGGAAAAGGACATATTATGAGTCAGCTATATTATACCTCTCAGCCTTCCTTGCAATTGCCTATGACCATGTGCTGAAATTCCCTTGAAAAGTACGTAAGAAGCACTATAATTGCCCTATGAAGCTTTCCACATGCCCTATTCTATGCATTCACCCTCTTCATGTGGGTATACTGAGAATGACAGAAATATAGTCAGCTAGGGTCTTTGAAGGGCTAAGTGGAGCAGAGGCACCCCCTCTTACGAGCACATACATACATCTCTCTGGGTTGGAAAATTGCCCCACAGACTTCAAACTTTAGTGAGTATCAGAAAGACTTGAAAGATTTGTTTAAACATGGGTTGATGGCCAGTTTTTGCTTCAGGAGACCTAGACTCAGACTCTAGAATCTTCTTTTCTAGCAGTTCTCACACTTTGGGAAGTACTGTGTAGAAAGAAACAAACGAAAAAAAACAACAAAACAAACAAAGGCCTTTTTTTTTTGTCTTGTATTGCATTTTCAGTCTACTGCTAAAGCACTCTAACCTCTTTTATCTAATTGAGAAACAATATGGAAACTTGATCAGAATTATCCTATTTTCATGCCAGTATGAATACATAATTTGATATAAAATACAACAAAACTCTGTAACCACACTGAATGATTAGGAAATGGACCAAACTGTCTAAGTTCTCTGGTTTGTATACAGATTGTCCTATTTCTCCTAAAATTGACCCCTAGCTCCTACCCACAGTAACCTGCCCAAAGATGCTCAAATACATGAAAAATTACAGAATCAAGCTTAGAGTGAAAGAAAGAAATAGACCAAATAAAAAAAAATAAAGAGGGAAAGGTACTTCACAAAGCAGTATGACTTTGGATTTTGGAAATAAGAAATAGAAAAATAAAATTCATCCCAAAGTTTATGTTGTATCATTGAGTGGGGAAGCTAAGGATGGGGAAGGGAATGAGTGTATGTGCTATTTGGAGCCAAGAGAAAAATTACAAATCTACTCAGAGAGAATGAGTACACTGGATAGAGTCAGAAGAAATGGCAACTAATTAAAACTCTGTGCCTGATTAAATGAGAAACCTTGTAAAACTGAGTTCACCTATGAGGGGAGTCATTTAGATGAGCCCTGAGACCCCAACTAGATGTGACACTCTATGACTCTGTTATTGAACTGCTTGTTTTATAACAGTGCAAAAAATAGACCTTTATTGTTCTGTAATGATGTATATGTTGTAAGTTCAAAACATTTTGATGGATCATATATTTTTTATGATATTTAATTAGAATAGAGAGAGATATCAGCCCTAAACTAGACATAGTTCAACTTAAATGCCTTGGATTATTATTTTTTAATAAGTTCTAAGATATGAAATTGAAAATTGAGTAATGCTAGTTCTTAGCAATTTCTAAGTGACACAGGACAAAAAAGTGCTTTCTCTCTTTGAAGACAATTTTGTGTAACAACTTTACTAATATTTAGTGTTTCAATTTGTCTTGGGTTTAGGAGATGCTTTTATTTATGTTCTAAAATGTCTTTAGGCCATTTAAGGACTGAATTTAGGTTTTTCCTTTCCCATTATTATTCTCAACGATTTCTTATAAAGGACTTCATTATATAAATTGACAGTCTTTATTGGTTGACATTCAAGACACTGAATTTTTCAAGAAACCATTTAGACAAAGTAATGATCTTCATCTTTCCTCCTTCTCTCCTTTATTTCAAATCATAAACCCTAAAGACCACAAACATATAATCCCTAGGTTATCAAAGATACCCTAAATTGACTCCTGGAAGTGTAACTTTTAACATACTATCTTCTCAAGTCTCGCTTCCACTTGCCTATTACATGAAAAAGAAAGGAAAAATTTCCAAGCAAGAACAAAATGTGGCAAGCTAGGCAAACCAAAAATTCAGAGAATAAATTGAAAAATATTCATTAAGGAAGTATAAGATTAATCTGATTTTGTAAGGCAGGCAAATTTTGTAGAGAATTTGTCAATTCTAATTGGCAAATGACCACTGAAATCAGTGCATTGTATAATGTATTATAAAGGAATATTCACAGCAAATAAAAAGACATTGGAGACTAAATTCTAACGTTAGGGTGATTTCTAAGGATTTTAGACCCTGATATGCTGTCATATGAAGAAAACATCACAGCAATATGGGAGGTCTAGTCTCAAGCTCCAGCTGCTCCATCCCACATCTGTGAGGCCAACTGGTATATTGAATGAACTAAATTTGATGGAAGTATGTTTTGGAAGCCTCTTTATTTTTCATCACCTATTCCTCTTAAACATTCGTTTTGGATCAACCTTCTCTGCCCCCGATCATACATTATACAAATCTCATAAACTCCAAGTCACTTCTATTTCCTGTTCAATCATTATGACTCACTCTCATTTATTCAAGGTCCAATCCAGTCGAAGTCAGAGCTCCAATTTCTAATTCCATTCAAAGCGTCTTTCTTCTCTGCAATTCAAGACTGACCCTTAGCTCAAAAGCTTCTTGTGAGAAAGGATATTTTGACTTTTCTTTTGCTTTCCCTCATTCTTCTCCCTCTTCTTTTCTTGCTTCCTCTTCGAGTGAGGAGAAAAAGAGGGAATTATGGAGAAGGTGCAAAATCTTCTCTTCTATTTTTGTAGAATGGCCTTTGTTGTCTTTGCATGACAAGATTCATACTTGCGTACTCTTTTGAGTCATGTATGTGAATTTGTTCAGTGGGCTAATGAAGATGTCCACAATGCATAATACTATAATGGGGGTGTTAAGCTGCGGAGACTCTTCTTGGCAGACTTTCCTCTTTGTGGGACACATTGAAGAAAACTTTAGCTGGGCTACTCTGTCCTGCATATACTGGTCCATGAGTCTTTGCTATATCCAATGGAAGGAGTGCAAGCTACTTCACTCCCTTAGGTCTCTTTACAGTGCGAATCTTTCTAGCTATACTCCCGCCACCCCCCCCCCCCGCCCCACAGAAGACTACTTGCAATGAACAGCCCTAAGCCTTCATGAATGCTTTCAACCTGCAGGGACTCAGTTAAGTACTGTCTTGTGCTCTCCTCAAAGGGAAGCTGCAGGATGAGACTGTGAGGTTCTATAGCTCCTAAGCATTCAATCATGGTATGAGAGACATTCTACCTTTTGTAAAAGAATTGCCAGTCTCTGCATGCTTTTCCTATATCACCTTGCATTAGGAGGGAAAGAGCCTCTGTGCCCCAGTTTTCTCTTCTGAGATCACAGCTCAGCAGCCCAAATAAATTATCTATCTTCATAAAGTCCTCTAGAGCTTCTCCAGGATGAATGGGATATGAGTATGAGGCACCAAAGACCTGTGTTAAGTGTAATACAAAAAAGCATATGGTACAGCTCCTTCTATTGTTTTATAGCAATCAAGTCTAGGTTCAGCACCAAAGAAAACAAAAGGCAATAAGAGAGACTCACAGGAGAGGTAAGTTCATCTTAGACAAAGACTTCAATTTCAAGATGACACACCAAATGACCTGGACGATGGTCATGGCCTCACTTACCTCTGGACATGAAGACTGGGTGCTGTGTACCTGCTTGATGGCCTCCTCACAGTGGGGGAGGGTCTTTCATCTTGAGATCAGGTCTCCCAAACGGAGAGTGTTAGATGGCAGGGCAATGAGGCCATGGTGAACACAGGAGGAACACAAGTTAGCTCTGGGCAGTCAGCTTCTCCTGTTCTGGGTAGGCTCAGCTCTGCTGCTCCTCACATTCAGCCAAATCATGGAATTCCTAAGCAGGTGAGGTTTATGACCTAAGTAAGACCTATGTGGCTGACAGCACTGACGGGCCATCTGGTATGAGAAGGGACATCTTCACTGGGATAACAGCTGAGCTGCCCCTTAACAATTATTGTTATGGTATTTTCAGCTATTTCACCTACTACTCAGTAATTCCAAGCCTAAAGTATGAGGCTTTGCAATGATTTTGTACCTCAGCTAGTGTTGTGACTGCTGTACAATCACTGCAGGATTATCTTGTTAGAAGTGTTAGGTCAGGGATCCCTGGGTGGCGCAGCGGTTTGGCGCCTGCCTTTGGCCCAAGGGCGCGATCCTGGAGACCTGGGATCGAATCCCACATCGGGCTCCCAGTGCATGGAGCCTGCTTCTCCTTCTGCCTGTGTCTCTGCCTCTCTCTCTCTCTGTGACTATCATAAATAAATAAAAATTAAAAAAAAATTAAAAAAAAGAAGTGTTAGGTCAGTCTGGCAGAGAGAGCAGTACAGCATTTCTGGGTTGAAGAATGCTACTGGACGTCTCATTAATATAGGGCTGATGGACCACTGGAGCAGGTGGTCTCTGCTATGGAAGAACCATATTTGAGGCCAAGTTTGTGAAAATGTGTAATGATTAAATATTTCCCCATCAAAGCCAAACTGAACAAATACAACAACAAAACAAAAATAAAAATTTGCCCCGCCATCTTTTGTTAAGAGCTATTAAGAAAGTTTTTTACAGCTACTTGACATTCTATTTAAAACATGGGACCAATTTCTGCCTTTGATTCTAAGTTTTGAAATATTGGCTGCGAGTATAGGAAGAGAACATTTAACTTTTGGTTACAGAGGTGTTGTGATATTGAACAAGTTACCTAACCCACACTTGAATTCCCCATTGGGCTGCTGTATGAACTTCTTTTATAACAAATTTCCACAAATTTGATGGCTCTATTTTTTAAAATATTTATTTATTTATTCATGAGAGACACACACACATACAGAGGCAGAGACATAGGACAGAGGGAGAAGCAGGCTCCCCACAGGGAGCCTGATGTGGAACTCAATCCCGGATCACAGGATCACACCCTGAGCTGAAGGTCTAAGCCACCCAGGCGCCCCCCCAATGGCTTTAAAACAACATAAATTTATTATTTTATTATAGTTCTGGAGGCCAGAAGTCTCAAGTCAGTTTCATTGGGCTAAAGTCATTGATAAGACTGGTTTCTTCTCAAGGTTATAGGGGTGTTATCCACTTCCTTGCCTTTTCTAGCTCCTAGAGGCTACATGCATTTATTCATTCACACCTCTTCCTCACACCACTTCCACCACTTGTTTCCAATCTCACATTTGCTTCCTCCCTGATCTCTTGCTTCCCTCTTATGAGAACCCCTGTGATTACATAGGTCTACCTGGACTCATCTCAAGATCCTTAAGCTAAATTACATCTACACAGTCTCTTTTTATGATCAGGTATCATTTAGGAGTTCCAAGGATTAGGATGTAGATACTGTGGGGGCCAATATTCAGCCTATTACAGTTGCTTTAAAAATTAAATTAGCTAATATATATATATGAAGTACCAATCATGACATCTGGCATATATTAATATTCAGTTTATGTTCATTTTCTTCTTTCTACCTTCTCATCTTATTAACTAGATTGTATGATTTTGGTTAAGACACTTGACCACTGAAAGGCCTTTGCTATCTCATCTGTAAAACTAGATATATTTATAATATTCCTTCTAGGTATATAATGATGAACAAAACTGACCATATATATAATATATATGATATTAATTAGAGCCATGAAACAATTTAGTTAAGGAAGTAGAGTTAGAATGATGGGAAGCAGGCAGGATCATGTCTGGTCCACTCTCCCCATTTATTTAGCACCTGTCAAATGTCACCTCCATATCAGTGATTTGACTGACTATATGAGCTAAGTGTCCCTATCCATTTTACCCATTAGTTTTTCTCTTTTTCAATGACAAATTTTTTTCTGGAACTGATGACTACCTCATTTACATTTATGTACTTTATTTACTATTGTATTGTGTGTTTTCTCTAATACAATGAAAACTTTAAGATACTGAGGGTTAAGTTGGCATTGTTCATCATAATACACCTAGAAGAAGCTGACAAGAGTAGGAGCTCAGTTAATGCTTATCAATGAATGAAGGGGTTTTAAAAATCTCATTAAATACTAATACTAAAATTCTATATACTTCTTTTAAGACACAGTGGTAGATAAATAGTTCTCATATTTAACTGGTAAAATTCATACAAATAAATACATTTTTGAGTATGTATGGACATCTACCCAAAGATTGTAGTAAAACTCAGTGGTGAACTTGTGTTACTATTTATCAGAAATTTATACTTTTCTTTTTTACAACTTTTGTGCCAGAAAATAAATGAACTGAGAAAAACTCATCCATAAATAAAATGTGAGAAGATAATCTATATACATAATTTATTTTAAAAACCTCATACACATAACTTGTCTATACTTGAAAAAAGTTGTTAAAAATGTTTCTTTCATAATCTTTTTCTGAAGATCGAATAATTATAGAATGCATACAAGAGAGAATTTTACCATAGATAGGGTAGGAAGCATATAGTATCATAAACATGTATGTAGACCTATAATAATTATGAAAATAGGAAAATATTCCAATTCTAGTTGGCTAACTAGGTTAATCTGTGGCATTTTTAGGTCTAATCAGTGTAGATAATTCATTAAAATATAGGCTCATTAAAATAAGAGGAAATGATAATCTTTAAACAAAATTTATTCTAGCTGAAATTCAATTCCAATTACACAGGTTATAATTGACAATTTAACTTGGTGATATGACTAGCAACTCTTAGTTTACAGTTTTCAAGATGTTGGTCATTTAAACTACTGTCCTTATTAATAAACTGTTGATTGAAAATAAGAACATATGGTATTTACCTGTCAGTTAAATTAGTCACCTTCCACATATCATTTTGTTTATGTGTGCACATTAGTTAATAAAGAGATTCTGGATTTGGAAATATGTTTAAGTAAACAATATTCAACAGGAAAATACTGCTTGTTTTAAATTCTTATTCAAGAATCTAATTTATTTTCAAAATTGAAGTTGGCATAAGTTATCTAAATAAAATTCAAACAGTTTTCCTAAAATATATGTTGGTTACCTGATCTATAAAAATTAAAGCAGAGTTTAGATGTTACTATTCCAGGCATTTCTACTAGTTCCAACAGTCTACATTATAACTCAACTTGGTTGTTTTGAGAATTGGTGAATATGAGCCCTCCAAATTCTTTACAAGATATATATTTTCCATGATAAGGTAAAAAAATATATTTTAAATATTTTATTTATTTATTTATTTGTTTGTTTATTTATTTATTTATCTGTTTGTTTAGAGAGCTCAAACAGGGGGAACAGTAAAGGGAGAGAGAGAGCATTTCAAGCAGACTCCACTCTGGGCATGGAGTCCAGCACGGGGCTTGATCGCATGACCCTGAGATCATGAGATCATGGCCTGAGCTGAAATCAAGAGTCAGATACTAAACCGACTGAGCCACTCAGGCACCCCCAAAAAATATTTTTACCAAAATATACTAGAGGGCATCAGGGTGGGTGATAGCATTTCAAGTATCACTAGTTCCTTTAGGGTTGATATACTCAGAAGATGGTGAACAGATTCTGCTTATGTAGGGTAAGGTCCTGTCAGGTTATAAGCAGTGGGTAGAGGCATCACTTAACTTCTCACTCTCCTATGGCAAATTAAATGACCACAAATGCTTTGGCACTCTTCCCATCAAGAATTAGGTTTTCTGGGATGCCTGGGTGGCTCAGTGGTTGAGCACCTGCCTTCAGCCCAGGGCATGATTCTGGAGTACAAGGATCAAGTCCCACATCAGGCTCCCTCCATGGAGACTGATTCTCTCTTTGCCTATATCTCTGCCTCCTTCTGTGTGTGTCTCTCATGAATAAATAAATAAAATCTTTAAAAAAAAAAGAATTGGGTTTCCTGGCCCTCTATTTTAATTTGGCTGGCCTATGACAACTTTGAACAATACAGTTTGCAATCAGTGAAACTCTTCCAGTTTGAGGCTTAGATTTTAGTCATATGGTTGGCTTCCACTTTTGTTTTTGGGAGCCCTGAGCTTGCAGCTAAGTAGTCCAGTTACCTTGCTGTTGAGATCATATGGTGAGGGACTATTCCCTCATGAAAAGAAGAGCACATGAAAAAAGAAAAGAAGAGCAATCCCCACCAAGGCACAAAACATGTGAGTGAGGCAGTCTCCAACCTTCCAAATCAGGTTGGCCCCCAACTGAATAACATCTAGTGATCCTCATAATTTTCCTGTAAAGCAAAAGGATTGCCTAGCTGAGTACTGCCTAAATTTCTGACCGTAAAATCACTAGATATATTAAGGTAGGTATTATTTTAAGCCACTAACTTTTGGGGCAGCAATAAGGTAACCAAAACAATTCCTAAATAAGTCCATCATGTAGAAACTTTAGCATAGCTACTTTATATGTTTGAAAATAGTCCCTGTCAAGCCACATCAACAGATTCAACTCCAGAAATGGATGGAGTATCTTTATAGCACCCGTGCCATCCTTCTGCAGTGACTACAATGATGAATTGTGGAGATGGAGATGAATATTTCACACTTGCATAGTAAATCAAAACTGTGTAATGTTATAATGAGCATGCAAAATCATTCATGTTCTGCTTTACAAGGTCTAAGAGAAACTGAGAAGGACAGATCTGTTAGTACATACATACTTGAAAATCAGTTGGTCTAAAGCAGATCAACTTGATTTTCCTCTTTAGAAAGAGCTAAGTGGTCAATCAGTGAGATTCAAGATAATGGAAACATCTTTAACTATTGCCCAAATAAAATTAATATCAAAGCATTTTCTGTTGTCTATGCCCAAATTCACTTTTTTTCCCTTCAAAATGGTGGTCAGCAGCAACTGCACTACTGGGGATTCACTCCAAAGATACAGATGCAATGAAAAACCAAGACACTTGCACCCCAATGTTTATAGCAGCAATGTCCACAACAGCCAAACTGGAAGGAGCCTCAGAGTCCATCAAAAGATGAATGGATAAAGAAGATGTGGTCTATATATACAATGGGATATTACTCAGCCATTAGAAAGGATGAATACCCACCATTTGCTTCAATGTGGATGGAACTGGAGGGAATTATGTTGAGTGAAGTAAGTCAATTGGAGAAAGACAATCATTATATGGTTTCACTCATACGGGGAATATAAAAAAATAGTGAAAGAGATTATAGGGGAAAGGAGAGAAAATGAGTGGGAAAAATCAGAGAAGGTGACAAAACATGAGAGACTCCTAACTCTAGGAAATGAACAAAGGGTAGTGGAAGGGGAGGTGGGTGGGGGATGAGGTGACTGCGTGATGGGTGATTCCACTTGATGGAATGAGCACTGGGTGTTATACTATATGTTGGCAAATCGAACTCCAATAAAAAATACACACATAAAAATTTTTTTTAAAAATTAAGAAATGAGCCATTAAAAAAAAAAATGGTGGTCAGTAGATCTAACTGTATTCAAATCCAATCCAGAAAAGGAAAGCAAAAAATGGGGGAAAAAGAGTTCATTCTTATCTGGTTAAAGAGAAAACTCATGGTGAGGCTTGTACTGACAGACATAAATTATTCTAAATGAAGTTTTGAATGTAAAGTAAACATTCTAGGGGTGACTGGGTGGCTCAGTTGGTTGAGCATCTGACTCTTGATTTCAGCTAAGGTCATGATCTCAGGTTTGAGAAATTGAGCCCCAGGTGCTCAGCATGCAATCTGCTTGAGATTCTCTCTCTCTCTCTCTCCCCTCTCTCCTTCTCCCTCACCCTCTGCCTATAAAATCTTTAAAAAAAAAAAGAAAGAAAGAAAAAAAGAAAGAAGAAAGAAAGAAAGAAAGAAAGAAAGAAAGAAAGAAAGAAAGAAAGAAAGAAAGAAAGAAAGAAAGAAAAAGAAAGAAAAAGAAAAGAAAGCATTCTAATCCATCCATATTCTAGAATTTTTGCCCTGGTTAAATGCAGCATAATAGAGTTTAATAGGTAAATGCACTCAGGTCCAAATATTTAGAGGCTTTTAGATCATAGCAATGGGGTTTAAAATCCATTGAGAAAAAGCTTGATGGACCCTTTTAAAGGTATTAACTCATAAATCACAATAGTAGACAATGAAAATGACCAATGAAAATGACAAGAAACATTTCTCCTTGATATGCCAATCGGCATATATCTTCAGCTTCTATCAATTTACCAATCTTAAATTATACTGGTTTTGTACCTTAAAACCACTCAAACTAAGGCCCCAAACTGTATAAAAGGCAGTCATAACATTCCAGGCTTGAGAAACTCCTAAGGCTTGCTTGTGGAGTTTATTCCTTTACTACACCAAGCTAAATAAACTTAACATTGTGTGACTTCATTGTGTGTCTCTGGAGCCTTTGGCCAATGGGCTTCAAAACTACTACTAATTAAATACGTGGTCTTGGCCTAGTAAAACAATTGTGAACCTCGTGAACCTTGTAATTATGAATCTCAATCAATTTCTTTTTCCTTGTTTAATAGTCCTAATACCTGTCTTGTAGTATACTGTGAGGTTTAGGGACAATGTATGGAAAGTGCCTAATGTGATGTATAGCAGAGAGTAAGCATCAGTAAATAGTGGGTAATTTTTTATTAGTGTATTTAAATTGTTTTTTTTTTTTCATAAGCACTGCCCCTAATAGAAATTTGACAATGTTCCTGATATAACTCCTGATTTATTTCTTTTAAACTTCACTTTTAGAGTAGCCCAAGTCTGGGAATAAAATCTGAATGAACTGTCAGACAGGGATGTCTCAAATAGAGATGACTAATGCTAATTTGGAGGACTGAATAGAATGTTCATAGTCTGTTGACTTTTGAAACTATAACTAAAACTGGATTCAATGACCTTTCAAAATTTTCTGTCCTTATTAAACCATGCATCTAGAAAAGAAAAGTCAATGTCTTGTATTCCTGATGTGATCAGAATTTGATGAAGAATATAGGAGAAGAAAAAGAGGAGAGCATTATAAGAATTTTTGAGACAAATAAGTAACATATTTTAATAAAATGACAGTAGAGTAATAATGAAATGCAGAGTATTTCCAATTTCCTATTATAGTTTATGCAGCTTCAAAATATAATTAATTAGGGAGGAAGCCAATGCCAAGGTTAGTTTCCCTCGGAGGTAGACTCTAAGACACATTTGTGGGAACATGGTTTACTTGGTAGAGCTCTTTAGAATAACACCTGAGAGTTACAGAAGCAGGCATGACTGGGCAGTGGGCAACAGTAAACTACAATAGGGTCTACACAGAAGACTTAGTTGGTCCCTTGGGAGGTCTGAAATTGGTGTTCCCGTTCTGAGATTTCCTAAATTGAAGTAGATGGGTTCAACTCTGCACCCTTTTCCACTTTAACCAGTCAGTGGAGAGATACCTCCCTTTGTCAGAAAGCAATTCTTGAAGACAGTCTTAGTTGTGAGCCAGACAACACTCCCAGGTACTGGAAAACTGGTGTGTTGGTCCTAACAGGGGATCAGTGTAGTTCAGTATCCATTACAGTGAATTTACAATCTTATCTCCTTTGTTAGGACATATTATCTGCTTATCTTCTCTTTGACCTTTGAGAAAACAAAGTAAATTAATTAAGATTTATTTAGGAAAGAAATTTTAATTAGTCTGTATTATTAAATCCAATATTAAGACTTTCTTAAAATGATCACCTTGGTGCACGTAAATCACCTCCCCACCTTGGTGCTGCATTTTGACAACTATTTTCACCTCACTTTTCTTGTGTGTATTTATTCCTTGAAATATTGGCATACGCTTTTGTGTGCTGGAGATGAATGTGCTCAGCACTGGGCTGCTCATGTCTTTGTTATTTCATTATATTTGGGGTAGGGGGATTTCTTATTTATTGTTTTGCTAATGGCATAACAATTTAGTTCCAATTTTGCTCTTTTTCTTACTCAAAACTGGTGGGAAGCTACATGAGACAAGTGGTGCACCAAGTGTAGCACAGCTATTCAATTATTTCCATTGAATATTTGATTGCTATGGTATGGAAAAAAGGGAAACCTTAGAGGCCTTTATATAAGGCATACATTGCATACCAATTTATGAGCTGAAACTTTCCCCAAATGCATTTGTTTAATGTACAAGACTGTTACTACATGATTAATTTATTTAAATGGTGATAGAACATAATGTAAGTCAACCACTTATATTTTTATCTGTTTTTGTTTTTCCTCTGTTCAATTTTTGAATGTCAACTAAACATTGATGTATGTTAGTCTATTTCCTGCTGCAATTCCCAGATCTATAAAGGCTACATACTTCATCAAGCAAGCATGGGAATTTGGTGAATTATTTTCTGATATGGATCACATGACTAGGCACCAAATTCTTCAAGAAGAAATGCTAGTTAATAATGTACTCCAGCATATTTATATATTTTTCTTTTTTCAGGATATCAGTTTCTGTAATATCATCCTGAAGTCTTAAGCCATTTATGAGGAATGCTAAATAAGTAAAGATAAAATTCTTCCCTGTAAACATTTTTAGAATGTATTTTAAAAGAAAACACTTTCCTTAGCAAGCCACTAGAATAGGATGTTATTGGAGACAGAGAGAGTAAAATATGAGGGTAACATTCAGCTAGAAATGATGGCTTGTTCTGCTTGAGAAGAGTGATATGCACTTAGTAATTAACCTATGCTTCATTCTACACTGGGCATAGTCATTATTTATGTTCTGCCCATTGGAGTCCTTGAATTGATTATGGGAGGTTAAAAGACCATTTTAACTTATCTGTAGGAATAGACTTTTTGTTAGTGCTGTTCATTTTCCATTCTCTATTGAGACTTTAAAATCTCTCAGTGGGTACCTTATTTTATTATCTCATTGATCAATTAATCAATAGTACCTGTGGAACACCTTAGTCACCTTTAGTAAATTTCTGAAGGGTGTAATAATCCTAAAAATGAGAGAAAAAATGTGCTCATAAGTCATTTTTGTTGTTTGGGATACATAAAACTCTCATTTTAAAATGAATTATCCTTGCTTATCCTTTTTGAGATAAACAGAGCTAAACACATTTTCATTTCTGTCACACTCTGTTTTGAGTGTGCTATTCTGATTTGCCAGCATCAAGCTGAAGAAAGTAGAATTGAATTGATACAGTTTTAGGACTTCTCTTACCTGATATGTTTGATGAATGAAGTAATGTGATGATTACAATTTTCAAATTAATTAGATGCTGTGTATCTTTTTTTAAAGATTTTATTTATTTATTCATTAGAGAGACACACACACAGAGGCAGAGACATAGGCAGAGGGAGAAACGGGCTCCCTCTGTGGAGCCCAATATGGGACTTGATCCCAGGACCCTGGGAGTATGACCTAAGCCAAAGCAGACTCTCAACCACTGAGCCACCCAGGTGCCATGATGTAGTGTATCTTTTTACCATCTTTAATGTGTATGTATAATGTTTTAGGTCTATAACAAATTTGTTTGCTATTTTTAAAACTAAGAATTAGTGTTTTAGACTTTAGCATGATAGGATGCCCTTTTAGAGTTTAGAATAATATGATACTCTATTTCACCAGAGCCCTAAGAAACCTCAAAAGACACTCTCATTCATAGGCTCCATTTCACAAATGAGCCCTCAGCTCAGACAAATTACTATCTTGCCTGAGTCCATAATACATGACAGAGCTGGAGCTGGAGCTTTGATTTCCAATTCAATTTCTTTATTCCAAACCATGGTATCTCTGTTTATTGGAATGCACAAATAAGATCCATTGGTCTAGCTGAAAAACCATTTGCCTGTGAAAAATTAATAAAAAATTTCAGTTTACTTAGCAGGGCTAGGCCAGACCAGCAGTTAAAGAATGACACATGAAAAATAGTATTTAATAATTATGTTTAAACATATGAAGCAACATTTGCCTATGAATTACATTTATAAAGCCTTTAGACAAGATATTACCCTAGTTTCTTCTTTAGTGAGTCCATCTGACATGTAACAGGTGAACATGAAGTAGACCATAAGCAAATTCCACAGGACTGGGGACTTTATTTGTAGTTCTGTCCTCAACATGTAAAATAACGCCTAACACATAGTAGGCCCATACATGTATAGTGAGTGGATGAAAGAATTAATAGCTCACCTATAAGAATAATTTATAAAAAGTAGTTTCTTGGGAAATATGTAACTAGATTCCTGAGTAGGAGGATAAAAAAAAAAAGATTACTATTTAAAAATTACTCATTCAGAAATGACTTTGACCACAGAATAATACATCCTTTATGTTCACAAAATTTAAGTCTTTTGATAATTAAAAAATTAATAATATAGAACTAAGTTAATAAAAATTAATATTATAGAACTAAGTTAATGGCTGATGCAAATGGGAATCTGCCAATGATTAAATTATTTGATGTGATGTTTTATTTAACTCCTACTCAGACATACTGAAACAAAGCAAAATAAAACAAAACACTAATGATTTACCTTATAGTTTACAATTAGGTCAAAAACAACCAACAGAAATATCTTTCCTTGGGGAAAGCAAACATTGCAGTTTATTTGAACTTACAAAACACATTATCGATGTTATCTTATTTGTAAATATTGATATTATCTTATTTCTATGGCTCAAAATTCAGACCTTCAGAAATGTCTACCATTTATGGACTAGTAATGCTTTAAAATAATCCTGCTTACCTTTCTGAAATAAAATGGTTCTTAAGCTCATTTTGACAGAAAGCTATTTGATAATCTTCTATGTGACATGTTTATAATCATTCTCAATTACATATAAAAAGACAACTGTTTGATTCATCAGATAACACACACAAAGAATTATAAAGTGTTGAACCTGAAATGTACTTCAGGTAATTTGGTAAAGCCACTTTCACACATGAAACAGAATGAGCTCTAGAAAGGTGATGTGACTTGCCCAAGGCAACAAAATTAGATACTAGTAGAACCCCGCCCCATTTTGCAGTAGAAAACTCAATCAATATAGAACCACAGTGCTTAAAAAATTACGGAATACCTTGTCTCTATATATAACCCATTTTTGACACTTTGCAGGCAGCACTATGCTGCTAAGTACTGACTAACCATAATCAAGAAAGTATGAAACCCTGTTTTCTCTTTTAATAGAATACTCCATACTCTGCAGTCATCTCTGGCTCCTCTTTCTTTCAAGTGCCACATTCATCCAGTAACTGGTTTCCTTGGGGCTACATATACATGTCTACGCAGAATCCATCCTTGTTACCCCTCTTTTCTACCACCTTGATCCAAACTGTGATCATTGTCCATATGCCTATTGCCAAAGCCCGACTCTAGTTGGTCTCTCTGCTTCTCATCTTACCTTCCTATGTCCATTCTCCAAAAGAAGATCTGTCAATACAGGTCTCTACTATGGTGATAACATTCTGCTGATTCAATCTCTCTCTCTGAATCTAAACTCAAATCCCAACCATGACCTCTGAGTTCCCATTCCCCAGCTTTCTACCTACCTCTGTCTCTTACCCTCTTTCACTCCACTCTAGCTTCACTGCTGCTCTTCTGGGATAATAGCTTCCTCACACTACCAGGGTCTATGAACCTGTTTCTTTTCTCTGGAAAGCTCTTCCATGTTTGCATGCCTTACTCCCTCACCTCTTTCAAGTCTTTTCACAAATGTTATTTCTCAGTGAGGTTACTCCTGACTACCCTGTAACTATAACTTCCTGGCCATTCCTATTATTCCTTTCCTGCTTGATTCATTCATAAGGCTATGACCCATCATGTGCTAAATGATTTACTTATTTATTTTGATTTTTAGTGTTTCTCTCCCCAAAAGCTCAACTAAAATATAAGCTCTGTGAATGTGAAATATTGTTTGGTTTTGTTCAATGATATATTCTTAGGACCTAGAAAAATGACTACTTGCTAGAAGCTCAGGTAAAATTTGTTGAATGAACAAATGAATCTTTTTAGAATACTGCAGCAGAGAGTCTGCACTTGGGGAAGGGCAGATGTATCTCACAGTCCCAACTCCTGGTCCCAGATTCTTCTTTCCCATGTGGATCTTACTAAGTATAGCTTCCAAAACATTGCTGGCTTCAGGTTATGCTGTTCTCCCCCTTACCACTCTGGTTCAGGTATGGCTACAGAGCTTACCTGTAAGGCCTACAGCAAAATGAGATGAGGTTATCAGGAATACCTCAAGGTCCAGGGATAACAGGAGATACAGAAAAGAGAGAATTTATAATTAGTTTCCTAGGTTGTCTTTGAATTGGCTCAGTGATTCCTGCCTAGATATCGGCTGCTATTCCCCTACTTCTTCCTTACTAATGGAATCCCTCTGATGACAATTGTCTCAGGTTAATCCAGGGGTGGATCCATTTCCATCAAGGTACTGCTATTTTTCTTGACAGTGACTAATTGAGAAACAGGAATATGAATCTGGTTAATGGAAGGCTAGAGGAAGTGGATTGAAGTAACTTCTGGGAAGATTCCTGGGCTCTTCAGAAGGTATACAAGGAGGTTAAATGCTTCTCCCCTTGCTTTGAGACAACCGTTCCTTGCTTTGAGACACTGGGTGTTGTACTTTGAAGATGTAATTCTTGGGAGTATAGGATCATATTGCATTCACAAAAGGACAAAACCCCAAGGATGTAAGCCAATGTTGTGAGGCTGGCCAAAGGGAGTGACAACCATGACAGTGAGAACTTATCCCTGCATACACTGTTGATTCTCTGATTCAGCCCACCCTGGGACTGGCTGATCTCCAGGCTCCTCATAAGGTAAAATAATATATCATTAATTGTTTGAGACACTTTAAATTGGATTTTTCTTTTAGGTAAAGCCAAAGTTATTCTCATTGACAGGAAGCCTCTAGGCACAGCCTCTCCCTTTTTGCTGATGTTTCCTAATAGCAGAGCGGAGATACCTTTCCTTTAGGAATGTTAATATTCCCTGAACATGCAAGCCAAAGAGACAGACACCAGTGTGTGTGTGTGTGTGTGTGTGTGTGTGTGTGTGTGTCAGAAAGGAGATTCTCTTCTAAATTCAAAAATTCAAAAGTTGCACTCCCCCAAATTTGTTCTCAGGGAGTTGTCAAACCCTATGGCCTCAACAGACCAGCTGAAACATATAAACAAATTCACTTTCTAAACAAGAAGCACCATCAAATTTTGTTGTTGTTTTTGTTTCTTTAGTGTTTAACAAGTTGTAGCCTGAATATTGCTCAAGGAAAGTTTCAGATTCTTGTGGACTGGAAGCATGCATTCTTGCCAGTGAATTGATACGGGTCTATGCTGAACTAATAATTGATATATAGAATCTATTTATTCTATATAGAATATAGAATAGCTATATTCTAAAACTACAGTCTAAAACTATATTCTAAAACTACATCAAATACTGATCCTTAGCTGTTGGCTGCCAGATACTGAATGGTGAAGCCCAGATAATGTGGGTATTTCTAGCTGACTGCAAAATCCTAAGTTTCTTTACTAGACCAAAGTCAAGTTGACATGAAGGTTAATTATGTTCAGTGTCGTCAAGCTGCCTTCTTTTCCTTTGTTCTTTGTCTTTCCTTTTTTTTTGTCATAAACAAATCATACCAACACATAATTTTGAAAATGAAAGGCAGTATAGCATGGTAGTTTATAGTGCTAAGTAATCTTGGCCAAGTTGTCTGTATTCCTCAGTTCCCTCATCTGAAACAAAAAATGAGATAAAAATGCTTATATCCTAGGGTTGTTGTGAGAATCAAATGAGTGCTTAGAATACTGCCTGGCATACAGAGAGTGTTCAGTAGAAGTTGTGCTATTACTGGAGATATTTGCTTCACTTAAATTCTCTATTTTTTTCAACTGATCAGAATGTCTTTATCTTCAAATAACTTTAAAAATTGGGGGGTTAGTTTTGTATTTTTAGAAGTATTATCTATTTGTTTAATGCAATAAGAAGCAAAACTGTTTAAGTCAGAAAATTAAAGTGCCCACCTTCTTCCTTTAATACTACTTCTCAGATGTTACGAACACATTTTCCTGAATTGTTACCTTGCTCCTCACAACTTCTGGCTCTCAATGACCATGAAATGAAATAGAAATGTTGCTTATTTTATAGTAAACAAGCTCTAATAACAGATTTAAGTGTGCAAAAGGTACACTTAGAGCACACAGTGAAGTGCTTGGGTGCACATCTCTCCATCTGCAAACTCCCATGTTGAGGAGAAAAGAAAGATATGTTTCATGCCAGCTGATACGCAATCGTGTTGATCACAAACAGGAACAAAATATCCCCCAAACGGCACAGGCTATATCCTGAAAAGAGTGTGAACTGACAACAAAAAATCTCAACTGCAATGCTTAGGCCCTCATTCTCCCCTCACGTTTTTTCATTTCTCCACCCCCAGACACATGTTAACCCAGGTGCACTCTGTTTAACATCAACTCCAAGGGCAGAGGCAGTTAGTGAGAAGGGCGGGGAGACTGGGGTTTCTGGAATTGGAGGAGGTGGGAAAAGAGGAGGCTGCCTAGGTTGCCTTGGCAATACAAAGGAGAATGTCAAGGGGGAGGGATTTATATGCTGATGCTAATCGTATTCACTAATTGCATCTATTGTGCTGACCTGCCTGCTTCCCCAGTTCATCATTCTGAGTCATTAAACTGTTCCCTAAGCCTAAGCTTTGGGTCCCCTTTCCATCTAATTTTATCCCCTCTTGCAGTCCCCAGGCTCAGTTACCAGAGGGCTACCTTTGGCAAGGCACTGGGGAAGGCTCTGTTGTAACTGATTATGCAAGGTTTTAGAAATCCTGTAGGAAAATATTTTCCTGCTGGAGTTTGCTGGAATATTGCTTTACTGCTCAACCACAGCATGGATTTACAACTAAAAAAAGCAGCTGAAAACCCAGAGAAAATAAATCTGAAGGAAACTTCCCACAGTGAAATGCAGGCTGCAAATGATTCACCAGGAAAAAAAAGTACTGAGCAGTTCCCTGTGGAATCTAGTGTACCTTCAGTTGGAAAGGTGCCTGGACTTAGGGCTTTGAGATTTATTCCCTTACTCCCCCTGGTGGGAGTTTGATTTAATTACAAAAATCAGAAGGAACACATCTGAATACAGACACCTGAATACAGACACCTACTGTGAATAATGCCTCCTGATAACCCCCTCATCATTGGCATGAAGTATTAGCTTCCATCACTTCGTGTACATGGTAAAAGTGAATAAAGACATTACAAAAGTATTCACAAAATTGTGATGTGGACACATTCATAAATCATGCAATGTATTTAAATATTTTAAAAGTAATATATATGAAATATGTGCTAGAGGAAGTTGTTCACAGTAATGCTTTTTGTTTCTAGTCATATTCATCTTTCCCTTGATCTTTCTTTACAAGCATGGCCTAAGAAATGGCAAAGTCTCTTCAGTCTATTTTTGCTTCTCTTAATTATTTTTATTCCTCTTGATTTAAACCTTTGCTCTCTCAGGTTGTTCTGTATCTACCAATTTTCTAAGAGTAAAATTTCTATTTTGTTCCAACTCTTGTATTTCAACAACAGACTTCTGAATTCTCACCTGGTGTTTCTGTATTTCTCAAGCACTGACGCATTTCACTGCTCAGAGCTCAAATTGGCTCCTAGAAGGCAGTAAAAGGCAGGTCAGGCCTGTCTCTAGGCTGCTCGGTGTCTATCATCCTGTTTTGCATTTGGTCATAAAGTATGGCAGATTTATCTGAGTGGAAATTTTTTTCTATGGAAAAGTTTAGTCACTACACATTGAAAAAACATTCCCTGGAAAAGAGCAGACTCCATACCATTCCTTGTCTTTGGTCTCACATCAGTATTTTTCCCTTTCATAAGCATATGGCATTCCTTGCAATCATCAGTGATGGTATGGGAAAAGAGAGAAGGAAGAAGGCTTTGGCTGGGATCCCTGAATAATATGATGGATTTTCTATAAATATATCTGAAATCTAGGCCCTTTAAGAGCTCTGTGATGCTGAAACCATATTAATTATTTTGCCTTTGTACAGTGTCACAATACATAATGGTACCGGGTGGTTCATCATGCCACATTGTAAAGGGGAGCTGAATTTGTCACCTCAAAATATACTCATTTGGCATAAGGATTATTTTAGGCTGATTACCTTTTTTAAAAGATTAATTTATTTATTTTGAGAGAGAGAGCGAGAGCATGCTTGAGCAGGGGGAGGGCAGAGAGAATCCTCATACAGACTCCCCCTGAGCACAGAGCCACAGGGGTCCTGATGCCATCATCCATGTGATCATAACCTGAGCTGAGACCAAGAGTCCTAGGCTCAACCAAAAAAGCCAACCAGGTGCCCCTCGGGGTGATTATTTTTAAGAAACATTAGACATAGGAAAACTTCTGAAAACTGAGTAGAAGTTACACTTTTGTAGAGACATTTACATTCACAAGGGGAAAAAAATCTCCATTTGTAAGGGTGTCTGTCTCTCTGTACCAGAAAGAGAAGGCTGACTCTAAATCTCTAGAAACTCTTATCAATAGTGATGGCATGGACTTAAATCTGCATAAAAATCTTACCATTGTTTACTGTGCTTTTCCTAGTAACCTTCCCATCTCTAACATCTTTGTCTTTAGCTTAAGATGTTATTTAAGGTGGTGGCTTGGGCCATTTCTGGGAGTTATTCAGTTTTCCTAGACATCTCCCATGTATACAGTAAGTATGCATGTTATTAGATTTCTGTTTATTTTTCTCCTGTTAATCTGCCTTTTATTACTAGTCAAGAACCTAGATAGGTGCACAAAAAAATTATTTTGCTTGCTTGCAATTGCAAAGCATTTTCCATTAGACTTCAAAACCAGTCTCAAATCTGCCTGGCTTCTATGTTTGTTTGTTTTCTTACTGAAACAAAATTTGAAGAGTGTGAGGATCTTCAACTGTATTCTAAGTCTGTGAAATGCATGCGACACATTCTTCTGGCATCTATGTGTGTAAGTGATGCAAAAAGACCCTCCTGTGTGAGAGATGTGTTTCAACTACATCAAAGCCTCAATTATCAGAAGGTTAGAGTGAGAAAATCATGGAACTGTCACTGAATCTCATTTGGGCTTCTTGGATCTGTGCCTGAATCCTAAGAGAGGTGGCCATCTCTATTTGTAAAAAGCATAAATAAATAAATAATAGAACATAGTCTTCTCTAAAAAATCTGCAGAGCACTGGAATACAAGATGTTATTGTTCCATGGTGTAAGTCAAGAGAGAATGCAGATCCTTTGCTCTTTTCTGGATATAACTTAATGGAGTGGGTCTGTACAGAATGTTTTAAAACACTTAACACTTCCAGAGCCACAGTAGCATGTAGGGAGGCAGAGACTGGCATGGCAGTGAAAGGTGACATATGGAAGTCTACCTTGCTGAGAGTGTGGGGGACAGCGTCAGAGTACCTTCACACAGCTCCTCTGATAGCAAACATTAACAGAGCTGTGGGTCAGGGTGGAGGAGAGAGAGTAGCAGACTTCCTGTGGGCTAATAGGAGTGGCTCATGAGCAGACAAGCAAATCCCTTCAGATTTTCCCAAAATAATGGAGAAGGACTTTTTTAGGGATGAAGTCCCTGTATTAGTTATTTAGGGTGATAAGTTAATTAATTTCTGTTCATGTTAGTTAATTTGTACTCTGAGGGAACAGGGACAGCAGAAAAGTGAGTTCTATATTTTCGTTTGCCATTCATTGACAAATGTTTGTTAAGGAATATTTATTTAGTTGCAACTCTGCTCTAGGAAGTTTGTAAAAAGCTATTGATATTGCAGCAAACAATACTGACTTGGTCCTTACAGGTGGTAGATAATAAGAAAATTGGATGATTACAGTTGGGATAAGGGATACAAATGAGAAGTACATGAACGCATAGTTTTTTTGGGGGGAAAACTATGTACATCTCAGGTGGTGGGATGTGAGGTAGGTAAGGAAATCTTCACCGTAAAACAGGTCAATTGGGATTTGAGGACCAAGAGAGTAAGAATTAGCTAGCTAAAAGGAATATGAGTTGAAAGATCATCCTGGTCAGAAGAAACAGTATCTATAATGATAAGAAGTGAGGAAATATGTGGCTGGTTCACAGGGAGTTAGAAAAGCTGGTGGTGAATGTAGGTAGATCCAGGTAACACAGGACATGTTAAGAATTTGAGGGTTTTTCTAAAATAGTGGTATCTTTTTTTTCTAAATGGTGATATGCTAAATGTGTCTCTATAGGTATTCATGCCACTTATTCCCTCAAATATTTATTTGGAAAGTGCCAGGTTAGCCACTATGGCTACTAAAGCAAACAAGATAGATAAGATGTCTGCCTTCATAGAGTTTACATTCCAGTAGGGAAGTTACAGCTAGTGAAGAAATATGTAAAATTACAAGATAATAGTAGTGTATCAATGAAGAAGATAAATTAGGTGATGTGATATGTAGAAACTGAGGAGAGGGGGCTACTATAGATAAGATGGTCAGGAAATATCTCTGAGGAGATATTTGAGCTGTTACATGAAATTGAGAAGGAGCCAACTATTCAAAGCAGCAGGAGAAAAGCAAACACTCTGATCCTGAGATGGATAAGAGCTGGATGACATTGGGAAGATTAATATGGCCCAAGAACAGTGAGTGACGTAGGGTGTCATAAAGAAGTAGGACATGGAAAATATTATGGCTTTTATTCCAATTACAATGGGAAGTCACTGAAAGATTCTAGGAATAAATAAATAGTGGAGGAATAAATATTTTTATTGTTGTTATGTGATATTTCTCCAGTACCGATAGAGTATAGATTTAAAAGGGAGAAGGATAGAAGCAGAGAGACCAATTTAAAGGCTATTATGTTGTCCAGCAATGTGAAATTGAGCAAAGATTAAGAAAGTGGTAGTGAACATGGAAATAAGTAGATGTGTTCTAGTTATATTTTGCAGGTTAGAAACAATATAACTTGTTTATGAACTGGGTTCTGAGGAAGAATAGAAAGAAGATGATTAAGGTAGATTGCTAAACTGATAATGGTGTTTTCCTAAGATAGGAAAATTTGAGGGACAAATAGTAAGAATTCTGACTTGAATATGTTAATGCATGAAAAATTTTAGATACTTGATAAAAGATGTCATAAGAGTAGCTGGGTAAGAATTTAGAGCCCAAGAGAAAGATAAGAGCCAAGGGCCAAGAATAGATTTATAAACTAGTGGACCATAGCTGGCTCACAGATATGTTTTCTTGGTCTATACAGAATTGTATTTTGTCTTTAAATAGTCATCACAACTTAAAAATCAAGAGAATTTACATAAATTAGATCTGGTAATGATAGTTCTGTATTTTCATATGTCTCCAGTGACCTGAAGTTACTAAGTAAGGCCTTTCTCTCTTCTATAGAGCTTTTGTCCTTCCATTTGCCTGCCGCACTCCACTGTTCCTTATCATTTCTTCCACAGTAAATCTGAGTGTCAGTTGCCACTGATGAAACTTTCTTAGAATAGAAAATATTTCTGTTTACTTATGTCTGAACCAAATAGAAGGGAGAAAAAAGATAACCCTGAAGACTCTATTGTATTTGCATCCAGCCTGTATTATCCATCTTATTCATCTATGTTTACTGTAAATTACTCACAGGCATTTGATGTTGTGACACCCCCCTCATATAAATTTGATTTCACAGCATAGAAGAGAATGGGCATGTAGACAGAAAGAAAAGGGGGCCCCATAACACAGTTCAAGTTCCTGACACTGTCATATGATGTGAATTTTACTGTACTGAATGATCAGAGCCTATCAAGAAGGGAGTCAGCAGAAGATGAGAGAAGAAAGCTAGAGAAACGGACATTAAGAAGGCAAAACTAAGGATAGAAAAGGAAAACTGATACTGAAATTTCCCCAGAATGGATGGAAAAGGACAAGGTAAACACAAACACACACACACACACACACACACACACACATGCACACGCACATGCACACACACACACACACACACACAGAACAAATGGTCCTTCAATGTCTACTAAGAATATTGAAGGACCGCCACAGTGAGATCTTGTCATAGATACTAAACTCATTGTGGAGCTCATGCTATTACAGCTGTGGGCATTAAGAGGCCAACTCATGGGGAAAAAAATCCTCTCTTTTCTGATGTAATGAAGGAATGTGATATTCTAGTTAGTCAACTATTCTAAGGAATAAAGTGGTCATATCACCCACATTGATATATCATATATACCATAAATGTATTTCCACACTTCCAACTTATGAAAAGGATGACTAGTCTTATGCAGAGGAGGTAGCTGCTTCCATAGTACCCATGTCTTAAAATATTTTCATCACCAGGCTGCCTAAGACATCAAACTCTATTACTCCTCAGACTTAGAGTGCTTAGCCAATATAAATATTCCACCTTGTCATTCTATACACTTTCAGCACTTGAGGGTGATGATACAACTTTCAATTGTCAATGTAATGAAAACAAGAACAAATGTGAAGTGAATGGTATATCTAGGCGTTAATGTAATAGCTGCCTTTGCCTATAATGTTTTGTGTGTATAATATGTATTTGTGTGCCGTGTAAGAAGCTGTGTTCACTTATTAAATGCAAATTTAAAAAACATAAACAGTAGAAGACAATGGGTCGGATGTGATTCAAAATGCAGCTGACCTGGCCATTACCCTATCAAGGGATAGAGTCTGTCTTTCCTCTCCTTTGCACCTGTGCAGTCCTTTTGAAGGCTTTGACCAGTAGAATATGTGGAGATGATGCTATGCCAGTTCTGGGCACAGCCCTTAGCTGGATTTCATAGCTCCTCTCTCTTGGAAGCCAGCCACTACATAAGAAGAGTGCCAACCGTGATATAATCATGCTGTGAGAAGTCAAAATCACATGGAGAGGCTCTAAAGGATGTGATGCCAGGTGGAGAGAGAGAGAAGCTAGGGAGCACTGAGACATCAGATCTGAGAGTGAAGAAGCCATATTGGAAGTGGATCCTCTGGTCCTAGCTGCTCCAGCTGGTACCACAGTGGTTCAGAGACACCCTTCTTAGCCAAAACTTTTCAAAATCCTGATGCACAAAACTATGTGAAAAGACTTCAGCTATTCATGTAAAATGGTTTGCTTTGTAGCAATTGATAACAAGAACACTACTCGATTGAGTTATTTAGCAAAGAAAACAAAGTAAGATAAAGGAAGCACCACATATTTTACAACTTGTATATCCTTTATAAATTGCAGTAAAAAATAGTAGCAGACAATTATTTGCATAGTCCATTACAATTACAAGGGATTTTAAAAATGTAATCCTTAAAATCCTTCTATGAGGTAAAATTATTACCTTCATTTTACAAATAAGGGTTTAGAGAGTCAGAGAAGATAAATGATGGGACCAAGACACCACATGAGTGTGCCAGAAACAACACCTGGTTTTCTAATTCTAAGCCAGGTGCCCATCCACAGCTGTCCAAAAGAAAAAAATAATGTTCTCTTCTCAACATTGATTAGACTATAGGACTGTGTACACAATGAGACAAACAGCTAATCATAACTCTTATCTTGTGTACAGTATCTGATTCTACATTGTAGGGAAAGGATTTCTAAGGAACATCCCTCTGATTAATTCATGAAGCTCCTAAACTACTACCTATTTCCACAATAAATAGGCAAATCAAAGATAATTTCTTCTTGGACCCTTTGTGGCACAACGAGTATGATTTAAAACAAGTCTAGGTTCTAATTAGGACCAATGATGCCTAAATTGTAAAAAAAAAAAAAAAAAAAAAAAAAAGTAAATAGATTTATAAGCACATGTATCTATATCCATTTAAGTTTTTCAAGAATAAATTACCCTTTTTCTCCTTGAGCATTTATTAAACTGTAGCATTCAGTCTTGTTCTAAAACTTTTGGAAAGTTTTGCCTAATAATTATTTGAGAGTCAGATAACACAGATGTGGGCGAAAGCAGTTCTTCATTGGGTCCTTCACCCAAAAATACTCAAATACATATTCATGGTGGCACTTGCTCGGATTTACTATAGTCGTGACTTGCATGATACTACCACTACTAAATAATAGCATCACAAGTTGTTGCTGCTGAAGATACTTCTATGTGACTCAAAGCAATAGGTATTACTCTGTTCAAATACTAAGAGTAAACATGACCTTTCTTTGGCATGAAGTTATCATGCAATTAGGGAAAGGAGATGGAGGAGACATTTAGCATTAGTATGGCCTCTAAGATTAACAATTTGAAAAGATTGTAATGCTTTGTTCTAAGGATACATAAGTTATAGTTACTTGATCACTGTGTTTAAACAAAATAATGTATTTTACAACCTCACTATATTAAATTGGGCTAATACAACCCATATGCTGCCCTCTAAATTATTATATTTCACCCAGTACTTTAAAAAATATATTACCTTTTTAACAAAATATTTTCCTTCTTTGGGAAAGTTTTCTTTATCCACCCTTCTCCCCTCCAACCCACACACATGCACAGCCAGAAGGAGAACTGAGATATTTTACCATTCCTCGGCTTTCCCACTGCTTTCCTATCTCTCTTTGGTATCTTTTCCATTCTTCCAGTTTCTAGTATTCTTTAAATCTGAAGATCTCTGATTTGTTTACTTAGTTTGTGATCTCATTCTCTAGAACTTCAATGTAAGTAAAGGGGATTTAAAAATTACTATGTGGAAGGCATGTTTTTTTGGTTCTCAGGCACTATATATATGTGTGTATATATATGTATAATTTTATATACAATAGAATGATATATTATTAGTAATATATAAATATACATTATAGAAATGTACAATATATCACTTGTAATATATTAATATATATTTTAATATGTTACATATAAAAATGTATATACACACACATATATAGAACATGAATAAAACTAAGTTTCTTATAGTCAAGGAGACCAGGCTCCCATTAGTTGGTAGCTGTATTATCCTTAACACAAATGAGAATAGGAAGAATTAAGATTATTCTTAATATATACTTATACTTATATATTATTATTATTATTATATTATTATTATTATTTTATATATTATTATGTTTGTAGTCCTTTTTTTTAAAGATTTTATTTATTTATTCATGAGAGACACAGAGACAGAGACATAGGCAGAGGAAGAAGCAGGCTCCAAGCAGGAAGCCTGTTGTGGGACTCAATCCTGGGAGTCCTGGACCATGCCCTGAGCCAAAGGCAGCTGCTCAACCGCTGAGCCACCTTTAGGCATGCCAGTATGTTTGTACTCCTATTCACTCTGTCTTTGGTATAGCAGAGTGCTGGAGACTGATGGCCACTAAGCCCAACCTATCATCCATCTACAGAAAAATAAACCAAATCCTGAAGTATATGGAGTGAATACATATTCTATTGGGAAGTTAAACATAACAAAAGAGAAGTAATTTTAGGTCAAATTACTAGTGCCAATTGTCTTTCTAACATCTGTAGATACGATTACATTATACTGTGCATAGATTGCTATGGTCTCATTCAAAAGAAAGAGCCAGTTGATCCTAGCTTAGAGCATCACTTGGCATCTGTCTCCTATTCAGCTGATGTACATCTATGATCACTGAGACTATATTAGTTTTGGCTGGAATTAATCTTAGCTGGAAATGAGAGTTGCCTAACGATCATTTAACATTTACCAATGCCTAAGGCCCATCCTAGACCAGTTAAATCAGAAGCTCTGATGGTGAGATCTCTATGGTGAAAAAACTTCCCCAAAGATTTAGTGCTAGATCTGCTGAAGCATTTTCATCCCATTATTGAGAGGCCAGTTATTGCCAAGGCCCCACATTTTGACATTCCAGCCCTCTGGATTCATTATATAAAACCCAGTGATTTGTCCCTCAGCTGCAATAGCGAATGCTCTATAGTTTCATAAGGATTATAAACCTGAAACAAAACCATGGAACAAAGATAATCCTTTGAGCTTATTAAGCCAGGAAACCTAAGTCTAGATTTCATCTGGCAGGCTGCTTCAAACCAGTTATGGAGGCACCAAAGGTTAAGCAGCCATGGAGAACCACTCTAGCCTCATATATGGGTTCAACAAAGCAATCACAATGAATAGAATTGAAGAGAAAAATGAATTCTGTCAATCAAAAGATCCTATTTTAAGATAAATCATGATCACACTTGATGATGATAGCTTAGTCTTAATGGATTTTGAAGGGTAGCCAAACCGCAAATGCAGAGGTTCAGGCATCTAAGAATAACTAGGCAAAGGAACCAAGAACATGGAGATTCAGTTTTCATTAAAATGATTTCTCTACATTAACATTTTTTCTAAGTTTATTTTTATATGCTGGAATGGCAAATCATTAATTATTGGGAGTCCAGAATGAGCATCTATGATTTGCCTGGTTACAGATTTGCCTTTAATGTGTTCAGCTTTTTGACCTAATTATAGTTCTCTAAAGTTATCTTAGCTCAGGAAGAAAAATATAACCTTAAATAAAAATGTAGTCAATCAAGACAAATTAATTTGTCTACCCCAAATTCTTTTTCTAGCAGGGATAATAATATTTGGTTCCATTAAGATTCAACTGTGAAAAAAAATTTTTGCACCTAGTTACAAATGTTCTAAATGGCCTGGAACAACTTATTCTTCTATTTTTGGTTCAGTTAATGAGCTTTCTCAAAGGAAATGATTGCAATGAATTAAAAGAAATCAAATAAAATGTTTTCCCACATCAAATTAACTGTAATCTGTTGGAGCTTAAATAAATTTGCGATAATATCAATAGTTCCTATATACTAAAATGCAATAAGCACTATTCTTCCTGTACTTTCCTGAGAATTTCTTACCACTTGCATCTTCTCTGTTTAGTAGTTACCAAAATATATTCTTTGATGAGAATGTCCTGCTTTAGAAACCAGGACACTTGGGTCCTGCCTCTGCTTTTGCTATAATCCGTTCTATAACTTCTGGTAAATCATTAAACTGCAACCTTTTAAACTTCTCCAGCTTTTAAAAGGGAGCAATACACCTTATCTCCTTCTGAAGATTTTTGTGAGACTAGTAAACTCTAATGAAATAACACAAAAGCAGAGGTAGTCAAGGGTGATAGACCTTTGTCAAGTGGTACCACCCTGATTCATAAAGAGAAGAGAGATTGAAAATGATGATGATTGCCTCCTCTCCCCCACCCCCATTTTAAAAGGGTAAACGTGTAGGAGGCAGAATGAGAAAGACCCACCAACAAGGTCAGACTCAAAGCAAAAGTGACTCTGAAGAGGGCCTGAAGGTGGTTAGTGAAATGGAACAGCTCTTATGGTTGTTTCTAAGGACAAGATTTTCCTTCCCTCCAATTACTGAGGGCCAACCCTATTCTAATGTTTTCTTCTTTAACTCATGTTAGTGGATGGTTCATAAATACTGCTGAATGCTGTCAAATAATTTCAACCTATTTTCTTCACTCAATTGAAAAAATAAACACATTTTTAGAGTCAGAACTAGGTTTTCAGTTTTTGTCTGAAAAAGATAAGAAATTAAACTTCACCAAGAGAGAAAAATTATATTTCATGTTTAAAGATTGTTTATACTATCATAAAATGGCATGTATATTCCAATTTTTTATTTAAAATTCCATTTATAAATCTCTAGTTACCTATCCATGTAGTCTTCTATTAACATGTACAAGAGAAATGCCTGGAATGTGATTAATCTTATTTTTAACAGTACTTACATATGTCTAAGATACTAAGTAATCTTTTACTTTTTTTCCTTTGGATTTCATGTATTTTTTAGATTTATTTATTTATTTTAAAGAGAGTGGAGGAGGAGAGGAGGGAAAGAGAAACTGAAGCTGACTCCGTGCTGAGCTCAGAGCCCATGGGCAGGGATGGCGGTGGGGGCTCAGTCTCAGGACTCTGAGATCATGACCTATGTTGAAACCTAAGAACTGGATGCTTAACCGACTGAGCCACTTAGGCACACCTGGATTTCATTTATCTTTAAAAAATAATAAGCACTCATTGTTTTTAGAAAATAATAAATTTGTCTTGAAACGTGTTTTCATCTTGAAAACACTGTTCAAATATTTAAATACAGACATAAAAATTATAGTAGAAATTCTCAAGGACTTACTAATGTATGGTAGTTTGATTGTTTCAGTCACAGTGAGAAAAAATGGGAATGCAGACTTTATAAATGACAATCATATATGGTCTCTGTCATGGTAGTCTACACATCTATAAGCACATTTACAATTGGTGACAGTGCTGGAAACTGAATGGAATAAATTCACAAATGAGTGTGGTTGGTATCAAATTCAAGATAGCAGAACAAATTATGTAAATGCTAGTTTGAAGGTATACATATTATTTCAGTTGGCATAAACGATATAATCAGTATTGTTAGTCATTATGCTATCCGATTGTTAAAGCAATGTTTTTCCAATTTTTGCAAATCACTCTGCTCGAAGATGTTTAAATTGCAAAAAACCCTCAGCTGTAAGGTGGTTGAAAGTAGATATCATGTCTCATTCAATTTTATGTTTTTTCTTACTATAGCACTGATGCCCCCTAAAGTATAGTAGGGAATAAATAAGTGTTTTGAAAAAGGAAGGAAGGAAGGAAGGAAGGAAGGAAGGAAGGAAGGAAGGAAGGAAGGAAGGACTGATAGGAGGGAGGGAAGAATGGGAAAAGCATGGGTCTCATTTCCTTAAGTGTCTAGTAATATGAGAAAAGCAATAAATGATTCTACTGACTTTTTATATGATAGAGTAAGGTCTTTTGAGTCAGGCAAACCTGGCCTTGACTTTTCCTTTGATCATTTAATAATATCTAATTTCTCTGTGCTAGTGTTTTTCATCCACCAAGGGCTCAGTAACTTTCTTTGTGTGTAGGATTGCTGCGAAGAGAAAATCAAACTGAGATGCAACTCCCAAATAGCTTCTGGCACAAAAATTGGCAGATGGATTTTTTTTTCTTTTGGTTAAGCTAGAAGAATAAAGAAGGACTAAATGATTTGTGAGACTACATAAATGTGGACAATATGAATAAATTCATGGAATACAGGAAGACTCAGGTGAAGGTAGAGATGGGGAAGGGGAAGAGTGTGTCCTGACTAAGATGAATTGACTAACTGAATGGTCTAGTTCAGAAGAGAAGTCTTTCTTGAAGAAAAGATTTGAGGATCATGTGTATCTTGATGATTACTGAAGTCTTAGAAGTGATGTGCTTACCCAAAGCTTTCTTAACCTTTTCTGTGTTATTCTCCCCTTTGATAGACTGGAAAAGTCTATGAAAGCCTTCTTGGATAAGTCATTTGAATCTGTAGAATTAAATATATAGGGTAAACGATTTATTAAAATAGCTATCAAAATATAAAGCGCATTTGAGTTATGGCCACACATTTGCTTATTTACTAACAAATCAAAAACAAGCTCTGGTGGAAAACCTAATAGCTACTGTAATTGCAAACTAGTGGTGGGTATAAATGATATATTGTAATATCCATAATATCTGTCATGTGATATAAAATACTCAATTTCTATTAGTCACAGGTATATAGGTACTATTCCCAATATTGTGGTTTGGGGCTTACATTCAAAATTTAGGTTAAAGAGGGCAGCCCGGGGGGCTCAGCGGTTTAGCGCCGCCTTCTGCCCAGGGCGTGATCCTGGAGACCCGGAATCGAGTCCCATGTCGGGCTCCCTGCGTGGAGCCTGCTTCTCCCTCTGCCTGCGTCTCGGCCTCTCTGTGTGTGTCTCTCATGAATAAATAAAAATAAAAATAAAAATAAAAATAAAAATAAAATTTAGGTTAAACATAAATAAAAATTAATTTTAGTTCTTTTTCTTATTCAGATTCAAAGATTCCCTCTGAATTCTAAGAACAACTTTGAGGTTTGTAAATCTCAAGTTAAGAATGCCTGACTTAGAGTGACAGAACCCTGGGGACAACTAATCCTTAAGGAGGGCACATAGGATAAAAGGCTCCCAGCTAAAGAATTTAGGGGAAAATTAGGGGGAAAAAAAAGAATAAGGAGAAAAAAAAATCAAGACAGGGTAGTCATCTTGAGGATGTAGTCAAGGAGGAATGCGTCATCTATCAGTAGGTGGCCAATGCAACATAATGCTTGAAGGAAATGAAATTGAATCAAGTTGCAAAAACCAAGTTGAATCATTAATTTAACAATTGGGAAGTCATTGATGTTCCAGTGCTTCAGTCTCTATTAAATTTACAAGAACTCATTGCTTATTTTGAATATAAAACAGAACTTGAGATATCAAATAAAACAATTATTCAGGTAATTTTGACTACATATGTTAAATACTAGATATTTCAGAATAAATTAAGATTAAGACGATTAAAAAGTTAACAGATGGACTTAAAGATTAACATGATCCATAGTAGGTCATATGACCTCTCTGGAATGGTCAAATTTTGTATTTTTAATTAAACTGATTAAATATGTTACATATGTTATTAAAATAAATTCCTGCACTGCAAAATACATCAAACATAGTGATCTCCTCTGAGGTAACACATACTCCTCACAAATGCTGTGTCTGTTAAGCATTTATGTACTCTTCAAGAAATTTTCTAAGCATATAGAACTATATATACATATATATATCAATACATATGTAAATCATTTTTATGCTAAAAGAATACATTACAAACATTTTTCTCTTTCACTTTTTATTAAAGAATATATCTTAGAAAGGCTCCTGGGTGGCTCAGTCGGTTGAGTGTCTGCCTTTGGCTCAGGTCATGATCCTGGAGTCTTGGGGACCAAGCGCTGAGTAGTGCTCGCTGTTCAGTGGGGAGTCTGCTTTGCCCCTTCTCTCTGTCCCTCTGGCCTGTTTATGCTGTCTTTCTCTCTCTCTCAAATAAATATAATCTTTTTTAAAAACGAATATATCTTAGAGGTAAATGTAATTTTTTATTTTTTTGATGTACTTTTTAAAGGTTATTCCATAGTAATATATTAAATGGGTAAACAGAGACTAGATGAGTGATTTATTCAACCAATGACTAATGGGCAATTAGGTCACTATCAATGTTTTGTTATTGTAAAAAAAAAAAAACCTATTATATCATGTGAAACATCTGAAAATCTATGGGCTAAATTTTGAGCAGTGTAATTTCTTTCTTTTTTTAAGTATTTTATTTATTTATACATGAGAGACACAGAGAGAGAGGCAAAGACATAGGTAGAGGGAGAAGTAGGTTCCATGCAGGGAGCCCATTGTGGGACTTGATCCTAGTTTCCAGGACCCTGGGATCATGCCCTGAGCTGAAGGCAGACACTCAACCGCTGAGCCACCCAGGTGTCCCATTGAGCAGTGTAATTTCTGATTAAGAGCTAGATATTAATTTCTTTAAAAAAAAAGATTTTATTTATTTATGCATGAGAGACACACAGAGAGAGGCAGATACATAGGCAGAGGGAGAAGCAGGCTCTATGCAGGAAGCTTGATGTGTGACTCGATCCTGGGACTCCAGAATCATGCCCTGAGCCGAAGGCAGATGCTTAACCACTGAGCCACCCAGGCGTCCCTAGATATTAATTTCTAAATTTCATGGATACTTCCATATCACATCCCTCATAGTCCTACCAAAATATTCTTCCGCATTCATACAGTATATGAAATCCCTACTTTCCCATACCCTTACCACTCTGGGTACTATCAAACTTTTTGCTTCTGCCAAAGTAATGGGAGAAAAATACCTTAATTGCATTTATTTAACTATAAGTGAGCATAAGCACCCTTTCAATATTTTAGGACACTATTTACTCCACGTCTAGAGAGCCAAAATAAATCTGACTGAATGCAGTTAATCTAATTCTTTAGGATATTTTCACAACAGGTTCACAAACAATCCTATTAGAGCTGGTTCAGTAGAGTCTTTGAGGCACATGAAATAACAATACTGGAGTCAATCTTGATCTCCCTCTTTCTATCATACTCTACATCCTTTCAATCAATATGTTTTTATGTAGCATCTAAACTCTTTCCACCACATCCATAGCTATGCTTTAGTCCAATAATCAACTTCTGCCTCATTTCTTATGGTAAATCCTATTAATAGATTTCACTTACTCTACCCTTTCTATGTTTGTCTCTAATCTCAATACCCTGCAAAGGGATCCTGTCAAAATGTAATCCACATCAAATCCACCCAAATAAAAGCAAAAATCATTATCAAAAGAAAAAAATGCCTAAAAATCCTACATGAGCAGGGCCTCTATGGGCTATGAGGTTTTACCTGCTGCTATGTCTGCTGCTCTTCTACTTAAGATAAGGTCCAGCTATGCTGACCTCTTTGCTGTACAGTAAACATGCCCATTAGTTCAGAAATTTAACATTTCTTGAAGTTTCTTTTCAGAGACAACAACAACAAAAAAAACTGTACATGGAAGAGACTGAGAGGAGTAGATTACTGTTGGTGGTAGTGATTTTATTCAGACATTTGGTTTTGCAATCAGGAGTTTGAAATACCTATAAATTCATAATAGCATCATATCTGTATATGGATAGAAATGGAAAGTTCATCTTGATTTTATAAAATATAATCAAAGAATAAATAAAAGAGAGCTTATGTTATTTATAAAGGGAGTATACCTTTTCATTAAGGAATTTTAGCTATGCCATTAGATGCTCAGCTCTAGTTTGGGAAATTCTGATTCTTATCAGAATTCTTATCACAGACTCATATGCAGACCTAAGAAGGAAGTGTTAACAAAGGTCTCACATAACTATTATACAGAGATAGCCTGTTAGATGCTATCTATGCCAAAGATTGTCTTGAAAATCCATAAACAATTAAAATTGTTTCCTTTGATACCCATTGAACTGCCAAGGGCAGAACACCCTAACTGGCTTCTTTGTTTGCTGCTTGCTAATATGAATGAAAAAAATTACTCTTATCAAAATGATCTGTATGTCTTTCTTCTCTCTCTCTCATCTTTTTGCCCTTTTTTCCTTTGTTAAATGAAAACAATCTTATCTTTTATACAAGTGAAAAAATTTCCAAAAATTAACTATATGTTTTTGAATTATTTTTTGGAAGTGATTATAAAAACACAAATCTAATCTCCAGATGCAAAACTTGGGTTTATTTTTTAAAAGAAGATATCTTTGTACTTGTTCAAAGTACAAAGTACAAAAGGCATCTATAACATCTTTTTTTGTCAACAACATCAAAATTTATTTTGAAAGGCTAACATGAGCACAGAGCTCTGATGGTCATGGTGATATATTACATCTCCTACTTTGTTTTCTTATAGGAGTTTTAAGTCCAGTGGGAAACAGACAATGAACTAAATCTATATATAATTTAACTATATAGTTCAATTTCTGCTAGCATTGAGGAGAAACCCTTTCCATCCCTATTCCTCTACCTTCCAACTTTATACATATTGGTGGATAGAAAGAGTAGATGAACATGAAGATGGTGATATGATAAACACTTCTTAGACTCTGCTTCTGTAAGAAAGAAGACTGGAAATTAATAGAACTATTTCTTCATGAGACAGTGAGGTTCTCATTGATGGATCAATGATTGAAGGCACACAGAAGTCACCATTTTGAAGATATTCAGGTACAACTGGAGGGTAACATTAACCAATGTGGTGTGATGGCAAAACTTAACAACTAGTATTGAAATTATTTTTGATGTGAAGCTATATATAATATGCCTAGGATCATGAACTGTTTTTTTTTCCCCAAACTTTCAATGTGCTTGAGATTTCATATTGAACTTTCAGGAGAACTTTCACAGATATAGAAAATTTGAATTTAGAAGAAAAAAAAAAGCACTGTAATATATTAATCAGCAGAACATGATTGCCAACCTAAAAATCTGGATTATTTTTAAGTGAGTAGAGAGTCTAAGTGTCTGTAAAGACTGGGAGTGTGTGCAGAACAAATAGTAAGAAATACAGGAGAAAGAAAAGAGAGGCTCAGGTGGAAGAACATGGAAGAGACAGACAATTTGGGAATAATAAACAAAAGTGGATGTCTGGGAGAAATGAAATAGAAAAACATGGAAAGGAAAATATACTCCAAACGTTATTATTAAATTTGCCTTTAGTACCAGCATAATTGGAAGAACTGAGTAATGCTACAATAACTAAGTAGGGTAGTAGTCATTCTGTGCATTATAGTATAGAAAAGCTTGTAAAAAGATCATTGTAATAATTCTAAAAACCGTATGTTCAGGAAATTGATCCTCTTTGGAAAACAAAAGTCTTTTTTTTAGACTTTTAAATGAAGTAGTCCTATAACCAGGTATTTAAAATAAGAAAGTGGTCATAAGTGATATTTGAATAATTATAGTTTCTTGAAAGAATTAACTGTTAAATTATAAAATATTTCATTTTTATTTTCATTGTTCATTAGGAGTTAATTTTCTCTTTAATTTTATCTCATGAGTAATAGCTTCAGAGTTTTACAAACAGTTTAAAATATTTTATTAAATAAATGTGAATATAACACTGTGCAATTAAGGTGTACAGCATGTTTCTTTGATACATTTATACCTTTGACTATGATTGCCAATGTAACAGTATTCATCACCGTTATGAGGTCTAGGTTAAATCCTCCAATGTCAAAGAGCTCTCAGAAAACCAAGAAAAAGAGATGGAATTACAAGATCCTTTTGAAGGTCTCTTTAATCCCTTTTTTCTAATGCATTATACTTTTTTTTTTAAGTTTCTATTACAAGTCTTTTTAATAGCACATTCCTATAGCAATGAATTTTGGAATGAATCATTCAGCAGTGTGTTTGGAAATGTCCTGTTTACTGTCTATTCTCATTCAATGATTGCACATTCCTAAATAATGTTGGAATATAGGTATCATTGAGAGACTTGTTATATGTGTATGCCATCCGGAATAACATTTTCACTTAAAAAAAAAAAAACTACTATGTACCAGAGTTATTTTCTACATTAGCAGGAAAGGAGTCTATCCCTTGAATATTTTCACCTATGTGACAGGGTCAAGGAAACATAACAACAAACATAATGCATAATGAAAAAGAAATAAAATATTATGGGCTTTTATATGGTATTCAACAATACATGCTGAAGAGAAATAGAATATCCAGAGTTGAAAGTTAAAAAAGATTTATATGTCCACATATTTCCGGAATTCTTTACTAATTTAGTAGATTACCTTGCATGTGTTGTTAGGGGAACTAAAAGAAGTCTTAGAGGGAAACTTAGATAGTCAGAATAAATGAGATGAGAATGTCAAATAGGTGGACCAAACACAAAATGTGACAGGGACATTAGGAAGAATAGAAAATCAAAGAAAATTAAAAAGGAGATTGAGTTTGAGGATTCAAGGATAGTCTGAAGATACACAATGAGATTACACTGGAGTAATTTAGAACTGATAGATAAAAATCAATAGATGATCAATGTATGCAGAAAGCATGACAGACCTCTTTTTCCCTTCTCAAATTTTGCTTTAAGAGGATCAAGACCAAATAATGTGTGGGGCACCTGGGTGGTTCAGTGGCTGAGCGTCTGCCTTTGGTTAAGATCATGATCCCACAGTCCTGGGATGGAGTCCTGCATCGGGCTCCTGGCAGGGAGCCTGCTTCTCCTCCCTCTGCCTATGTCTCTGCCTTTCTCTCTGTATCTCTCATGAATGGATAAATAAAATCTTAAAAAAAATAATGTGAATTCTTAAATCTCTGTTTCCTTATATCATCCCTTGTCAATCTGCAAATCAAAGTGTTCTAAATCTCAAAAAAAATAATGTGAATTCTTAAATATCTGTTTCCTTATATCATCCCTTGTCAATTTGCATATAAAAGTTTTCTATATCTTAAATTTTCTCATCAGTTACTCTGACAGTAATAGCTAAAGCACTGAGGTTTCTCTTTCTTTAAAACAGTGTAATCAATAAATGATAAAACTTATTTTATCTATCAACTTCCAAAGACTATTCAATAATTTTTTTTCTGTGTATGATTGAATTTAAAATTTAACTATTAGGGGCATCTTGGTGGGTCAATAGGTTAAGCATCAACTCCTGGTTTCAGCTCAGGTCATGATTTCAGGGTCCCCATGTGGGGCTCTGCACTCAGTATGGAGCCTGCCTGTCCCTCTCCCTCTGCTCCTCCCCGAACATGCTCTCTATTTCTCAAATAAATAAAAAATCTTAATAAAAAAGTAAAAATTTACTATTAAGTTCTAAAGTGCATAAAAGCACATTATACAAAATTCAACAAGCTAAGAAAAATAACAAAAAATAAGTTCAAAAATATAAGTACATTTAAGAAGACCGTTTAAAAATAGAAGAAATTTTAAAATTTCATTCAAAATTCTGTGTATAGTTAGCAGCTTAGTAAAATTATTCTAACTGCCTTTTAGAGAAGATTATTGATTGATTTCAAATTAATTTAAGTTTTTTTTTTCTTTTTTAACTACATTGGCCTTTACTGACCACTAATTGTTCAAAGGGCAGAACTCACTTCTTGGTGTTACTTTAAGCAGTTTTTGATATAGAGCACTAGGGAGGGCACCTGGGTGGCTCAATCATTTAAGCGTCTGACTCTTGGTTCTCACTCGGGTCTTCACTCAGGTCCTGATCTCAGGAGTCAAGAGATGGAGCTCAGGTACAGTCTCTGGGCTCATCGGGGAGCCAGCCTGACTCTGCCCCTCTTCCCACGTGTGTGCGCCCACTCTCCTCCCTTTCTCTCAAGTCTTCTTGTTTTTTGTTTTTGCTTTTTAAGCAGTAGGTATCATATGAATTTGATTGGAAAAATAAACTAATGAACAATTCACAGGAGAGAAGAGAGCAAAATATTTAGTAGAAGAAATCACAAGTTAATCCTTTTGTGAGAAAGAAGTAGAGAAGGGCCCAGAGAGAACCAAGGGGTTAATGTGTACCTTCTACTCAGTGCATGGTAAAACCTATCATCTACTAAGATGAAAATGAACTTAAAATTTTAAGTTTACCATAACTTCTCTCTTAAAATATGTCTTCTTGGAGAATTTGTATATGTATTCCTATTCTTCCAGCCAATATTCTGGAGACTTTAAAGATACTTCCAAGAGTAACTGTAAAACACAGTATCAATAAATCATCAAATCTCAAGACACTATTCTTTGGCTATACAAAAGAACTTTGTATATGAAAAGAACTTTACATGTGTGTATGCTTTTAAGTTCCTCAAGGGGATCCCTGTGTGGCTCAGCGGTTTAGCGCCTCCTTCAGCCCTTGGGTGTGATCCTGGAAACCCGGGATCGAATCCCACGTCGGGCTCCCGGTGCATGGAGCCTGCTTCTCCCTCTGCCTGTGTCTCTGCCTCTCTCTCTCTCTCTCTCTCTCTCTGTGTCTTTCATGAATAAGTTAATAAAATCTTAAAAAAGTAACTTCCCCAAAATACCACAAATTTTAAGGAAATTCTTTAGCTTTGAAGAAATTGTATTGTAAATAGTTCCTGGTGACGGGGTTTATTTATTTATTTATTTATTTATTTATTTATTTATTTACGGCATGCATACAGATACAAAGATTGGGCATGATGTCAGTCTGTTAAGAGACAGAATTGGCTGGTTAAAATTAAGGTGTTACTGATATTTTAGGAATTATGCTAGTCCTGCTTTCTGAAAAGCTGCTTGCCACTATTTTGGCTTTTAGTCTTTAAAACTCTACTGTTTTAATACGTTGAATAATAGACTATATATATACGTTTTAAAATAAACTTTTGAAAATGAGATATAATATACCCAGAGTGGAAAATACAGTAGATTATAGATCAGGTGACACTTAATAAAGGTACACAGCAGCTTTAGGTAGTCCAGACCCCTCTCAAGATATAGAAAAATTTTATCACCCAGAAAGATTCCTCATTCCTCATTTCTCTTCCCAGAAATCTCTACCCATTCTCCCTCTACTCCCTACAACCCTATTGTCACAAGACAACTGTATTTTTATCAGTTCTAAAACTTTATATAGATGGAATCATACCATATGCATATATTGGATCTACTATATATTTTTATCCAGTATGGCCTCATCTTAACTAACTACATTTACGAAGAACCTATTTCCCAGTAAGGTGACATTGTGAAGTTCCAGATGAATATGAATTTTGGAATATGAATTTTGAATTTCACTACTGAAACCAATACACCCTCCATGCTTGATGGTTCAGAAGTATCTTTAGGCAGGAATCATGGTGATTATGGAGCATACTATTTTTATTTACCCTCTATAAGAAATATTCTTGCTCTGTCTATTGTCCCGATATTCAAAATTTCCCTTTTTTCTTTTAATATATTTTATCTATATTTTTTAGAAATATTTATTTATTTGAGAAAAAAAGAAAGAGCATGGTGGGGAGTAGAGGAAGAGGGAGAGAAGCAGACTCCTGCTGAACACAGAGCCCAATGTGAGGCTAAACCTGGGGCTCGATCTCATGACCCTTGGATCATGACTCTAGCCAAAACAAAGACTTAACTGACTGGGCCACCCAGGTACCCTTTATCTACATTTTTAATTGTTTAGTGCAGAAGGGTGAGTCTGACACTAGTTACTACATCATAGCCAGAACTCTAAATAGATACAGTTTTAAAAGTTTCAAGTAGAGTGGTGCCTGGGTGGCTCAGTCAGTCAAATGTCCAACTCTTGATTTTGGCTCAGGTCATGATCTCATGGTCATGAGATCGAGCCCCACTTTGAGTCCTACCTCGGGCTCTGCACTCAGCTAGGAGTCTGCTTGAGATTCTTTCTCTCTTTCTCCCTTTGCCCCTTACCTACTCCCTATGCTCTCTCTCTCTCAAATACATAAATAAGTCTTTAAAAATAATTTCAAGTAGAAATTCCAAGTGTAATTAATATTCATGTTTAAGTAGGTCGGTGTTTTTTTTTTTGTTTTCCTTTGTTTTAGGTTTTAGCTGTGAAACCAACGTAAACTCAGAAAAACACCAAAACATGGGGTACCTGGGTCATTCAGTTAAGCACCTGCCTTTGGCTCCGGTCATGATCTCAGGGTCCTGGGATAGAGCCCCATGTGGGGTTCTGTGCTCAGCAAGGAATCTGTTTCTCCATCTCCTGTGCCCCTTCCCCTGCTTGTGTGCTCTCTCACTCTCTCTCTCTGAATCTCCCTCTGTCAAATAAATAAAATCTTTTAAAAAAGAAAAAACAGAAACCACCAAATCTTGATTTTCCTTCTCAGCCATTTTGGGTACTTTATATTAAAAAAAAAAAAAAAAAAACTATTGGCATTGGGTCGTTTGTGAAGCATATCCTGAGACAGGAATACAACAGGTTTAAAGTTGGAAGAGTAATACCAAGGAATGGTAATACCAGTCCTTGCAGCCATCCAATGAGTCCTTTCCAGAAGAAAGTCAAGCAGCACACCTCTATACCTGTCACCATCCACTCCTTGAACCATGTGAGTCCACTTGTCCATATACATTTGGGGATCCTTTCTACAGAATTTGAGTAGGTCTGCCTACTAAGTGCCACTAAGTGCGGGGACACTTAAAGGAATGATGTTAATGTAGACAAAATATAGTCACTCTCATAGTTTTTCCCTCACTTGCTATTTGTCCTCTCCTTTTTTCACTTTCAAGTCTAAATTCCTTTTAACTTTCAGGTATCATCTCACTTGCCCTGGTTGTTTACATGAAAATAGATGAAACCTTTGTTCCTAGAGTCCTGCGCCACTAGTAACATCTTCTCAGTGGCTGCATTTAATTATTCCATGTGAATGTAAATTGAATTTCTTTCCTGAATGGGATAGGACATAACTCACTCAACAAATTAAAGGCTATATACCACACACTTGAGGCCTCTAGCAATAGTACCACATGAGAATGATAGGTGCAACTTTATTACTTGAAGAAACTTTGGTAGTCTATTTATACTTTAGGATCTATTCAGTTTCTGCAGGAGCCATTTTGCTAATATAATGGACACATGAGAGAGATTACCACCACTGCATAGCTTATGTCTCTGCTATTATCTTCTAGAAATAATGGTTGTAGGGGTAATTCACAGACTACTTGTCTTAACCTTCTATGATATTTTATAGGCTAAAGACCCACTATAGTGGTAGTTACTCCAACTATAATATACATATGTAGCAATTATACATTCCAAAGCTGTGGAAATGGCCACTAATTGGGTTTATGGATCCAATGCATCCATCATATGCCCAACTTTGTTCAGGATCCCTTTATTACCTAACCACTCTATACCCTCACTGTTAAAATAGTTTCAGCTAGATAGAGTTCTTGCTTAAAGAGGGACCTTAGTAGTACATTTCAATGTCTCCCATAAGCAGAAATAACCAATAACTGAATGAACAAATGAATAACTAAAACAAATAAAATAAATATTCTAGCAAGCCATAATAATTTCACTAGTAAATCAGCATGTTCTGGGTAAGCTCATGACGCGCTGATAATCAAAAGTCAATTCAGGTTTAACTTCCAGGTCATGCCATACAGACTTTGGGCAATGATGAGCAGCACATCTTCTAATGTTAATTTAAGAATTCTGGTTTGTATTATGAATCAGAAGCCATTTTCAGAGTGATCCATTAAGGACAAACACATCATTGATTTTGTTGAATATGAATGATCCACATGTAATTCAATACCACAAATGTTTTTTCCAATGCTGCAGTTTATTAAAAGTACCACCTTTTGTACAAATGCTATTGCCTTTTATGGGAAATATTTATTGTGTTATGTATATAAACCAGATTCCAACTTTTCACAGTCATAGGACAAGGCAACTGGGGAGATTAGTAGAGAAGATAATAAACTCATCTAGAGAGAATGCATCAGGAACATGTAAAAACAGTTTTAAAGTAGAATTGGCAGTGAGTGGGCTGTTGAGAGTTTTCTGAAATAATAAACTTATGGTAGGTGGAGAAAAAGTGAGGACTATTATTAAGACTGTACAAAATGCAATTTCAGAGAGTAAACCCAGAAATTCAGAGAGTGTCACAGATTGGAAGCTTACCATTAAGAAAAAAAAATATCAATTAGATATTAGAGGATATGAACTAGCTTTTAGAGAAGCAAGAATGAGTTCAAGATAGATTTTTTTAAATATTTTATTTATTTATTCATGAGAGACACAGAGAGAGAGAGGCAGAGACACAGGCAGAGGGCTCCCATGCAGAGAGCCCGATGTGGGACTAGATCCTGGGACTCCAGGACCACACCCGGAGCCAAAGGCAGACACTCACTGCTGAGCCACCCAAGCATCCCAGGTTGAAATCTTGAATATCCTATGTTATATTTGCTAAGGCAGGTCGACTAGAAAGTAATAAAGACAATGGAATTAAGTAAAGCAGAGACAAGCACATTTTCTGTATCTTTTCCCCTTACTTATTCCAGGTAGATAGATCTGAGGGAAGGGCAATGAGAAGACTGAGACATAATGTTTCTAATTAGACAAAGAGCTCTTTTGAGGTTCAGCCATGGAGGAATAAGCATGTTTCTGTTTGTTTATCTGTATGTATATTTAGAGTGATATCAGAGAAGGCAAGAAAATTTGCATAAAAATTTGGAGCTAGGCACTTCATAGAAGGCTGATTTAGCAGACTTTTTTCCAATTTGATATTGCAAACATTTGAAATCTCTTTTTAACTCTCATGTTGTAATTTTATGCTCTGAAAGCAATCTTCTGATTATAGATTGGCTTTCCTAGATTTTGTTCACAGAGAAAGAATGTATACAGGAGCTTAGTCCCTGTATAGCTGGCTTTATAGATTTTAGTGTAGGTCAGTGAATCAGTGCTTTTGTTATAGACATTGCTGTCTGTGAAGTTAATTGAATTCTACCTGTGATAGATGCAGCACCATTTGGTATATACTCAATGTCAATGTTCTTTAGGGAAGTGGATAAGGGTAGCGTATGAAATGAGCTGATTTCTCCAAGATAAAGGCCAATTTGTAGAGGCCTGTTTGATGGGCACACCATCACAGGTCCCTTATTCATTGTGAGATATCTGAAATTTTCACATAACTGTGAATATAAATGATTTTTAAAATCTTCTAGAAGATAAACTCAGTGACTACAGGCAACTTTGCGGCATTCACCAATATACCTTAAGTGTCTTAGAACAAAGCCTAGCATAGAGTAAGTGCTCATTAAATATGTGTTGTTAATAACTCACTCCCATTAAAATGAAATTGTTGCTATGTACAGTTTAAGTTTCAGATAAACATATTACTATAGATAATTTGGGGTTATGGATTTATATTCTTTGTACCCTTGAATAATTCTCAGAGATCCTGAAGCAAAGAGCAAAATATCACTGTCTTTATTCCAGAATTTATTATAAGCAACCTAGATTGGCAACTTTTTTTTTAATCTACTTAGATTGTGTAGGCAGGGAAGGAGGGTGCAGGGAGGGGCAGAGAGAGAGGGAGAGACAATTCAGGCAGACTCTCTCGAGTGCAGATCCTGATGTGGGTGGGACTGGATCTCACAACCCTGAGATCACAACTCAAAGATCACGACCTGAGCCAAAATCAAGAGTCAGTCGCTTAACTGACTGCATCACCCTGGAGCCCCAGATTGGCTGCTTTTATAGTAACACAGTTAATATTCCAATGTGCCTAAAATTATCTAGTTTACTATAAACTGTTTATTTTCTTCATTTGCATTTTTATCCATATTATATTTTGTTGAGAATATTTTCATATTTGATATACTTCTTTTCTCTAGGGAGGAATTTGATAAGTGTTGAGAGATATTATAAATGAAATTATAATTTCCAAAATAAATGGGAAAATTAATATAATCAGTTCTTATCTTACAAGTGAGTACAGACAAATGTTCAGTCCGTATAAAAGCTAGAAAAGCTGGCTTACAATTTTCTGTTTTTCTTGCAGGTATAAAATGCTTTTGAATTCTAACATGCAATATGATTTCAAGTATTCCACTGTAACAAACTTGAAATTAAGTTAAAAATGTTTATAGTAGTCACACTGTAAATGTATTCTTTGAGTTTTGTTAAGTGTGGTATTTTTCTAAATGTTTAAAAAAGACTGAACCACCTTTCAAAATGAAGTACTCTCAAGGAATTGTGTAAAGCATAGAGTTAAAACATGAAAATAGTGCTGGACTGTCATGGTGATTACTTCTGATTGTGCAAAATGCTTTTCTCTCATGCACTTTTTTTCTGGCAATGGACCTTGACCCTGGGAACAGAGTGAGCACAGTACAGAAGCATACTCCACAATAACGCCCAGGCACATAACCCAGTAGCACCAATCAATATCCTATGAACATTTTAATGAGTGTAGGGGAAGAAAATTTCTGCTCTAGATGTTAATATGAATAAAGTAAATATGAACAGACTTCTCCCCAAGCCACAATATAGAAGTCTGTTCATGGAAGGAGGCAACACAAAAAGGAAAACTGAACTGAGCAATAGAGAAGATCAAGGGAAGAGCGGGTTGCAGTAAAACTAGTTTACAGAGGCACATTCATGTAGTCTGGGGCATCATCAAGGACATCCATCAGTTGATTAGACTGACTGGGTTGCCATAACAAAATACCACAGACTGGGTGGCTTAACCAAGAGAAATGTATGTCTCACAGTCCTGGAAGCTGGGAAGCCCAAGATCAAGGTGCTGGCAGATTCGTTTCTGATGAGAGCTTTCTTCCTGGCTTGCAAACAGCCATCTTCTTGTTCATGTCATTTCCCTGTCTTTCACTTCCTTTCTCATATGGCCCACCAATCCTATCAGATTAGGATCCCACACCTATCACTTCATGTAACCTAAACTACCTCCTGAAAGCCCTGTTTCCAAAGAAAATCACACTGGGTATTAGGGCTTCAACATACAGAGTTTGGGAGGACACAGGTCACTTCAGGGCAATCAGAAAGTAAAGTTCACTTCTTTACTATTGCTTGATCACTTTAGTGCCTTTATGCTGTTCCCTTTTGCCCAGATAGCTGTTATTCATTCACAGCTCAGCTAATCATCATTTCCCTGTGAAAACTTTCTCTGACCTCTATGATTGGGTGAAATCTCTTTATTATACGCCTATTATAAGCTCTCATATTGCCAAAATATTTTCTTTCAAAGTCCTTTCATACTTGTCAGATTATTTTTGTAAGTATTTGCTCCATGTCTGTTTTCCTATTGGACTCTAATATACCCAAGGACAAAGGCTGTGTCTAATGTTAACAGCTCATTATTTTATCTATAATATTACAGTACATTGTAAGTAGAAGTTTCTTGAATGAATAAAAGGATAAAATATAAATATGAGGCTAACCTGTTTATAAAATAAAGGACCAAGTATTTTCCAAGCAGAGGTAATAGGATATGCAAAAAGTCTGAATATGTCAGAAATTTATCTTCATGAAGGAGCTATATAGAAGAAAAGCATGGGATATCAAGGTTGTGAGACAGAGCCCTGAACTGGGCTTCAAGGTTGGCAAGGAGTCTGCTTGGATTTTCTCTTCCTCTCCCTCCATCCCTCCCCCCTTTGTGCATGCATGGGCACTCTTATGTTCTTTCAAATAATAATTTTTTTTTAAAGTGCAATAAGTGGAACAGGGAGAGTGAGCAGGGCAGAAAGCTTGGAAGAGATTTGATTCTACAGGTTGTTGTCTTTGATGTCAGAGAATGTTGTCTTTTTTGCTAAGAGAAATGAGCAAATACTGAATAATTTAAAGCAGGAAAATGAAATTATTTATTTTGCACATTATCAGAATCTCTCCAGCTCCTACATGGAAAATGGCTGGACAAGAGCAAGGTAGATACAAGTAGGAGAGATGGGAGACCTTGCTAAGAATCTAGCAAGGAGATACCAAGCTGAATTAAGGTAGTGACCATCGAGGACAAGGAACTAAGAATATTAAAAGATGTTTGAATTAGGACATACAATAAATTACATTTAACTTGTAGTAATAGAATCCAATATTTTTTATTATAACTGGCTAATGCTCCCTTTTTGCAAACAATATGTCGATTTTCCATTTATGTCAAAACTACACAATACATGCTATTATGGTTAAGATTATTTAGAGCCAAAAATATAGAAATGAGGAGTGGTAATAAATGAATGGAAAGTCAATGATTTGGTATTAAAATCCTTCAGGCACTCAATTTTATGGAGGCTCTGCAACCAGCTAAGAAAGAAACCAATTCATAAAAATGCATAAATATACTTCATAATGTTCAGGATATGCTCACTTGCATTTGGCTGTATTAATAATAAATTCCAGAGATTAAATCTATAGGTACACAGTCATAAAATATTTTTGTAACGTATGAAGTATTTGATTCCATTAAACAGGAAAAACTTTCAATGTGAGGCTTATAAAAACTCAATAATCACAAAACATTAGTAAAGTTTTTGAAGGATGTAGGCTGTTTTGCTCTTTCTTTTGTTCTCCCATTGACTGCAGTCAATAGTTGAGTGTCGTAACTTGCTTATTATTCTTAAATTAGTTTGAGCAGTCGTTAAAGCTCTGGTAGAAAACAGCTACATATTAGTGAAATACCTAGGTCAAAATGGGTGATTGAAAACTCTTATTTTTCCCTTTTCCTTTCAAAAAACCTCTTGAAATGCCAAAAATAAATACTAAAAGAATACTTGTGCTAGCGACCTCAAAGGATTGCAGAGACTTAGCAAACAAGAGGACTGAGAAGTTTATAGAATTGACAATGAGCTAAACAGGTCCAACATCATTGTGAGGTTTAAGGTAACTAAAGAGGTGGTCATTTTAAGACACTTAAAAAAAAACAGGAACTACCTTCAAAGGTGAGTTTTCATAACAGAATCTGGGAATCGGCATTCGGAGAGGTCTGAAGACAATAACCTTTAGGGTCTGTCAAAGAGTGACAAAACAACTATTATTTTCTTTCTCTAAGAGCTGCTTTGCCATGGCTTCAGGAGTGGAATAGAGCTCTCCATGTGTAGGTTCTGATGTCTAAAAAAAAAAAAAAAAAGACTACACAATGAAAATTCATCTGGTCTTGGTCCTAACAGTCTCATTCTACGTTTCCATTTTAGAAACATTTTTATTAATTTCCACAAAAATAATCTGCTAGGATTTTGATATGGATGTATTAAATATAATAGGAATTGGGGGAGAAATCACACCTTTATGCTACAAGCCTTCCAACTTGGAGTATAGTATCCCCTGACACCTATTTAGGTTTTCTCTGATTTATCTCTGTAATATTTTATAGATTTCCACTCTAAAGTTCTTGCACATATTTTTCATATTCATTCCAAAATATTGTCTATTTGTGAAATTAATTTAAATATTGTCATTTAAAAACATTTACTGTTACTCGCTGTTATTTGGAAATGTAATAGGATTTTATATACTGATTGATTATATGTTTAGCAATCTTGGTAAATTAACAGATTATATAGCCTGTAGATTATTTTATATTTTCTACATACACATATTTTCCTACATATTATAATGACAGTTTTTCCCCCTTTATTTCTTATTTGTACATATTTTATTTTCTGGATTTGTTGAATGAATTAGGACCCCTAGAGATGATTGATGGAAAGGGTGAACGTGAGCATTTTTCGACTCTTCTAGATCTGGAGGGAAAAGTTTTTAAAATTTCACTAGTATGTGAAATAATATAAACTGTAGAAATTTTTGGATATGCTGTATTGGACTAAGTTATTCTTTCTTTGCTTAAGATGACTTAAAAATGTTTCAATGTTTAATTTTATCAAGTGTTTGTTCTATGTTTATTAATAGAGTGATATGAAATTTTCTCTTTTTTATCCTACTAAAATGTAAGGTACTTTAATTAACTTTCAACTGTTATACATGGCTTTATTCCTGAAATAAACCCAACTTATATTTGACATATCATACCTTTTATATGTTGTTGGATTGGTTTATATATTTGGATTTTATGTTCACGAGAAATATTAGCTTGCAAATTTCTTTCTTTTTAAGATTTTATTTCTTTATTTGACAGAGAGAGAGAGAGCCCAAGCAAGGGGAGCAGCAGGTAGAGGGAGAGGGAGGAGAAGGCAGAGGGAGAGAGAAACAGGCTCCCTGCGGGAGGCAGACACTTAACCAACTGAGCCACCCAGATGCCCCCAAATTTCCTTTCTTTTAAAGTCTTTTTAGGTTTCAATATCAGTATTATGCTGGCCATATAAAATAAATTGGGAGGTACTCCATTTTTTTTTCTATCTTGTGTCAATTTCATAGAAATTATTTCTTGAATTCACCAATGAAGACTTTCAATCTGCTGTTTTCTTTGTATTATGTCTTTTTAAAAATAATATAGCTTGGGGCACATGGTGGGCACAGTCAGTTAAATGCCAACTCTTGGTTATGGCTCAGGTCATGATCTCAGGGTACTGAGATTCAGCCCTGTGTGGGGCTACATGCTGAGCTCCTTGGAGTCAGCTTAAAATTCTCTTCCCCTCTCCCTCTGTTCTTACGACTCTCTCTCTCTCCTTCTCTCTAAAATACATAAATAAATATTAAAAAAATCTATGGAAACAAAAACTCACACTCCACAATTCATGCATTTAAAATGCACATTCAACATTTTTAGTATATTCACAGAGAAGTATAATCATCACTTTAATCAATTTTAGAATATATTTATCATCCTAAACAGAAACCCCATACACATTAGTTAGTAGTCACTCCCCATTTATTCTCAACCATCCAGACCGAAACAATCACTAATCTACTTTCCAACCATATGGATTTGCCTATTCTAGACTTTTCATATAAATAAAATCATAAAATATATGATCTTTTATGACTGCTTCTTACATATAGTATAATGTTTGTAAGGTTCATGAATGTTGTGGCATGCATCAGTACCTTGTTTCTTTTTATTGACAAATATTATTTATTGTATGGATATATCACATGTTATTTAAACATTCATCAGTTGATAAATATCTGAGTTGCCTCTGATTTTTGATTAACACTGCTGCTATTAACATTCACGTATAAGTTTTTGTTTGGACATATGTTTCCAATTCTCGAGTATATGCCTACATATGATAACTCTATGCTTAACCTTTTGAGTAACTGCCAAAATGTTTCCCAAAGCAGCTGCACCATTCTGTATCCTCACCAACAATGTATGAGGCTTCCACCTTCTCCACCTTTGATTATAGTCATCTTAGAATGTAAAATGATATGTAATTGTAGATTTGATTTGTAATTGTTCAGTGAATACTGATGGTGATCATCATTTCATGTGCTTATTGGCCACTTTTTGGAGCAATGTCTATTTGAATCCTTTGTTCCTTTTTAAATTTGGTTGTCTTTCTTGTTGAGTTGTAAGGGTTCTGAATATATTCTGGATATAAGACCTAATCAAATACATGATTTGCTCATGTTATGATAAAAGGATCCATGCTCAAAGAAGAGGCAGCATAACTAAATGTTAATATACCTAACAACAGAGTTTCAAAATACATTAAGCAAAAAAAGACGGAAGTCCATGTAGGTTGTAATGCATAAAAATGAAGACTGATATTATGTGCTACCTTAATAAGTGGTGAATTTGAAAGGGCCATGAATGGCCAAACTGTAAGTTTTCCTCCTGACTCTGTTTCCATGTACAAGGTCCCCTATCCAAGAGGACCAACTACAGTTCCTGCTTATCTCTGAAGAGCTTCCTTAGTTCTCTGCCTGGTCATGGAATTATTCAACAAGCCAATTACATCATTCATCAGAACAAAGAGTTATCCTACTTTCTTGGTATACAAAGTTTGCTTCTCCTAATCCCTGCTTATTTTCTCCATGCCTGACTATAAGCTCTCTGTGGTCCCACATGGCATGCATGAGTGTTCTCCCTCAATAGCTGTCAGTATGGTGACTTAAATAAACTGCTGTTGATTCCATCTGTCCAGTGTCAAGTGTCCTGTAGTGAGCCACCTCCTTATTGTGGGGTAGAACCCTTTCTTCACCAATGAGGTGAGCAGGAGGCAAACAGGAGTTGGCATAGGAAGTAGCATGGTCTAACCACAACCTTGGACCCCGAGTCAGCTTGAATTAACTGCTCTGGACTCACTGACTGTTCTGGGATATAGTGCAGGCCACCTGAGACACTTGTTGGAGGCTTTGCACTTCTGCCTGCATACACTTTATCTTTCTTGAGTGTTGTCATTTCTTCCGACGCTAAAACACTCTCATCTCTATGATGAGAACTGTTGTTAATTGACTATATCCTAGCATGAAGTGCTATCAAGTCCACTCTGGGAGGTCATTTCCAAAGTTCCCACCATAAAAGTAATGACATAGTGTCTTTAACCATTTAACGCTTGGGTCCTGCTTACCAAGCATCGGGATGTAGCTCTGTGGTCACTGTTGCTAGCCTGGTGACTGTCACTGGCATCCTGGGGCAGCTATAAGGACATTTATTGGTTAGTGTGCATGGGGAGATGGGCCAGGGATGGCTCTCTCTGGAGTCTGAAAATGCAGAAGACCGCCAGCCTAGGGCAAATTAAGCATGGCACCAGTTTGCCTGATAGGTCATGTTGTTCAGGCAACACGAGTGGCCCTGTGCATCTTCTATACTGCTGCTTCTCTTGATGCTGTCATGAGCACTGTGAAAAAATAGTGCTAATAGACCTTAAACACCTATGGGAATTTGATATCTGATAAATGTGACATTTTAAATAATTAGAAAGTTGGGGTTATCTCATAAGCCCTATGGGAAAACTGCAAAGGGATTTGGGGGAAAATGATGTGAAACTTCTAATCCTTCCTTATGCAAAGGAAAGTGGGATCAACATTTACAGTAAAGATCTGTAATCATAAAATCTGGGACACCTTGGTGGCTCAGTGGTTGAGCATCTGCCTTCGGCTCAGGGCATGATCCTGGGCCCAGGGATGTAGTCCTGCATCAGGCTTCCTGTGAGGAGCCTGCTTCTCCCTCTGTCTATGTCTCTGCCTTTCTCTCTGTGTCTCTCATGAATAAATAAGTTTAAAAAATCTAAAAAAAAAGATCTGTAATCATAAAATTCACAGAGAGGAAGAGAAAATTTAAATGATATTGAGGAGACTTGTTTCCAAGTCAAAAATGAAACCCAGAAGCCACAGAAGCAAATTTTATTTTAACTCTATAAAATTTAGAATGTTTCAACAGTAAATGATACAATACACAAAACACAAAATTCTTATAAAGAAAAAATAAAAACAAACAGTTGCCAAATGTTAACTTCCCAAAAGTAATATATGGAATAAATAGAGGATGTGGTTGTATTTGATTTGTTCTGTTTTCTTGTAGTGTTTCAAGCCAATCAACATTTATTGAGGTAAAAATTAAGTTACTTTTACAGATGTGTTATCTCACAGCATGTAGAAATGATTTTTACGTTTTCAAAAGTTAGTCAAGTTTAACTTCAGTGACAGCTTAAGTAATAGTATACTAATTAAACAAATTAAAATACAATAGTTATATGACCTAATTTTGGAGGCTCCAGTGAAATAAAATTATATACTCTTAAAAATAATGGAAAGAAAATGAGTGGAAACATCAGTGAGGATGACAGAACATGAGAGACTCATAACTCTGGGAAACGAACAAGGGGTAGTGGAAAGGAAGGTGGGTGGGCGGTTGGAGTGACTGGATGATGGGCGCTGAGGGGGGCACTTGACGGGATGGGCACTGGGTGATATGCTATATGTTGGCAAATTGAACTCCAATAAAAAATGGTTACAACTGTCTATATTCTGGGAGCCAATATCTTGGAGTTTATAATTGCTTGAAACTTCAAGAGAATATATGCAGCATCATTTACGTAACAAATTAAACCAAAAGGCATCCATCAGAATTAATCTAAGAAGAGAAAACAAATCAGATATCCTGCTGAGCATGTAGATATTTGGCAGCTGGCTACTGCAAGCCTCAGTCAAACGTGCACATCACCCTGGATCCTTTAGCCTGGCCCCCTTACCCTGCCTGCTCTTCCAGGCTGCTGATAAGAGAGGAGATGCCAGAACTTGCTAGGACCACTGTCTTGCTAGGGGATAGGAGGCAGAAAGGGGCCATTTGGAAAAAGTTAGATTTCAAACTCTAATTCAGTCAATTTTTGCCTGTTGTGACCGTCTTCTTTCTTTAGATCAACAAGTTTTCTCTTGGTTGAAATCACAACCAGCAATCTTTTTTGAGCTATTTTCTCATAGGAATTGATCCATCTTGGATTGAAGGAAATGGAATCCAAATGTTTCTCTAGGACTTTGGCCATCTCTCTGTAGAAGTCAAGATTCTAATGTAGAAGACTAATGTCTTCATATACTTTGTGAAGTATCTCCTCTGTTCCTAAGCAGTAAATTCCCTCCCCCAGTGATATTCTGCAAAATCGCATTTCATGTTCTTGTTTTAGCTCAGGCAGTCTGGAGATTCAGAGGAAGCTTTTGAATCTCACTTCCAAACTGTGCATTTTCTCACTGCATAGAAAGATGCCTGCTCTGTTTGGGAACTTTTAAAATATTCTTTGTTTCTCTTTTTCAAGTTTTTTAAAGGAAACACGTATATTAACAGCATCAATAAGCTTCTCCAAAGTGACCTCTGCAACACTTAATTTCCATTTATTTTTTGGCATACTTTTTGTATAATGCCAACTTGTCACCATCAGGATAATCATCTCTAAAGATAATAGGTAAGTTCATCATCTTCAGCACAGATTCAGTCAGAAATTGTAACTGGTTCTCTTTATAACTGACCTTCTATTCCCTTTATGTGTGACCATTTCCGATCCTCTGTTTTTTTTTTGTTTTTTTTGTTTTTTTTGTTTTTTTCTTGCTTTTTTTTTTTTTTTTTTTTTCCTGTTCTTACAACTCTTGCACTCTTTTCATTTCAGCATCTTCTTGGGCAAGTAGCCTTAAGCTTTTCTGCAACTAAACATTTTAATCAAAGCATGAACTGTTTCCCTCTGACTTTGCTCTATATTCTTTTGAAATTATGATATTTTCGGCCTCAGTCACTTGGGACAATAGATTTTGATGCTGCATTTGAGTGACCATGTCTGTCCTGCAAGACCAACCATCATTATATCATGAAATGAAATATTAGGGGACTAATTTGTCTACTCTGTTCCCCACTAAAAAAGTGGACCGGTTTACATCTTTACCAAGTACTGCTTAACATAGAGCTTGTAACTTCAGAAGATTGGCCTCTCTATGACTAAGTGCAATGGTATGGCTTCAAATATGTCTGTAATGAGTGCAATCTTCTCACTGACCTTATATGACTCTTCGGTTTAGACAGTAAGTCTCTTGGCTAGATCTTTTCCCCTTAAAATGTACTGTCTTTTTACAATAAAATCAATCAAAACAAGATCTCAGCCTTGTGTCTATAATTCAGACCACCATGAGAGTGCTGCACATCTGCCACAGGATTAGCCAGAAAGAGCTTTTTATGGCCATTAGCAAGTCAGGCCCTCCATGGCTCCCGTGGTCTGTGTAGCTCTGCCTCTGGCTAGCACCCTATGGGATATAACTTCCTGCATAGAACTCTGTGAGTTTTCACCCTTAAAGCAAAACAAGTCTCTATCAGGAAAGGGTTATCAGTGGGGCTGTGGGGGGGAAGGGTGTGGGCAAGTTTATAAAGTAGCACTCCTTAACTTTGCTCTGGTCGCTACACAAGTAGAAAGGGTTATTATTTATAGTACATTGGGGGAAATGGAAAAGACTTGATTACAGCCAGAGAAAACCAACTAGTCCACAGGTTGTGAACCACTGGAAATCAGGAGGATCCAAGCAGAAGTATGCCATAACCAAACTTATAGACTAAAAGTGAATTATGATGAGTTTCCATTTCTATTTCTGATTGTTCCTTAACTTCATGACCCAGGACTTCAAAATCACAACTAATACAATGAAAACAATGGAGATCATGAACCATCATCCTACAGAAAGCCTTTCACAAGCCTGCGTTAGCAATCCCATGAAGTTAAAAATCCTATCAAGTTGTTAAATTTCTTTTAAAGGATAAGCTTAAGCTTAGGTTAAGCAGCTTGTTCAAAGAAATTTTAAGATGCAGGATTAGATTTTGAATAAGAATCATTTGACTTCATGTTTAGTGTTTTATAAGAAATATTTTTATATTCCTTCATGTGGACAACCTGCTCACCATCCTCCATTCTTTTTTGTTTGTTTGTTTATTTTTAAAGATTTATTTATTCATGAGAGACACAGAGAGGCAGTGATATAGGCAGTGGGAGAAGCAGGCTCCCTATGGGGAGCCTGACACGGGATTGGATGTCAGGACCCTGGAATCCTGCCCTAAACTGAAGGCAGATAGCTCAACCACTGAGCCACCCAGGTACCCCATCCTCCTCTTAAAATAAAGGATTTGGTAAACAATATCTACAGACCATGAAGCTCAAAATTTCAAGTTCTTAAAATAAAGGATTTGGTAAACAATATCTACAGACCATGAAGATATAAAATAAAGGATTTGGTAAACAATATCTACAGACCATGAAGCTCAAAATTTCAAGTTCCATCATTATGCTTTTTGTCTTTTTAATGCAATAGTAAAATGTCTATTTTTGTTCCATGTGTTATTTATCAATTTATTTAACAATTAGTGATGAAACAACAAGTACTGGTGTTACAAAAACAGTCTGGCCAGGAGACAAGCAAGTTAAAAGACATTTGCAACATAGTGTGAAAGTGCTTTGGAGAAGCTAGCTCAAGCCTAGGGAAGATACATAACCAGGAGGAGTTGAGGAGTGGAGATGGACCAAAAGCTCATTACCATGGGAGAATTACAATAAAGTGAATTTTGAAAGAAAAGTAAGAGGTAATTCCAATGCTATGGCCAGAGCATAGAGTTTTCAAGATGAAGGAAATAATACATATAAAAACAGACAAAAATAAAACTAATTTCATAATGACAAGCAGCTTGATACTTAAAGCACTGGGTATGGCAAATGAAATGACAGAATATCATCTGAATACATTGTCACAAAGCAATTGTATTTAAAAGTTGGCAAGAATTTGGAATGCCTGGGTGGCTCAGTGGTTGAGCATCTGCCTTTGGCTCAGGGCATGATCCCAGGGTCCTGGGATCGAGACCTGCATCAGGTTCTCCAGAGGGAGCCTGCTTCTCCCTCTGCCTATGTGTCTCTGCCTCTCTCTCTCTCTCTGTCTCTCATAAATGAATAAATAAAATCTTAAAAAAAAACTTGGCAAGAATTTGCAATGACACAGATGGAACTAGTGGATACTATGTTAAGTGACATAAGTCAATCAGAGAAAGACACTTATCATATGATCTCACTCATATGTGGAATTTAAGAAACAAAACAGGATTATAGGGGAAGGGAGGGAAAAATAAAAGAAGACAAAATCAGAGAAGTAGACAAACCATAAGAGACTCTTAATCACAAGAAACAAAGTGTGGACTGCTGAAGGAGAATGGGGCCATAGGATAACTGAGTGATACACTACATGTTAATTAATTGAATTTAAATTTTAAAAAAAGAAAAAAAAACTCAGCAAGGACTTCTGGTTTTGAGTCCAACATATAAGGAGTTGGAAAGTTGTCACACCCATCGTCACACCAGGAGAAAAATTGAAAAAATGGAAAAAGTATGTTTTGAAATATGCCCAGAGCTCTTTCTGTTTTTTAACAAAACCTGCCCTCAAGGGAATGTATTTTACCAGAGCCTAACTGACTGTAGTTTTACCAAGCCCAAGCCTCCCTTACCTTGAGGAAGGGAGACACACTAATCTAAGAGAAATACCCAACTCAGGGTCATTAAAAGACTAAGACCTAATCATAGGATTATAGAATGCTTCACCTTCTCCCACACCTTAATACTGCATCTATAGGGCTTCCATATAAGAACAAGGAATAAAAACAAACAAACAAAAAAACCCCTATAAGTTTCAACTCTATTTGATTCTCCAGGGGCACCCAAAGACAATATGGGATATAAGAGCAGGATATTAAAGGAAATTTTAGCCTCTGATACCATAGCTACAGCAAAGAATAAACACAACCTAACTCATAGCCCACTAAACATAAAGCCATACACTAACAGCCTATCTACTGTAGTTCCTTTTACCTGATACAGCATGTGTGACTTTTGACAAAAGAATTTATAAGACATGCTATAACACAATATTAAGAAACAGAACGAACATCAGATTAAGACTCCCATCTCTTATGGCAAGTGGACATAAGAGACAACACATGGACAAAATACAAGAACAAATAGGTAGTGTAAGGAGAGATGAAAACTCTAGGAAAAAAATAAATGCAAATGCTAGATATCAAAAATACTGTAACAGAAATGGATGAAGAATGCCTTTAATGGGCTCATCAGTAAACTGGACACATACAAGGAAAGATTTGGTAAGCTTGAAAATAGGTCATGGAAATTGCCAAAACTGAAATACAAAGAGAAAAACAAAATGAAAAAGAGGGGAAGATCCAAGAACTATGGGACAATTACAAAAGGTCTAACACATGCATTGTGAAGTTAACTTTATTTATCAACTTGACTGGGCGATGGGATGTCAGATATCTGTTCAAACATTATTCTGAGTGTTTCTGAGAAGGTGTTTTGGGATGAGTTTAGCATTTACATTAATGGATTGGGTGAAGTAGGATTTCTCTTCCTAATGTCGGTGGGCCTCACCCAATCTATTGAAGGCCTGAATAGAAAAAAAAAGGGGGGGAGCTGATCCTCCTCAGAATAAAAAGGGAATTTCTCTTTGCCTATCTTTGTGCTGAGATATTAGCTTTTTCCTTGCCTTTGGACTCAGACTGAAACCACATTGTCCTGTGTTTTGAGCATGCCAATCTTTAGAATTCTAAAGAGAAGTTTAAAAATTATTTCAAATTAGGGGATCCTTGGTGGCTCAGCAGTTTAGCACCTGCCTTCAACTGAGGGTGTGATCCTGGAGTCCTGGGATCAGGCTCCCTGCATGGAGCCTGCTTCTTCCTCTGCCTGTGTCTCTGCCTCTCTCTCTGTCTGTCTCTCATGAATAAATAAAATCTTTGAAAAACAATTATTTCAAATTAAATAAAATGTAATTTATAAAAATTTGAATCATGTAGAAAAAGCAGTGCTAGGTGGAAACTAATAGTACTGATGACATATATTAGAAAAGGAAGAAAAATCAAGAATCGAAAATCAATAATCAATAATTTGATAATCAATAATAAAAATCAATAAATAGAAAAAGAAAAGCAAATGGAACCCAAAGTAAGCAGAAGAAATGATAAAAATTAGAGTAAAAATCAGATCAAGAAATTGAAAATAGGAAAATAATAGGAAAAAAGTACATCAAAAGCTAGTTATTTGAAAAAATCAATACAGTTGATAAAACACTAGAGAGGCCAACCATGAAAAAAAATATAGAGAGAAAGAAGACACATGCAAATTTGATAATTTAGAGGAAATTCACCTATTGCTTGAAAGATGCAATCAACCAAAAGATGCACAGGAGAAGAGACAATCTCAATACAGTCAATATGGATTAAAGAAACCAAAAATAACTTTCCAAATATAAAGTACCATGCCCAGATAGATTCACTGATGAATTCTACCAAATATTTAAAGAAGAAATTATACTCATTCTCTACAATCTATTCCAGGTAAAAAAAAGCAGAGAGAACATCTCCTAACTCATTCTGTGAGCCAAAGCATTACCCTAATACTGAAACCAGACAAAGACATTACAAGAAAGGAAAACTACAAAACAATAGCTCTCATGAACATGGATACAAAAATCCTCAACAAAACATTAACAAATGAGAGCCAACGATCTATGAAAAGAATTATACATCATGAACATATCAGATTTATTCCAAGTATTCAAATAACTATTCAATTAACTCAATATCTGAAAATTATTTATATACCTTGAGACTATTTTTCTACACACAAAAATATCTAAAATTGTTATAAATTCCATTTTATCATCATGAAATATTCCTCTTACGATCCACAGATGCCTTGAGCAGAAAATAGAGTGTGGCTTTGAGTAATAAGAATATTTTTTCATATATATATTAGAAATACAGTTGAGTCATTTAAAATAAATTACTCAATTTTGCCTATTATTATACCAGAAGTCTTTATTGTACACATTTATTGACATATCTGAAATCTTTGAGTCATCTTATAATTAATGCTTATCTTGAAATTTCAGAGACTTATGCATCCTGTATGGGTGACTAGCTAATATCAGGCCAATTTCTTGTCAAGAACAATTAACAAAGCTGAATAAAGGAAATATAACCACATGTTTGAAGGCATCAGAAAGTTACCAAGACTAAAGGACTTGAGGAGCTAATGTTTTATAGAGGAAATAAGTAATGAGAAGAAAATTTCTACTTTCACTTCCAAAATTTTTAAAACATGAACGAGACTTATTTGCTTTATTCTATAACTTTAAGACTTCAAAAATATTTCAAAATTATCTTTCTTATACTTCTAGAAATAGTCCTCAAATTTTCATACTTGTGTCCTTAATTATAGATAAGAGTCTCTAGGAGTCTAAAATCTGGCCATAGCAAATCCATCACAAATACGCATCTAAACAATAAGAGTTTTATTTATTTTTAAGATTTACTTATTTATTTTAGAGAAAGAGAGTGAGCATGGGGAGGGGCATAGGAGAGAGAGAAAATTTAGCAGATTAATGCTGAGTGTGGAGCCCCATTTAGGGCTCGATCTCAGGACCCTGATCTTGACCTCAGCCAAAACCAAGTGTCTGACATTTAACTGACTGTGCCACCCAGGGGCCCCAACAATAGGAATTTTAAATATTTAGAGTGAGCATATAATCTTTTCTACATATAGGCTTCATTTTAATAAATAAATCTAATCAAAGATAATGCTTCTTACTGAGATAAATTATAAATTTGGAGAAATAAATTATAATCATATCTAGGGGTGTCTGAGTGGCTCAGCTGGTTAAGTGTCTGCCTTTGGCTCAGGTCTTGATTCCCAGGGTGTTGGGATTGAGCCCCACGTCAGGCTCCCTACTTTATGGAGAGCCTGCTTCTCCCTCTCCCTCTGCCTGCTACTCCCCAGGCTTGTGCTCTCTCTCTCTAATAAATAAACAAAATCCTTATTAAAAAATTGTAATCATATCTAAAACTTTGGTGAATGCAAGTTTGTACACTTCCTAATTGGCTCATATGGAACTGCTCTGCACTGAGGAGGCAGGAGGATTAACTTGCTCTCAAACAGGAATGAAATCTAATCCTTGTTGACAACATATATGTGTTGTGAATGAAGCTGATGACGCTTTCTTCTAAACACTCAATTTTCCAAATGTTCCTTATCCAAATGTTGTATTTTCTAAGAAAAATATTTCATATAGATAATTTCTCAGTAACTAATGTTTTAAAAAATCTGATAAAGATAAGCCAGTATGATGCCTCAATTTGTATATGATTTGCTTATATTATTATGGCATATTGATTTGTTTGTTTAGTTAAAAAATGCAAGTGGAGAAATATAAGATATTCACATCTACATTTTTATAAGAGACACTTTTTTCTAAGCTTTGGAAGAGTGCTACTCTAAAATGGTGCACCTTTCTAAGCATATTTAAAGTATCTAACTTAATCTGACTTGTCATGTAACAGTATGTCAGGCTAAGAGTATTTTGAAAAGAAATATTTCTGTCCAAAAGACTAGCAATTCAAGATATTGAAAATATAAACTTTGCAAGATTTCAGGACTTTTAATCTCAAATTTGGAACAAAAACAAATGTCTATAGTTTTGGCATATTAGTTTTCATAAATAAATGATTTACCTTGTTTCTTGGTTGAGAGACAGCATTTTTAGATAAAGTCAACTGATTTTTAGGCTAATTACACATTTCAAGATATTCTCCGTCATATTTACGTGCTATGATTTTACAAGTGGTTTTCCCCTTTGAGGCCTCCCATCTGAGATTTACCATTCTATTAAGTACACCTTAGACATTTATCTGCAGAGCAAAACATACAGAAATAAAGAGTAGGCCATAAGGGACTATGACTAGGAGTCTCCTTTTTGACAAGTAAGAATCATCATTTTGCTGCCAAGTTCAATTTTGTAGTAGAGTAACAACCAGTTTATAGAACAGAATAATCTGGCTGCAATGGAATTGAACAAACATTTAGCTGAACAATTTTTCACTTTATAGAGTACTGGAACCAGAGGCATTGACACTTGTCTAATTATATTAGCGTGAAAAAATATCAAATCTGAAATTTGGACTCCCACATCTCTTTACACTATATACCACACTTAGCCCCTCAAGCAGGCCAATGTCCTCTGAACTGGGAAGAAAGAGGCCAGTGATGGTGAAGAAGGGAACAGGGTGTGGGCATCGACCAGCAGTTTCATTTTCAGCATAAACAATTTAGTGCTGAAAAAGCAAGTAAAGTCATGGTGAAAAAAGACTTGAATTTGGAGTTGAAAGTCAAAAGCAGGTTCAAATGCACTTGTTATTTTGGTTTAGGTCCCAAACAAATCACTTTACAACCCTAGCAATGAGATATCACCTTACTCTTGTCAGAATGGCTAATCAAAAAGACAAGAAATAACAAGTATTGGTCAGGATATAAAGCAAAAGGTACTCTCACATGTTGTTGATGAGAATGCAAATTCATGCTGCTACTATGGAAAACAATATAGAGGCTTCTCAGAAAATTAAAAAAATAGAATTACCATGTGATTCAGTAACTCTACTACTGGGTATTAACCCAAATAAAATGAAAACACTACTTTGAAAAGATATATGCACCCTTGGGGCTCCTGGGTGGCTCAGTCTGTTAAGTGTCTGACCCTTGATTTCAGCAGCTCAGGTCATGATCTCACGGTCATGGGATTGAGCCCTGTGTTGGGCTCCATGCTCTCAGCAAGGAGTCTGCTTCTCTCTCCTCTCCTTCTACCCCTCTCCCTGCTCTGTCTTTCTCTATCTCTCTAATAAATAAGTCTTAGAAAAAGAGATATATGCACCCTTATCCTATATTTATTGCAGCATAATTTATAATAGCCAAGATATGGAAGCAACCTGTTTCTATCCATAGATGATTGGGTAAAAATGTGATGTGATGTGATATGATGTGTATGTGTGTGTGTGTGTGTGTGTGTGTACGTATTACTAGCCACAAAAAGAATGAGATCTTGCCATTTGCAACAATGTGGATGGACCTAGAGGGTATAATACTAAGTGAAATAAGTCACACAGACAGACAAATATTATATCATTTCATGCATATGTGGAATTTAAGAAATCAAACAACGAAAAAAAAGACAAACAAACAAACAAAAATCCACTCTTAAATACACAGAGCAAGTTGGTGGTTGCCAGAGAGTAGGTGGGTAGGGAAATGAATGAAATAGTTAAAGGGGAGTAATAGACACTTATTGCCTGGAGTGAAGATGATGTGAGCTTCAAGATGTCTATCATTTTCAAATAAACAGTATGTTGCAATGAAAAAAATGTACATTTATTATGATCACGATGAGCACTGAATGATGTGTAGAATTGTTGAATCATCCTTTGTACACCTGAAACTAATATGGCATGTATGTTAATTATAATGCAATTAAAATTTTCAAAAATATGTATTGCTCAAATTTTAAAAAGCTATTTTATATAATGTATTTGTTAATGATAAATTGTTCAGTTAAGTTGCTCCTGAAGTTAGTGAGCACATAAAAAGTATTTAGTAATCAGTTTAGGTTTCCAGATATTAATTATTTAGGTCTTTTTAATAATATGAATCAAATTTGTAATTTGTTGCATTCCATGCAATACATTGTGAAGAGACTGGTATTTTATTTCAAGAAGAAATATGGAAACTTTTATATGTTTCTATTTTTACTAACAACATATTAAGCAATATCCCAGAACATAGCATGTAAAGTTAATAACACTAAAATCCAAAAACTTGAATTATATTATTTTATAGCAACATGTAGCAATGTACTAATTTTAGGTGAGAGCTGAGAGGGAATACACTTAAAAGGTAAACTTACAAGTCTTGAATTGTGTACAATGCCTCTGGAACTCCTTGGGGTAAAATTTTTAAATTAAATACACAATTGACATTAGGACATTATATACAGATACATTTGGTAGATTTGAAGGAACAAATGGAAACCAAATTTTAGGAAATCAGTGAGGTATATGATAAATTTCACCATAATGGAAAATGGCATAGAAAGTCCAACTTAGTATCACGATATGTTTTATTTTATTTTTTAAGATTTTATTTATTTATTCATGAGAAACACAGAGAGAGAAGCAGAGATACAGGCAAAGGGAGAAGCAGGCTCTCTGCAGTCAGCCTGATGCAGGACTCGATCCCAAACTCCAGGATCACAACCTGAGCCAAAGGCAGACACTCAACTGCTGAGCCACCCAGGTGCCCCTAAACTTTTTTTCTATGTATTAAAATTTTTTGTAGGGCTCACAAAACAAAACTGCAATAAACTCATAATAAATTTATTGAAGTGGGGATGATGGTATGTATACAGATTTACTTCCTTCTGAGGTTTTACTATACGAAGCAGTGTTTTTTCTTTTTCCTTCATTCCTTCCCATTTTCTACCTCTCCATCCCAGATCTTTTGTAACATTTCGAAGTTTCCTTGTTTGTTTCAAGAACTCTAGTTAGGGACACCTGGGTCGCTCAGTAGCTGAGCATCTACCTTCAGCTCAGGGCATGAACCCTGTCCGGTGATCAGGTCCCTCATCCAGCTCCCTGTGAGGAGCTTGTTTCTCTCTCTATGTCTCTGTGTCCCTTATGAATGAATAAATAAAATCTTAAAAAAGAAAGAACTCTAGTTAATTCACATTACTGGTAGTCTTCAGGATTTCTTTAAGGGAAACCAGATAGAATGCACAGAATCTTTGTAGAGAATAACACAATTTCATAGGCATGACTTTTCTTGATTGATTGAGGAAACAACCTAAAGAGGAAAGAAATATATGTGATGACTGAGAAACCACTTGACACAAATGTTTTTCATTTCCCTCTAAAATGATAAATAGAATGAATGTGGTTCAAAGACTCATGAATTGGGACGCCTTGGTGGCTCAGCCGTTGAGCATCTGTCTTTGACTCAGGGCAAGATCCCGGAGTCCAAGAATCGAGTTCTGCATCGGGCTCCCTGCATGGAGCCTGCTTCTCCCTCTGCCTGTGTCTCTGCCTCTCTCTTTCTGTGTCTCTCATGAATAAATAAATAAAATCTAAAAAAATAAAAGACTCATGAATAAACAAATCATTCACTCATTGACCACTGAGACAGATGTCTCAACTAAAAGCAGCACAAAGCTAATATTACACTGTGCATTAACTAACTGGAATTTAAATAAAAACTTTAAAAAATGAAAAAAAAAAAACATGAATTAAAAACAGTACCTCCCAATCACTTTACTACTACTAAAATTTTGAAATATTTATGTTCTAAATTATTTCCCTTAAGATTTAAATTATTAAGAATTTAAAAATTTACTGTATATATCTGATGTGATTACTTAATATAATGGAGACATACATTAGGATGAAATGCAAATATGTAAAATTATTTGGCCATTTTAATAAATCAGGCAATCTAAAATGAAATAGGCAGTTTATATCTCACCATGAAAAGGGTGAAGCTGATAAGCTACATGTTATAGGATCCCACACAAAGTTCCCAAGTATATATATAAAAAAATAAACCTATATATCACACAGTTATCTCCAGATATTAATTATAAGGTACTAATGATAGCATACAGACTTGCAAATAAGAAAACAGACAAATCCAGAAAACAGTATTCCCTTTTAATGTCACCATATGGATCATTCATTTTCTAGATTCCAGGAGAATTTGTCTGTTTTATACTTTGCTATTCATTACTTAATTGTAGCCTCCACACTTGGATAATATACATTAACTTGTAGATTTCTGTCTGGTAGAGAAGACTAGCCCAAAGGCTTAGATTTATTGCCATGTAAGACATTAAGCAGGATTATACCTAATTAACAATCTCATCCTTACATCATTCTTCTACTCTTCCTGCTACTTCTTCTTCTCTTCTATAACTGTAAATTCCCAGTTTTTCAAATGCTCCTGAAATCAACTTTAACCATTTTCATGATTTCCTCATTAATGGGTGATAAAGCTGACCTTTTATTGAGGTATGGGGTAGGTACCTGGAGTTCTTTCTAAATGCCAATAGGATTTTAGTTTCTTTCAATCTCTCTCTTTCTTAATTCTGTTTTGGTTTTGTTTCAGGTTTTTAAGGAGGTTTGGTTCTGGTTCTGGTTTGTATACAGCCAATATCTTTTTCTTCATTGGCTGGCAACATGGTTGGGATTCTGGTTTTATCATCTGAACATTTGGTGATCTCTATTGAGATGATGGAGGTCTATTTGGGGGGGTGGGTGTCAGGTAAGAGATGATCAAAATCTGGCTATTTAGGTCTTTATTTTGTGTGCTTTTTTTGATTTGTGAGCTTAACTCAGTGAAGAAAACATTTATTGCCCACTGGAAAAGAATCCTTTGAGATCTGCAACAGTGATTTCTTTATTGTTATTTTGTATTTATTTTTAACTTGTGGCTGTGACTGCACAGCTGAACCTGCCAGCTCTTTATAAATCTGTGTGTTTTTGTTTGGGAAACACCTGTAGTTCTTGTTAGTTCAAAATCTTTTCTTCATAGTACATCGATACATTGAATTATAAAATAACTTCAGTTTTAGAGAATCCAAGAATTAAGGATTTTAGGGGAACAAAACAATTGAATTTCTAAAACTTTAAATATACTAGTATTTTAAGTATTTAGAAGTAGTAATTATTAATTAAGAATTCATAAGTATTCTGTACCATTTGGGCATGTGAACTTAAAAAAATTTCCAATATCCTTCCTTAGCTTAAAGACTTAGACTAATTAAATCAAGTATTTAGTAAATAATATTTAGAAACTTGGTAAAATATTAAGGAACATTGGGATGCCTGAGTGGCTCAGCTGTTGGGCACCTGCCTTCGGCTCAGTTCATGATCCCGAAATCTGGGATCAAGTCCCGCATTGGGCTCCCTGAGGGGAGCCTGCTTCTCCCTCTGCCTGTGTCTCTGCCTCTATCTCCCAGTATATATCTCTCGTGAATAAATAAATAAATCTTTTTAAAAAATTAAGTAACACTGAATTATATATATATATATATATATATATATATATATATATATATATATATATATATACATGTCAGTTTAGTATGTTACAAAGTGGCCACATTTTGGGTCAATTAATGAACATGTCTAATCACGTTAAGAATGAACAAAATGAATGTGGGTATTAATAGGTGGTCACTATTTTGCTCATGAGACTTTGCTGTCTGTCAACTGATTGGCATTGACAGCAATCAATCACTACATTCCAATTTGTCCCTTGCAATAGAGCTTTCATGATTAAAAGTCATAATTAATATTGGTGTTTGCAATTATAGTAGGAATGCTAATGACTTAGAAAAACAAGTCTGTATACTAAGGTTTCGATTTTAAGAGAAAATAAAACAGTAGTTTTGTCCTAAAGTAAATGTCAGGTCACTTCAGAATATACAAAAGTAAAGTAAAGGGAAACACTTGATTGCATATAGCAAGTTTTAGAAGATTTGAGAGAGACAAATTTTATTTACCTCAGAAATACTCTACCAGCAAATAATACATGTTAAAAGAAGCAAATAAATATGTTTAAGATTTGGTATAATTTTAATATTGATGGCCTTAACATATTTTAAAATGAACTTATCTTTTGTTGACACATATTAATTATTAATTATTGAACTTATTTTAATTAGTTCAATTAATAATTATTGAACTTATTTTTATTGAACTTTATTTTTATTGACACATTAATGAAAAACTGAATTTGCTTATTCACTAGGGTGATAATAAACATATTTAGTCATGTCTTAATGAGATGTTATAAAAATGGTATGCCCAAACAGCTGAGTGTTCATACTTTATCAGAATAACTGAGTAATTTTCTGTGCTTTGTATTGACTTCATCACTTACTTTAGTGAAAAGGTATTTCCGTATCTGAAGGCGCTGAGATCTCTTCTCTTATGATTATTTAAAATATTATGTTACCACACTGATTAATTTTCCTAAGAGCCCAGGATCCTGTTTTAATCAAGTGACCAAAGATTTGCTAACCTTTTTTAATTTTGCCTTCCTCTAAATAAGGCTTTAAATTTAGTGGGGAGAAAACTGCATATCTTTCACATTTAAAACCAAAGTTTAGAGATCTCAGAGGGATTTTTGGAAATCATAGAGGTTGTTCTTTCACCTGAGCCACAGAGAAATATGAGAAGAAATTAGATTCATTTGATATGCTTTATATTTCTTGACTAGCTTAACACTAACATAAAAGATACATGGAAAGCGATTTCAAACTAAAGGATAATTTTATCCAAGTTGACTGTGAATAATAGAAATATTTCAGATTCTACAATTTGCAAAATGGATTTGACAAATCCTGAAGATTTGTCAATGCCCTCATTGTCTTTGATAGGTTCTCAGAGGCAACACTGATAAAATTCTTATGAAAGAGTTATTCATTTTATCCTAGTAAAGAACATCAGTCCTCTCCACACTGATATCATTAGTTCTGTGATAAACTAAGCACAGCCATTCAGTTTCATCAACAGATGTGTTCTGCTATTATCTCATGCTTGCCTGAAGTCTCTTAATAGGCTATAAAGTTTTGTCTTCAACAAAGAAAGACATGATCACAGAAAGCAATATACCAAGTACTTTTAACTACGGATAACTTCAAAAAGTAGACTTGCAGTTAGAGTTTGAAGCTCAGAGTTGACATCATTTAGACAACTGCCAGACTGTCCAGGAGAGTCAGTTAGAAAATCCGGCAGATTTGTTTTTGTTTAGGGATCCAGAAGTAGAGAAATTTATGTGAAAACAGACAACTGACTTAAGACTCAGTAAAATAATTAATCCCTCGGACAGAACTAATGAGGAAATTAAATTGTGGTTATTTGTTTACAATACTGTTGATTTGATTTCATTGTTATATTTTCTGATGGATATATTAGGAAATTCATTATCTTCCTCTTAATCTATGTCAAAAGTCAATTTACTAGCCTCTTTTACCCCTCATGCTTCAGAAACAAATATTTTTACTGAGTCTGCACTTCATATGAAAATACAGTTACTTGCAGAGGTTAAATTAAAATTTGTTTTCTTTTGGGACACCTGGGTGGCTCAGCAGTTGTGCATCTGCCTTTGGCTCAGAGTATGATTCCAGGCCTGGGATCAAGTCCCACATCAGGCTTCTTACACGGAGCCTGCTTCTCCCTCTGCCTATGTCTCTGCCTCTGTGTGTCTCCCATGAATGAAAAATAAATAAGATCTTAAAAAAATAAAATTTGTTTTCTTTTTACTAAGATATAGAGATATCAATATTGAATCCAAGAGTATACCTAAAGTGTGAAAATGAGAATGCTATTCATTAATCAGAGTATGCCAAATCCAGTCTTAAGGAGTGAGTTTCCATGTGGTACCTACGCTAACAGATGCCTCTCAGGTAACCTGACTTACATACCTGCTACATATTTATAGCTTCTTCAATAGGGAAGGTCCTTTCTGACAGACTAGAGACCTCAACAGCTTTTATATATTTTCTAAAAAAGAAATTCCCCCAAATTTATAGGGGAGACTTTCTTAGTCTTTGTTTCCTGGACTTGATATAAAAGCACGAATAATATGATCTTGTAAGAATCCAAACTGAATGTCTTGATGAAAATTTCTAGAGAGTTAACTCTGGTAGATGCTCAGTAGTTGTTCAAAACTGTGTGTATATTGTTAATCAACAGTGTTAACTGTAAGTATATAAATAAGCAACCCAACCGTAATGTGGTCAATCTTTGTGACAAACAATACTATTTATCAAGATGGGGAGGACTGTAACAAAAACTTCAAAATCTGGAAAAAAGGCAAAGGAAATTATATGATTTTTTTTTGATATTATAGTGGATTCACAGGGTCAGTCAAGGGTTATTCACTTCTCTAGAAGAATATGCTTGCATTTGACATTGTGTTTTACTATTAGATTAAAGGTCAAGAAAGTATAAATTGGTATAGTAACTTGCAGATTTTTGTCCAGGAGAAAAGATAAGCCCAATTTGATTTTATTGTCCCATAAAACATTAACAAATTTTATATCTAAAATAGAATTCTTATTCTAACATATCCTTTTAAAAAATGATTATAAAAAAAATAAAAAAAAGGATTATAAATACCTAGTTGCAAGTGGCAACCATGTTTAATATCCTACTTGTTACTTCACTAAGGAATCAAAAAAACCACTGAAATGTTCATTCCATATATATACATATATATATGTATATATATGTCAAGTTTTTATATTTTGGAAAAATAATTTTTGAGGAGGTAAATTTTACATTCTAATTTTTTGTATATATATATTTTAAAAATTTACATTGATTTTATATTACTCTTATTAGAAAAAAGTTACAAAGAATTGAAATCAATTATAGCAAATCAAAAATAGCAAAACTACTTTGGATGGTATATTTAATTATTGTTTGCAATATTTTAAGACAAGGAAATTCAATTTTTTTGTTCTTTCATATCCCAAAAAATGCCACAGCTATTTGGTATTGAGCACCAAGTCCACCCAAAGTATATCAAAAAAATCTAAGATACAGAGCCAAGATACGGTGGAAGTAAGCAATCATTCAGGTACATGCTCCAGGGCACTACTGTTCTCTTGCATTGATCGTAAGTATTTTTACCCTCCCTGACACTGTTGGTGCTGCCCTCTTTCTAAGTTATGTGAACTGGGTCTGTCAGATAGTAGCAGTCTGCAAGTGAGTGATGGAGAAGAGCAGACAGTCTAATACATGGCAAAACTTCTGAAAATAGAAACTCAGCACCATTCATCTATCTTTTCCAACCCACACCCTGAAATTCTCTTGAAGGAAATAACTGCATACCCTTGTCCTACGAAATACTGTATTACAATGGCAGCCCAGTTGCATAAAATCAATCAAAATTTGCCTAGAAAGAAATTTTCGTAAGTTATTTTGATATTATTTGGGTGAGGCAGGATAAAGTAAAACTATGAATAAAACCAGTTCATCAAAATTTTATTTCGCGGAATAGATTTACTAAATGCAAAATAAACCTCATCCTTTGCTACATTCCTGTTGGGTGTGTGAGTGTAAGACTGAAGAGAACATTTTTATATGAATTCTCTGGGGTAAAAAAGTTTTTTTTCAGCTACAATAAAGAGAATTTAATTTTGAATAAGAGACTGTATAGGAGGTTGCTTTTTTTTTTTTTTTTTTTTTTTTTTTTTTGAGGAGTTTCTAATTCTTTCTGCTGATTCCTTTTTCCTGGCTGATTTTTGTAGAATATTAGAGAAATTTTAAGGATTTACGCCAAAATGTCGTTCGGGGCCCAGCAGTCTTTTATGGAAGAGTCTTTATGTAGCACTTAAAAGTTTGAAGAAAAACACAAAAAAATTGTGTATCCTAACTTCATAGGAAAGAAAAGTAGGCTGTGCTAAACAATAAAATTATAATAAATTGATGCTGTTTTTGGAACTGTACATTTGTTCTGATATTTCAAAGATGTCAGTGTCATCTAGAGGCTTAGCCTAGCTCTAAAGGGATACAAGTATCTGAAATACACCTTTATTTATTTATTTATTTATTTTTATTTTATTATTTTTTTTTTTGAAATACACCTTTAAATGCAGAAATTCATGTTTGGAACTTTCAAGAGGGAAGGTATTAAACTAAAAAGATTGATTTAAATATGTTACTCCATTAATCAAATGACTACAACCAACTGTATTTATTGTACCAGAATTACCAATTGAAGTATTCAAAAAATATTTAGGTATAAAATTATCAATATTGGTATAATCATTTGGACATCTAAATCTTTGCTCTTCCTGTCAGGACACTATTGACATTTTATGTTGCAAAAATCAAGAAATATCCACCCCCAACAACACCAAATAGCTGACTGGAAGCCCTGCAGCAATCTCCTATAAAAAGAGGGATAACAAGTGCCCAAACTCGCCTCCAGAGGGCGCCACCCATTAGAATTCTCACTTTTTTTTTTTTCTTTCCATTACTTGGTTACATAAATCCTAGATAATTCTTTCCCTTCACTTCCCTTCCTCTTGATGACTGTTGGCTGTGTTTAGTCATTTCACTTGAATGAATTTGACAATAAATAAGCTGTATATTTTCTGCAATCCATTTACTTCCAGCTGGATTTTCTTTATTTTTGGAAACAAGAAAATATATGTCTCATGTGACTTATTTAGCTGATTTTTGTTCATGAGTATGTTTATATATAACAAGAGTTTTATTTGAAAGGACTGCTTCTTCAATTTAAAGAAGTATCTGAATGTTAGACAATGCTAAAAAATATATTGTGTATCCATTCTTTAATGACTTTGTCATACCCATCTAAGCAAATTCAAGAACACAGGGGGAAAATATGTTTCTAATGTATCAGAGATTATATTTGGCCTTAGATTACAAACTTCCAATTCAAACAACAGAGATAGAAAAATGATGTCTCCTAAGGAATGAATTAAAACTGAAAATTCATTCAAAGAAATGTTTATTTTTGTTCTTAAATCACTTAGTCATTAAAAAAAGTCAAACCAGAAGAAAATAATATCTACAACTACTTCAAAGCAATCTGAAGAAAATATTAGGCTATTTTGAAATACTATATGAATATTAAAGTAGCAAAATCATAATACTGATATTACTTTTTCCCTATTCTGTTTTATTCTCACTCCTACTTATGAACTAATGATTTCTTTTAAAAATGATTGTTTTTAAGGCTACTTTAAAAAATGGTGCTTTAAAGTATTTAATAACAAATAACTCTAGTTGGCCCTTCTTACACTTTTCCAGCCTATTTTGTCAAGGGGAAAATAGCTACATGTGTATGTGTAGAAGAAGTTATGCGTCTTAAAATCAATGCCTTTGCTTAGAAGAAATTTAACATCCTTATATGTTAACCCTACATGCTTGTGCAAATCATAGTAATAAATGTTGTCAAACTCATGCCTATAACTAAATATTCTTCAGCCCAGAAATATTGTCTTTTCCTATAGTAAATCACTATTTTAAATTATGTGTATGTATCTTTGTTATTACATGATACACATATATGTACATGTATTTATTCATAAAAAGAGAATTGATATCTATTAAAAAGATGGGAAGAAACAATTAAAATAACTTGATTATTCGTTGGAAAAACTAAATTTAAATTGGTATAAATCCTGATTACAAAATCAACAATATGCTGGTTTAGTGAAAATGGATACATCTGGACTTTTCACTATTTGCTACTTAGTATCTGAATGGTCTTCCTTAAAACAAAACCAAAACCAAATGCTCTCTCTTTTTTTTTCTCACTTTATTTTTTAAATTATTTTTAATAATAAATTTATTTTTATTGGTGTTCAATTTGCCAACATACAGAATAACACCCAGTGCTCATCCCATCAAGTGCCCCCACTCAGTGCCTGCCACCCAGTCACCCCCACCCCCCGCAAATGCTCTCTTAAGCAAAACAGTCTGGTCTGATAATTCATATAATGGAAACTCAGTGGTAGAAAAATTTTTAAAAAGAAATTGGACAATAGCCAAACTGTGGAAGGAGCCTACAATAGCCAAACTGTGGAAGGAGCCTCGGTGTCCATTGAAAGATGAATGGATAAAGAAGATGTGGTCTATGTATACAATAGAATATTACTCAGCCATTAGAAACGACAAATACCCACCATTTGCTTCAACGTGGATGGAACTGGAGGGTATTATGCTGAGTGAAGTAAGTCAGTCGGAGAAGGACAAACATTATATGTTCTCATTCATTTGGGGAATATAAATAATAGTGAAAGGGAATATAAGGGAAGGGAGAAGAAATGTGTGGGAAATATCAGAAAGGGAGACAGAACATAAAGACTCCTAACTCTGGGAAACGAACTGGGGGTGGTGGAAGGGGAGGAGGGCGGGGGGTGGGAGTGAATGGGTGACGGGCACTGAGGGGGGCACTTGACGGGATGAGCACTGGGTGTTATTCTGTATGGTGGTAAAGTGAACACCAATAAAAAATAAATTTATTTTAAAAAATTGGTAAAAAGTATGTGTTCATAATATCAAGGAATAAAATCATATCTTTAAGAAAATAAATAGGGTAGGATGGAATACCTATAAATACCCTTTTTAGGGTTTCACTCTTTTTTTTGTATATTTTTTTTATCAGAGTTCAATTTACCAGCATATTATAGTATAACACCCAGTGCTCATCCCATCAAGCGCCGATCCCCCCAGTTCCCATCACCCAGTCACCCCATCCCCCGCCCACCTCCCCTTCCACTACCCCTTGTTCATTTCCCAGAGTTGGGAGTCTCTCATCTTCTCTCACCCTCTCTGATATTTTCCACTTATTTTCTCTCCTTTCCCCTTTAATACCTTTCACTATTTTTTATATTCCTGAAATGAATGAAACCATATAATGTTTGTTCTCTTCCAATTGACTTACTTCACTCAGCATAATACCCTCCAGTTCTATCCACATTTAAGCAAATGGTGGGTATTCCTCGTTTCTAATGGCTGAGTAATATTCCATTGTATAAAAAGACCACATCTTCTTTATCCATTCATCTTTCAATGGACAAGGAGGCTCCTTCCACAGTTTGGCTATTGTGGACATTGCTGCTATAAGCATTGGGGTGCATGTGTCTCAGTTTTTCACTGCATCTGTATCTTTGGGGTAAATCCCCAGCAGTGCAATTGCTGGGCCTTAGGGTAGCTCTATTTTTAACTCTTTGAGGAACCTACACACAGTTTTCTAGAGTGGCTGCACCAGTTCACATTCCCACCAACAGTACAAGAGGGTTCCTTAGGGTTTCACTCTTAATCAAACTTTTATTAACATCTTAATATTTGACAAAATACACCAATAATAGAGTACGAAAGCAAACTATAGAATAGAGAAAATATTGCCAGTATATACATTAAACAAAGGAATGATATTCAAAATAAAATTATTATAAAAGACAGAAAATCGAACAGAATATGCAAAAAGGACTTGCTCAGACATTTCACTGATGTCAGTTATTTAAAAAGCCAATAAATATTTGAAAAGTTATTCAACTTCACTTATAAATCACAAGAATGACTAAAGTAGAATATCCTCACAATGGGATACTAAATAATAAGAATAAATGATCTGCAATTACATGCAATAGATTGATAAATGTAAGAAGTAAAATTTGAGACAAAAAAGGCAGATATAAAAATGCACATAATGCATGATTCTATTTATATTGATAACAAAATAAGGCAGAAGTAATCTATGCTCTTAGAAATCAGATAGTGGTTATCCTCATGGGGCGGGCAGTACTAAGTACAATGAGGTAGTTAAGGGACATTCCTGGTATTCTGGTAATATTCTAACTCTTGACCTGGCTGCTAATCACATCATTGTGTTCAATTTTGTGAATACTTATTGAGTTTGACACTTGAATGTGTTTTTTGCTGATAATATATTACATTTGACAAAGGTTTAAAAAATGAAAGCTTATCCTCTGAACACCTTCATGAGATGAAAGATGAAATATTTTGAAAAAAAAAAGAAATATTTTGAAAAGAATTATGTTTGTGAAAAATTAATGTATAAAATAATTTGTTTATAATTCTTATTATTTCAGAGATATCTGTATGACAAACTTCTTGAGCCACAAGGTATTTTTTCCAAGTAACTATCCTTCATAGCTAAAATAAAAATCAGTTTTATTGTGCCTGCATTTTGTTTTGCTTATAAAATATGTCAATATATAACACAGTAATTAGTAGTCACCCACATAAAAAAGATTGAAGAATGGTGGTAGGTACTATTCAGGGTGGTAGGTACTATTACATCCCCTTCCGTTCGTTAATATGGTCTGTAGCTAAAACCTTATGGATCATTGTAGATAATGATGGTCTCTATTATACTTATTGAAATGGTAATCTCACTTGAAACTGCCATACCTGATATGGAATGACTCAAATAAACACAGTCACTGGCACTTAGTATGAAGCAAGTGATTTGCAAAAATAATTTTTAAGCCCTATGATGGGGAGCCAATAGCACTTTGCCTTTATACATTAAGGCCAGCAGTACAACTTCAACATAGAAGTCAAGTTAATTTTATTCTGTCATAAGATATCCAAAAAGACCAATATTCCTTGATATTCCAAAAAACAGCACACATGACGTAGTATACATGGTCTACAGATTATCACACACAATCTACTATCAATAACACCATACTGAGTCTCATGAGCAGAATGCTGCAAGTACCCTAGATATCCTAGTAATTCTTTGTCAGAATATAAAAGATATTTGTTGGAGCTGGCACACAACAGCTTGTGACATCCAAATGTGCATATCTCTTCCTAAGTACAGCTTTAGGGATGCTCCACTGATATAGTTTGAAATCAGCTGTAGTGGGAGTATTTACATGGAAGAAAATGAAATGACAAAGCTAAACAATCAGTACTTTTTAAAAAACACTCCTTGGAAACTATAGATATTGAGGGGTTTATGGCATTGGTAAAATTTGGGGGTCTGGATATAATGGTTTGGGATGTTCTGAGATATCACTTCTAAGATAAAGAGCAAGTTTTTGTACCCTGTACTTCTTACATGGTAAGAAGCACAACAGTTTTAGGCTTTTTTAGTTTAGAAATAGCATATAATACACTTGAGAATCATGTTCTGCCTCATTTAACACAAATTGTGGAAGGTTGTCAGCTGTGAGAAAATCCCAGTGGAAAAGAGGGCTCTGAATCAAGACCAAACTGTGGGTTGTTTCCCTGCCAATCAAGCTATATTATCCAGTACTTTTGACAGGGCTGAAGTTTTCCTTGGGGAATTGGGATGCTGAATGGAGTCTCTGGTAATCCCCTTTAGATGAGTTGCAATGAAGATCCTTAGGAATCTGGAGCAAAAACATGCTTATTATAATAGAAAAAAAAAGATTCTACTTGGAAAAATATCCCTAAGTATACTAATGAGCCTTTTTAGAAGGAGATAATATGACTATAGGATGATGAGTAACTATGAGTCTAAACTGCCATCTATGAGCTGCATGTCATTATGTGACTAAGTCATGGGTGTTTAAAGAATCATCATGCAATAGCAATCACACAATTAGGGCAGGATACAAGTCAAAAAGCGTGAGTAAATTATACCAATAACCACTGTTTCATAAAGGCACATGTCCATTGACTCAGCCAAAATGTACAGTTTTATGCAAGTTGTCCTTCAGAAAATTACCCTGGGAGGCATGGAAAGGGTAGTTTATCTTCTTTGCAATCTGACCCCAACTCCTGTTAGTCAAACTTCACATCATGGGAAGTTAGTAGCCCTGACTTCCAAGTTGTATTATGTGGTCCTTTGACAACCACTGAGAAAGTCAATTTCTTGCCATATGGTGTGCTATTTCATATGGAAGTGGTGGAAGGATCATAAGACTCTGGGCATCAGCCTCAAATACGTAGAACATGACCCCATGGAGCTGGTTGCTAGGTCTTTTAGCGAGATGAGGTGTCAAGTGAGGGTGAAAGAATCTGGCACCCACCATGGATGAGCTGTGTCCAGTTTACATCCATAACAAAATTCAAAAGTCTCACAAACAGGGACGCCTGGGTGGCTCAGCGGTTGGGCTCCTGCCTTCGGCTCAGGGCGTGATCCCAGGACCCAGGATCCAGTCCCGCATGGGGCCCCCTGCAGGGAGCCTGCTTCTCCCTCTGCCTGTGTCTCTGCCTCTCTCTTTCTCTCTCTCTCTCTCTCTGTCTCTTATGAATAAATAAATACATCTTAAAAAAAACTCACAAATTTAACAAATTTTAAAAATCTCACAAATTTAACAAATTTTAAAAATCTAATTATATTTTGCCTACTGGAAATAACATAACAACATACAGCACTTATGTGTTAGTTGTTAAGTGATTTCTCTCATACTCTCTCTCTCTCTATATATATATATACTAAATAGTTTAATTCCCATCAAACTTTATAAAATTGGTATTCTGACCTAGACAGTTCAAAACTAAAAGGAGAGAAAAAGCTATATTAGAAAACCATGAAAAATAAAAATGATGAAATGATTAAAAAATAATGCAATTATTACTAATTGTACTTCTATTTATTCAAAAGTGTTAGATAATACTGATTAGAGAGCAAGGTAAGAGCTAAAATACTTAAACAATGTAGATATTATCAAAGTATCACAAAGTAAATGATTCTAGAACTTTTCACAAGTCAGTCTCCTTTGGGAATCTAATAATTAATATTCTCCCATGGGGGAATAAATGAGTATATAGTCCTCAAAGTCACAAAATTTTTCATGGAACATTATAATCTTTTGAAACTCACTTATTATTTGTATATAATATAGAAATAGCATTACAAAGGCTTACTTTTCCTATACTTAATTTAAATAAAAAAGTCGATTATCATTTCAGAAAAAAGGGAAATTAATACAAGTTATACAATAAAGCAAATTTTAATTATACTCAAAAGTGGTTTTCTTTTCTTTTTTTAAGTTTATTTATTTATTTATTTATTCATTCATTCATTCAGAGAGAGAAAGAGAGAGAGAAGCAGAAACAGGCAGAGGGAGAAGCAGGCTCCCTGTGGGAAGCCAAATGTAGGACTCTATCCAGGAACCCCGGGGAACCAAGGGCAGACGCTCAACCACTGAGCCACCCAGGTGTCCCTCAAAAGTGGTTTTCAAAAAGACTATGCTAAAATGAAGTTCAATAAAGTTCATTACTTTTTATTTTTATGGCCATATGTGCTGAAAATTAAAACTCAGAAATATAAAAAACAAAACAAAATAAAATCAGATCATTTTGCCAAACTGTTGAGGAACATCAGGATTCTCTAATACTCTTCAAGGTGAATTTATGCCATAATTGCCTTTGTACTTATGCCAATTATATAATATCTGTCTGGGTCTGTATCAAAGTGCTATTTATATCTGAAAGAAACAACTGAGAAACCACCCTCACATTTGAGGTAATCTGAGCAGGTAACCTTTCAAAAGAATTTTTTTTTGTGCAATCTTTCCAGGTGATTGAATATTTTAACTTTCAGAGACAATAAAAACTATTGTCACTCAATTTCCACTCCTTATAAAACTTTAATTTAGAAGAATACATGGTTGAACATTTCCAAAATGTATGAAGGAAATTCAGAATATATTAAGGAAATACTATGCTTACATCAAGGCTATTTGAAATCTCAATAAGTTGATGATTCTTTCTGCACATATAGATGTATAAAATTGAGTTGAGAAATAAAATATGAATAAATCAAAGACTATACAAAATGTTGAAAAATTCAAAGATCACATCTAAAAGTTCTGGGATAAAGTAACTTAACAGTGATTTCTTTCAAGCTTTCAAAAAATATACCATTGCACCTTATATGATCTGTGCATGCATTTTAAAATTTCTTTGATTTGCTTGACATCTAAGACCTAATTCAGACAATAGAAATTTATTATTTGAATATATGAGGAAGTTAAAAAATGAAAGAGCTGAACAATCAAACCTCATAATAAAATAAGAACTGGTAATCAACATAAAATTCAGCTCTATTGGCCAATTTACCTTAACCTATCCATAGCAGATGTTTATTGTTACCTAATCTAGCGTGTTTTATTCACACCAACTGCTTTTGTTTTTTAAAATCTACTTTTTTGTCATTGACTTTGGCTCTCCTTGTAAATTTTGAATTCAAATGCCTCTTGGGAAGAAGTGACAAAAATCAAAAGAAATATAAAAATACTTTGGTAAGCCAATATCCAGTATTGGTCATCTAGATCAAATAGAATTAGTATTTTTTTCCCCATAAGCTCCATATGGAAGGGGCATAGATTCAATTAACCAATAATAAAAGTGTATGTATGTGTATATAAACTTAAAATATACGTTTACTTACGTATAGCTTAAAAGTTACATATATATCAAAGTTTATAAACAAAAAGATTACATAGCAACAATAAGATAAATAAGATGTTAAAATACTAAATAAATTCTAGGCAACTGAAATAAAAAACATCATGATGAACTAGATTTAGCCTGTCCATTAAAAAATAATTTATTCTTATAAAATCACTACATTACATCCCAGACAACTAGGAAAACTGTTTACAATTATTTTAATAGATGTTATTAGGGAATTCAATCATGCTGTTCATAATTAAGTTATTTGGAGATAATAAAAAAGAAATCTCCTTAAACTAAGAGCTAATGTGATAGATTTGTTCATATTAAAATTAGAAGGTGATCACCAATATTATTATTTAGTCCTTTATATGGAACATTTGGCCAATAAGTAAATAAGTAAGTAAATAAATAAATTCATACATACATACTAATGGAAAAGAAGAACCTAAAGTTTTGTTTTGTTTCTGCAAATAATGTATCTAAGTTATTCTGCCTAGAAATCCAAAGGAATGATTTGGAATATAATAAAAATTAATGACTGATTTTGTAAAGTGGATGTGGATCATGATTAAGGTTGGCAAATACTGCCAGCAGACCAAATAAGTCCACTGACCATTTTTGTAAGTGAAGTTTTACTGGAACACATCCATGCACATTAATTTAGGTGTAAGGTATGACTGCTTTTATGGATGGAGTTTAGTAGTTGTGCCAAGGATTCCATGGTCTGCCAAACACTAAAATATCTAATATCTGGCCCTTTGCAGAAAATGTTTGTTGACCTCTGATAAAGATAAATATTTCATAATCAAAATATTTCACCAGAAATTAAGAATTCCAGAAAGAGATAACAGAGATACTTTGAGAAAAATTTCTCAGACCTGAAGGAGATGGGTTTCCAGATTATATGGGCTCATTGATTACTCAGTTTAATGCAAGAAGAAAATCAGCATAGCAAGTCAGACATGATCATAGTAATACTCGAGACCCAACTTCAGATCCTAGAAATTTCCGGAGAAGAAAAAAGATTGCATACAAAATTTGCATCTTATTTCTCAAGATCAACCTAGGAAACTGAGAGCTACTAAAATAATTTTCATCCCATATATTCAGTATAAGTCAAGTCCTGCTTAGACATAGAAGGTGTTTAAATCTTTTACTTCTAAGAACTTTGAGAATATACTCGGGGAATAAAGACTAAAAAAGAAGACATGAGATAAAGAGGATCCAACAGAGATGAGAGAGGAAGGATATTCCCAGGATGGTGAAAACATGGTAATTTCCCAAAGCCGTATGTAGAGTAGGCTTTCTGAATAAACAGGCCAGATGGGAGGAGGGGATAGAAAGGTCTAGTAGGGACATATCAAGGGAGAAGTAATGAAACTTATAAATATATATGAAGAATCTGACCATATTGAAAATCATTTTACAGTTCTGTCAGAACATTTGGGTTCTTGAATTAGTGATAAATATACAGAAAAAAAAAAAAAAGCAATTGAAGAGAATGAGGTAACTCCAGGACAAAGAAAAACTCATACAAACAATGAAGTGTTAGTGTCTTTAGTATAGAAATGAAGTGTGAGAGTTCTGACAATGGCCCAACTGAGAGCAATATCTGCAAAACCATAAAAATGTAAACACTGAAATTTGACTTAACCAGGAAACTGGATATTCATGTTTTAAAAGAATGGCTATAGAAGTGGAGTCACAAAGGGCAGAAGAATGTATGACCCAAATCTCCTCTAATTCAGTAAGTAATGCCTAACAGTAAAAGATTAAGAAATAGCTCCATAAATTATATTAGAAATGTGGAGATAATTTATTTTAAGAAAGAGGAAGATGGGGATAAAAGAGAAGCAGTAATTAGTGATGGCAAAAAGGGCTTTTTTACTTAGTGGCTTTGTAGCACTGTTGGATATCTAAAAACAAGAAAGAATTGGTCAATTATAGCAAAGCAGGTTCTTTCTTTCTCCCTTTATCTTTCTTTCTTTTCTTCTTTCTTCTTTCCTTCCTTTTTTCCTCCCTTCTTTTTCTTTCCTCTCTCTTTCTTTGTAGACAGACAATACTTTATTCAAATCCATCAGAGAAATGGAGACAGCTTAGGTCTGTAACATAGTGTTGTGTTTTAAAGTATAGGTCAGTAATTGCATATGAAAGTATGAACTACCACATAGAAATTAAATGATCATGCAAACTTTCCATGTTTTTTTTTTTAAGATTTTATTTATTTATTCATGAGAGACACAGAGCACGCGCGCGAGAGGCAGAGATACAGGCAGAGGGAGAAGCAGGCTCCATGCAGGGAGCCCAACGTGTGACTCGATCCTAAGTCTCCAGGATCAGGCCCTGGGCTGAAGGCGGCGCTAAACCGCTGAGCCACCCGGGCTGCCCCAACCTTTCCATGTTTAAAACAAAATGAGCTTCCATATAAAAACAGCACCTTTGTGACATTTCTAACTTTAGTATTCCTCTCTTTCACCCTCACCCTCTCCTTCAATAGGATCCACACCATGTCTTCATGGCCTCAGAAAACTTTCCTTCCTCCATACTCTTACCCACATACTAGTGAACAAAGGCATGTTTGGTATACATCAGGTCAAACTTGTGGTCCAGGGGATTCCAGGCCTCAGCAATGGCTGTGATTGCTTGGCATGCACACTCTCATTGTACTTCAGTCAGATGTCCACCAGGTATCATGGTGGAAGACTGGTAATTAATGTCAACTTTGACCCCAAGAAAGCATCAGTCCACAGACTAGATGGTGTGTTTGGTCCTGATGGTGGCAATGACATCTTTGGGAACCAAGTTATCATGGTACAATAGGCAGCAAACCATGTAATTACCATGGTGAGGGTCACACTTCATCGCCTGTTTGGCTGGCCCAATGCAGTCATTAGTGATCTCTGTTACAGAAAGCGGTTCACAGTAAGCTTTATCAGCTGAGATAACAGGGGCGTATGCAGCCAGAGAGAAGTGGATGTAGTGATAGGGCCCCAGGTTGGTGATGGGTTGCTTCCATATCTTGGCTATTATAAGTAATGCTGCAATATACATAAAAGCGCATATATCTTTTTGAATTAGTGTTTTTTTTTTCTTTGGATAAATGCCCAGTAGTGGAAGTACTGGTTTATATGGTAATTCTATTTTTAATTTTAAAATAAACCTTCATATTGTTCTCACAGTGATTGTACCAACTGATCTTCTCATCACCAGTACTCAAAGATTCCCTTTTCTCCACTCTTTATGAACTTGTTATTTCTTGTCTTTTTGATATTAGCCATTCTGATGGATGTGAGATAAGATCACATTGTAGCTTTGATTTGCATTTCCCGGATTATTAGCGATATTGGGCATCTTTTCAAGTGTCCATTGTTCATGTATGTCTTTGGAAAAAATGTCTATTCAGGTCCTTTGCCCATTTTTCAATTGGATTGTGCTTTGGTGTCGATTTGTAGTTCTTTTTTTAAAAAAAATTTGAATATAGCTGACACAATACTGCATTAATTTCAAGCATACAACATAGTGATTCAACAAGTTTGTACATCATGCTATGTTCACTATGAGTGTAGTTACCATTTGTTGTCATACAACAGTATTATAATACCATTGACTATATTCCTGATGCTATGTCTTTTATTCCTGTGACTTATTCATTCCGCAACAGGATGGCTGTACCTCCCACTCCCCATCACTCATTTTGCCCATCCTCCTGCCCTCTGGCAACCATCAATTTGTTTTCTGTATTTATGGGTCTGATTCTGCTTTTGTTTTTGTTTCTTTTTTAAATTCCACACAAGGGAAATCATATGGTATTTGTCTTTCTCAGTCTGACTTATTTCATTCAGCATAATACTCTCTAGGTCCATCCACATTGCCACAAATGGCATGATCTCATCTTTTTCTATAGCTACATAACATTCCATTGTATGTACACACCATATCCTCCATATCCATTCACCTCTTGATGGACTCTTAGGTTGCTTACATATCTCTGCTCTGGTAAAAATGCTGTAACAAATATAGGTATATATATATATATATATATATATATATATATATATATATATATATCTTTTTAAATTAGTGTTTTTGTTTTCTTTGGTTACTCACCAGTACTGGATTATTGGATCATATGGTATTTCTCCTCTCATTTTTTTGAGGAATCTCCATACTGTTTTCCACACAGCTGTACTAATTTACGTTACCACCAACAGTGTAACAGGGTTACAGTGTAACAGGGTTCCTTCTTCTCCATATACTTGCCCACATTTGTTATTTCTTGTCTTTCGATACTGTTATTCTGAATGATGTGAGGTGATATCTCATTGTAATTTTGATTTGCATTTCCCTGATGATTAATGATGTTGAGCATCGGATTTTGTTTTTGGCTTTTGAGCATCTTGTCATGTGTCCATTGGTCATCTATATGTCTTCTTTGGGAAAAAATGTGTATTCAGTTCTTCTACCTCTTTTTAATTGGATTTTTTTTGGTATTGAATTGTATGATTCCTTTATATATTTGGGGAATTAACCCTTTATCAGATATATCATTTGCAAATATCTTCTCCCAATCAGTAGGTTGTGTTTTTGTTTTGTTGATGGAGCAAGTGCAAATTTTTAAAGTGATATAACATATCAGAAAAGGGTCTTCTCACAATATATTTACAAAGAAATAATCTGTATTAGTAGTGTATAAAACCTATACAAAGTGTTTAGAAAGTTGATAGAGAAAGTTTTGAAAAATATTGAATATGAAATAAGCCCATTGAAAATTGTTATTAACTCTAATAATAAAAGTTATGTTTTCTATGTTAAAGCAGACTCTTATTTGGAGATGAATGCACACAAAGTATTTATGAAGACAAGCACAGTAATTTTCATAAAATTTTATTGAATTTTAGAAGACCACTGGCTTAGATACTTTCTCTTAGGGAAAAAAAAAGTTAAACTCACATATAAAAGAAAGAGGTACTGAGAACATCAGAATTTTGAGTTATTTTAGCAATGTTTCTAAGGACCTACTTTTTCCAATTCAGCCTTTTAAATAGACTTCATATTTTCTTTCACTGCCTATTTATATCGTTGTCTATTTGAAGCTATCAGTTATGATTCCCATTGTACCATTAATATTTATGAATAATTCCTGGTTATTCAAACACTAATATTCTTTTGATGAAACAGGGAGGGAGTACATCTTTAAAAATGTATATATACACCTAAAAGCTTGGCCCAGAGATAACACGTAAAAGTATATGAAATAGTCTGAACTCTAAAGAAGGCAAAAATTTGTAGACCTCCTCTTCTCCAAAGAGAATAAAATATCATGAATATGAACTGACCTCAAAACAACCATTAACTTTTCTTATAAATTGAGGAATTTGACTATTCAGTGTGTGATATCAGTGGAATTTACAATCACAAAGTAACTTGCCTGAATATTTACCCCTCAGACACATACACACTCACACATACACACACAAGATTTGCACTTATGAAAGTGTCCTGCAATAGTGGATAAAAAGTCTAGAGGAATATACAATGTACTTTGCTAGTTCAATCTTGCCCTCATTATTACTATGTACAAAAAAGGTTAGTTATGAACTTTTCCCTGGCTTAACTAGAAAACCTTCCTACTTTTCTAAGGGACCTGATAAATTTTAGGATCTTCTGGGGAAAAGAGTGATATACAATTTCAGCACATTTTTCCACACAGGTGGTCCTTTAACGGGGACATAGAATGTACCTATTTGTATGGTATATTTAAATAATTTCCAAATGTTTCTTTTTCAAAGTGTTTCCATGATCAAGTAGAGGCATAATGTAGGGATAATTTAGTAGTTCCTTGCCAGAGAAAAAAGGACAGTGAAAAATGACATAAACACATTTTGCAGGGACACTCGGCAGAAATGTACATTACAGGTAATTTCTGGGGTAGATAAGCCATGGAGAGATGGTTATAATTGGTAGGACAAAAGTGGAGCAGCAGAGGCACCACAGGGCAGTAGAGGAAGCATATCGTAGTACATACAAGCCTAGTCTGGAACCCTAATATATGGATTTCAATCACATATCTGTCACTTACTAGCTATGTTCTGGACAACTGATTTACCTACTGTGTGTCTTAGTTATGTCATCTGTCAAATAGAGACAATGATAGTACTCATTTCCTAGGATTAGAGTGGAGAATAAATTCATTCCAGTATGTATTCAAAATAGTTCCAATAGATAGTGATACCTGTGTGTTTCTGAAAGTGCTAAGAAGGAGCATCCAGCTGGCAACCAAAGATATAAATTACATGCCCTTCAATTTTGTCCAAGTCTGTATCTGATTATTACTTTGTTGCCAGACATTTGCCACATGACAGCCTTTTGGAGATCACTTCACCTCTGTGTGAAATACTACATATGAAAATTCAAGCAGAGGGCTGACCTCCCTCAAAAGAGGATTAACTGGTAAATGATTGCCAAGCACTAGGAATATGTGAAGAGCTCCAAAAATGTTTCTTGCTAATTCTCCTCATCCTGAGAAGGGCCAGCTGAGGACAATTCTAGGCTGAAGCATCTCCTGTCATAGAAATACTCAAGCCAAAGTTGTTGTGAAATTTCCAGTTTGCAAGTGGCCGGAGGGCATACTAAGAACCCGTTCACTGAAGAGCAGCACATTCTGCACCTGGCACAAGATTACTGACTACTTAAAGAAAATGTGATTTCCGGCTTTTGGTTTCCAGTTCAGTTTACTTTTTCACATTTTCACATCTGACTCATTAAGGAAGCTTTGCACAGCAATCTTCCTGTCATATAGAAGATGATCATATGCTGAAAGACCACATTATTGAGAAAAATCTGCTAGATTGAGACTGTGGAAATAAATTAAATTTCTTGTGTGTTTAGTAAGGTCTGCAGATGACATTTACATTCACAATTTTTATTGTATCATAATCCTCTAGGAAAGATACTTAATGGTCCCAAAGGCATTTTCAGCAAAAGTACATGATGAAATCTAAAAGGAAACAGTTTTCATGGAATTATGAATTGCACAGGAGTTCCATCTAGAGATAAATATTCATAAGTCATTAACAAATTCCAGATCAGTTCATGATTATTCATCATTAGAGCACATGTACTCGATTTCATATGAATTATTCATTGGCTTTGTTTATGAACATCTTTAACTGATTAATGGCAAATCTTGACAAATATTCCTGGATCGTTGAAACTGAAGCATAGATCATAATGAATGAAGTCATGCGTTGCTTTTCAGGGGTGCGAGATGAATAACCGATACAGAAAGAAATATAAGAAATTGCAATGGTTTTTGCAAATATGTCTGGTTTAGAAATCTGAGGGCTTAACTTTTTATTAATAACACATTGACAATCAACATCCCACTCTTGAAGCTATGACTCTTGGCTTAAGAGTCTGAAAAGGTGATGTAACACAGGGCCAGGAAACATGCCCCAAGCATTTCTCTGGCCCAGATTTCTGAAATCAGGCCTCACCTCTTAAATAGGTAGATCATGCATTTAAACAGATTCCTCAAATGTATTCACTCTAATTTATTCAATAAAATGCTTTCTGCTTTTTATTTTATTGTGATGACATTTAACATGAGAACTAGATTTTAATTCGTCTTGGATTACTGAAACTTTATTTATTTATTTATTTATTTATTTATTTATTTATTTATTTATGATTTTCTTTATTTATTCATGAGAGACACAGAGAGAGGCAGAGACATAGACAGAGGGAGAAGCAGGTTCCCCGATGCAGAACTCGATCCCAGGACCCTGGGAACATGATCTGAGCCAAAAGCAGATGGTCAACCACTGAGCCACCCAGGTGCCCTGGATTACTGAAACTTCAAAAAATGTTTTAACAGTTATTTCTATTTTTTTTTATTTATTGAAGTATAGTTGACATGCATTACATTAAATTTAGGTGTATAACATAGTGATTTGACAATTACAAACTTACAATACACTCACCACAAGTGTAGTTACCATCTGTCAGCATACAAAGTCATTACAATAATACTGATTATATTTCTTATGCTGTACTTTTTGTCCTTGTGACTTATTTTATAACTGCAAGTTTGTACCTTTGAATCCTCTTCACCTTTTTTGTCCAACATTACTGAAACCTTTTACCCATTGATTAACAGTTTTCCATTTTCCCTTCCCTGCTACCCCTGGCAATACTTTTCTGCTCTCTACGTGTAGTAGTTTGACTATTTTAGATACCTCATAAAGTGGAATCACACAGTATTTGCCCTCCTGTGAATAACTTATTTCATTTAACATGATGTACTTAAAGTCCATCCATGTTTTCACATATTGCAGGATTTCCTTCTTGGTTAAGGCTGAAAAATAGTCCACTGTGTGTGTACTTATATTTATACACATCTACTATATCTATATATAATATATATATATGTTATATATATAATATATATATACACACACTATATTTCCTTTATCTATTCATCTACTGATGGATATTTAGGTTGTTTCTACATCTGCAAATAGTGCTGCAATGAACATGAGAGCTCATTTCTCTTTGAGATCCTAATTTTAATTATTTTATTTTAAAATTTTAATTATTTATTCATGAGAGACAGATTGAGAGAGAGAGAGAAAGAGAGAGAGACAGGCAGAGGGAGAAGCATGCTCCCTGTGGGAAGCCTGATGGGGGACTCCATCCCAGGATATTGGGATCACAACTTGAGCCAAAGGCAGATGCTCAACTGCTGAGCCACCCAGGTGCCCCCTAATTTCAATTATTTTAAATATATATCTAGAATTAGAATGGCTAGATCACATGGCACTTTCATTTAAAATTTTTTTAGTAATCTCCATATTGCTTTTCTTAGTGGTTTCACCATTTTTGCGTTCCCACAGGGTACAAGGGTTCCAATTTCTCCATAACCTTGACAATACAACATTTTTTAAAAAAAATATGCATCCTTATAGATGTTAAGTAACACATCATTGTAGTTTTGATTTACATTTTCCTGATGACTAGTGATGTTTGGTATCTTTTCAAAAACCTGTCAGTTATTTGTACATCTTTGGAGAAAGGTTTATTCAAGTCCTTAGCTCATTTTTATTTTATTTCTTTAAAGATTTTATTTATTTATTCATGAGGCACACACACACATACAGAGAGAGAGAGGCAGAGGTAGAGACACAGGCAGAGGAAGATGCAGGCCCCCTGCAAAGAGCCCGACATGAGACTTGATCCTGGATACCGGGATCATGCCCTGAGCTGAAGGTAGACACTCAACCGCTGAGCCACCTAGGTGTCCCACCCTTAGCTCATTTTTTAATAGGGTTGTTATTATTATTTTTTTTACTATTGAGTTATAAGAGTTGCTTATATATTTTGGAAAGTAATCCATTTTTGGATATATGGCTTGTAAATATTTCCCCCTATTCTGTGTGCTGTCTTTCCACTCTATTGATTGTTTCCTTTGTTGTGGAGAGCTTATTTTTTTTGACTGGAAGATTAATATTGTTAAAATGTTCATACTACTCAATGGGATCTACAGATTCAGTGCAATCCCCATCAAAATCCCAATGGCATTTTTTACAGAGTAGAAAAAACAATTCTAAAATTCATGTGGAATCACAAAGGACCTCAAATAGTCAAAACAATCTTGAGAAGGAAGGAAAAATCTGGAGGTACTGCACTTTCTGATTTCAAAATATATTACAGCTACAGCAATTAAAACAGTAAGGTATTGGCATAAAAACAGACTTTTAGACTAATGGAACAGAATAGAGAGAATGTGGAAATAAATTCACACATTATGCAAGTCAACCGATCTTCGACTAGGATGCCAAGGATGGTCTCATCAACAACTAGGGATGGTAAAAATGGATACCTCGTGAAGTGGAATCATGCAGTATTTGCTCTCCTGTGAATAACTTATTTCACTTAACATGATGTACTTAAAGTCCATCCATGTTTTCACATATTGCAGGATTTCCTTCTTTGATATGTAATAAAGATGCATAAAAATTAAATTAAATTCTGACCTTACACCATACATAGAAATCAACTCAAAACTGATTAGAGACTTAAACTTAATCCCTGAAACTGTAAAGCTGAAGATAGGGAAGAAAGCTTCATTCCATTATCCTTTGCAATGATTTCGTAGAACACCAAAACTGCAGCAATGGAAGCAAAATCAGACGAATGGGACTATACCACGAATATTCCTGACCCCCCCGCAAAATGAATTTACTATTTCATAAGAATTAAAGTTTCTGTATGAGAAATTATTTTAAAGCCAGTCAATAAAGCACACTGAAAATGGAGAAAAAGAAAAAGATAGACCATATTTTTGCCTATGTTAAAACTCAGTAGAGTCTTGGTATGTATTTGTTTCTTTCCATGAATCAATTTTCATAGATATTTTCTTATATTTATACTTAACTTTGATTGGTGGTAATCCAAGATATTTATACTAAAGTAAAATCCCATGATGAAACTGGAAAATCATGCTCTCATATTATTAATTAGAATACTTTAAGACTAAAAACAAAAAATAATTTAGTGGCACAAGCTTTAGAGTTTATTACTAAGTTATTATTACAATGATCCACTGAGTCAGAGCAAGTCACAGATTGAAGTTAGAGCCTTTGTGAAGTCTGGATAAAGGGGGAGAACTGTATTATAAAATGAAGTAGGTAGTAAAAGCAAGTGAAAGCATGAAACAGGGTATCTAAGAGGAACATTTTATTGAAGTCAGATATATTACTGTTCTTGATTTTTACATTCTGGAAAGTAAACACAAGGGAGATAAATCACAAGACCTAAAGAATAAAGTTTCCCTTTTGTTCATGGCTTGCCTCTCCCAAATTTTTATGGATGCCTTGAAACTGGTAAACATTTTTGACAATCCTAAATATAAGTTTACTCTGCTTAGACCAATTAAATTGCCACGTCATATCTTTCATTAGACTAGTGATTATAATAATTGATAGTAATTTCATTAGACTAGTGATTCTCAATCAGGTTACAAATTTCAGTCATCTATATGGATTTTTGAACACATACATACTTTCAATGAGAATTTTTAAGGGAAAGAGGCTCTGGATGGAAAGATAAATATGCTCCACAGATGATTATGACCCCTTATAGTAGCATTTAATGTGTGTATACTAATGTAATAGAACAATTTCTTTATTGATCCTTATTTTACCCCTCACCTAGTACCCATGTTCTTTGACCTAACGCAAAGTAGTACTCTCCCACTCTTACTCTGGATTTGGGCATGTGATTTGCTCTGGCCAATAAAACAGAGGTGAGAATTTTATAAACAGAGGCTTAAAAAGTACTTTCAAGCTTTCATTTGTGCCCTTGAATCTCTGCCATCACTACGAGGATATGCACATTCTAGGCAGTAAAAGACACATGGAGCGAAGAGGGTTGCCTCAGTCTTCCTATCTCAGCCTGCACCCAGGCAATTCACAGACCCAAGAGTAAGCCCAAACACAATGAGCAGAACTGATTAGCCATGTCCAGCTTATACTACTGAACTGTAGGCCCATAGGCTAAAAATGCTTATTGTTTTAAGGCATTACATTTTCACGAATTTCCCCCTCCCCTCAGGAGTTTTGTTATGCAAATATTAGTGTCAAAAAAAGTTGATATGCCATATTAAGTAATAAATTCTTGAGATTTGATCCCAATTTATAGTTCCAATTTATAATTCTTTGGAAAAGTCAAAAGTAGTGTAGAAGAGTTATGAAAAATATACTTGGATGGATGGATTAGTTTATTTAGTGAGAAGAAAACAATACCTTAAAGTTAGTAATTTTGATCATCTGAACCACCCAATACAACTAACACACAATATATATATGGTAAAAATTTTAATCTCTTATGTTTCCATCATAAATATCATAATTATGTTCATTGAGACTAATAGCTTTTTAAAACATATAAGCAAATATGTATATAGAGATGCATTATGTATAAATATATATAGAGAGAAAATATGCTGTCATGTATACATTTTTATGTATATAGAAAATTTTTAAAAAATAAAGTAAAAAATAGAAGATCCAAAATATAGCCAAATACATTAGTTTATGTAGATTGGAAGGTAAAGTGAGGAACAACAGCCAGCAAAGGAAATGCAGAAGTAAAAGAGAAGAAAAGAAAGAAGAAAATTAGGAAAATATAATGTCCTGCAAGTTAGAGAAGTCAATGCTGAAAAAGGAGGGTCTGTACAATCATGTCTTCTCTTGCTGAAAGTCATTAACCTTCATGGGAGCCATACCCAGGAGGAGGTGGTACTCACTTCTCCACTTTGAGAAATAGAATATAGAAGCTATGAGGGGAAATGAGGAGAAGGTGAAACATAAAACATGGTGGAACACATAGAAACTTGCCATAGATAACTGCCTCTATCTCTGATACATCAACCAAATATCCAATGTCTTGGTCTATGTAAAGTGGAGTTGTTCAATGGGTACTGAATGACTGATTGGCAGTCACAGGGCGATTTTAAATTCTGTGAGATTCTAGAAATACAGGATGAATGGAGACACCAAAATGTGTAGTCAATATCAAAGAAGAAAAAAAAAGACCTTACAGGTAAATATCAGTAACCTTACTCTGTCTTCCAAGTTAAAGATGTTAGGTGTCTACTATATAATGTGTGATGTTATAATCATGGAAAGCAGGGGAGGGATAGGGGTGTGACTAAGTAAGATCTTGAAAATTTGCTCAGTTTTTTAAAATAAAACTTAAAGTAGAATCTAACCTACTTCTACAGTTTCTTTCCTTGCACAGCAAAAGCAAATATAATATTCAGTGAGCTAGCTATGCCTATAATTTTTTCTTTGGACTACCATAAAACATAGAGCTCTAATTCCAATAACGAAGAGTATGGAGTAAGTGAAGTATTTTGCGGGGAATATATGTGGCAGCAGGGAAGACAGATGATGGAAGTGAAAAGAAAAACATGCTTGACAAAGTATAGAGAACTCAAGTACAGTTAACTAGAATGTACTTTTCTATAGAAATTATGAGCTCCATGCTTGAAGTTTGATTTCTTGTGTTATTTCAAATCTTTCTAATATATCATTCAGTTCTATAGCCTTCCTTATCTAAAGTGATATCTGAAAGCACCTGTATTTAAGAATTTAAGTTATGTCAACTTTTTCTCATGGCAGTGTAAAAGAATAAAAAGAAAAAGAGAAGAATGGAAAAATATATATTATAACTGAGTGGTATTAAAGATTAAAATGTCAGTTCTCTTTCAATGCTCATCTACCCCACTGTAATAATGCTGGGAGATTCTGAGAATACTAGTCAGTGTTAGTAGGTTAAAAAAAAAAAACCTGAAACATCAAACTGAGGCAATGATCTTTTAGATCAAAAAGAGGGTCATTTTGCCATCAATGCAAATAAACAGAGAGACCATACCCTGGGCAAAGTGTTCTGTTCTGTATCTTAGAATAATTAAGCTGTTTTCTCTTTTCTTTTGTCACTTTAATCTAGATTTTTAAATCAAACTTTTTAAAGACAGGCTGCTACCTTCATTACATTTAGACTGAGGCATTTCAAATATTAAGAGCCTTATTTCCTTGATGGCATCATTCTCCTAGTGTTTTATTTCATTTCAGGATCGTCTCCTCAGGGCCAGACATTCTAGACATCAACAACTATCGCAAATTGCATCAGGAAGGTTAAGAGGCAAGAGAAAAAATAAAGTGTAGAATGAAGTATAAAAACAAATTGTGGCAGGGCAATTACACCCAAAGCTATCAGGTTCATGGTCAGAAAACTATTTATTCAGCACATAATCACTTATTCACCAGGCTATGTATAAAGGTAGGCAATTAACTACTGTTAACTGTCTCCCAGAACAAAAGATGATAGAATTTAGGAAAATAACACTTGTTTTTCTAAATTTTGATTTTTTTTAAATGTTCATTTCAAGGTTAGTAAAGAATAATGTTTCAAATAACTGTATTTATATTTGTGGGCAGATTACCTAGTCATAGACAAATTAAGTCATTTTAATGGCAAAGTTGAGTTATTACAGTATAAACGTCATATTTTTTAAAAATATTTTATTTATTTAAAGAGATTATTTATTATTTACTTGAGAGAGAGAGAGAGAGAATGAGAGAGAAAGTGCACAGAAGTAGGCTAAGCAGCAGGCAGAGGGAAAGAGAGAAGCAGGCTCCCCACTGAGCAGAAAGCCTGATGTGGGGCTCAACCTAGGACTCCAGGATCATGACCTGAGCCCAAGGCAGATGCTTAACTGACTGAGCCACCCACGCACCCCTAAACTTTTATATTTTAATGATGTCAGTTGATTCAAGAAATCTGGAAGTTTCTAAATTGGCTGGGCTAATACCACTTTGTTCATGATATACATAATGCTCAAAAGTTCCCATATTGCTATAAATCTTTGCTTGCATCCAATGGGGTCATACAAACATGATCTTCATGTTTTACTTGATTCGTCTTTTAGGATAATTAGATATTCTTGCAGCCTATTTTAAATAGGCAATTTATTTTAAATAATTGTCTTGCTAAAATCTTTTATAAGGAACAGAGCCATATCTGAAACTTAGAGGACAGGATTAGGGTGAAAGCATAATGTTCATGGGACTCAAGAATGCTTGCTTAAATTTTACAATTTGTATAGATCTGGATGATATAAAATTTTACATTTGGGAGAAAGTTGTGATTTATTGAATTTTTCATATAATTGGATACAGGTTCTTCTATCTTGAAAATAATTTACTGGAAAAAGGGAAAATCTTTTGAAGCAAAATAATGTAGCCTGTCTTTAAATAACTATCCAAAGCTCTGGGGCTCCTGGATGCTCAGTCTGTTGTGCCTGCCTTTGGCTAAGGTCATGATCCTGGAGTCCTGGGATCGAGTCCCTTACTGGGTTCCCCATTTGGTGGAGAGCCTGCTTCTCCCTCTCCTCCTCACTTGTGCTCTCTCTCTCTCTCACACATAAATAAATCTTGAAAAAGAAAACAAAAAAAGCGCTTACAAAACAAAACCAAAATTCCATAAAGTGGTTGATGAGAAGGGAAATGAAATTATTACTTTTATAAGTACTTTATATGTAGATTATGCTTTTAAACACTTGAAGGATATGTTATTTAAAACCATGAATCTTCTCAGTTCTATCACTCATAAGTTAGATACCCTCAGAAAGCTACCTGGTCCTTTTCTTCATCTCTAATATGGGGAAAAGATTAGTCCTTAAATTAAGTTATGCAAATGAAAACATGTAAAGTTCTTAGCACAGTGCATGAGCTAAATAAACAATGACAAAGAGAGCTATTTTATGCTATTAGGGTCAAAAAAGCTAATGGTACATCTATTATCAATGACATTCAAACAATATGGGAGGCTTATGAATATGGTTGATTGTATTTCTTAACATGTGACTTATGATAATGTTGTCAAAATTTTTATCAATTTTGTTTGCCTACTGTTTTTTGTTATTGTTGTTATTTTTACCACCCACTCAGAGAAAGTGATTTTTTTAGGTATGCTCCACAACCAGCATGGAGCCCAATGTGAGGCTTGAACTTACAACCTTGAGATCAAGACCTGAACTGAGATCAAGAGTCAGATGCTTAATTGACTGAGACACCAGATGTCCTCAGAGAAAGTGGTATTTTAACCAATACTAGAAGGAGGTAAGTGAGTCCAGACACATCTGGGGAAAAAAGTTAACTAAGGAGGGGAAATAATTAGAGCTAAGACTATAAGTTGGAGCATTCTGGGTTTATCAGGAATAGCAAGAAGGTAATTGTGGCTGGAACAAGAAAAAGAGGAGGCAATTAGGTCATGAAAGAGGTTATGGAGGACTAGATCACACAGTGCCTCAAAGACTTCAGTAAGGACATTGCTATACTGAGGAAAGTATCCCCCTTCAGTATAACTTAACTCAGATAGTAGTAAGTGATGTCCCTATGAGATGCCAATGTATATGTGAAAAAAAAAATTAAAATATATTAAATCTACAAGTTCTAAATCAGTGTTGGGACCTTCTAAGAGAGATCAATCATGTGATTATTATATTATCCTGTTATATTTTCAAACTACTCTACTACACACCATATAGAATTTAATGTATTAAAAAAGACACTCATCTAAATAATTACCAGAATAATAAAGAAATAAGGAAAATTCTAGAATCTTAATTTCAAGGCAAATATAATGAATATGTTATTTTTAAAATGAGCAAAAACTAGTATATAAACTTTATTTAAATGATACCATGGAAATATGACTGTCTACTATCAAAAAGTAAGAGTCAAATGATAATTAGAAATGTCTTTTTAGTGCTATAGCACCATGGACAGTGACTCACCAATACCAATTGTTAGGCCATCTGTTTGTTTTAATCTGGAAAATTCATAGATACCACCAGTTTTATAAAGGAAGGTCAACTGCATAACAAAGTTCGGAGGCAATAATTAAAATCAGATATCTAAAAAAAATAATAATAAAAAATTAAAAAAAATAAAATAAAATCAGATATCTGATTTAGTATCTATGTTTCTAGGAAAATCACAGTATAATGGAAAGAAAAATAGACTAGGAATCAAATCAAGTGTTTTACATATAACTTTAAATAAAGCTTCAAAATATAGATAGCAATGCTATCTTTGGTAAGCCAATTAACATTTCTTTCTTTTTCCAATTAACATTTCTGGAGTTCATTGTATTCTTTGTAAAATGGTGAGGTATAAAGAAAATGTGGAGAAAGTTACCTAAGGTCCTCTCCTGCTCTAAATTTGAATAATATTATCTAAAAGTAGTCTGACAAATTTAGATAAATGAAATCCTAACCTATATATCCATGTCATTAATTGAGACTCAATTCTCTTAAATCCACTCAGATGGAAATATTGTCTTATACAAATAAGTTCTTCAATATAATGGAATACTCAGGCATCAATTATGATGCAGGTGAGAGAAAACCAAATAAAAATAACTTGGCAATGTAGAAATTCAATACTGCATGTAAATAGTTCATAAAATGATTAGTTAACTTAGTGGATAAATTACATCATAATGACGTGTTCTTTCTAAGTCTTTTTTTTTTTTTTGCCTGCATGTGTGTTTACTAATTCTCGTACATTGGCTTTACTCATGTTCCCAAAATGACTGCCAAATTTTCACTTCTCACAACAGAATCCAAAAGGGAAGACTTTTATTTTGCTTCTATGTTTCCTTGTTATTAGTGAGAATAATGGTCTTTTCCAGAATCCACTTTGCAGATTTTCCCTCATGTCTATAGGGCCAGAATTCAATCACATGTTTATACTTATACCAGCCATTGTAATTTAGTCAAAACTGAATTACAATAATAGGTTTAGCTAAATAAAATTAGCTACTGGTATGTACACTGTAAAACATACGACCTTCTCTTTAGTATAAAGCTATCCAATAGGTGAACAGAACTGGGGTTCTCTTAAAAATGAGAAATAGCTATTAGGTCTACCTTATTTTTCTTAAAAAGAAACGTAGGTTCTATCTCATTGTGCATTCTTCCATGTAAGCTGGCACTGGAAGGCATGTGCAACTGCTTTGCAATAATGTAACATTAGGAAATTAACCTTCTTTTAATAGGAAGACTCTTCATCTGTGGCTTTTCAAACTCTTTGCTGTTTTATCTGTTATGAGCATCATAATTATATGATTTAGATTAACACATAGTAATTAATATCTTCTTAGTACAGGGCTTAGAACTCTAGTTCAATTGATAGTTTGTCGACAATATCACTACCCACCTTGTTTTACACATTTATCCCAAAAACTTATAATCAACCCCGACATTTCCTGTCACCGTCATTTGCAATTAGATGCTAACTTATATCCACAATTTGCTAAATTACCTTTTACAAAGTGTAATGCAACATTCTTTTACCTAAAACCAGATCTTCTCTCTGAAATTCCTTGTTATCATTTTCCCTCCAATCCTAATATGCCTCTAATAACTGCATTTTAACTTTTACCTAATAAAATGCTAATAACTCTAAATGCTATGATATAAAGGTGATATGTAATTTACTTAAAATATTAATACAATTATTCAATTAAAATCTTCCTCAAATCATCATAAGAGAGTATGCCTTAGTTTTCTTTGCCAGGGAGAGCCATTCACATCTGAATAATATAAAAATTTTCAAGTAACACGCAAAATGTGAAATCACTTTCCAAAGCCCTGAGCCAATAAGGAGGTATTATGCATTATTATCCTTACTTTGCCAATGACACAATGTGCAGACAGGTCAACAGATTTGCCACACCAAAACTGGAGACTGAGAACGAGGTCATCATGAGTCTAATAAGCAACTCTACTCTTAATTCTCTTAGTCACAAGAATATGATTAATGCAGCAAATGTAGGCTTGTTACCTGATTATTATCCCCTCTGGGTATGACATAATTCTGTCTGTCTCTTTACAAATATATTCCATGTGTGATGTTGATCCAGTGCTCTGCAAAACACACCAGGAAGGCATTAAAGTCTCTGCTCAAGAGAAAAAAAAATCATCAGATTTATGCAAGCACTGAAAATAGAGATTTATATTTTTAAATGCCATATGCCATTTTAGAGAGGGCTCTGGTTTTTCCACATGTGACATCGTAATCGTCCTGTGAGGAAGATGAGAAATACTAAAAGTGGAACCTTCAAAGTGTAACAGCTTTTGTATCTTAAAATAGATTAGTCAAATATTAATTTTCTGGTGATACGTTATGAGTTTATTTAGTTGAACATAAATGATGTGAAAGGTCATAGTCTACAAGCACAAGCTAAGTTTCATCCTTAGTGTCAACATCTAAAGTCGAGAGCAATGGTTGTGAGAACACTGCTCATGATATCTCCATCACAGGATGTATTTAATATGCTACAGTTATGGAAGAGGGGGAACAAAGTAGAGCAAGCAAAAAAAAAATCTGAAGATCTTCTAGATCAGTAGGTGTGCATTATCCATTCATTTATGCCACTTAATATATAAGAGTTGCATTTTTTAAGAAGCTCAAGTGCCCCATGAATGACAAACTTGCCACAGATAACAACATCCCTATAGAACTTATTGCTCGAAGACAAGTGATATGTATTGGTGGCATGATACACATGGGTGGAATATTATCATATGGAATCATTTCTCAGAGGCTCAAAGACAGGATGTCTTGCTTTGTGAAATCTGCTCTGGTGGAAGAATTACCATTAAAACTTTTCAGCTGGAGCAGCCAGGTGGCTCGTGCTTGAGCATCTGCCTTTGGTTCAGGTTGTGATCCCTGGGTCCAGGGATGGAGCCCCGCACTGGGCTCCCCATAGGGAGCCTGCTTCTCCCCCTACCTATGTCTCTGCCTCTGTGTGTGCGTGTGTCTCTTATAAATAAATCAATAAAATCCTTTAAAAAAAACTCTGCATGTAAAAAAATATTTATTAGAATTTGGGAAAAAAGTTCCTCAGTAAAATGATGGAATCAAATTGTACTTTATAATAAGTAAATGCTTTATTATTGCATAATTAAGTATAAATAAGTTATTTTCAGGAAAATATTTATCAAAAAGTATAAATATGGATATAAAGTGATATTTATATTTCTGCAATGAATTAAAGGTCACAAGGCCCACAGCTATTCTAAAAAGGCAATTTGAGTTCAACAAAATCCACCAAAATTTCACAGCAGTTGTCCTTCCAAATTTGAGTTAGCAGATAACTGAATGATGAGTATAAGAACATAAAATGTAATTGTTGATGTATGCAAGTAAAATGAAGATCCAAAAAAAGAATAACAATTTAAAATGAGGCAATAAACAAATAAGACAAACATAATACCTATGAACATTGATATAATACAGTAGATGAGCGCTATCATCCATGGGTTTTATTTATAGGACATTTTTTTCCAAGGCCCTGGAAGTTTTGTATAGAAATTTCTCAGGGTCTATAAATCAAAGGTTCTGATTTTTAAAATATTTATTTATTTATTCATGAGATATACAGAGAGGGGGGGAGGTGGGCAGAGACACAGGCAGAGGGAGAAGCAGGCTCCATGCAGGGAGCCCGATGTGGGACTCAATCCTGGGATTCCAGGATCATGCCCTGGGCTGAAGGCAGATGCTCAACCGCTGAGCCACCCAGGCATCCCAAAGGTTCTGATTTTTTAACTGTATTTTTCCTGTAGAAATAGCTTTAATTTTGCTTTTGTTTTAAAAATACTTTCCCTTCATTTTTCAAAACATAGAAGTTATAAATCAATGTGAGAAAGAAAAAAATGCAACACATAAGTGATGGATGAAAATATGTTTTTTTCCCTAATTATCTTGATTATCTTGATAGGTAACTAACAGATTCACTAGGAAAAATGTACTGGTATTAAAAATACTATTTTTGTTTGGGCAAATACTGGCCTGTCAAACCATGTTTCATTTCAATATTTTCTTTGGTAGATTTTGTAGGGTTTGGAAGACCTTAATAGTCAATAGACTGAGTTCATTTAATTTACATTAATCAATCCAGGTACTTCACCTCTTCATCTGTTGAATTGCAATCTGAGGTTTCTCTCATCAAAAGAGATATAAGAGAATTGATTACCAAAGAAAAAAAGCTGAAATACATGACTCCAAAAGACACACTGTGTTAATATTTTGTTTTCTAAACTAATATGCTTATAATTTGTTATGAGATTTTTTAAATTAAAATTACTGCTCCAAATGGAAAGGAAACACTATAAATGAGAATCAATAGGTGGTAACCTTCAAAAATAGCTGGAAATTAAAGAATTATTTATCCTCTAATGTAAAATGGTATTTACTTGAGCTATTTCAGATTTATCATACTAAGGAAAGCAAATGAAAAACTTTTATGCATTTGTTTTTAGATCTTTGCAATTTAAAAAATTGTTTTTTGTATCATACTGTGGAAGATGTAGCTACCATATTTATGTAATTGTATGAGTTTTTACATTCATGGCAAAGCCACAGTATAGTTATTACTGTATACTTTTATTAAAATTGAGAAAAACACTAAAATATTAACTAGTACTTATTACTACTATAATATATATTACTATATATAATTATATAATATACAATATACATTACTATTTATATATTATCATATATTACATATATAATAATATATTACTAGCAATAATAATGACTAGATATTGAGCATACTTTATGATAGACTATACCAGCCACTCCATATACAGTTGAAGTCACAACAAACCAAAGACGTAAATAATATAAGAGGAAATTAGAGCTCAGAGAAGTAAAGTAATAACTCAAAGTCACTCAGTTAATTAGTAACAGAATGAAGATTAAACCCAAGTCTCTTGGTCTCAATTTTGAACTCTCAATAATAATTACAAATTACCTTGCCAGCTACTATCCTTGCCAAGCAGTGAGAATGATTACAAAAGAAAAAAAGTACGCTAGAAATCTCTTTCAAATGCTCTCCTTAAATTTCATTCAAAATATTTTTTTGACATAACTGAAGCTACATTCTCAAATTATTCATAAAGATTTTATATGGGAGAATCAGTTATAGAGAGCTAATATTTCTATCATTTATTTTATTTTATTTTTTATAACAATCGTTTCTAATTTATATTTTAAAGGTTTATTTATTCATGAGAGACACAGAGACACAGGCAGAGAGACAAGCAGGCTCCATGGAGGGAGCCCGATTTGGGACTCGATCTCGGGACTTCAGGATCATGCTCTGAGCCAAAGGCAGGCGCTCAACCACTGACTGAGCCATCTGGGGGTCCCTCATTTATTATTTATATGTTACTTCCTCCCCAAATGAGTTGAAGCATTTCCAGAATTGACAATGCTAAAACATTTATAACAGTTCCTATCCTCTTGAATAAAGTAGCAGAATAAAGACTAGCTGACAATGGCATTTCCTATCTTAAAAACTAACAAATTAATGAATATATCAGGGTCATGTGTTTTCCGGAAGCAAACTGGTCTAAATGTACCAGGGAAAAATTCAAAGCTCAAGAATACCTCAAAATATGGTACCACATATTCCAATAAGGTGGGTGAGACTCTGTAACATAACGGACTAATTGCCAATTTCCAAACTGAATGTAGTTCTAACTTTGCACTTTCCATCCTAACCCACTCCCAACTCTCCCTCCAAACCTACACAAATACAAGTACATTCTCAGACTCTTAGAAAAACAAAGCATATATAGTTTATATTTCACAGGTAAAATCTCAGATATGGAGAAAAAACATGTATTAGATAATGTAGTAAAAGAATCAAGGGAAAATTAACTACACAATATAAGAAAAACAAAGTTATGAATGTTTTTGAGTTAGAATGGCTTGAGTCATGGGGACACCTGGGGGTCTCATTTGTTTAAGCGTCTGCCTTTGGCTCAGGTCATGATCTCAGGGTCCTTCATCTTGAGCTCCTTGCTCAGCAGGGAGTCTGCTTCGGTCTCTCCCTCTGCCAAACCCCTCTGCTTGTTCTCTCTCTCTCTTTCTTTGTCTTAAAGAAATAAAATATTTTTAAAAATTGAGTCAGAAATAAATAAAATGAAAAGAGTCATAATGGCATATATCTACAATAGTCTAAGAAAGTAAACTAAAGATGTAAAAATCACAAAATCATGAACGGTTCAATTCTGAGATTAAATGAAACTGAAGACACAGAAAAATAACTGCACTAATGTTTGGTTGTTTCTGTAGAAGAATTTAATTTAATGAAATCAGATACTAAATATGAAATGACAAAACTGCATGAACAGGAAGATTGCAGACTTAAAGAAACAAAATCATGAATTGAGCAACAATGTTATAAAAGCAATGGGTTTGAAACAAAAAGAACAAAATGGCTGAAATAAGTAATGGGGTAGATAAGGGGTTTAAAAAATTACTGTGAAAACCAAATACAGGAAAAATATTACAACTTAAAAGAATATGGTAGAACAAAGATGAACATAGGTGAACAAAAATGGTCAAACATCACCATAATTTGTGTCTATTTCAACACACAGAATAGAAAAAATATTGAATGACCTAGTAGAAGAAAATGAAGGAATAATTAAATTAGTGTATTTTTAAAAATATTTATTTATTTGAGAGAGAGAGAGACTGCAAGAGAGCAAAAGCAGAGGGATCAGCAGAGGGAGAGGGAGAGGGAGAAGCAGGCTCCCCACTGAGCAGGAAGCCCAATGTAGGGCTTAATCCCAGGACCCTGAGATCATAACCTGAACTGAAGGCAGATGCTTAACTGTCTGAAACACTCAGGTGCCCCTAAATTAGTGTATTAAAAAGTCATATGTATTACTAAAAATCTGTATTGAATTATTTTGGGAAAAAAATGCATACTGGGACCTTCTCTGGTTAAAACACTACGTTTTTGAGATAATCATTTTTCAGGGTAATATGTGCAGAAGTAAGAGGGAGAGACTTTGGGGGGGTTAGAAAATGAGACTAGCCTCAGATCTTTCATATCAGTTTTCAATATAATAAAAAATTACTATGAATATCAAATATTAAGAAAAAATTAAGGCAACTAAAAAAAAATAAAGGAGACAATAACAGAAACTAACTTCCTCCAGAAACTCCTCACGGACACAAACAGAATCAATGTTTAATCTGGGTATCCCTTTTTTTGTGCAGAGAAATTGACATAAAATTAGCCATGACAATCCTTGTGCTGAAATTAGGTAAGATAAAGGATAAAATCTTTAAGTCATCTTTTTAAATTACTTTAATTTGTCCAATAGTAAGGAGAAAACAAAGATCCTAAAGGTGAGGTAAAATATTAGGACTGGTGTGAGCATACTGTCATTCTTTTAGTCATTGTAAATAGTCCAGTTTTCTTCATCAATATAATCTTCAGTAGAGGTTACAATTTGTAAATTACTATTTTTTTAGGTAACCTATGATTCCCAGCTATAAACTGTAAGTCATGATTTTTTTTTAGTTACCTAAAATATAGCACAGTGACAGTTAAGCTACATGGCAATGTGTTGAAGAAAATTTGAAGTCACTGAAATTTTCATTTATTCTGTCATTAATAATTTCCTACTACACTGGAACATATATTATGTGGCAAATATGGTAAATATTCTTTTACTGACTAGTTAGGGAGCAATGTAGTATATTTAAGTGGGCTTGCAAATGTAATTGTTTTACTACTATTTTTATATCTTTTCATTTTAGATTGGCTTCAGAGGCTCTATAATTAACTCAGTTTTTTTCAGGGTTTTTGTATGAATCTAAGTCTTTATCTTAGAACTTACATGAAAAATTATACTGAAAATATCTGTTTAACTGTCAGTTTCCATTCAATTCATTATAAATTCCTCCAGGATCAGCAAGTGTGACTTTCCTATTTACACCATTAAGTTTTTCTCACAGTTCCCCATTTAAAAGACATGTGTGTACTGAACTATACTGATTTCCTACTAGGAGTGTTGATATCATTGCCTACTCTCATCTTAATTAGCTCCCTTCTCAAACACAAGATTACATATTGTATAAATATGTGCTTCAGATTTAATTTGTGTTTTTGCTTATAGGAAATGGAAGTGGAGAATCAATGTTGTTATTAAGAAAAGTTGACAAAAACATTTTGATTTAGTCTGGCTAGTGAGAAAAAAAAATCCCTCCTTAAATGCCTGATTCTTCACTTGCTTCCTGTGTCTAGCCATAGCTAAATGACATATAAATGAGATGGACGGTCCTGGTAATATAAGGACATGTGGTTTTGTATTTATTTATTTCTTCAGGGGAAATTACTGACATTCAGAATTGGTTGCAATGTAAACAACATTAGCAAAGCAATTAGTATTAAATTAATTATTTAAAAAATCAAGCAGGAGATCCTCAATATTACTGATGGAGGCTGCTAATTCTGATACTCCCTCTGGGAACTTTCACCAAATAAGATGTGTTCAATATGTCTTCAATCATTCCATGCCACAACAACAGTGAAAAATATTACACATCTAAGACATCTCCATAAACAAATCAATGAACTGGAGGCTTCAAACAAATTTGTATAGACCTTGTAGCAGTAATACATTTCACTGGATGTGCTTTTAATGTTTCATTAGCTGTCCATTTAGAATAAGACATTCTCTTCCCCTTTTCCTCCCAGGGGTTCACCTGTGTGATCTCTGGTGATATAATGTCACTATCAAGCTTACAGGGATTCACAGTTCTTTATCTGCAATGCCAAAAAAGAACAATTTCTGAGAATGCAAGAAGCCATTCAAGTAAAACTTCAGCGATATTGGTTTTCCTGTGGAAGTTTTTAATCAAAATTATTAGTCTTCCAATATTCTTAACATGGTGTAAGGATTACCAGAAAAAGCACTGACTTCTCCTTTTATAAAGTAATCACCATGTTTTAATAGTAAATTATCATAATCTATAAATATGTTACAAGGAAAAGCGTATATACTCCAGGTATTTTTCAAGGGATATTCTCAGGGTTTTTTTTTTTTTTTAACCTGAAAAGTACTGCTTATGAAAGAAGCAAAATAGAATAGCAATTACCAGACCAGATGCTCTTACATGCGAGTTAATAAAGATGTAAAAACTAGAGATGGCACAATTACTACACTTCATCAGTAATAAGAGCAGGGATGAGCATCTTAAGTAGATGAGAAGGGACAGAGCTCTTGTATTTCAAGTGCAACTGTGGAATGAATACACATTATTGTCATTATACTGACAAAATTTTCTTCAGTATATTTGTTCTTTGAAGACATTTGTCTCTGTGATTCAGATAACATTTTATTCTTAACTCTGCAGCTACTCATAAAACAATGTTAAGTTTCTTTAGATTATTTAAAAATGAAGTTACCGAAAGCATCAGAAACTCATGTGGTATTCAAAACAACAATGGTATATTTGTGGTCCTAGTATGCCTATCTGCAAAATACTTTTCTTTACCTTATAATTTCTCTTTAGAAAATCTATTTCGGTTACCTCTCTAGGCAGCTATATTGAGATATAGTTTCAGCTTTGTTCTCACTGGACCACTCTTAGTTCCCAAACTAATACTATGCTAGCAAATCTGTTCTAGGTTAATCTTTACCAATTTTGTTAGTCTTAATAAATGGGACTACTATTATCTTATTTATCTAAATTAGCATGTTGGGTGAAATTCTAGATTTTTCTCTAATTCAATTTATCCTCTACAATCCAGCTAACCATTTTAACTCCTAAGTATTTGCTGAGATGCAAAATAATAAAGTGGACCTCACACAGGGGCTCCAGATTGCCTGGTTTAAAAATTTATCTTCAATTTTTAGTATCTCTACAATCTTTAAGAAGTTCCTAAAACTTTTTAAGGATTTACTCTTTTTTCAAATGCACATAAAAATAGGTCTAAACTTCTAGGGCTATCATAAGGATCATGCAATATAATTTATGTAATAAACTTTCCACAGTACATGTCAAATAGTAAGTGCTTAAAACTGTTACCTGTAATTATCATCAGCAGCAACAGCAGCAATAACAGCATCACCATCCTCATCAGCACCAGTATTACTATCGTCAGCACCATCATCATTATCATAATCATCATTTTGAATCTATTCTTGCCCCTCTATTCATACTTCCTCTGCCTTAATCAGATCTCCAGCTCATGACCTTTGGCTGATATGATACATCCCTAACTGGTCTTCTTACTTTCAACTTATCCCTCTTTGAAAAGTAGTCTTTTTAAATGAAAACTGAGGACGTCTCTCTTCTGCTTGAAGTATGTATAGAGCAAACTCCATCTCTGTAGTTGAATGCAGAAGTTTTGGTCATTTATTTCACCTGACCCATGACACAGAATTCGTCTATTTAGAAAACTAAACTTTGGGATGTTTCAGAAGTGCAAGCATTGCTTAAAACAAAATTCCCTAGGACCACAACCCCATCTTTATCTGGATAATGCCTACCATTTTTTCCCCTGGGAAATTTTCTGATTCTCCCAGTCTAGATGTGTGCTTCTGTACATCCAAAGGACATCCTTCATGTTGCGGTCATTCGTGTCATTGTCTCACAGTTGTTTGTCCACCTTTCTAAGATATTATAACTGCAGAGACTATACATTATACTTACCTCTGGATCTCCAGTCCCTGCATAGTGTCTCATACATAGTGAGCCATATATGGATGGAAAAGCTATCTATTATCTTTTTTATTCAGCACTCCTTTCATAAAGACTTCTTACTGTCCTTAATCTTATTGTCTCCAACAAATTCCATCCAATTGTTACAAAAACCTATAGAGGTATCTTTCTCTGACTTACACATCCAATCGCAATTCCTCTGACTGCTGTTAGCTAATATGCATTAGCTTCCAATTTGTTTATTCTCTTTTTTCCCCTTTATCTCATGACCCTCTACATTACCTTACATTTTCCAAAGGGAGAGGGGAAACTCATTTACTTTCAAATCAGGCTCAGACTCACCATCTCATCAGTGTTCCCCCCACTTCCCTCACATTTGCTTCAATATACGTTTCTATTTGAATTTCCATTGCCCACTCATACACAATACCTTCCAGCTAAGCCTCCTTCCCCTTCTCTTTTCCTAAATCTCCCTCTCCCTCCCCCCTCCCCATCTCTCTCTCATCTATGTAATTATTCACTGTTTCTTTAGATTGCAATGCTCTTATCCCCCCTACTGGACTGGATAAAATATTACCAATAGACCCCCACAGCTCATAAATTTATATGCCCCCTTGCAACAACAACGACAATTCCCATGATGATTACATAATGTATCTTTTTTGGGGTTCCTCATAGGACTCCTGTTATTCTCTTAAGACACTGAATATGTTCTATGTTTTACATTAACTTTTTAGCTTAAATGAGCTATCTGCTTAATCTAGCTCTACTTCAAAAAGAAGGCTGAAAATGTTAATTTAGCTTTAGGCTAAATAAATTAAACCCTGTATGGTTTTTAATTATGTATTTTATTGAAAGCCTGGGATAAACAATTTTGCTTATTACTCGAAAGTTGATGTAAATATTTCAGGTATTATTAGGGTTCTATTCATAGTAGTGGGATGTTTTCTTGCCTTTTTTTTCTTGCCTTTTCTTTTGGCATTGTGGGTATCATTGACTTTTTTTCTAATAATGCTATAATCTTATTTTTCTGTTGTTAGTGGTAGTTTTTCATCAAGAGTATCAGGATAAAATTATTGCAGCCAGGTTATCATTTACTACTCATAGATCATGATTGAACTTTCCATCTGCCTTCCAACTAGATTACTGATTTTATTTAAGTAGTTGGTTGATCTCTAAGACAAGGATTCATGCTTCACCAGAATGAATGCAACCTGATGCTATGTATCCAAGCTATAAGATAATAGTATCACACTTGTTAGCATGTATTAGAATGCTCTAGGACTGGGAGTTAGAAAGCCTGAGACCATTTGTAAATAGGGGCTCATCAAGATGGAAGCTTTCTTGATTCTAGAATGCTATAAAAAGGAGTCTTATATACTATTTGAATCAACTTGAACATTTTGGCCTACAAGGTAAAAAATCATACTACTTCTTGATGACACTTAATCTAGGATTTCAAATTTTTTGATACTTGTGAAATATACCTTTTGTTTTAAAAAATTACCTTTCTTCTTTTAACTACTATATGCCATGAATATCTCTTGAATAATGATATAAACTTAAATAATTTGATTTGAGTGATCTAAGAATTTATTTTTTTGAGAAGGGTAAAATTTTACCCTAAAATGAGGGCTGGGAATCAATAATTTCTAGGCATAAAAAGTAAATTTTCACAGATGTAATCTTACTAAGAATGATTATTCTGTTTTTTTTTTCTTGAATGAATACCTATTTCTTTCCAAAAAGTATTTTGAAGTTACTTGATCACATTGAAGCCACATCTGCTAACTTAACTTGCACTCTAGGTATGTTTTTGAGGAAACTCATTTTAATATTTTCTTTGGGGTAAATACAATTTTTCACATACACTATGGATAGCATGCATTCATCCTTTTATGTACCACATGCCTTCCATATGCCAGGCATATATTACATGCTGTGTCACTAAATGGCTGAGTCTATGAAGTGAGACACTGGCTAAAGGATATACTCTTTGAAATGTTCAGAGCAAAATGTGACACTGGCATGTGGACTACTTTAAGCTGAAAGGCCCTGCAGGCTAAACAGAAAATTTTGCTTCTCTTGTAACTATAGAGAAGAATCTAAATTAGGACTCTTTCTCAGAATTGGAGTTATTACAAGAGATACACTGTATCTGAATGACCTACCTGCAAGACAGGGCAAACATCTAGTTACCACCAATCATCTTTCTTATTACCCTATGAATTACTCTCCTCCCCTTTGAAGCCCTAGGCCCCTATTGTATTCTTTAGCTCAGGATGGCATATGTACCTCATTTTACCCTCCTGTCTTTGAATCTCTCAGGTATGTGTACATACAAAATTAAATTTGATTTTCTCTTGCTAATCTATCTTGTGTCAATTCAAATCTTAGACCAAAGAAAAGAATCTTTGAAGAGAAGAGAGAAAAAAAATTTTTTCTCCCTTACATCTTCTATTGTACATTTTATCTAAAGGAACTCTATTATGTGGATCTTTCCTAAAATGTATTTCCTTAGGAATTCTTAAGAAATTTTCTTAGGAAACTTGGGACCATTTCTAATATCAGCCAAAACCCTATATGGAACAATTATTTATTTATATGCTAAAATTTCAGGGATATTGGTACAGGTCACCTAAAATCCAAAACTAAAAACTAAACAAGCAAAACTACCCAATCCTATTGGATAATGCTTGAATTTCCAATAATAAAGAATCTTTCATTTTGCTTTATTAAGGTTTAGGTCTTGTTTTAAAAATATATTTTATAAGAGATCCTCTGAAATGTGAAGTCATGCTGGGTTCTGTTACATTTCATTTATGTGTATATTATTAGCTAATATTTATGCAAGATTTTCTCACCATAGAAGACAAACATGTTTCAGAAATTTCCTCAAGGAAAACTTTGAGAGAGCCTATGTTTGGTAAATACATGGTCTCTGGCCTACTGGGAGATTATCATCATGGTGGGCAAGGAGAAATTGAGGACATTTTTCACACTTCACAATTTGGTCTTGTGAGGATTAAAAAAAGTAAATCCCATTTAGAGGAGTTGGGAAGCCAGAATGGGGATCTTCCATTCCTAGTAGACCCAAAACAAAGAAAGGAATCTTGCAGGTAGACACTGCTTTACTATCTCAGCAGGAGGAAGAATGTTTCTCCCCCATCCTCCCTCTACCCAATAACAGCCCAGCCAATTAAAGACCCTCTCAACTCATGGAATGAAAGCCCACCATACTTAGAACTCCTCCTCCCAACATCTTCCCTCTCCTGTATAAAAAGCGTATCTCCTCTGTTTTGCAGACTTGCCTATGATTTTGTTGAAGCTTGCTTGTTTCAGATTGCAATTTGTTGATATTCCTGAATAAACCCTTTCTTGCTGGTAAAATAGCTGACAATTTTATTTTAATGCTAATAATCTAGACCTGTATTTGGCTTACTAACCTGTTTCTACAGACATCTCAGAAATTTTCATACAGATTCATTCCCTAAATTAAACCAATTAACTTCCCTGATAAGGCCATTGGAAAAGAGATTCTCTTTTAAGCCTAAGGATCATGTTCAAATGTTTACTGACATTCAAACACATTCACCAAATGAAATGCAAATAAAATTAACAAAAATACCAAATGTTTGCAAAGCTATGTTAAATAGTGACAGTCATCCACATATTTGAATATTCTATTTAAGCCAGAGTGAAGTCTGTTTCATACTCAAGAAAATTACTATGGTGATAAATGTGAAACAATTCAAGTCCACTTTTGATTAGATTTCCCCTCTTTATATCAGTGTAATATTTTTGTCTCATGTTTTTGTGTTTACTATGTAACTTCTTTATATTCTATTTTTCTTCTAATTTGTCCTACTTTCAACTTCTTCAGTAGGCTTTATGTCACTTTTTTACTTTGTTTATGTATCCTCTTTTTGTAGTTATTTTTAAGCATAAAGATAGCAATTGGTTTGGAGAGTATGGGATGTTGTAAAATTTGCTATATTGGGGCAATGTTAAAATTGTGTATTTGGTAATTCAGTTTTATTAAAGGGAGATATTTTAAAACATAACTTTTGAGTTATTTTAGCTCCACCTATAAAATTCAAAATAAAGTTGTATATAACTTCATTCTTTTCAATTTTACTATGTTTTGAAAATATACCAGAGAAACATGAGAATATATTCGATAATCATTAATACTGTTAAACTTGCTTATTAGACTATCTCTACTACTCACTCTACTTGATATAGAGGAATTTAGTTCAGTTTTTAACTATTTACAAATTAAATATTCTGGAATTCTGCTAGAGATGGCATCACTAATGAAAAGGCAGTGATTTCACAACCTCTGCTTCACAGATACAGACAATACGAGGCAGACAGAAGAAAATAAAAATTACAACCAATTAACCAACCAACAAACAACCAGCTAACAGCACTGCCCTTTGCTTACTGGTGGCTGACCAGCTTTTTCTCCTACTCCGTCTTTTACATGAGCCATTTATCTTTGTAGTAGCCTTGGTGTCTCCTTGGTAACATTCTTTTTTTGTGTGTAATACAATATACACAATCCAGATCTTTCCCATAGCCTGTTTGGTTTGTCAGTTATCATGACAAAAGAATTTTCCAGCAGTGTTGTTTTTTGCCTAACATGATCCAGGATATAGGAGGATCTTTGACAAAGACTAGAGCAATTTACAGTTTTCAGTCCAGAGTCACTTAACTTGAATCAGATAAAGCATTTTCCTGCTTATAAAATGTTCAATTCATTTATCTTTAAAAGAGAACCAGAGATGACATTGTCTTCCTCTCCATCTCTTTAACATTCATGTGATTTCTTACATATAACTAAAGTTAGACATTTTTCAACAATGTTAGAGTATTTACCAGATTTTACATTAGACTCCAGGATAATAACCACTTCTTAAGACATTATGCAAATGCTAGAACTGTTTGTAATTTGATTCATACTCTGTGAATGTTCTAAGTGTAGTGCCTCCTACAAAATCTGAAGTCATGGCAGCACTTAAGTCATGAAAGTCAGTAAAATACAGTAAAGTTGCTGTTAGGGAGAATAATAATGAAATGGGTAACGATGAACAGAAAAGAGCATAGAAATCAATCATAACAATAGGGTTTAATAAGTTTTATAATAAAATTGTTAAATACTATAGAAATCTAAAAAATGGAGAGAGGACTATTTTTGAAATAGGATGGTTTCAGAAAACAAGTGACAATTGAGCTGGGAACCACCTACTAGGAATATTTTCATTACATCAAGACCAAAATATTTCCATGTCCAAGCTTGATTCTGTTTTCCAATCTATAAAAATAGTATCCTGTAGTTTGTATATCCTTGAAAATACATTGAGTAGCTTCTTACCTTGTTGGGAAGTTGAGTTTGTCCTCAGAAGACAAGGGCCAGAACATTGCCTTCCCTCCACTCTCCTTCTGTACCTTACTCACAGAGTAACCAATGTGGGGAAGGGCACTGAGTGTTTTCTGCATGTTGGGGCTACAAACACACTAGAGGTAGATTTGTATTACCCGACTATTGTCAAGAGACCTATGACTTATTGCTAAGAAGCGATTGATTTTGATATAAAGAACCATACATAGAGGAGGGCCCCTAGATATACAGCTACTAGATCTCTCCCTGCCATTATTATCTTTTGTTTCAGCCTCAACTCGGGAATGCTTTATCTATTGTTAATCTCTTCTTTTGACAATGCTATCTTTCTTAAACACTCTTGCAATAATGTTCATGTTTATCAGGTGTCTTATGTTTCTCTTCCAGACAGTGCATATATATAAACAATAGCCTACAGAAATCGACAGGCTACATAAATTAACCAAGTGGTAGGCCCTTGGGAAACCAAATAAGAAGACTTAACAATAGAGTGACATAAAAATAAAGAGGCATTTTCTTTCTAATGGAACAGGAAATCCTAGAAGCATAAAATCAAATAAACATGGGTATGAATTCTCTCAACTGAATGACCTCAGATATGTTATTTAATCTCTGAATCTAAATTTTCTTATCTCAAAATGGAGATAATTACCTTTTAAAATTATTGTAAGCATTAAAGAGAATATCTGCAAATCACTAAATATAGTATCTAGCATTTAATAGGCTTTCTATAATATATTAAGTAGTAATGAATGTGCTGCAAATGCTATGATTGTGTGTAACAAGGCTCAAGCATTCACTGAAGTTATATATTCTATAATATATAAGAGCTGGGAACCAGCCTACATGAGCCCCCTTCTAGTGAGATATAAATAGCATAATGGAAATGATAATCAGTTTGAAATTAGAAGACATGGGTTCTGGTTTAGACAATATTCACCTTTTCCATGAAAATACTTAAACTCTTAGAGCCTAAGTGTTCCTTATATGAAGCCATTACTAATAAACCTTAGTAATACTGTAAATGTCAAAGAGATGTTTGTAAAATGAGTGTACACTGTGAAGCGCAAGAAAGATATAAGATATGCAATATCTAGATTTATATGAATCATAAGGCATACCGTTGGCTAAGCAGATGTATAGAATCTATTAAATTCTTATAATAGCTTCTTATTGTGATCTACTGCTGCATGTAATCATGGGAAATAAAAGAATGTGTACTCCTGCTAAATACTACATGAAAACAAAATTCAAGAGATCAAATTTGAAAATGAAATACAAACACATAAATATATGATTCTAAGATATATTCTTTTCCAAAATACCCTTTTCATAATGTGGCATTGTTGTGGCCTTTTAGGCTGATGGATTTTTCTCAACCTTGGGAATGACTCTGAGTAATATGCAAATAAATCCCCTAACAAAACTTTCTCCTGTATATGCAGCAGGGTCTTCAGGGTCTCTTCACACTGAGAAGAATTACATTAAATCAGCTATAATGGGAGATACTGACAGAACTATGTTGTGAATTAATGACTGGAACCTAAATCTCCTTTTTAAAGACTGAGTGGTAAGAATCCACTTGTGTTGGTCTAGAGGCAAAATAAAATTGCTTAAGTAAAACTGAAGGCTTAATTTTAAGCCATTCCAAAGGAGAGTTTGTTTTAATATTCATAACGTGGCTTGATATTTATACTTAAGTATTTGTTTTAAAATCATTATTTTTTTATTTTTTAGATTTATTTTTTATGGGTGTTCAATTTACTAACATACAGAATAACCCCCAGTGCCCGTACCCATTCACTCCCACCCCCCGCCCTCCTCCCCTTCTACCACCCCTAGTTCGTTTCCCAGAGTTAGCAGTCTTTACGTTCTGTCTCCCTTTCTGATATTTTCCACACATTTCTTCTCCCTTCCCTTATATTCCCTTTCACTATTATTTATATTCCCCAAATGAATGAGAACATATAATGTTTGTCCTTCTCCGACTGACTTACTTCACTCAGCATAATACCCTCCAGTTCCATCCACATTGATGCAAATGGTGGGTATTTGTCATTTCTAATAGCTGAGTAATATTCCACTGTATACATAAACCACATCTTCTTTATCCATTCATCTTTTGTTGGACACCGAGGCTCCTTCCACAGTTTGGCTATCGTGGCCATTGCTGCTATAAACATCGGGGTGCAGGTGTCCCGGCGTTTCATTGCATTTGTATCTTTGGGGTAAATCCCCAACAGTGCAATTGCTGGGTCGTAGGGCAGATATATTTTTAACTGTTTGAGGAACCTCCACACAGTTTTCCAGAGTGGCTGCACCAGTTCACATTCCCACCAACAGTGTAAGAGGGTTCCCTTTTCTCCGCATCCTCTCCAACATTTGATGTTTCCTGCCTTGTTAATTTGCCCCATTCTCACTGTTGTGAGGTGGTATCTCATTGTGGTTTTGATTTGTATTTCCCTGATGGCAAGTGATGCGGAGCATTTTCTCATGTGCATGTTGGCCATGTCTATGTCTTCCTCTGTGAGATTTCTGTTCGTGTCTTTTGCCCATTTCATGATTGGATTGTTTGTTTCTTTGGTGTTGAGTTTAAGAAGTTCTTTATAGATCTTGGAAACTAGCCCTTTATCTGATATGTCATTTGCAAGTATCTTCTCCCATTCTGTAGGTTGTCTTTGAGTTTTGTTGACTGTATCCTTTGCTGTGCAAAAGCTTCTTATCTTGATGAAGTCCCAATAGTTCATTTTTGCTTTTGCTTCTTTTGCCTTCGTGGATGTATCTTGCAAGAAGTTACTGTGGCCGAGTTCAAAAAGGGTGTTGCCTGTGTTCTTCTCTAGGATTTTGATGGAATCTTGTCTCACATTTAGATCTTTCATCCATTTTGAGTTTATCTTTGTGTATGGTGTAAGAGAGTGGTCTAGTTTCATTCTTCTGCATGTGGATGTCCAATTTTCCCAGCACCATTTATTGAAGAGACTGTCTTTCTTCCAATGGATAGTCTTTCCTCCTTTATCGAATATTAGTTGACCATAAAGTTCAGGGTCCACTTCTGGGTTCTCTGTTCTGTTCCACTGATCTATGTGTCTGTTTTTGTGCCAGTACCACACTGTCTTGATGACCACAGCTTTGTAGTACAACCTGAAATCTGGCATTGTGATGCCCCCAGATATGGTTTTCTTTTTTAAAATTCCCCTGGCTATTCGGGGTCTTTTCTGATTCCACACAAATCTTAAAATAATTTGTTCTAACTCTCTGAAGAAAGTCCATGGTATTTTGATAGGGATTGCATTAAACGTGTATATTGCCCTGGGTAACATTGACATTTTCACAATATTAATTCTGCCAATCCACGAGCATGGAATATTTTTCCATCTCTTTGTGTCTTCCTCAATTTCTTTCAGAAGTGTTCTATAGTTTTGAGGGTATAGATCCTTTACATCTTTGGTTAGGTTTATTCCTAGGTATCTAAAATCATTATTTTAATAAAATCACATTTCTTTGTTTCTTACAGTATCTTTTAAATCTGATATTCTAGGATTGTAACTTGTCCACTAAATATTTAACTTTTTGGAACTTCAATCTTTTTGGAAGTGTATTCAAAGTAGTTAATTATAATTCATGTGATTTCTCTCCTTCCTTTTTTTTTTTTAAAGATTTTACTTATTTATTCATGAGAGACACAGAGCGAGAGCGAGAGCGAGAGCGAGAGCGAGAGCGAGAGCGAGAGAGAGAGAGAGAGGCAGAGTCACAGGCAGAGGGAGAAGCAGGCTCCATGCAGGGATCCTGACGTGGGACTGCATCCCAGGTCTCCAGGACCACAACCTGGGCTGAAGGTGGCGCCAAACCACCGAGCCACCCGGGCTGCCCAATTTCTCTCCTTCTGAACTGTATCTTCAGGAACTTAAAGTGTTTTCTTCTCTCTTCACCTTAGTAACACTCATGTTCTCAGCCTCCCATTTTTTGATCCCCTCCATATTCTTATCTACTTTCCCTTGTTCTAAGTCATTGCTTGTAGTTTAGACATCTAACACAAGAGTTTAAGATGAATTTCTTGATTATTTTCTTCTGTTTTATTGCACTACTCCCCCTTGCTTGCCCTGAGTCCCAACACTGCCACCCTATAATTTGCCTCTTTTAGTAGTGCTTCCTTTCCCTGGCAGACCTTCTTAAAGGAGAAAATGGTTGGCATGTGTGATAACAGTATGGCCTGGGCAAACATAATAGGTATGCTGGGTCATTATTAGCAAGCCCGGCCTGCAGCTCCCCTCCCCCAGCCCAGCCCAGCCCAGCCCAGCCCAGCAAACCCGAGTCTCCGTGTGAGGCAGAAGAAATCCCAATGGTTCTATTCAAAATGTGTGCACCAGCTGGCCTGGGGGCAGGGTCTGGACAATCTGGTTGGAGGATAGGCCCTGTGGGGTCATGACTCCACGTGCAGTGCCCAGTGTGTACCACTTGTACCATCTGAAAGGTGGGAGCCATGGAGATGTCCACTTGGGCAGAGGCTTGGCCAGGTGGTGGTGGGGCCAGCAACTTATGTGGCCATATCTCTATGTACCTGGGGAGTTGGAAGGGGATTTCCAAGGCAAAAGGAAGGGAAGAAAAGGACAGCTAAACTTAGTAAAGCTGAAGAATTTAACTCAGTTTTCAAAGTCACCAGTGTAGTAGAGGATATTCTCAGGTAAACTCTGTTTTTGTTTGCTTGTTTTACAAAACTTATTTTGTTACTAGTAGTCAATTAATAATGTCTGTAAAACTATTGCTTATATATATGCTCACTAGGACACGCGCCCACTAGAACTTTACGATAATTGCTCTGTACAAGTGATTTGTCTTAGCTCCTCAAATAAAACAAAATTTAGTTCTATAATGGAAACAAAATTTTATTATTTAAAATGATTTAGGAATCAGTTTGAAATTCTACTCAAGTACATAAAATAAAAATATATAAATACATGTGTATATATTTGTAGTAAACAATGAAAGTCACCCATAACATCATATATTCCCCAGAAATAACCACTTAAAACACTTTATTTATTTTTTTTAATTTTTATTTATTTATGATAGTCACAGAGAGAGAGAGAGAGGCAGAGACATAGGCAGAGGGATAAGCGGGCTCCATGCACCGGGAGCCCGATGTGGGATTCGATCCCGGGTCTCCAGGATCGTGCCCTGGGCCAAAGGCAGGCGCCAAACCGCTGCACCACCCAGGGATCCCCTTAAAACACTTTAAAGTGTATCTCAAAACTAATATTAACCTAAGGTGCCTGGGGGGCTCTATCAGTTAGGTGTCTGCCTTTGGCTTGGGTCATGGCCCAAGGCTCCTGGAATTGAGCCCTGTATAGTGCTCCCTGCCCCTTGCTCTGTAGAGAGTCAGCTTCTCTCTCTGCCTCTGCCTCTCCCCTCCACTCATGGTTTCTTTCTTTCTCTCTCTCTCAAATGAATACAATATTAAAAAAAATATATTAACCTAAAATCTTAAACATTTATGTATACATTTAAAGAATATTAACTTGTTATGTAAATAGATGAACACCACCCAAATGAGAACAGAGGCTATTTATTCAGAACTTGCTCTAGTTAGGGAGCTAGCCACTATCACTTATATTTGGCAGATACTTAAAGGCAGTGAGGGAAGTGGAGAACTTTCTAATGAAAAAGGAGAAAAGTTCAGGTATGCTCTGATTGGAGGTTGTCTCAATAGGAGAGCCGGGGCTAGACTAAATAGGATTGGGGCATTTTATGTATGTGATGTTTGGAGAGCAAATTTGGCTTTCCCAGGTTGATCCTGCACTGGAGGCAGGCAAGGGAAGGGGACAGGATAGGGAAGCTGGCATTCTTTGACTAAGTTAATCATTTTACAATGACTGCTATACAGGTATTGTTTGACTGCTTGGATTAGTTGCTGCAGAAGTTACTGTTTGACTTCCCAAGCCAGTTACTACAGAGATGTGGGTTAGAGTTCTGTACTATATATATATATATATATATATATATATATATATATATATATATAGTCTATTCATTGTGTGGTTGTATATCCAGCCTCTCCTTTTACACATAAATTCATTTGATTTCTACCACACAGTTTATCAAATTATTTTATATATGATATGAAGAAATGAATAAAATAGAAAAAGGTGATACAAGTTTCACATAACATTTGTGAAAAATGAGGAAAAGAAATCCATTCTGACCAATTTAAGATTTCCTACTGCAGTGATTTATAAAATCATTAATATGTTATTAGTGTTTCAAAGGTAAAGTTTGTACTACTATTAAAGTCCTTTAAAAGTGTAATATTTGAAAAGACCAGTCCTCATAAGAATATGAATAAAGTATGTATGAGTGGCTCACCACCTGGGGCCAAGATGAAGTGTTTTCCCTCAGGGGTATAGAATTACATATCCGTCCAATTGCATTATGGGTGGTTTTGCCCTTCTTTGGAAGCATCTGGTAGAGGTTGCTTCCCAGACAGGATATTGAACAAGAGTTCTGTTCTGGTATGACAATAACCACAGGCAGGTCTTGCAAATATTCATTTAGTGATAGTGTCTGTGCTTAACTCAATACAGCCTTGTTGTCGCTTGTCAGGTAAATCAAAGGCACATAGTGTGTATTGAATGCCTGATAGTATCTAAGTGTATCAGTCGTGCTTGAATAATCCCAAAGGTTTAATTTAAAGAGAGGATTGGAAAACCTCATTGTAGAAAGGTTGGGGGTCTAGGACATACGTTCTAGAAATAAGAAATCATAAAATGGTATATACAATATCCCTCTCCTTTTTGCAATTTTAATATTTTTACTTGGCTAAAAATTAAACTATTTTAAATAGTATAAATATATATTTGATTTGATATCTGATCACTTGAGTTTGGTTCTCAAATATTTAGAATAATTATTCTTAAAAAATAATTATTCTTCAGAAATTCTTGTTAATATTTATTTTCTTTTCTCATGTTTAAAATGAGATTGCTTTTACACTCACAAATACTCTTATTTTTTTTTCGTGTATAATCAAATCAATTTTTTGTTATTGTTGTTATATCTTTTTTTCCTCTCCTATGACTAAAAATAATACTCCAGAACAATGTAACATTTTCTTTTTTTTTTCTCCAATGGAACATTTTCATCAATGTCAGTATCATATTTTCAATGTCATTTTTCCATTCCTTCCTCCCCACCTTTCAAAAAAAAAATGATCAGGCCTGGAAATCATTAAAAAAAATGTTCTAATATGAAAAGAAAAGATTCCCTAATTGCTATACATATAATAAATAAGACTGTAGTAAAAGGTTTAAACAAGGAAAGGAATACTTGAAGACAAAGGAACAGGTTAACATATTAATATTCCAATTATGTAATCAATATAATTGTTATGATTAACATACTTGACCATAGTCTTATGGTGAAGGGAATTCCATGTTTGTTTGAAGCATTGCTTAGAGAAATAAAAATAACATTTTTTAAAGGTTTTATTTATTTACTCATGAGAGACACAGAGAGAGAGAGGCAGAGACACAGGCAGAGGGAGAAGCAGGCTCCACGCAGTTAGCCCGATGTGGGACTGGATTCCGGGTCTCCAGGATCACGCCCTGGGCTGAAGGCGGCGCTAAGCCACTGAGCCACTGGGGCTTGCCCAAAAAGAACATGTTAAAATGATGACATCCTTTAACTTCAATGATATGACATCTGGCTTAGGGGTATGAGTTACGAATATATACATATATTTCTCAGGAATGAGCAATGCTTCCTACTCCTTATTTTTAAAAATTTATTTATTTCAGAGAGAGAAAGAGAGTGCATGTGTACATGTGTGTGCTGGAGGTAGGAGGAGAGGGAAACAATCTAAAGAGTCTCCAATGAGGGTGAAGCCAGATGCGGGATGAATCTCGCAAGCCCGGAATCATGACTGAGCTGAAACCAAGAGTTGGATGCTCAACCAACTGCACCACCCAGGAGCCCCTGCTTCCCATTCCTTAGTATCACATCTGTTGTATTATTTAATATATTTAACTTCCTTGAATATAGAACCTTGGTTCATGCAAAATAATTTTAAAAGATCAAAATCATTTATTAAGCTTCAAAAACTCTTAAACTTCCCGGTGTCATTAGTTATGTCACTCTGTTTAAAATCTTTTTGCTTCAATCTTTTCTGGAGAAATGAAAAACTACTTTGTAAAAGAAGAGGCAACTTCAGAAAGACATATTAGAAGGAGAAGTTTCATTCCACTGCCCCCTGAGTATTCTGGCTTAAACAATGGTTCCATTGACAAATGTAGCCATGTTTATCTATGGAACAGTCTATATCACTGGTGAATAGAACAGTGTCTTTGGGAGAGCAGAAAATTGCTTGATTATTTGTAAAATGGATTTAGAGGCCTGCAACTTATTGGATAACAGGGCATGATCTAGGCATTTCCTGGATCTAGGATTAGGTTAGGTTGTATTAACATATGATTGGGAATTATTTAATGATATATATTCCCCAACTGGTCGATAACTTTCTAGGTCTTGAATCCTAGGTTTAATATTATTTTCTCTTAGTGCTTGGAGGCCTTCTTCCACAGCCTTCAGGTGTACAGTATTATTATTATTTTTTTATTTTTTTAGTATTATTTTTTAAATCACTTTTGCCCATTTGTCATATGATGTATCTCTAGAAAATTTTAGAATGTGCTCTTCATTCTTAATGTCCAGAAATTTCAGAATGATGTATACTGAAGCAATTTTTAATACATCTTGCTTGGAAAATTAGTACATAGTTTTTATCTGACTTGTTCCTCAGCCCTGAAGATTTCTCTTTTATTTTGTGACTTTTTCCTTTCTATGTTCCCTGTTTTCTGTTATTTAAATTAATACCTTAGTGTTATGTTTTTTGGACTGTAACAAAACTTGAAGAGGAAATAATTCCTCAGAGATTTATGGAATGTTTTGGAGGGAGAAGGTCTTGAAACAGGTGGCAAAGGGTGTGATGTAGCAGAGGGAGTAGACATGTAAAATCATGTAGACATGTAATGGTAGAAATGTATTGGTGGTAGACATGTAAAATCAAATGCAGACCAGCATGCAAATCAAAAAAGACTGAAGACAGTAGACAGATTCATTTGCTGAAATAGTTTTACAGCGTATTAGTAGGAATGATGGTTCAAAGAACTATTTTGATCATATTGAGGAGGTCCTTGAGTTCAAACTCCAGAAAATAGTTTTGCCATGTGGAAGGGGAAGGTCAGTGAATATTTTTACTGGAGAGTGACATGATTGAAAGTCTTTTTAAAAGACCAATCTGTTTTGAGGAGGAGAGATAGCAGAGAGATGAGGTAAGAGGCAATGAAATAATGCAGAAAGATTTAGCTTGAAAAACTGCTTTCCTTGCTTTCCTGTTTTCTGAGAAGTACAGTCTTCTCATCACTTCTGAGTCCCCACCTCCTGCCCTTTGCTTAGGCTGTAGCCTGGCTCTCTAAGCACTTGTCTTCTTTACTCATCAAGTATTATTTTAAACCCTCTTCAACTCTACCTCAACTCTCAAATTATCTTTTTGCTACCATACCAGTCCCCCAAACCTAGTTAGAATTACCCTCTCTCCTCTGATCACATCTCTTTTTTAGTATATTTATTACTGGTACCTTTATTTTGCATAATCTTTACTTATTTCTGAACTTCTTCCCCTAGATAATTCTAGAGACAGATCACTCTGTTTTATTCACTCATATGCTCAAATAAACTGTGAAATTCACATTAAGTAGTAATGGCAAGGTACATGCTGCATGTATGATGGCCTTACTTACTCATGTATGGTTTATACAAAGAGTAAAAGACACAGTATGTAATTATTTTTTTTAAGATTTATTTATTTATTTACTTATTTATTTGTTTGTTTGTTTATTTATTTATTTGGTGGGGGGAGGGAAGAGACACAGGAGGAGGGAGAAGCAGGCTCCATGCCGGGAGCCTGACATGGGACTCGATCTCGGGACTCCAGGATCACGCCTGGGCCAAAGGCAGGCGCTAAACTGCTGAGTCACCTAGGGATTCCCCCCACAGTATGTAATTAGATTCCTCTGCATGAACTGGACAAGAGAAATTGTAATCATGGCATTCCAAATATTCTGTACATTCTGAGACAATGAGCTGTTGAATTAGTATTCATTAAGCTTAGTGTTACAAATAAAATTTCAATTATCAATTTAAGAGATATATTTTATGCAAAAAAGCAGAGATATAAATTAACCTGAAAGCATTTAAAACAACTTGGTTTTCTGGGTGATACATGACAGCACATACAACTAAGTTAGTTAAGCATAGAAGACCAGAACAAACTTTACCCAAATATCATTGTTTCAGTACTTATCTTTTCACAAATAATGTGCACCGAGCTGGTAAAATATCAGTCTATCAATTAATTTTAATGAAGCTAATCAACAGAAAATAAAGTCTTTTTAATAAAAATCAAATGTCCATGAAACCATATTAATGTCCATGAAACCATATTAATAAGATTTAGTACAAAGGCTTATTATATACATAAAATTTTTAAAAATTATAAATTGACTTTTTAGTTAAATTCCTAAAATGTTATAGGTAATATTTGACACAGGCAAATATCATATATATATATTATATATATATATATATATATTATATGTAAATTATGAAGCTTACTATCAAAATAACATCTCTTCCTGAACTCATCAACCCAGTTAAGATTGAGGCATTTCCAACACCACTTCCTTCTATCTGTCTCTTCCTACACCTCCTTTGCATACTACCAACCAAGGAGCCACTATCTATAATTTTATTATTGATCATTCCCTTGCCATATTTTTTATTATCTTTATCATATATAATATGCAACTCTAGGCAACACATACTTTTTATTTTGTTTCTCAGTTTTCTAAAATGGTATTGTACTGTGTGCTGTCATCTTTGACTTGCTCTTTCCACTCACAACTGTTTCTAAATTTCATACAAATTTGTACCTCTAGTTGTTGTTCATTCATTTTCACTGCTTAGAACTTTCATTCTCCTGAAAATGGTCATTTAAATTGCTTCCAACTTTTAAAAATTTTGATAGCACTGTTATGAATATTCTTGCTTACTGGTGGTCACACATAGCAATGTTTTGGGGGTGGGGAATGGGTGCAGATTAGAAAGAAGGTTACTGAATCATTTGGTACATGAATGTTTAATCTTATAGAATGATTTCAAATGTATTCCAACAATGTATAAGAGTTGCCTTTGATTCACATCCTTCCCATCAGTTAACATCTTACCAACATATATTTAAATAAAGGGTATACATTCAATATATTAGACTTTGGTTATAGCAGAGAATGATAGAGCAGAACAAAAGTAGGGATTTAGACTAAAAAGAACTAAAAAAGATCAAAAGGGAAAATTTTCACTGAACAATAAAAATATGAAATGTGAACGATTCACTCAGTGCTTGAAACAGAGGTAGAAATACTAATGAATATAATTATTTTGATTAACAACAAAAAACTAGGTATATACTTGTCTTCACAGCACTTTGAAGATATTTTCTATCCTCTAGAGCACATTGATTATTACTATTGGAAAACAACTGTCAAAGTCACATCCCTTTGAAATTTGTCTTCTCTGTTATCTTTTAAATTTTTCTGTTTTTTTTTTCATTTTTTGTGTTATAAGTATTAGTTACTATTTATTGTATTTTCCAGCAGTAATAGAAACTATATAATCATCATTTCATGATATATTTCCTTCCTCTCTTTCATTTAATTTATTCTGTCTTTATGGGACTCCTATTAGATATATGCCAGCCCTTCTAGTCTCAAAATAGCTCAATATTGTTTTTATTTTTTCAATCCCCTTGCTTCTTTGTACCATATTATGATTTCTTCAGCTCTATTTTCTAGTTTACCAGTCTCTCTTCAGTTTTCTCTAATCTATAGTTCAAACTGTGCATTGCTTTAAAAATATATTATTTCTTCTTTTTTAAGATTTTACTTATTTATTTGAGAAACCGAGTGAGTGAGGAGAGAATGAGAGCAGGGAGGGTCAGAGGGAGAAGCAGACTCACCACTGAATGGGGAGCCTGGTGCAGGAACTGATCCTGGGACTCCAGGACTGAGCCACTCAGACACCTAAAAAATATTATTTAAATAATTATATTTTTCTTCTTAAAAGATTATTTTGGTTCTTCCAAATTTCCTGATCATTTTGAATAGTTTCTTAATTTTTCTTTTTTATGATTTTTTTAAGAATTTAAATATCTCATATATGGTTATTTTATACTTTATATATGATTATTCTGAAAAGTGACAGAATATGCCACTCCAGGGTATACCATTTTGGCATAAGGATTATTTCAAGTTAAAGGTACTTAAAAAAACAGCAGCTGCAAGAAGTGCATGCTCCTCTTTTCTTTTTGGAATAGTACGTAAGACTCTCATGTGAAAGACGCTTCCTCTACCAGGAGAAAAGAAACATTCTTTCATGAGGATTCCAAAGTCTAGAGAATTCTGTATAAGTAGACCTTCTGTATAAGTAGACCAAATAATTCTTATCTCCCGTTTGCCTCTCCATATACTTTAGTTACTTTTCCACAATTGCCTTTCTTTGTTCGAACTGAAAAATCAAAACTCAAACCATCATAAGTCAAGGACTGTCTGTCCTATAAAAGTATTCAGGTTTTGTCACTTCTCTTGGTCTTCCTTTGTCATGTAAAACTTTCACTTGTATGCTTTTCTTCTGTTAATGTGTCTTAAGTCAACTAAATTCTCAGGCTCCGCTGAAAACCCCCAGAAGGCAAGGGTAAAGTTTTGCCTCTCCTACAATTTCAGTAGCTGAAGTTCTTCATGCTCTTAAACCAAGAACTGTTTCTTGCTGACTTTCATTTTTTTTTTTTTAAGATTGATTGATTGGTTCATGAAAGACACAGAGAGGTGGGGGCAGAGACACAGGAAGAGGGAGAAGCGGGCTCCCTGCAAGGAGCCCGATGTGGGACTCGATCCCAGATCCCGGGATCACGCCCTGAGCCGAAGGCAGATGCTCAACCACTAAGTCACCCAGGCGTCCCTCATTCATGGTCAATTGTGTTCTTGTGTGTTTGGTGCTCTTGGATCACAGGCCTAGAGTTCAGCTTTATTAGTATTTTTCTGAAGTAGGTATATATTTCCTCCTCCCAGGAATCAGAGGAGTTACCAAATGAGACCAACTTGTCCACCTTCCAGGGTTCTGGCCTTAATTAAAGAGCCTAAGATTTCAATCATGCAAACAGCTCTTGGTCTAGTCACCTGACTGCAGCACTGATGGCATTTACCCTTAGAGGAACCCACTCTTTGGGCGTGAATGTCAGGCTCTAGTTCTGGTTTAAATCTCCTTTTCTTTTCTTTTCTTTTTTAAGATTTTATTTATTTATTTATTCATTCATTCATTCATTCATTCATTCGAGACACAGAGAGAAAGAGAGACAGAGACACAGGCAGAGGGAGAAGCAGGCTCCATGCAGGGAGCCCGACATGGGTCTCGATCCCAGATCTCCAGGATCAGGCCCTGGGCTGAAGGCGGTGCTAAACCGCTGAGCCACCCGGGCTGCCCTAAATCTCCTTTTCTATGTCTTTGTTGTTTTTGTGTTTTTGGAGACTTCCTCAACTTCTGATTAATCCAATAATACAATAAAACTATGTGTTATGCAAGATCTACTTCTGTTTTGTGATCCTAAAGGCCATTCAAAGCCTCTGATGGAAATGAAAATTGTACAAATTTGACTTTTATGGAAATTAGGACACCTGATATATATTACCAAGTAAAAATGGTAGTTACATTATTTGGGTTAATTTTAATGTCAATAACTACAGCACAAAATCATCCTTGAAAATTAAATTGATATTAGTGTCAAATATTTATTTATTTATATATTTTTGATCAGGAGGCTTAGAACTAAGCAAAGATTCTCACTCTGTAAAGTAACAGAGCTCCTTAAAGCACATGTTAAAAGCTCTTAAGAAGGATCACCTCAGGGGGATCCCTGGGTGGCGCAGTGGTTTGGCGCCTGCCTTTGGCCCAGGGTGCGATCCTGGAGACCCGGGATCGAATCCCACGTCGGGCTCCCTGCATGGAGCCTGCTTTTCCCTCTGCCTGTGTCTCTGCCTCTCTCTCTGCCTCTCTCTCTCTCTCTCTCTGTGTGACTATCATAAATAAATAAAGAAAAAAATATTAAAAAAAAAAGAAAGGTCACCTCAGGCATCATTTCTTTCCTCCCAAAAGGTTGGTTGGTGTGTTTTCACCTGTGGTCTTAGCCTTCTAATAATTCTTAAAGTCAGATATTACCTGACTTATGTGGGATTCATCTAGCTCCAGTTCTAGATAGTGGAGTTTGGTATAAAGGTTCAGAATCCTTATAATATTCCTAATCTCTGAGTCCTTACACATAGGCGTTAATGAGTACAGTGTAGAGCATGTGAATCACAATCCACAAACTCCAGTATATAGGAAATAGGTATTTTTAATCTTTTTAAAAAATAAAATGGATTCTAAGCCTTCACACATGGCTGGTTGGAAATTCTCATTCAGTGATTACTAGGGCCCCTTTCTCTTTCAAGGTCTCAGCGAAATATGTTCTGGAGAAGGAAGCCAGACCTACTAACATTTGTACCACAGTACTCATGCCAAAAACGTTACTGCATATCTAAAAAGAGGTTTCTACGATCTAGAAACTGTTTTCATCATTTCCTTGGAATAAGAATGCTATCCTGATGCTGGGAATTCTGATGTTTAGCATCCATAGTCTCCTCTTAAAACTTTTACCTTTGGTTTCTTCTCACCTATTAAGTAAGAGGAAATACCTTTGTCTTTTCTCTTAATCTTTCAAATTTTCCTTCTCTTCTCTATTTACACTAATGAGCATTTCACCTAATTACTTCATCCCATGGCTTTTAAGACATCCAGTGGTAAGAAAGGATGTGTCCTCTAAATGGCTTTTACTGTTGGAACAGCAATACAACTTCCCTTGAGGCTATGAAATAGTAAAGATCTTGGATACCGTAATGAGATAGAACGAGAGGGGAATCACAGAGAGAAAAGACAAAGTGATTCTCTTGCCACGATTATTACTGCTAGTATTTTTGTTTTCTTTAATGCCTGGTACATTCCAGATATGAAGCTAAAAAGCTTACTTTACAGCAATTATCTCACATAATCCTCATAACAACTTTATGATATAGGTACTATTATTCTAGTTTGTAAAATGCTAAATAAAGTTTTAAAAGATTTTTTAAAAGATTTATTGATTTATTTTAGAGAGAGAGAGACCGAGCTGAGCATGGGAGGAAGGGTCAGAGGGAAAAAGACAGTCTTAAGCAGGGTACAGTAAGCATAAGCCAAACACAGGGCTCAACCTCATGACCTTGAGATCACAACCCTGAGGACACAACCTGAGCCAAAACCAAGAGTCAGACTCTTAACTGACTGCACCCCCCAGGTGCCTCACACTAATTAGAGTTTAAATCACAGCCCCTGATATGACACTGAAGAGCCAAGATTTAAACCTTCATGCTCCCAATATAAATTGTATTGCCTTTCGTCATTGATTAGGCTCCTAGACCTTTTTTTTTTTTTTTTTTTTTAAGATTTTATTTATTAGAGAGAGAGAGAGAGTGCATGCAAGTGAGCACTAGCAGGGAGAGCAGCAGAGAGGGAGAGGCAGGCTCTCCACTGAGCAGGGTATTCCATGCAGGTCTTGATCCCAGAACCCCAGGTTCATGACCTGAGCGGAAGGCAAATCCTTAACTGAATAAGCCACCCAGGCACCGGTCCTAGTTCCTCTTTTAGTAACTATCTATTACCAATCTAGGAATCCCAATTAGCATTGGTTGCCTGTATTTCTTCTCACAGCTTTCTCTCAGGATATGGAGTCCTCCTAATATTGAACCTCAGACTGAGGGATGGAAATCTCACTACCTTTCTGTTGACAGAGTCTTCTAAGGCCAACTTCTAACCACAGACAACCATCCCCCAGAATGCCCTAAAGTCATGCTCTGTATATCTGTAACAACTTGTTGCTATTGCCCACCCTCCTATGTGACAAGCTGAGGTTAGAAGCATGTGGTAGTAGCATGTGGGGTTTGTCAGTCCCATCAGTATGGCTATATTTTGTACCTGTCTCTCCTCCCATCCCTCCTCTTTACTAGACACCTGGCACAGCCCACTGGATGCCAAGGTAAAACTCACTGAACATGTAGTCTATAGTTAACTGAGAGGTACTTTAACAGTAAAAATCATTTTGGTCAGTGAGTAAATATTTATACTATAGAAGTATTTGGTCTTTGGTGCCGTATGTATAATTAAAAGTAACTTAAAAATATACTTCTATTTAGTTAAGCAAAGCTTACGAGGGAATTGGAATGAATTTTTTTTTTACTTAAAAATGTGTAAAACATACACAGTAATAGTTTCTGATGGTATAGAACAGCTTGCTCATTAAAATTTCATGTTTTCTTAGAATGGAAGAAGCGATCAGAAGATTTTCAGAATGTCTAATCATCCTGGAGAACATTATCCCAGTTCTTTTCATTTTGCAAATGCTAAAATAGGGTAGATTATGCAGGAATTAAAAAGCAAGAACATTCTACATTTAAAAAATTGGTAAGTAATGTCACTATAAATTATATATTACAATGGGAAGGTTTATGGTATAAACAAATTACGATAAAATATGTATTTGCTATATCATTAACCTATTGAACAATCCTACATTTTACTGCTTTGCCAGGATGAAAAGATAAGTACCAGTCTTAAACCTATATCAGTGTGAAAAGGAATAATTCTCTTCACATGCATAAACTGTTATCAAATCCAGAAAGGCAAATATATAGTGCTTTCTTAAAGTCTGGAAACTTGGTCTAAAATGTATGTTTTTAGGTAGATGAGTATGTCACAAATATGTAGTCAAGTATTTTGTAAAATATTCCAAAGGAATTAGCACATGTTTGACTTTTTCAATAGTGGTCTATACTAATCTTTGACTTATTAAAAAATATTTTAATTACTTAAATGACACTAGAGTACAGTACATTCCCCTAATCTGTGTCACAGAGTAGAAACTAAGGATTTCAACAATTAAATACTTTAAAAGGTTATTTATCTGTAATCCAGAAAAGCACAAGAAAATGTAAACAAAACAAACAAATAAACAAAGTACATAATCTTTATAAATCTCTAACTTCATTGGTGTGGGGAGCAGTAATGCATATTTTTAGTAAGGAATAGTAAGTGCCTCCAAAATACATTATATTTACCTAAACCAGCATCATTTCCTCAGTTGTAATGATGTGTTTACATGCCTGTCTGCTTCTGGTTCTTTAAGGTAGGCTACAAAGTTTTGGGTATCACCACAATTTCAGTGCCATGATGTTCTGTATGGTCACTGGTGTTTGGAGTTGTTTTTATATATTACTTGAGAGGGAATGGGACAAAAGGAATAATAACTTTATCTTTATCAAGAGGGTCAAAATATCACATGACTACTGCCTTATACTTTTGAGGTAAGACGCTGAATACATGTTTTAACTTTTATTTTCAACTAGCTTTGTATTAACAGTATTTGAAAGATAATTGTTTCCTAAATGCCTCCAAAATAATAATTACAAAAATCCCATGAAATAGTCATTAAAAACTCTATTTAAAATATATGCAAGTGCTCAGACTATCAAAATATTGATACAATGTAAATTTACTATAATAAAATTATAGATATGCATTTGTAAGCTGATATGTTTAGAATAACAGAATAGAAATGTATCAGAATATTAATGATAGATCTCTAAATAGTGATATTATAGGTGACTTTCTTGTATTTTATATATTTTTAAATAAACAGTAGTGTTTAAATGGAAAACTAAATGTTTTTACCATATTTCAAATTATTCTTTCCATTCGTGTTTTTCTATGTACTTCACAATAAAAATATCCATTAATATCATAACAGAATATACTAGGTTTATTATCCTTTGTTGGTTCAGGATATTTTGTAACATAGAAATTTAATGATTATTTCATGATTACACTATAAACTTATATCCAGTATGATTACAATATACACTTATATCCACCATAATTACACTATGGACTTCTTTCAAAGCAGAACAAATTGGAAAACTTTGATCTTATCTTCAAATTTTAGGGATAATATGTTCTAAAGTGTTACTCATAATAGGATTTCAAAGGAAAATTTATGTTTGGAAAGAAGCAGAAGGTATTTTTGTTAAAATGTCTGTACACTTACATTTTACTTATATAAATTAAGATATTGAAAATTTTCTATTCTTCAGATAGAGTTGATTTATTATATATAGAGTATTGAAAACTAACATAAAGCATAAACCTAATTCTGTACTCAAAACATAACTAACAAATAGACTTCTGGGAAGACAGTGGAGTAGGAGGACCCTAAGCTCGACTCCTCCCCTTGATACAAGTAGATAACACAATAGCTTAAATATCCCAGAAAAAGACCCAAAGACTGGCATTCTGCCAAAGACTGGCAGAATGAACTCTACAACTGAACGTAGACAAGAGGCCACATTGAAAAAGTTAGGAAACAAGGAGATGTGATTTGAGACCTAGAGGGATTGTAGCCATCACAGGAGAGACCCAGGAGTGCAATAAAGGGCAAGAAATAGAGGATCACAGTGAGGACCCCACACAGAGAAAACAAACCCCCATAACAATTGGCTATGAAAGCAAGAGAAAATGAATTTCATGAGTTCTTACAAACAGTGGGACTTAAAGCCTAGAATTCTTAAAAATCAGTGTGTTTGGCTCTGGGAGAGCCCTGAGAGCATTAGCAAGCAGAGTTCCTGCCCTTATAGAGGCAGTACTACAAGCAGCCTGAGCAGACCAGGAGACCTCCAGGAATAAAGGAACTGGCCAGTACCATTCCCCTCCCCACCCCTCAGCAAGAACACATGAGTGTGGGCTATCTGTGGGAACCACCACTGGCCCACACTCACTCCCTAACTTGCTTACAATGAGCCTTGCCTGCCTGCTCTTCAGCATATCTTCCCTTTCCAGTCATGTTTGCATCAGTTTCATGAGTCTCTGTGCTGCAGGGCCCCTCCGGCAGAAAACCAACACAAACCTTGTCAGCACTGTCTCCTTCCTGGTGCCTTCTGCATGGCTTGTTCTTGGCAGCTGCTGCAGCAGTAGCAACTTTTGCAGAAACCTGAGGAGCACCTTGTTAAAAGTGTGGGATCCATGCATGTACCTTTGCAGATTCACTTAGGCTAGCCAGTTCTCACAGCAGCAACTCTAGGTCTCAATTAGCAAGCAGACTAGCATGTACCTTGTTAAAACACACCCTACACCTGTTGGAGACCAAAAACTGCCCACAACAAGCAAAGACAGCCACTGCAGACAACTGAACTGAAGGGAAATGAGGCAAAAACACAACAAGGCACACACAACACACACAGGAAACACCCTTTGAAGCACTAATTCCTGCAGAATAGAGGACTGCACTGCAGGGCATTTCAGGATCTCTTCTTTACAGGCCATTACCTTTAAGGGCAGGAGACATAGCTGCCTTTCCTAATATGCAGAAACAAACACAGAGAGTTAAAAAAAAAATGAGGAGACAAAGATACTTTCTCCAAAGGAAAGAACAGAACCAAACTACAGCAAGGCATATAAGCAGAATGGATATAAGTAATATGCCTAATAGAGAATTTAAAGTAATGATCATAAAGATACTCAAGGGAAATGGGAAAAGATTAAAGGACATCAGTGAGATCCTTAACAAAAAGATAAAAAAGAATCAATCAGAGATAAAGAATATAATAAATGAAATAAAAAAATACATTTGATGCAATAAATAGCAGGCAGTTGAAACCGAGGTATAAATTAATGGCCTGGAAGATAGAGCAATGGAAAGCTGAGCTAATGAGAGGAAAAAAATATATGCAAATTGAAAATAGTCTTAGGAAACACAGTGATTCCATCAAGCATAATAACATTTGCATTATCAGGATCCTGGAAGAAGAAAAGAAAAGGGGGCAGAAATTTTATTTGGGGGAGTAATAGCTGAAAACATTCCTAATCTTGGGAAGGAAACAGATACCCAGATCCAGGAGTCATAGAGATCTACCTTCTGCCTCCCCAAAAAGTTTCAACCCAAGGAGACCCATGCCAACATACATAGTATTAAAATGGCAAAAAGTAGTGATAAAGAAAAAAAAAATCTTAAAAGCAACCGGAGAGGAGGGTTACATATAAGGGAAATCCCAAAAGGCTATTAGAGGATTTTTCAGCAGAAACTTTGCAAATCAGAAGAAAGTGGCATGATATACTCAAAGTGCTGAAGGGGCAAAAAAATCTGCAGCCAAGAAAAATCTATTCATCAAGGCTATCATTCAGAATCGAAGGAGAGATAAAGAGTTTATCAGACAAACAACTAAAGGAGTTCATAACCACTAAACCAGCCCTACAAGAAAGATTAAAGGCGACTCTTTAAGTGGAAAGGAAAGACCATAAATGAGAGCCTGAAAAACAAGTACATCTATAAAAATCAGTCAATGGATTCACAAGATAGAAGGACACAAAATATGATATCATATACCTAAGATGTGTGTCTGTGTGTAGTGGGTAGGAAGAGTAAAGAATAAATTCAAACTTAAGTGACCATCAACTTAATATAGACTGCTGTAGGCAGAACATGTTGTATACATACTGAATCATAAGAATAAAGAGAAAAGAATTCAAGAATACCACTGAAATAAACCAGCAAACTATGAAAAAGAGCAAGAGAAGAAAGGATCGGAGAAAAACTATGGAAACAACCACAAAACAAGTAACAAAATGGTAATTAATACATATCTATCAATAATTACTTTGAATGTAAATGGATTAAATGCTCCAATCAAAAGATATAAGGTGGCAGACCTATTTATATGCTGCCTACAAGAGACTCATTTCAGAGCTGAAGAAATCAGAAACATTTATCATGTAAATGAATGTCAAAAGAAAGCTAGATTAGCAACACTTATACTGGACAAACTAGACTTTAAAGCAAAGATTGTAATAAGAGACAAAGAAAGACACTATATAATAACAAAGAGGATTATCCAACAAGAAGATAAAACAATTGTAAATATTTATGTACTTAATATAGGAACACCCAAATCCATATAACAGTTAATAACAAATATAAAGGAACTAAACAATACTAATACAGTAATATAGGGAATTATAATACCTCACTGACATCAATGGGCAGATCATCCAACCAGAAAAATCAACAAGGAAACAGTGGCTTTCAATGACATGCTGGACAAGAGATAGAGCATTTCATCCTAAAACAGCAGAATATACATTTTCTTTCAGGTGTACATGGAACATTCTCTAGAATAATAATGTATTAAACCACAAGACTCAACAAATTCAAAAAGATTGAAAACATATGATGCATCTTTTCTGACCACAGTGTTATGAAACTAGACATCAAACACAAGGAAAAATCTGGAAAGAACACAGATATATGGAGGTTAAATAACATGCTACTACACAAGGAATGGGTCATCCAAGAAATCAAAGAAGAAATAAAAAATTACATGCAAACAACTGAAAATGAAAACACAATGGCCCCAAATCTCTGGGATGCAGCAAAAGCAGTTCTAAGAGGGAAGTTTATAGTAATACAGGCCTATCTCAGGGAGCAAGACAAATTTTAAGTAAACAACCTAACTTTACACCTCTAGGGCCTAAAAAAGAACAACAAAAAACCTAACACAAGCAGAAGGTAGGAAATAACAAAGATTAGAGCAAAAATAAACAATATAGGAACTAAAATAACAAAGGAAGAGATAATAAACCAGGAGCTGGTCCTTGAAAAAATTAACAAAATTAATACATCCCTAACTAGATTCACCAAACCAGAAAGATTTACCTTAAACACCTGTCAGAATGGCTAAAATAAAAAAAAAACACAAGAAGCAAGCAAGCATTGGTGAGGATGTGGAGAAAAAGGAACCCTAATCCAACAGTAGTGGTGGTGCAGCCACTGTTGAAAACAGCATAGGGGTTCTTCAAAAAGTTGCAAATAGAACTACCTTATGATTCAGTAATCACATTAATGGGTATTTACCCCCCAAAATACAAAAGTATTAATTCAAAGAAATACATGCACCCATGTTGATTGCAGCATTATTCACAATAGCCAAATTATGGAAGCAGCCCAAATGTCCACAGATAAATGGACAAAAAAGAAGTGGTGTGCATGTGTGTGTGTGTGTGTGTATGTGTGTGTGATGGAATTTTATTCAGTCATAAAAATGAATGAAAGCTTGCCATTTGTGATAACATGGAGAGAGCTAGAGAGTATAATGCTAAGTGAAATAAGTGAGTCAGAGAAAGACATATACTATATGATTTCACTCATATGTGGAATTTAAAGAACAAAACAAAGGAGCAAAGAAGAGAGAGAGAGAGAGAGAGAGAGAAACCAAGAAACAGACTCTTAACTATACAGAATCAACCTGTAGTTACGAGTGGGGAGAGCACTGGAGGCATAAGGGAAAAAAGGTGATGGGGATTAAGGAGAGCATTTGTGATGAGCACCTGGTTGAATGGAATTGATGAATCACTATATTGTACACCTGAAACTACTATAACACTGTGTTAACTACAGTTGAACTCAAATAAAAACTTAAGAAAAATAGTGATATAAAATGGTTAATACACACTGTTAATTCTGATACATTACATAATTTTAAAAATATAAACACAGTCTTATCAAGTTAATGTCATAAAAAAATAGGTATTTTCAGATTTTTGGTGACTGATTCTTTGAATCTCCAAGGTTAGTATTTTCTTAATGTAAATCTATCTTAGTTGCCGCTTTCTTTAAGAGAAGAATGTAAGTAATTTATATATGAAACATGAAACTTAACATATGTGGCTCAAATATTGTAATCCCACATGAATTACTAAAAGAAAGGTGATAGAATTATTTAGAGTTGCATGGAAGCACAGCTTAAATATTGTGTAATTTAATCATATTCCCTAATATTTTAAACAGCTTAGCTTTATACATTCTACAAAGCAATTTTGCCTAGACTAAGGAAACAGCTTGTTTGTCAAAATTCTCTTTATTTAAAATAAAGTTATTAGATATACTAGTTGTCTTGGTTCTGAGACATCACTACAGTTTTATTAAAATTAAAGCCAAAAAAACATTCTCTATTATTCTTGCTATTACTTAAAATTATCTATACATTGTATAGAATGTATACAGAAATTTACATTGTACAAAATTTAGTATGAGACACAAAATAACAATGGCTTAAACAAGCATAAAAGTCTAGGCTGATGAGGTGCTCTGCAGTGTCGGAGACTAAGATTCTGATAACACCATCATCCTGGACTATATGTTGGATAATCAAGTTCACCAGCAATAAAATCCTGGGCCAAGGCATCTTCCAGGCACGAAGGAGCAGGCCACAGCTGCTGTTTCAGATGTCGCCTGACAGTGAGGGCTCTTGAGATATAGGCCAGGTGTCCCTGTGAGAAGTCCTAAATGCCCGACTCTGCACAGTACCCACGAGCCCAGCTTTTCTTCCAGGCAGCCTCAACCTCCCCTTTCTCCAAATGGCTTCCTGAATTTGTAAATGTGAAAGTAAAAGAAAATAAAACATATGTGCCAAAAAAAAAAAAAAAAAAGATTCTTTGCTTCTGTTGCCTACCATCCCTAGGGTGGGCTCTTTCTCGATGGCAAAATGACTCACCACCACATTCACAGCCTAGCTAGCCTTTAAAAAGTGGATGTAGTAGGCAGTCTGGAATACAGTGATTTTGTACATCCTGGAAATTGCTCACATTATCTTTTAATGTATTTCATTAGCCATAATTTAATCTCAGAGCTACAGCTAGCTACAAGGGCGACTAGAAAATATAGGCTCTATTCTGGGTGGCTATGGGACCAATTAAAAATAAGGAACTCTGTCTCTGCAAAAGAAGATAAGAATATGTATCAGAAGAAACCTAGTAGCCTCTGCCGCAATCATATTTAATAAATTCTTAGTCATTGAAAAATTGTAATAGTTAATACAGAAACAGAGAACCTTTTTCTTAATTTAGACACTATACTTGTCATAGCATCAGAATTAGGTGTCAGTTTGGAACCTTTTCCAAATTTAAGATTTCCAAATTACTATTATTACTTTTTCTTTTTTTAAAGATTTTATTTATTTATTTATTCATGAAAGACACACAGAGAGAGAGGCAGAGACATAGGCAGAGGGAGAAGCAGGCTCCAGGCAGGAGTGACCAGATCAATCCCAAGACCGCGGATCACGCCCTGAGCTAGGGGCAGGTGCTCAACAGCTGAACCACCCAGGCATCCCCCCAAATTACTTTTCTAATGTAAGATGGAGGTCCCAACTAATACAACACAGCTAAATGTTGTTTGTTTGCTACCACAAAAACTCAACCAAGTTCAAAAACCCTGGTGAATCTTGCTTAGTGGGAAAAGTTTGTCAGAAGGAATCAGTTACTAAAAGTATTAGTATTAATACTATTTTAAAAAGAATTAATATTTAGATTTAGTTACATGTTACATCTATGATAACTATTTGTTTCTTACATTTCAATCCTTCTTTTTAGAATTATTTTCCTCCCACCTAAAATGCATATTTCGGAATTTCCATTAAACTATTTCTTTCTAGTAGATCTCTTATGTGTAAAATATATTTTACTTTACTCTTGATAGTTTTGTGGATATAGAATCCTAGGCTGATACTCGTTTTCTCTCAGCTTATAAAAGATATTATTCCTTTAGTTTCTATTGGCTTTCAAAGTAACTATTACAAACAAAAAGTATAATCAGACCTATTTTTTTTAATTTTTATTTATTTATGATAGTCACAGAGAGAGAGAGACAGAGGCAGAGACACAGGCAGAGGGAGTAGCAGGCTCCATCACTGGGAGCCCGATGTGGGATTCGATCCCGGGTCTCCAGGATTCGCGCCCTGGGCCAAAGACAGGCACCAAACCGCTGCGCCACCCAGGGATCCCTAATCAGACCTATTAATACAGAAAACAAGCTGATGGTTTCCGAGGGAGTGGAGCAGGGGAGTGGGAGGTACAAACTTGCAGTTATGGAATGGATAAGTCCTGAGAATAAAAGGGACAGCTATGGAATATATGGAATTTATGGTATTGTAATAGCCTTGAATGATGACAGATGTTAGCTACACACACTTGTTAATGTATGGAAATGTTGAATCACTATCTTGTACACCTGAAACTAATGTAACATTGTATGTCGACTATACCAAAAAATTTTTTTTGAGTATTAAAAAAAAAAAAAAAAGCTGCTGTTACAAAATCATCCTGCTAATGACTGTGCCTTTTAGGTAGTCTGGATCTTCTCTCTTGGGTATTAAATTATTAAGACCTCAAATAAAACTGTTATTTGAAGGAGATTCAGAATAATCTTTATAGTCAAATTACACTCATCTGAACTGTGACCTATGGTATAAATAATAATAATATAGGCATACCTTCAAGATATTGCAAATTGGGTTCTAGACTACCACTTTAAATAAATCGAGTCAAATGAGTATTTTGGTTTCCTAGTGCATGTAAAAGTTATGTTTACACTATCCTGTAGTCTATTAAGTGTGCAATAGGATTACATCTAAAAAAACCCCACTGAGAATGGAAAAAGTATAAAAGATAGTGAGAATGACCAAATTGTGACACGGAGACACACATGAGCAAATGCTGTTGGCAAGATGGCATGGAGAGAGTTGCTCCAGGCAAACTTCAATTTGCAAAACACCCAATATCTGCAAAATTCAATAAAGCAAAGGGCAATAAAACCAGGTTTGCCCGCAGTGAGTTACATTTATTGAGCCCTTACCTTGTGCCTGCCACTGGGAAAAGCACGCCTCCTTATGTGTTGGTCTCATTCAGTTCTCAGTAATCTTTGGTACATATTCCTCTTACTTCCACGTTGTGCGAGGAAGGAGACTCAGGAAAGTGAGATGACCTCCCCCGCATCACACAGCCAGGAGCCAGAGGCCAGGAGACACAGACTGGGGCCCGCGGGAGTAACGCGCCCTGGCTCGGGTGAAAAGAATTCACCACCTGCGTGTAGAAGGAGCAGCAATTAGCAGCCCTCAGGGCTACGAGGGAACTACATTTCCCAGAATCCCTCTCCCACCAGCTTTCCCTTTCTGCAGATGGAAAGATTGGCGGGAGATTAGAAGGTGGGAATGAGGAAAGAGCCATTCCTCTCTGAGAGCCATCCTGTTACCACGGTGGGAATCCAACGCAGAGGCCCCTGCCAGTGCGTTCAGGCTCTCTGGTTCCTTGCTTCATGTCCCACTCTGACAACAGTGCCTCCAGCCCCAACTCCCACCCCAACGGATGCAGAGGCAACAGTCCTGCTGAGATTTTTTTTTTTTTCCCTTCCTTTCACCATCCTTGCCCTCCCTACTCCCTCAGCAGGACAAGCCCACTTCCAGGCTTCCCTTGCCACCATCCACCCTTCCATCTGTGCCCAAACTCAGGGGAGCTGGCCTCCAAGTCCTCTTTCCAGACCTGATTCCTTCCACAATTATGTATGGTAACCCCTCTAGCAAACCCCTTATTCCATCATAACTGCAATGATTCCATATCCTTAATTAAACCCTGACTGAACCTAGAGATGATACAATATTAAAATACTTTCCAAGAGCAGTGCTTTAAAAACTCCCTTGTGTGTTCTCCTTGAAATGAAGATTTTGGGATCCCTGTCTTAGGTATTCTGATTACTAGGCAGGGTTAGATTCTGACTTTCATAGGCCCCAAATTGCCTTCAGTATACCCCTTTACCCATAAAAAATATTAAACATAGTTTACAAGTGTGTTGGTATAAAGACAAATGTAATCCAAGCTGACATATCTATTTTTTTTTCCTTCTGATTTTAAGGAAAAGTAAACATGTTCTTGGATCCTAAAGTCTGGTAGATTCTAGTTGCTGTGTCTACTGTGGCTAATGTTGAAGCTGACCCTGTTACTAGGTTTGAAAAGGGGCCAGGAGTATGGATTTTAGTAGCCTCTCTTGGTGAGTCATCTCATTAGGCAAGTCTGAAAAGCACTGCTAGAGAATATGTGAACCTCAGGACCTTGAGGAAGCTCTGTAATCACATCATTAAAGGGTAAATAACAAAACCCAACCTTCATATGGAAGGGAACACATTTGTGAGGGAAACACTGTTTAAAAAGTGTAATAATGACAAAACCTAGCTCTGCAAAATAGCAACAGATACTCCATCCTATGCCTATGCTTATAACGCATCCAATTTTTCAAGTTTTGTCTCATTTCCATGCATTAGTCTGACAGTAGAATCACAACTAGCATTGTTTCTGTAGGAAAGAGTTCCATATCAGTGAATCATTGAATCTCTCTTACAAGGTCCTCTGAGAATTAAGATCCAAAAGCAAAGGAAAGTTACGATAAACCAGGTCCATTCATAAGGCAGAATTTCCCAGACTGCTGTGCTTACAAAGTTCTAGCATAAAATTGATTTGCTTTTATTTGTTTCCTGTCTCTGAATTAAATTTTAATCTCCTTCCTGGAGGGAAAAAATTGTATAATATAACTCAGGATTTAGAACAGTGCTCTAACCAATGTGGACTCCTTGAGAAACACTAAAGATAAAAGTCAAGTGTATAAATAAATAGTTTTTTGGGTTTTTTTTTTGTTTTTTGTTTTTACTCTGAAAATGAATACAAAATGCTGAGCAAAGGCAAATATTCAGAATTCCTTGTTGCTTTTTTTTCTTTTTTGGTGAAACTATATTCTCTTAAGCAACTCCTATGTGTATGTCTTATCTCTATTATTAGATGACTTCTTGAGTATATTCTCTGTTTCTCTGATTCCCAGTGGCACCTGTGTATTGCCATGGAAGTAGGTGTCTCTTAAAAATAACTTTTTGTACTTAATGAAAGAAGAAAAAAACTAAAGATAGATTTTAAAAATATATTGCTGATTATCTGTTGTGAGGAGTGGGAAATGGGATTAATCTATTTATGATGTCAAAGTTTGCAGACCTTGGTTGAAATGAACTTTTCAAAGTATTTCAAGGTTGAACTCTGAAAAAAATCTTTAAGGTCTAAAGAAGGATTAGGAGACAGTAGAGATTGATGGCTTTGTTTTCAATTCTTCCATGAAGAGTCTACTTCTTCTGTTTCTTTTCACCATGTGTACTCAGGGCATGTTTCCTTTTTTTTTTTTTTCATGTTTCCTTTTTTGAAAGGAACAAAGGTTTGGTGCATTTTCCCTATGCTCATTCTCAGCTAAAACACTGGTTAAAAAGGTATCCTATCTTTGCTTTGCCCAAGGAAGACAGGAACCAGACAGGAAGCAAAGGAGCGTAAAAGGAGTAAGCACAATACGTACAATAACGGTTCCTGACACCAATATGAGAGATGTCATTTGCCATCTGCCCTAATAGGTACAGAATATTGAAACACTACACGATGCTTTCAGAGATTTTTCAGTTACCTCAACTTTAGATTTTTCACAGTATAGCTACATCAATTGGTTAATTTGTGAATTCTCAGAAAAAAAAATTGAAAGCACGCTATAAATTAGATTTGCTGCATAGAATTTTCAGGAAAAATAAAAAGAAAACAATAGAACAAAGGAGACAGTATGCCTAAGTATCATTTAATTGGTTGTCTTGGTGTGATGATGCAGAGAACTTGGGAGCTATAAGAAGCTTAACCATTAATGGTTTGCTAGAGCATGTCCATTAAAAACAGTCGTGATACATCATTTCTTGAGGCCAGCCTTTCCCTTAGAATGTGGTTATCATCTCATAAGGGTGGTAGAAATATTGAAAATATTATTATGTACCTTCAGACACATTCTTTGATTTTTAAGATTAATAAATCCTCACTATTTTGAATATCAAAATATGCTTCCCATTAATTTAGCATATTTAGAGTTAGGAACATTTTTTGTAGAAACCTGAAATGATAGAGACAGAGGACAGTTGGGTATTTTCTGATTCCTGGGGAAATGACAATAAAACTTTCCTAATGTTTGAATTAGGCATACTTTGATCCCTCACTCCTTCCTCACCACTACTTCCCAAGATGTTCCTGAAGGGAAGATCAGAAAAGAAACAAAATCAGTGAAGTAAAGTAAAAAGTGTAGCACAAGTTGACAGTTGTACGTTAAGTGAAATTTCAATGTTTATTTCATAAGCATTATGAATTACACGAGTACGTTTGCCTTCAAAAATTTTAAAAACCCAAACTGATAAAACAAAATGAAATATCACTTTACTTTTCTTAAAAAGGTTGCTTTTATTACCTGTAGAAGACAATAGTTGACATAATTCCCAACTTCACAACAACTCTTGAGAGATCTACATTCCCTCAAACAAAAGTCTCATGAGGAAGGGTGTTTGGAAGCTGTTTATATATATGACTACACTATCTATGGCCAGTTGCTTATGATGGACGTTTGATCCAATTTTAGACAAATTCCTTCCAGTAAGATGGAAAGTGAGATCAGTAGCTATTTTGCACCAGGTTTCTATGGGTCCGAGTACCGAAGTGATAAAAGTTACATAACTGGGGAACTTGTGTATAAAGAAACAAGGAAAGTTCAACTAGAGATATAACAATGTAAGAGATGTAACAGAGCAGCTGTCATAAGATATATTGTCCCAAAGGAAGAGAAAGAGAGAGAGAGAGAGACCAAAGAATGACTCCCAGGATTCTCTGGTTCCCTTACTTCTATCATAAATCTCCAATGTACTTTTTATTCTTAGCTTTCATAAGATAGCTTTGTACCCTCAAAATAGATCTCTCCCTTTTTGCATAAACTTGTTCTGAGCATGTTCTATGATATAAAGCCAAACTACTTCTAAGATATCATCACATAATTGTCAGTTGCAAACACTGGCCACCCCCCCAAAAGTTACTTACAATTCTTTAAATATTTTAATACTCATTGAATAGCAAATATTCTATCTTTTTTCTATTTAATGTATCCAATATGCCAAATTGAGCTGCATTAACAGGTATGAATAACAGACCATATGTTCACAGGTACATGATGATTTTCTGATCATGCTGCCTGCTCACATTTCCAAAGCAATCGATCAAATAATAAATTAATAATGAAAAATTAATTGAGCACAAAATGTTTGGTGTTTTTTTTTAAAATATGGGACTTGGTGCTATGGGAGATACAAAAAGAAAATAATGCAACTCATGAAAGAGCACATCATTTTCGATAACAGATTATTTTTGATATATGAAAAGTAGTGTTCTATTCAGTAAATTTTAAAAAAATGTTCAGAGGGGGATAAGTTTAAACACAAAAATAGTTCTAATTTTCTGAAGGAATCACATCATAAAATAATTTAACCAGACTTCTCAGAATTCTTTATACAGTATTTTGACATGAAGTAATTCCAAATGGTTTGAATGGGCTTTCTTTCCTTTTTTTTTTTTTTAAAAAAAATTACTTAATTGACACACAAACACAGACACACATACAGGATAAGTAGGCAGAGCCACAGGCAGAGGGAGAGACAGAAAAACAGCCTCCTCACTGAGCAGGGAGCCTGGCATGGGACTTCATCCCAGGACCTTAGGATCATGACCTGAGCTGAAGGCAGACGCTTAACCAACTGAGCCACCCAGGTGCTCTTGAATGGACCTTCAAAATTATTTCTCCTTATATAAGGGTAATTACTTGATACGTCAGTCAATATTTTTAGTTATCTGTAACATAAATCAGTTCTGGCTGAATTAAGCAGAAAATGAATTTATCACAGAATATTGAGTAATACATAGCATCCTGAGAAGGGCTGAAGAACTAAGGTCAGAAATATAGCAATGAATAATCATCAGAACTATGCTGGAAAAGTGATCTAGTAAGGGCACTGTCTGCCCCCTCTGGGTCTGCAAGCTATACCTCTCATAGCTGAAAACGGTTGCCATGGATGTTTTACATAGTTGCCAATACAGTCAACACTTTATTTCAGGTAGTTTCCCTGCACCCACCACTCTTTCCAAGAGGATTCTGTGGCTCTTGCTTCTTTGCATAACCAGCACTCAAATCATAGTTTGGCAGAGCATCAGACCTACCACTGTGCCCTATCTGCAGGGGAGGCTGGGAAATAATGACTATGGCATTTTCAGCTTCACAGGGAGAGGTAGGCTCTCACAGGATTTGATGAGTTGAGAGTGCCCTAACATAGAGAGGTGATCCCTAACCTGAGCAGCCAAAAAGTGTGAGAATTGTCTAGAATACCAGGTGTGCCAAGGGCTAGTACAATTAACGTCAGTTATTTTTCCTCTTTTTTTTTTTTTTGTATTCTTTTTAGTACTTTTTTTCCTTTTAAGTTGTTTTGTGAAGCAGTGATTTAGGTCAAGTGTAGCCAGAAAGTTCTTATCCCAATAAAAGGTCATGAATTGAAAATATTTTCATGTTTCATATATCTTACTGCTTTTCAGAGAACAAAAATGTGAGTAGATGAAGTAAAATTCATATATAGGAAACACTGAGGCTTAACTAAAGTTCTTTTCAGAGTGATTGTCTGGGATAGCTCACAGTGATGGCAAGGATCTTCAGAATCGCTTTGGCAAGTGTTTGAGTTATAGGATTGGCTATTCCTCAAAAAAAAAAAAAAAGTTGTATATCCACATTTTCTGGATTTCTAGGAAGAAAAAAAAAGAAGAAGAAAAAAAAACTCTTACCAAAGTCCACAAATTTGAAGAGTTGTGGGAAATAGCAATTTTATCTGACCTGTGCATGAACTGGTGATTGCAATTCATGGATTAAGAAGAAAAAAATTTTTAAAAAGAAGAAAAAATTACTCCTAGGATTTTGGGAAATCACTAGAAGCAAGTAAGAGATGGACATATTCATATGAAAGAATGAAATAATATGTCCTTTGAGCTCCATATCATACTCTCAAAATGAAGAATGGAAGAAAAATACGGTGTCATAAGCTGCACTAGAGATCTTAAATGTTGTCAGAAAAAAAAGTATTCCATCATTCCTCACTCACAATTATGCTAATGTTGCTTATTTTGTTTTTGTTTTGTTTTAAATAAATCTTTATTTATTTATGATAGTCACACAGAGAGAGAGAGAGGCAGAGACACAGGCAGAGGGAGAAGCAGGCTCCATGCCGGGAGCCCTACATGGGATTCGATCCCAGGTCTCCAGGATCACGCCCTGGGCCAAAGGCAGGCGCCAAACCGCTGCGCCACCCAGGGATCCCATGTTGCTTATTTTCTCTTTCTTTTCTAGGTTCTTTGGCTGGCCTAATAATTAAATTGACATAATACGGATTAACAGGAGAAAAAGAAATTTAATTAGATATCAGTGGGAGCCCCACAAAGACATAAAAGACTGCTTTAAAGTGAGACAATTGAGGTTTATATGCAATCCTGAGCTAAGGAGAAAGGGGTGAGGGTCTGGTGCTTCAAAGAGGAAGAAGACAATCCACAGGAAGATAGGAAGATAGGAAGATAGGAAGAACTACTCTTTTCCATGCTTTGTAGATATGTCTTTCTGATGCAGAAAAATATTACTGATTTAAACCTCTTCCAGAACCCTGCTCTCTATCTAAATTCTTTTTTTTTTAAGATTTTATTCATTTATTCATGAGAGGCACACAAAGAGAGACAGAGACATAGTCAGAGGGAGAAGAGGCTCCCTATGGGGAGCCTGATGTGGGACTTCATCCCAAGACCCGAGGATCACGACCTGAGCCAAAGGCATATGCTCAAACACTGAGCCACCCAGGAGCCCCACTATCTAAATTCTTCTAGGCACTTAAAGGAGGGGCACTTCTTAGCCCTCGAGTGTCTTCAGCTCACAATAATCCATGTGCCAAAATGGCACATTCTGGGGTGAACTGCCTCAAAGCCCATCATTTTTATGTATACTATCCCTAAATTTTATTATTTGTCATTGCAAATGGAGTTTGCATTTTCTCTAGTGTGGAGTTTCAAGGCAAGTGAAGTATGGTCACGAAATTCCCACTTGCTCCTTCTTATTAGCCTCTCTCTTCAACCTCCTAAGACATATACACAAAGTATCCAGGGCCCTTTAAGCCAACAAAACCTTTATTAGAGGAGTTACATATATACAGATGACACAAGTGTGAATTAATTTTGAATGTTTACTGGTTTATGTAATCTTTCACTCCTAATTCTTAGTGAGGTTATTTCTTATAGAACAATGCAAATAACAAGAGGTGTCAGGAAATGTATTGGAAGACAATGTGACTTCACAAACCAAGCAATAAAATAATAGGAAAACTAAGGTGTTAATCTTGAATCAATTATGTCCCTACTATGGCTACTATGTGATAATAGACAAGTCACTGAATTACCTCAGCTTCCATGCCTCATCCTAGAAAAAGAGTGACATTTTCTTGGAAAGGGAAGCATACTTGGCCACCCAAAAAAATTGTGTCTTGGGCACAGGATTATCTTGATCTGATTATATTTGAGAAACAGCAGACACAGGGGAAACTCTGGAAATTAAGTAGTAGTTCCTCTTTTATAAGAGACTCTTACATTTATAAGGGTGACAGGTGGTAACTAGACTTCTTGTGGGGATCATTTTGCAATGTATAAAAATATTGAATCACTATGATGTATGCCTGAAACTAAAAGGATATTGTATGTCAATTGTACTCTAACAAAAAAAGTTATTTCACCCTCACTGAACTATATGAAAGAATATTCCAGGGAGAGTTGGAAAACACTATTTAGAAATACTGATCGGTTTTGGTTATATTCAGTGTTGAAGGTGAGCAACTCATGTAAAACATTGTCTTAAAACATTGCTTTGTTAATAAAGCTAGTTATTAAATATACTATAGACTGAAAATTAAGGAATAAATATTTTCCTTCAGATTTGTTTTATTCAAAAGAATTATCACGGAAGAGCTTTATATCTGATAATAGAAGGCACATTGCAAGTGACACTTTGCAGGAAAGAGCTAAAATGAAAATTCTGACAAAAGAAACTGTGTAACTACATTACACTTTCTTCTATAAGCTGCCCATTCTTGAACAGTACAATTCAAAGAAGAAGACCAGGTGCTTTAAGGTCTGTGTATTTACTAAGTCATTACAATCTACTAAGAAAGGAAGAAAGAAATCACAGAACTTTTTAAAAGCAATTATAACACATTTCATCCACTCACTGGGTTCTCAGAACAGACTGAAAACTGAAAGTTCATCTCTCTAAATTGCTTGGCTAAGATCACTTTCTGAGAGCTTTTCAACCACATTCGAAGCTTCTCCAGGGCCAACCAGAGCAGGAAACTTAAATCTGCCATCCATTATCAATGCTTTGGCATCATGAACCTATATGTACCTTTTTAAATGTATAATGGGCACTTATTCCAAATCCTATGGTTTTGGAACCATAAAAGTGGTTAAGTGGAGTAAGATATTGCAGACATGTAAGTGTAACTGACTTTAAGTGCTGTGTCCTGGGGGAATAGTTCTAAATCTTAATAAATGTAAGCTGTAGGCATCATCATTCATTGCAGCATAGGGTAATCTTGCCCACAGGCAACTGGCAGTCTCTACAAATTTAGTGAATATGAGTCAAAGCAGGTGCCAGCCATGGTGCAGAGGCCAAACTTATCTCAGCAAACATATACCTGTGAGATATAGACATACACTATAGACTATGGTTGCATGGGGTTTACCAAGTAATGCCCACAGCCCTGGCCTTAGTAAAGGTACAGGCCATTAGCTAGCTTTGGCAACCTCAGAGTACATATACTCAATATGACATTAGTTTTAAACACTGCCTAGAATATCTACTGCAGGGGGAAGAGATGGTCAGCATATGCCAGCAGGTCTCAAGGGCCTTAATAAGCAAAGCAACAGAAGTAAGGATTTAAGAAAAGCAAAGGAAAAAAAAAAAAGAAAGAAAGAAAACAGAAGGGGCCTCCATAGGCCTTTTATGCATTGATGTTTAAATCAATTTTTCCTATTTTTAAGTTGCAAAGCATTATTGAGGCCTTAAACTGAAAATTGTTTGGACATCACCTAGTGAGCAGTGAGTGCCACCCAAATGTTAATATGCATACAGAGCCAAGAAGGGAATTATGGAGGGTTAACTTTGGATTCCATGGCTGGTCTCCACACTTTGGTATCACCCATCACCTAGTCTTCATTTGACTCTGCATTGGTTAATTACATAAGTAGAACTATCTTTCTTGAGGCTATTTTTAGGCCTAAGTGTTTTCATTGCAAGAGGCTGTGGAAACATTTCCTAAGACACAGGGCTGAAAATACTCACAAGAGATTGTGCGTGCTCTGTCACTAGATGGAGCCCACACTCAATCCACTTTTGGGGTGCTAGAAACCTATGACTAAGAAGCAACAGGAGAATTAAAATCCTTTAAATATGTTCGATGTGAAAGAAAGGCACCTAAAATAAACTCATGCCCACATGCCAATTTCTAGTCTTTGCAAGAGGGTGCCTGTCTCTCACTGCAGAAATTTTAATAGGCTGTATGCAATGACATAGTTGGAAATTATTTAGACTGGACAATGGTGGGGGAAAAAGATCATTTTCAGCCTTGGAGTTAGACTAATGTATATACTGTTCTGACCTAATTCAGAGTGCCCTGGGAGAGTTGTTCCACAGGAAAAATCCATCTGCTTGTCAGTGATTTCAGGAGTATAACCAGAAGCGTAGTGGTTGGTTTCAGGAGAGGAGCCTCTTGGAGTTGTGCACAGACCTGGCTGGAGACTGCTGATCATCTCCATTAACGAGGTAGCAAAGTTCCTGATTGACTGCAAGTCAGAGGGTGGCTCTCTTCCAATAAAGGGCCATATAGTAAATGTTTTCTGCTCTGCAGGCCAGATGGTCTTTGTCACAACTACCTAACTCTTCCAACATGTAGTGCAAAAGTAGCCATGGACAAGATGTAAATAAATGGATGTAACTGTGGCCAATGAAATTTTATTTGTGGACGCTGAAATTTGAATTCCATTTAATTTTCATGTGTTAACAAAATATTATTATTTTAAAATTTTACCATTTAAAATACTGAGGCCCATTCCTACCTCCTGGGTTATACAAAAACATTGCAGGAGGCTGGAATGGCCTGGAGGCTACCACCTGGGCTGACCTCTGGACTAGGTTACAATGTATGCCCAGTGTGTTACGGTGGAAGCTCCTTTTGTCCACCTGTGATGTTTTCTTCTCTGACCCGTGACATCTGTCAGAATTACACTACTGGTCTCTCATTGCACTCTTTATTTTATTTTATTTTTTTACTGACATAGATTTACCAGATTGATGGATCATACCATTAGTTTATTTCTCTCAAGTGGAGAGAACTAATCTACTGAAGGTCCCAAATGCAGGTAGACTGTGAGTAGTTGGTGTCTATTCTTACTACTTTATTTATTCATTGGGAGTCAATTGCCTAGGCAGATGTGGCTCATTTGCATACTTAAACTTTCCTTCTGGAGGTTTGTAGTAGACTTTGTTTTGTCCTCTCCAGGTAACCCATGTATCAGGAGACATTAACTCCATTCCCAGTTGTAAGTGGGTCCTGATTTGACCTAAGCCATGATTCCCATTCCCATGATCCTTTGACATTGATTGACTGGTTCAGGAAATAAGGCTTAAAACAGTGAGCATTTGTAAAATGTGGTGGCAAATACTACCAGTTAGCAATGGGCACAGTGATCTGAGTTGATCAAATCTTTTTCCAAGGTTGGAGGAGATGGCTTTCCACTCTTCCACTGCATATGAGCAAGAAAGCATGTTGTCAAGTAATTATTGCTGTCATTTATCTTGTGACCATGAAGGAAGCAAGCCTGAGGACAAAGCTGGCATGCTGAGGACACAGAGTCAAATGAGTGCAGTGCTTCCAGAGCTCTGTTGTATATATGAGGAGAACCCACCTTCTCTCTAGATCCCTTGTTTTGTGAGAAAATACATGACAGTATTGTGTAAGATTTTTGTGGTGTATAGGTAAAATGAGCTACTTAAAAGGGGACAGAAGATTGATTTTACATGTGTTTATTTTTTCTGTTATACAATAATAAATGACCAACATAGAAAAAATGCAGATAACAAAAAGAAAGCCCACCATCAAAGGACAACCAGAGTTAGCATATTATAATGTCATCCCACATCTTGCAAGGTATATATACACAAATAGGTACACATATTTTACATTAATAAAGACGTACCATGAACAATATTTTAATTTTATTTTTTTAAGATTTTATTTATTTCTTCATGGGAGAGAGAGAGAGAGAGAGAGGCAGAGACATAGGCAGAGAGAAAAGCAGGCTCCATGCAGGGAGCCTGATGCGGGACTTGATCCCAGGACTCCAGGATCACGCCCTGGGCTGAAGACAGGCGCTCACCGCTGAGCCACCCAGGCGTCCCTATTTTAATTATTTTTAACATTCAAAATATTTTAAATAGCTTTATATTGTACATAAAAGTATACAGTCTTTCCATATACCCTGTATCCAGTTTGGTTACATTAGTATGGTATATTTATCACAGTTAAGAAACCAAGATTATATGTAGATCAATGGAACAGGAATAGAAAGCCCAGAATTAATCCTCAACATAGAGGTCAATTAATTTATGACAAAGTAGCCAAGAATATACAATGGGGAATGGAGAACAGCATTATATAAACAGTGTTAAGTAAACTGGACAGCCACATTCAAAAGACGTGGACCACAATCTTATATCACACACAAAAATTAACTCAATTTGAATAAAAGACTTGATACATCATTATTAACTAAAGTCCATATTGCATGCTATTTTTTAAAGTTTTTATCTAATGTCCTTTTTCTGCTTCAGGACCCCATCCAGGATATCACATTTTTGTGCAGCTGCTATGGCTTTTTGGTTATTATAATTTCTGAGATTTTCCTTGTTTTTGAAAATCTTGATGGTCTTGAGTACTGGTCAGATATTTTGTAGAATGTCACTGTATTTGTTTTAATTTTATTTTCTCAAGGTGAGACGGGGATTTTGGAAGGAAGATCATATAGGCAAAGTGACATCACCACATCATATCAAGGGTATATACTATCAAAGTGACTTATCATTATTGTTATTGACCTTGTTTACCTGGTTAAGTAGTGTTTGCCAATGTGAAGTATGTACTTTTTTCCCCTTCCCATGTTGTACTCTTTGGAAGGAAGTCATTATGCATAGCCTACACTTATGTTCTGGGGAGTTAAGTTCCCTCCTTGAGGGTAGAGTATGTATATAAATTATTGTAGTTATTCTGCATGGAGGATTTGTCTATTTCAATGTATTTAACAACCACTTTCTTCCACTAAGCAACTTACTATGTCTTTCCATGTTAATAATAAAAAGATTTGCATGATTATTTAATTAGCCATCTAGTATTCCACTACATGTGTGTATCATAAATTATTTTTTAATAAATTTCTTATTAACATTTAAATTTTCTTTTAACTATTATAAACCCTGCCATAATTATTAAGAAACTTGAGAATTTTATGGACAGTGTCATGTCACAGTTATGAGTTGAGTTTAAGGAATGTCAGAAATAGTGAAGAGATGCACCATCTCAGAGATGGAGGTACCCTAGTTATCTAAGTAACCATCTCTATGTCTAAGCACTAGAGGCCACATATGGAACAAGTATTGAAGGCCTGGTATAATCTAAAATGTATAACCACATCTCACAAGGCAGTGAGGAATGTTTTTCTTTTGGGTTGCAACACAAAGACATACCAGAGAGTTCTATTCACCACAGCCAGGCTTTTAGGCACAGATGTTGCAGATTAAATTTGTTAGTTAATTGTTTGTAACCAAGATATACTAAATTAAGCTATAGTCTTCATTGTAACCCTGAGGATATCTCAGGAATGAGGAGGTAGGAAGTGTTTATGGCTACCTTTTGAGCACAGGGTTGCTAAAATCTGACAGAGGTAGGGAGTTGTCCATAGTGGATACATGCCAGACATCAAGTATGTCTCAGTGAGTATCAGTGGGTAAAAATGTGTTGGTTAAACAATTCCAATTCAAGTTTCTTTCAAAGTATTTCAGGCCAGGTTGAAGATAAGACATAGTTACTTCTAGTCCCATAGAAAGTGCCAGGAGTGAGACTGCAATAGGCATTTTTATGCCTCGGAAAAAATGAGGTAGATACATTGATTGTGCTTTGACTAAAACATCAAGACCTAAAGAAAACCATACATTTGACTTAGTTGGAGTGAAGAGCAGGACTTCTAATGGTGGCTGGACACATTCTCCTTTTTTTTTTTTTTTTAAAGATTTTATTTATGAGAGAGAGAGAGAGAGAGAGAGAGAGAGAGAAAGGCAGAGACACAGGCAGAGGGAGAAGCAGGCTCCATGCAGGGAGCCCGACATGGGACTCGATCCGGGACTCCAGGATCACACCCTGGGCTGAAGGCGGCGCTAAACCGCTGAGCCGCCTGGGCTGCCCTCCTTTTTTTTTTTTTTTTTCCAGTTAGTTATTTGAGAGAGAGAGAGAGAGAGAGAGAGAGCAGGAGCAGGGTGATGGGTAGAAGGAGAAGCAGGCTCCCTGCTCAGCATGCAGGGATTCCAGGATCACGACCCAAGCCTATGGCAGATGTTTAACTGACTGAGCCACACACTCTTTTTTTGAACGTTAAGTGTGAGAGATCCAGGAGCATTCCACAATCCCCAGTCCCAGTAGAAATGGACTTTGAGGACTCAGCCAGATGATCATCTCACTGCCTCCATATAGGCTGGAGAGAAGAATGATGCTTATCCAGAATCCAGAATGGGTGGAGAGGAACAGATAGATGACATACTGGGGAAGAGGGTGGTTTTCTGTTGTCTTCCTTTCCTTTGGATTCAGATATAAACACTATCTGGTAAAGATGTAAGATCTGAAACATATTACCATCCTAACTGATAGACATAAATAACTTAGATGAGAGGTAAGTCTCAAAGAGAAGGGATTCTGAAATAATTATGTATCACTGCATCTGCTGAAGAGGTAAATATGTATTTATAGCTTCTCTTTGGCTATCTTCTTTCTTTCTTTCTTTCTTTCCTTCCTTCCTTCCTTCCTTCCTTCCTTCCTTCCTTCCTTCCTTCCTTCCTTCCTTCCTTCCTCTCTTCCTTCCTCCCGTCCCTCCCTCCCTCTCTCTCTTTCTTTCTTCTCTCATCTATGTATCTATAATTTTTTTACTGAATTTTGTTTTTTTTCACTTTCATTCTATTGAATAAAGTTCTTTATATCACTCTGGAGAGGGCAAGAATATGTAGGAGCCTGTTGAAACGATACCCCTGTATAGATTTTTATAAAAATAAACAACAACAACAACAAAACAAATAAAACCAAAGAAAAAGCATGGCATATGCCATTTTATAGGAAGACCATAATGTCATCTATTTTTACGGAATAAATGTTCCATTTCTTGATCTTTCATATAGAATTGGTTCTAAAAAAATTTAAAGTCACATTGATTTCTTATATCAATATGAGTAAGATTTATTCCCTGTAACACAAATTGAAATTAAGCTATATGTCTGGCCCATAAATCATCACCCATAGATTCAGAAGCAAACTATGAATACAGTGGGCAAAGAAATGTGAATATAACATAATAAAAATATATAGATGAAATAAAAATAGATAAGAGTAAAACTTCTAAATTGTAGTGCTTACAATTATAGAAACATAACTATGTACAACTAATTAATAAGGCTAAAAAATGGAATAAAGATTGAAAAGGGAGTTGGGAGTTAAGTTACAGAACCCTTTATTTTGCACAGCAAAGAGCCAATAGGCACTATAAATTTGAAAATGTAATATAAGGAAATTATGTTTTTATTTATATTTCTTTTATATTATCTCCATATATTTCCTGTCATGTTTAGTGGGATCTACCTTTAGGAATTAATATTTTTAATGTAAAGAAACATTTATCTAAAGTTCAATGACTCCTTTGGCTTTATTTCAATTTATTTTAATTCTGTGAATTTCATGTTAACTTTAATACATTTCCAATGTAAAATAATGTGAAGAGTATGGTCACATTTTATCTTTCTTATTCATATCTTACTTTATAAATGTGAGAAGTCTGAAATGATGTTCATAAAATATTGAGGTTAAGTGTTCCTCAGTAGTAGCAGTTAGGGGATTCTTACTTCCTTTTCAAAATTTTAAAATTTATTAAAGTTAACATTTTTTACCTGAGAGGAGGTGGAGAGTAATAATAGTAAGTGAGGGCAAGGGGGGAATTATCACTTCTTATTCTACATATTACTTGCATTTGTATCACAATTATGTATTTTATAATTTTTGTAAAAAAAACAAGCACTGACATTTTAGAAGTTAAATTTTAGGAAAAATACTTTTCTCCATCATATTCTTGCTTTTCTTATATTGGTAAAAGCTCAAAGAAAAATAGTGAGATATTTGGTAAAGTCTGTAACCAAGCTCAATGTACACTTCACAGGCTGTTTTATCAAACAGGTTGTGTGTTCTGTATCTCCATGAAAGTCTGAGAGTTTCTTTGGACATGAAATACTCCATGTAGGTTTAGTAAGTAGATCTACTTAATTTGAAGAGAGATTTAGGTACTAGTTACACAATTAGCATACATGCTTTATTGTCATATATATTTTTGCCTAAGTGCCAAACAGATTTGGAAAACCTTAGTTAAATTATTCCCCAAATATTTTTTAAAAGGATAGAATTGAATCAATCAAAGTATTTCAAATAACTGTCTTTTCTTTACGTTATCAATTCATAATGGTAGAAAGAAAAATCTTCAGAGAATTGAGGAGAACACTTGAGCTTAAATCAAACTTGACTCTTTTTCTTTCACTAGCTAATGTTCAATTGTTATTTTGAATCATGAGCACATTACCTAGAGTGCATGAGTTTTAAAGGATATATAATTATATTTGCAATAACAGCTACTGGCTTTAAAAGAGGTCTATGTGATCGAAAACTCATATAATTGTGTTTTAGGACAGTTAGAGAATGGTATAATTAAAATGTCAATCTATTATACATTCTTAATTTTTAATTTAAATGGAGATCTTAAATTTAATTGGTTTTTATTTGATTTCAAAAAACAACATACACATATTCTCCTGTTTTCCAATAGATGTCAGTATCAAAAAAGAAAAGAGATAGTTGTTTAATATGACTGTCTTGCAGCACAAAGGAGAATTTTCCCCCCTTCTTTCCAGCTTCATGTAATTAGAATTGCTATAGCTGGTCTAAGCAGTCCAACAAGGGACAGTAGTTTTTAAACACGGAATGATTATTATTTTTTGGGTGGGAGGAGTTCATGTGATTAGTATTTTGGGGATTATGGTGCTTGAAAAGGAATGAAACAATAAGGAAACATCTGACTGTTTTCAAAATAGTCCCTAGTGCCTTTATTTCTTTGTGGTTCTGTTACTCTGCCTCTTCTCTGTATAAGACCTAACCTCCATCTTGAGTTTCCATTTCCTACTGTTAATTTGAAAATGATTTTATGTTCAAAAACGTTTACCTTTGTTCATGTGGCATTTTGATTTTTGAAATCTATAATATATTTTTTAAAAATAATAATGAGTAGTCCTTTTTATCCACTCCATTTTCATTATTGTAGAACTTTAAATAAAGCATCATGTGTAGAAGAAATATTAGTTAACAGAGCTTGCAAATTAATCCACCAATAACATATAGGATTTGGGTTTGGAGAGAATTGGGAATTGGGAATTATGTTAAAAATAGGAAAGATTCATTCTGAAATTTGTATTTAATCCTATATTGTCAGTATGCATGGAGTCCTAACATGTAATGGTGTTGGGAGAAACGGTTAACACAATTCATGACATGCCTGGCATTTCCATTTATTACATTATAGCAATCTAAATTTACCTTTATCTCATTGCCTACTTTAGTACTTACAGCTACTTATGTGATCAAGAGAGAAATGAAAAAAAAAATCTCATACATTCTATTGTTTACATGTCCTTTTGCTGTGGTTGAGCCATCAAAAAGAAGTCCATCATCTTGTTCCTTCAGGCTTTGCTCTTTTGCATGAGGATGAGGACTGAAACCCAGATGGACTACGAGACAAACCATATGCAAGTTTCTGATCTGTACCAGATTCAGTTTTGCCCATAAGTATGTAAATGTGCAAAATTTTCAGGTTGAGAACCGAACATATGAAAGAATGTTTCCTTCTTATGATCAGAAAGGACCCTTTGCACAATGTAGGAACGTAGAGAGCACATGTTGCTATTCCTGTTCTGTAAAAAGAGAAAGCACAGTAGGAAAGCAGTTTTAGTGATACTGAAATGACAGTTTTCTGATAGGATTTTCAGGATACACATTCATACACATAGGTTTGAGCACTTTTGCTTGACTTTTTTGCCTCAGTCAGAAAGATGTGGGCTCTTATTACTTGTCACTCATCAACGATATGACCTAGACATGTCTTTTAATATCTCGAAACTGGATGTCACATACTTGCCTCATCAATTAGATTTATTGTGAAGGTATTGATAAAGCGCTTCATAAACACTAAAAAATGATGCAGATCGAATGTTCCCAAAGGGAAAAAACCAATGATTTACAACCATTTTTTTTGTTGGATCTAGAGTATTTTTGCCAATTAGGAAATCCATCAGCTCTCTCCAAAATTTTAGAGATTAATGGGCATAAGGGCATTGCTTTTAATGAGATGAGGTTTGTGTACGTGAAACATGACCAAAAAAGATCAAACATAAAAAAGGTAATATCTGAGTTAATAAAAAGTGAAGAAAAGGTGTTGTTTGTAGTTTTTTTTTGCACAAATCCCTTCACCCTAGTATTTACTTTCTTTTAAATTAAGTACTTACATAAAATTAAAAATATATATTCACATTTTTTTAAACAAAGTCAAAAACTGTAAGAAGGATTATATAATAATAAAAATAATAAAAAATAATGAAAATAAACAGTGCTCTCCCAGCCTACCAACAGTTCTATTCATTCCAAAGTAAATCTTTGTTTTCTGGTTTGGGTTCAACTGATGCTTACCTGGTCTTTAAATCCTCTTTTACAACATTTTTTTTTTATTTATTCCCAAAATGTAAACATTGTCTACTTATTTCTTATGATAAGAAAGTAATTGGCTCACATCTATTCCCTGCTACATCTCTCTACTCCTATGTTTCAGAAGACTTTCTTAAAAATCTATTTTTTATCCATAAATAGCATCTCTTGACCCCTCTCTGTAAAACAGAAGATATTAGAGTTTCCACCAATCTTTCCACTTTTCTCTATCCCAATCCACCTTCCTACTTGTCTTCTGAACCTTCAGTTTTATAATTTTAAGGTTAATGATATGCACATTCAACAGCTATCATCCGCCATTTTTAAGAACCATTCTAAGAAGTAAAACCCTAAACAGACTTTTTAACTATATTATGATACTTCCTTTTATGGGTCCAGTATTGATGCCTCTCCAAATAAACATTTGGGACACAAATTAAAGTTAATTTTCATCTCTATACCCTCAATCCTCAATTATTCCCAAGTTCTTAATCATAGTGTCAGTTTTATTCCACTCCCCTCATCCCTCCTTACTCACCCAACGTCTTTCCTGTACCATTCTCTTCGTGGTTGCTAGCTTTATCCTGGGAAATCCTCTCATTATTTTCTTGGAGGAGCTGAAACTGTTTCCTGGACCACCATTTTCTTTCTCTGTTTATCTCTTGTTTTGTCAGAACGCTTCATCAAATAATTCTCTGAGAGAAATTTTCCTATGAAAGCTTTTCTGAGGCATGGTATGCCGCCAGTGCCTTTATTCTGTGTATCCACTTCATTGATACATTGGCTGATTTAGGATTCTAGGTTAAACTTTCTTTTCCCTCAGACATTGAAGGTATATAGAGAGAGGCCTCTCTTCCACCAGAATACTGCTACATGTGCATGTGAACTTCATGATGATATATCTGATTACAGATCTTTGTTATTGCTTTTTTTCTGTTTCTGTTTTTATGTTATTGTTTCCTTTTTGTTTTGCTGACTTTCCCCGTATATCTGGTGTTTCTTGGTGCCTCTTCTCATCTGAGAAAGAGACTGTAGTAACAATGACTGTATGTACCTTGTATATAAGTAGAGATTCTTGACTCTCTTAGCTTTTAGGCAACCAAGGAGCATTGTATTATATTTTGGAGCCGTTAAATGCTAAAAAGAAAGAGGCTTTGTTCTAGGTACTAACTCCTAAATTGTTCAGAGTATATTAGAGAAAAATTCTCCTTTTTCTTCTCTGGGATGGTATCACCTCACTCTTGGCATTTCATGCTAAATGCAGAGAAGTCTTCAACATAAAATTTCAATTAATTATTATTTCAATATTGATATTTCATTCCTACTTTCCACTTCTATTTGTAGAGATTCTTTAGAGACAAACCTATCTCCCCCTTAGCTAGAGCCCCTCACTATCTATAGTCTTCACTGGGCCCAATGTTGTATTATTTTATCAGTCATTCATCCATGAATTGACTTTCTGGCTTTCTAATCCCTCCATTCCTATTCCCTTCTTTGTTTGTAGATACATACTTTATTCCATTACTCCTGATGTAATAGATAAAAATCTATTTTTAGATTCTTAGATTTTAGGAGGGAGGGAGATAGACTTACAGTTTCACTATATAATTTTAAATTGGAATTCTCCTTTAATTTTTCTATAGTTTTAATATTCACTCTAAAATGAAATTACAGGCATTTGGAATTCTATTTTTTTTCATGTAAATAGTTCTGTTTGATTTGCTTTATTTAGTTTAGTAGATGCGGCTCCTAAGAAAATAAACTGGAAAGTTTGTCAAAGTGAATACTGTAGGATCCAGGGATGTCCGAAACTTCTGAGGGTGTTTAGTTAAAACTTATAGATAAAGATATACATTGTTTTTATCTTCATAGTAGCATTTTCATAATGGCCAAAAGGTGGAAGCAAACCAAATGGATGAAAGGATAAAAAAATATATATATATTATAATTATTATATATACATAACTATATATATATGTATAGTGGAATATCCAGCTTTAAAAGAGTAGGAGATTCTAACAAATACTGTAGCTTGGATGGATTTTGAAAACATAATGCTAAATGAAATAAGCTCATCAAAATGGTGATACAGTATGATTCCACTTCTATGAGATATCTGGAGTACTCAAAATCATAGAAACAGAAAGTAGAATGGTAATTCCCAAGAAATGGAGGGAGAGGAGGAGTGGAAAGTCAGTGTTTAATGAGTACATAGTTTCACTTTTGGAAGGTGAAAAGTTCTGGAGATGGGTGGTGGTGATAGTTACACAACAATGTGAACATATATAATGCTATTGAACTACACACTAAAAAAGCATAAAATGGGCAATTTATATCATACATATTTTACCACAATAAAAATACATATTGGAGAATATATTTCTTTAGTTTAAATATGTTAACATTTTTTTATCATGAAGACATATATTAGCAATTGAGGCAGGTTCTGCCTTTATTTTTTTTTTTTTTTTTTTTAATTTTTATTTATTTGTGATAGTCACACAGAGAGAGAGAGGCAGAGACACAGGCAGAGGGAGAGGCAGAAACACAGGCAGAGGGAGAAGCAGGCTCCATGCACCGGGAGCCTGACGTGGGATTCGATCCCGGGTCTCCAGGATCGTGCCCTGGGCCAAAGGCAGGCGCTAAACCACTGCGCCACCCAGGGATCCCAGGTTCTGCCTTTAGATGTGTATTCTATCCTCTTTATATATTTCCTGTGTTTCTTCCTGACTTCAGAGAAAATAGATTATTTCATATCCAAAACTCACCCAGTTGGAAGTAGATCCAAGTAAATGGGTCTCATAGTGTCCATCCATTCTGCAGGGTGAATGAGAACAGCAGACCAGGTGTTTGAAGTTGGCAAGTGTTCATTTTCTTTATTAGCTGTCATGATATTCTGATGATTCAATTTCCAATATTGTAAAATGCTTATTTCATGCTTTAGATGAGCCACTTTTCTTGAAAAAGCTGATTACTTTATCAATACCATCTTCACTTAGATACCTTCATTTGTCTAGATTTTGTTCCTGGCTTTTAGTTCAGTGAAAGAAGAGGCAATATACCAAATTTTAGATTAGAACACTCTTAGGTATCAGATTCTGCTGTTTAACCACTTTTAGCAAGTTGCTTACTGTCTCGAAGGCTCACTTTCCTCAGAAAATGAAGATACTACTACTCAGTAGGGACAATCTGAAGATTCAGTGAGTTAATACACCAGCCGAGAAATCGATAACATGTCGCCTCTACGTTTGGGAGCCAAATTGCAGTAACGTTAGAATGAATTAGGCCATTTAGCCTCGGGTAGTGGTATTCAAAGAAAAACTCTATGAAACCAATTCTCTCTAATGCCCTGAGGGGCTCAACAAAGACAACATTGAGACATTAATAATTTCAGTGTATTAAACTCATAAAATTAGATAATTGCCCCCCTTTGCAAGTACAGTTTTCTATAATGTGATTGTTAAGCACATTTTAATTAGGCAGAAAACAGCATGTTTTAATAAATTTTTAAAAATGTTAAATATAATATCTCCTGGGGAAACAGTCTTTAATTTTATCTCATAACCACCAATCTGAATATTTTGACAATTATTTATACTTAATCTGTATTTCTGATACCTGGATGCTCATTTATTTTTTTTAAGAATTTTTATTTATTTATTCATGAGAGACACACACACACACACACAGAGAGAGAGAGAGAGAGAGAGAGAGAGAGAGGCAGAGACACAGGCAGAGGGAGAAGCAAACTCCATGCAGGGAGCCCAACGTGGGACTCCATCCCGGGACCGTGGAACCACACCTTGAGTCAAAGGCAGACCTCAACCGCTGAGCCACCTAGGCATCCCCTGGATGCTCATTTGAATCTTAATTTTCAAATAGTTAAAGAAATAAAATGACATTTCTCTTAGGAGAAAGGAAAAGAAAGAAAAAGAAGGGGACTAGGTAGGAAGGGAGGAAACAAAGATTATTTAAGGGAATCCTGAAAGTTATAAGCAAATTATTTTATTGTGTGAGTGTATTTTATACATGTAGTACTGTCATTATATAGTAAAATAAAACCTCCCCAGAATGTAGAAGAAAAATATTTCTATAAGATTTAAATTCATAACATTTTTCTTTTATATTCATTTGATAATACAAACTACTTTGTCATGTTCAAAGAGTTCATCACCATATTTACTATTCTTCTTCAATGCGCCCTTTTAGTTGAGTATTGATATTAACTAATTTTATCAGACTCTCTCTTAGAAAAATAAATAGAAATGGAAAGGCATGATATATTTAAGTTAGAAAATCTTAGGTCTTTCAGTTTGTCTGTTTTTTGGCAGTAAACTCACAGGTCTCAACTTCATCTTAACTTTATGGTATTTTCTTGAAAAAAAAAAAAGAAACTACTGATGAATATATTTCTGTTTTCAGTAGGTGGATGAATGAAGCCTAGGATTTCTGCATGTGCTTGACATCTCCTAAGCCATGCACTTTGGCTATATATGATATATGGCCCCAGGATAAGCATTTCTTTTATGAAAGACAGCGGGGCTTCTGCCCTCTGACTGCCAGTCTGCATCCCAAGGAGACTGCACTTCTTGTGTATGCCAGGTGTGAACCGGGAGGGGTGAGGGCAGATAATTTGTCTGAGACTTAATCATAGCCAGGGCTAGAGATTTCTTTTTCAGGATTAGAGCCCAAAAAGCTTGTTCACTTAGGCTCTGAACTAAGGATGAATAGTGAAAACCACAATCTAGAAAGAATATATGTCTTGTTTTCTATGAGAATAAGATTAATAGAATTTCAATACCACTGCACTTAAAGAGATTTATTAAGTTGGCTCAAAATCAAAATTAATTAAGCAGGTCCCACCAGTCTGTGGTATGTGTTCTTCCAGTCTAATCTTCTAAGTATAGCTCTGCCCCATATGATTTTCAAAACTCTGCATACTGAATTCTAATTTTCCTCATGCATAAGCTATTTGGTGGGCAAGATGTCCAGTCACACATGCTGTAGACTTAAAACCCATGCACAAATCTCATCTGTGAGCATTTACAGGTATATCAATATTCTTGTCACTCTCAATACCTTGGCCATCACGATTGGAGAGTCTCCCTTTTATTGGAAAAGTCAACTCTAAGGCTGGTTATTGTTTCACTAATATTCTGTTGGTAATGTGCCACTTGGTAAAACTTGCTTCACGAGTTCCAGAAAGCATTTGGCTCCCAACAGTACAAAGAACCATTGCAAGCATTTTTGGTCAGTTTTGATTGAATGCAGATTGTAGGATTGTTTTGCGAAACCACATTATTCTTTCAAATGTTTCTTCAGTAGTCACATATTACTTTCTAATGATAATCATTTGCATTTCCAGAGCCCTTTTGCCCCTGATGTTTTACAACAAACTTACTCAGAATTCATCTGTCTTCACTGTGCTTCCTTCTGGTTTGAGCTGAGGCCTGTAGCTCCTGGGCTTTTGCATGGCCACCTTAGTAAGTGGCTGCAAGGGAAGAGGAGAAAGGAGCACATGAAAACCACCCAGCTTGGGCTCTCTAGAGGGTGATGTGTAAAGCAGAATGCTAACATTTCCCAGACTCGCAGAAAAAAAATTTTTTTGAAGGGTATGCTATGAATTCTATTTCACCACCATTTAAAAAAATGTTTTTCATATGAATGTTATTGCTCTTTAGACGTCTTATATAACACTAAAGGTAACCTGAAGGTTAGGCGATTCTGTTGAATGTTTGGGCCCAACCAGCGCCTAGTTTTTCTTTTATTGTCTGCCGCCTCCGCCCCCACATACTTCTTTCTTGCTCCAAGTCTGGTGGTCCATGGCGCACTCTGCAGATGTTTCTCCCACACAGTGGGATAATGCCCTAGTGTGTCTGTGCACTTCCAGGCTAGGCTCATGTGGGAAAAAGGAAAAATTGGAGAGAAATCATAAACTTCTGGATTGGTCTTATTTCCTTTTGTGCCTTTCAAAAATGCTGAAACAGAGAAGAAAATAACTTTAGACCTATTCACCTTTCCCACACTGCTAGCTATAGGAAGTGGTGTATAAAGTGATTTAAAAAAAAATAAAAGTAAATAAATAAACAAATCATCATATCATGCCATCTTCCAGAAGTCCCAGGCAGGTTATTCTGTATTAGAAAACTTCGCATAATTTTGTTTAAATGGTATTGTTTAAGGAATTAGAAAAACTAGGAAAATTAGGAAAAATTTTCCTAACTAGGAAAAATTTTCCTAGTTAGGAAAATTAGGATGTCTGTGATGTACACTACATGCAGTTTATAGACTGCATCCCGGAATTTTGAAACAATTTTCATAAAAAAAATGAAAATTCCATGATTGTGCAGGGGAATATGGGACCCAAATGCTGAAAAAGCAGGCCTCATAGATAACAAAAGAAAACAACCACTATGATTTTCTCTGCTCCTCTCCTCTTTTCTCTCTACTACCAACTATTTATTTGCCCTTGACTAACATCTTACAAAGCATCCATAATTTAGCTGAGTATTATTCCAAATGGTAACTCTTTTAGTAATCTCAGTTATAATAATATTCTTAGTTCAAAATTGATGTGTCAATGACTGTGTTTGAAAAACCAGCTCTGAACTTCATTAAAATTAGGGTTTCTCCTGTCTAGCATCCTACTCCTTCCCAATTTGGCTTGCTGAATGTGAGAAGTGTGCAGTGAATGTGTGTGTGTACATGTGTGTGTCTAGAAGGAATACTGGGGGCTTAGTCTCAGGTTCTCTTTATTCTATCACATCTCCTGTGATAGAATAGTCAGAGCTTAGTCAGAGTTGAAGCAGAGAGGAGGAAAAAAAATCAGGAAAAAGTTTTCATACAGTTTTCTCCATGCTCAGGTGATGTTTAAGGCTAACTACCAGTTAGGCTCTCTCAGGTAAATTCCTGACAAGGGTGATGTCTCCCCACTTGAGGGATGCTGTTTAACTATCTAATTTGAGAAAAGGTGTAGCACATTATAGGGGATGACAGTGTATCTTCTGAGAGCATTACTGGTTGTATGGCCTTATGTAAATCACTTAATCTCTCTCTGATTCAGTTTTCCTAGCTGAAAAGTAAAAATAACACTATCTACCTCATAAGGTTGTTGTGAGAATTTAATGAGTTAATACATTTAAAATGCTAAGAAGAGTGTCAGGAACACAGTAAGCATTGTATCTTTTTTTTCTCTCTCTGATTCAGTTTTCCTAGCTGAAAAGTAAAAATAACACTATCTACCTCATAAGGTTGTTGTGAGAATTTAATGAGTTAATACATTTAAAATGCTAAGAAGAGTGTCAGGAACACAGTAAGCATTGTATCTTTTTTTTCTTTTCAGTTACTATAATTGAAGAAGCAATGTCGATAGGATACAAGTCTGTAAGTAAGGGGGGAAATTATACATCAAAGATAGACGTTTGGGGGCTTAAGCCTCCAGATATGTTTTAGATCTTGCTAGTACTATGGGATTGGATAATGGCACCTAGAAAGGGAGTGTAGACAATTAGAATGTCAAGGATTGAGTTCTAAATCCTGGACACTGAGAGAATTATGGATTGTGGAGATGAGAAAACACTAGCAAGAGGGGCACATGACCACAGGGAAAACCTAGGTGAGTGAGGTGTCCTATAAACAGAAGGGAAAAGTATTTTCAGGAGGACATTGTGAAAATGGTGTCAAATGCTGCTGAAGAGTCAGTAATATAGGGGCCATGAACTAGCTATGGGATTTAACAACACGGGCATTGTGCTAACTTTGGTAACAGATATTTCAGTGGAGCAGTGGGGTGAGAGGGTGGGATGGAGTAGGTAGGTAACTCCCAACTGGCTTATGTTCAAGGGAAAAAGGGTAGAAGAAAATTAACAACAATGATTATAGACAACTCTGGAGGATTTGAGAGAAAGTAAATGGAGATGAATAGGGACAACTGGAAGCAAAGAAAGAGTGAAATAAAAACTTTTTAATATGGGGGGAAATAGCAACCTTTTTTGCATGTTGACAGAAATAATCCAATAGACAGAGGGAAACGGAATTACTGAAGTAGATGGGAACTTGGACACAAGCACAAAGTTTAGCCCTATTTAAGAACAGGAACAGCCCATTACTGGCAATAGGTTTGGGTGGTGGTCTTAATGTCAGTAAAGTTCTCTTTGATGGTTTATATATATATTTTTTTTGTTTTCAGAGAACTAAGGAACAACATCATCAACCAATACTGAGAACATGTTGAAAGTCTGAAGGGTACAAAATGGTCACTGTGGAGTGTGGAAGAATGAATGAGTGGGGAAGGATAGTATGATTGCTGGACAGATTTAAGAGCTTACTTCAGGTATGCAATCATGATAAGTGAGATTAGATTCAGGATTGTGTGTTTTCCTCTATTCATATTCAATGACAAGAGTGCAGACAGAAAGAAGACATATCATTGGATTTAATCCCTTCTTTATGATTAATAAGACCAAAACAGTGATTGTAATGATTGTTCATGAGCTTCAACCATCTAAGAAAGTAAGAAAATGCATGAGGAAGAGAGAGACAATGGAAAGGTGGTAGGAATGCCTCACAACCCATGTAGTGAGTTGGAAAAAGAAGATACAGCTATCAGAGAATGACATGTTTAAAGTTGAAAAGACGACAGAATTACAGTTATTGATAATGACAACAAGGCTAATGTAAATCACTTGGGCAAAGGGACCAAGAAATAGAGATGCCAGGATACTAGAAAGATCATTTATGTGGATATTGAATTGCCAAGAATTACAAGAGGACTATTGGGGACAATGACAATAAGCTACCAGTAAAAGTCTTCAAAGGATTAGAGGAGACATCCACAGAGTGTTAAAAACTGCCACAAGGAAATTTACCTATAAAGGATTTACAAATGGAATTTACAAGATCTTCCAAAAGAGAGAAGATGCCAACTGATTTTAGACATTTCTTCAAACTTTTTTTTATTATCAAAGACCTGAAAATAAGATCTCATTTTATAAAATTTTCAGTTTCTATTTCATTAGAGAACCATAAAGAAACCCAATTTCATGTTGCAATCACTGTGGGCTGAATTTGTCAGCCAGTAAAATGTTAACAGGCAACCTCTTCTCTACTATAAGCATCTACCTCAATTCCCTGTCTTCCACACCACTCTGGGGTCCCATGAGGATACACAATTGTGGCAGTGAATTTCAATGATCAAGAAATCCAAATAAAGCTAACTTTTATATTTCATCTTTGCCTCTCCTATATTCTAGTACAGAGAGGTAAGGGCAGAAAAAGCTATTTCTGGTTGCATTTTTCAAGCTGATAGGTTACATTTATGAAAAACTATAATAGTTCTATAATAAATGTTGTTTACCATTCATGTTTAATAATAAATTTAAAACCTAAATGTTTTCCTGATACAGTAAGCAATTTCCTTTTGTGTGCTGGGACTCTTTCCCTTTTCCTCCACAGAGCTAACCACACTCACATGGATCAAATGACCTGAATTTCCTGAGTTGTCTATGTACTCCCTGTACTTAAGGCTCCCAAGTACTACATATGCAGCGGACAGTTGTTTGTTTTTCATTTTAGATGAAATACCCGTTAAGGGACTCCCTGAGACTTTTCACTCCAAAAAAGTGAAAAGGAGGCCAAAAAAGTAATTTATCAAATAGTAAGTCAAAATGTGGTCATCATAAGCACACAGAAGGTAAAGTAGACTATTCTTCATATAAAACTGTTTTAATTTAATTGTAGTAGAAATAAGGGAGGGAAAATAAATGGAAGGAATAGAATAATATAGCCAAGAAAAGATAATAGGGATTAAGAAGGAAAATCATGTTTGAAAAATAAAAATTAGAGTGCATAAATGGTTCTAGGATTCTTAGATGATGAAGGACATTTTATTCTGGGTATTATAACTTCATTCTAAGGTTGTCTCCATTGACTTGATTCCAATGAACATACTCTGAAATAAAACCCTATTAATTCATTATTAATCCAAGTCCAAATTTGATCATCTTTTCAAAAGAAATGTAGTTTTACTTTAAAATACAGAAGTAATTTTGGGGGTGCCTAGGTGGCTCAGTCAGTTAAGGTGTTTGGCTTCAGTTCAAGTCATGATCTTGAGGTCCTGGGATGGAGCCCCGCATCAGACCTCCTGTTCAGTAGTGAGCCTGCTTCTCCTTCTCTCTCTGTCCCTCCCCCTTCCACTTGTTCTTTTCTCTCTCTCTGTTTCAAATAATGAATAAATGAATAAATACAGAAAGAAAATAAAATACAGAAGTAATTTGGATAGGCTGCTCACCGGGAAGCTCAGAGTTACAAAGGACCCTAGATATGATCTGGCCCAGCGCTCATATTTTTGTGAGAAAGAGCCTGGTACACCAGATGACCAAATTGGTTTGGAGGCCTTTATTCTAAAGATTCCTCAACCTCTTTTTATCTCTACGTGTACATATCAAAGAATTTCTTGGGGAAAAAGCTATTTTTAACAGTTTAAATATGATCCCAGGTATTTTGCTGTAAACATTATATAACATTGATATTTCAAAGTAATGGAAAAAGAATAGTTTATTTGTAGAGAGTGGAAAGAAAATTTCAGACCAGTCAAGGACCAATGATCATCACAAGCTCAAAAGGAAGCTTCTGATCACCAGAAGTCCTACTGGGGACAAGACATCTAGCCATCTTGTTAAATAAGAGAGGATATACAGATCTTCTCTCCCTTAGAACAAGGATTTTTACATGTTAGAGTGCAAATAATCCTCCTGGGGAGGTATTTATTTATGCAGATGTCAGAACCCCTCTCTGGAGGTCCAGATTCCTTAAATCTGAAGTAGAGTTCTGAAAGTAGCAGGGTGTTGTGATGCAGATAAATTTGTCAGCCCACAAATTGAGATATACTACCCTAGTCAGACACCATAAATGAGATTTAATATCAAGCCACTCAACATAGGCTTTTGTCAGATAACTTTTCATGCATGAATAGCTAAATCTCTCACATCTAAGAGCTACAAAATAAGTCTTCATCACATTGAATGGATTCTTGAAGTGATCAATGTTAAAAAGCACAAGGATCTCAATACATTACATCAAATTTTTATCACTTTGTAAGGGTTTTTAAGGCACTAACACATTAGTTCTTATATTTACTAAATTTGTATGTTTAGCATTTAAAAGATGAGTGTTTAGTTCATTTCCAGTACACCAACATAGGATATATCACAGTAGTATTAAAGAATGTGAAAGAAAGGAAATTATTTTCCTGTCTGTAGGACACTTACAAATGCATTACATAGGGCTTATTGGAGAGTAAGTGTCTAAATGCTTGGCCAAATAGAAGTGATTTCTTTCCCCCTCTCTCTCATTCACACACACACACCCTTATATATTATTAATAAAAAATCTGTTTTATTATATTAGTAGACTTATATGATAGTATATTTAAAACTATTTCCAAAGATAACATTTTTAAAATGAAAATAACAAAACTCTGTAAAGAAAGCAAATTTATAACAACACAAAACACTCATACTGATTATATAGATTATAGAATATTAAGAATAATACAAACAATAATTTTTCTTGATAACATTAAACACATTAATCAGTTTCTTAACTGCTTCTAGCAAGTCACTGGTATTTTTCTGAAGATTTTTTTTCCCAATATAGTCTTACTATTTTGAACTTGTATTATTTTTGACTTGTCTGTACTTTTTTTTACAAGATTTTATTTATTTATTTGACACGGAGAGAGTGAGAGAGAGAAAGAGAGCACAAGCAGGGGGAGCAGCAGGCAGAGGAAGAGGGAGAAGCAGGGTCCTGAGAGGGAGCCTGAAGTGGTACTCCATTCCAGGACTCTGGGTTCATGACCTGAGACCAAGGCAGAGGGTTAACTGACTGAACCACCCAGGCGCCCCTGTACATTTTCAATTGTGAAAATTCTCTTTATTAGGTATCTAGTAAGTTCACAAAAATATGGTGTGGTCAAGGAATGATATTTTTTGTTCTAATTTTTTCTTAATGAAAAATGTAAATATTTAAGTTCAATAATTAGAATAGGCTTTGTATTTTTGCTTTCCTTCAGACTGATCTGCTTGAAATATAATTTATAAAACAAAACTCATCCATTTTTCTTTCTTATTATTCTTATTGTTTCATCATTTTTATTGTTTATAGGCTGCATGCAAAATTGTAGGCTTTCTCTATTTTGCTCCTTTTTAGTATATAATGTAAAATTATCCATTTAAAAACAGGAGCTTCATTAATAGTTTTTTAAATAGCCACAAATAAAGATATTCTCGAACTTAATTGTAGGTTTTCAAAATTAGATGTCATATGCAATTTGAACTCCTAAAATTTAATTTATTCAATTTTCCCCCACTTTCATAGGAATAAATTTCAATATCTCCCTATTTGCAAGCTCTGTTTTCAATAACTGAGATTTGCTAATTGCATTAATCGCTGAAGTTTTGTCACTTCATTCATTGATATTTGCCTAAAGATTTCTAACTGGTGATAAATAAAATGCAACCAAGTTTAGCAAACTCTACCATGTACTTAAATATATGGAGGACACAGGATGGCTTACAAAATTGTTCTTCAAAGGCTCATTTCTAAAATCTTTTTTTGGAAAATAAATAAATAAATAAAAATAAATAAATACATACAATCTTTTTTTGGGGGGGAGCCTGGGTGGCTCAGTGGTTGAACATTTGGCTTTGGCTCAGGTTGTGATCCCGGGGTCCTGGGATCAAGTCCCACATTAGGCTCCCCAAGAGAGGCTGAATCCCTCTGCCTATGTCTCTTCCTCTCTCTGTGTGTCTCTCATGAAAAAATAAATAAAAATCTCTAAAAAAATAAAAAATAATAAAATCTGTTGGGATGTCTGGAGCAAAACGTATTGTCTTATTGATGTATTCTTTTGTACTGAATATCACCTTCACAACAAACAATTTTCTGGATAAATTGTAACAGTATATATAAAAAAATTCAATTTTAAAAATATACCTCTTTGAATACTATTATTAAATATATGTTTAAAACAGTTTCAAAAAGTTTCTCTACCTTCAGCTTTAAAAAAAAAAAAGATTGATTATTTTTAGAGAGGGTGACAGTGCACATGATGGGGGGGGAGCAGAAGGAAGAGAGAGAGAGAATCTCAAGCAGACTCCCCATGAGCGTGGAGCCCAATGTGGGGCTCCATCTCATGATCCTGAGATCATGACCAGAGCCTGAAGTCAAGAGTTGGACACTTAACTGAATGAGGCGCCCAGGTGTCCCAACTGCCATCAGTTTCTTAATTTAGAAAGAACACTGCTTTTATCATTATACTATACTCCATTAAAGTACGTATTCATAATATCACCACAAAACAAAATAATAATATCTTTATTATTAAACATTTTAACTGGCACAGGAGTATCAGATGTTTCACATTTGGCAGGATAGGCTATTAGAAACAGCTCTGATTCCATGAAATGGATGAAGATGTTGGCTTATTCTTGGTATTAGCTGATTTTCTATTAGGAACATCAGATGACACTGGAATAAAACTGATATCATTGAACTGATTGCAAAGTTCTTCAGTGAACGGAGCCAATACATTACCAGCTACAACTTCACCTTTCTGCATGTGCACAAGAAAACTTCTAATAGTTACAAGTGAAATGAACTTATTAGAGTCTTTTAATCTAGAAGGTTAAAGTATTGTCACCTTTAACACAATCTTTTCTCGAAATGAGTAGTCTTAGGAGATAAGACTGATGCTCCTTCACATTTATTTCTTCTGGGTTTCATATAATCAACGATCTCACTAAGGTAAGCCTCTCCTCACCTTTCAGGTATTAAGGTTGATAAATATTTTATGCAAGTTACACAGCACAAACTGTCTTAAAAATTCAATACTTAATTATCATTAAATATGCATTTATTAATATTTGAATTATTGTTGTAAATAGCTGTCTGATGATTTTATTCTTATAGACTATTGCAAAGGCCAGGGTAAGACTTTATAATATGTCATGTGGATGCCAGATGTCATTGTTACATGGTCTCCCAACATGTTCCATTTAGATGGAATTAGCTGTCCTTACGCACTGATTATCTTGGCATATAGCATTTTACCAGCAAAGTAAATGAATTCTGTGTACTGTTTCTGAAAAGGAGATATTAGTTGCTTGCAATTTTTCTGGATAGGGCAAAGCAGGGGGAACAGAGACCATTAGATATGGAAATCCTTTGTACTTCACTAAAGTGAGAACTTTAATCACTGCATAGGCATCTCTTGCATTATTACAGGAGAAGGTGGAGAAGCTGAAGATACAAAATAGACGTCTGCAAAACCTAATCCAGTATACTTAATACTGCTCCTAATAATACATTATTTATAATAAATAATACTTTATTTAAAATGAAAATCATAAGCCCAGATTTCAAGATCTACCACAAAGCTGTAGTAATAGTATGGTAATGGCACAAAAATAGACACAGTGGTCAACGGAACAGGAATTTAGAGCCCAGAACTACACCCATGCCTGTATCATCATTAATTTAGGACAAAGGAGGTAAAAATATAAGGTGGAAAAGACATATCTTGAAAAATGTTAAGGCCAATGTCGAAAAGATTGCTGCCTATGTTTTATTTTAGGAGTTTTATGGTTTCAGTTCTCACATTTAGGTCTTTATTTTTACTTTATTTCTATGTATTGTGTAAGATCATTCATTTATTCATTCATTCATTTGCATGTAGCTATCCAGTTTTCCCAATACCATTTATTGTCCCTCAGGCAAGGAAAACAAAATAAACTGAAGGGACTAAACTATTGGAACAAAATAAAAAGCTTCTACAAAGCGAAAGAAATCATTAATAAGGGATGCCTGAGTGGCTCAGCGGTTCAGCGCCTGCCTTCAGCTCAGGTCGTGATCCTGGGGTCCGGGATTGAGTCCTGCATCAGGCTCTCTGCGAGGAGCCTGCTTCTCCCTCTTCCTATGTCTCTGCCTCTCTCTCTCAGTCTATGTCTCTCATGAATAAATAAATAAACCTTTTTTTAAAGAAATCAATAAAATAAAAACTGCTCTACTGAATGGGAGAGGATATTTGCAAATGATATATCTGATAAGGGGTCAATATCCAAAATATGTAAAGAACTTATACAATTCAATACCAAAGGATGAAAAGAAAAGAAAAACCAAAAGCCAAAACCAAAACAAATAATCTGATTAAACATTGGCAGAGGACGGGAGCAGACATTTTTTTCAAAGACATATAGATGGCCAACAAGAAAATAGGCTCAGCATCACTCACCATCAGGGAAAGACAATTCAAAACCACATAAGATATCATGTTACACCAATCAGAATGACTAGTAGCAAAAAGATATAACAGGAAATAACAAGTGTTGGTGAGGATGTGGAGAAAAAGGAACCCTTGTGCACTGTTGGTGGGAATTGGTATGATTATGGTGGAAAGTAGTATTGGAGGTTTCTCAAAAAATTAAAAATAGAAATGTATGTTCTAATACTCCACTACTGGATAGTTGCCCAAAGAAAACAAAAATACTAATTCAAAAAGATATCTGCACCTCTGTTTATTGCAGCATTCTTAACAATAGCTAAGATATGGAAGCAACCTAAGGTCCCACCAATAGATGAATGGATAAAGAAGATATGGGATAGATAAACAACAGAGTATTACTCAGCCAAACAGTAAGATTAGATCATTCAGAGGACAGGTGAAATAAGTAAAGAGGATTAAGAGGTACAAAGTTCCAATTAAAAAACAAGTAAAACAAGTGAGTAGGGGTACATAGTTGGCACAGCCAGTTAAGCATCTGACTTCAGGTTTCAGCTCTGGTTATGATATTATGTTGTAGACTTGAAACTAATGTAACATTATGTGTCAACTCTACTTTAATAATAAAAAAGTACAAGTAAAATAAACTGGACAAAACTTTTCATACAAAGATAAAAAAATCAGAGGCAAACAGGGCCTTGGGTGACTATGTTTTTTGAGTACATCTTCTTTGTCTGCTAGACCTCCCTGTATTTTCTCTCTCATTGATACTAATCCAATTTTTAAAAGATTTTATTTATTTATTCATGAGAGAGAAAGAGAAAGGCAGAGACGCAGGCAGAGGGAAAAGCAGGCTCCCTTGGAAAAGCCTGATGCAGGACTCAATCGTGACCCCAGGATCACGACCTGAGCCAAAGGCAAATACTCAATCAAGGAAACACCCAGCTGCCCCTTAACCTTTTTTTTTTTTTTTTTTTTTTTTTTTGTAAAAACCTTTAGGCTTTTAAAAATATATGTAAAAATAATCTCATGCTAAACTGGTATTTAGCAAATCTAAATATCCATATTTAATCAGTACCATCTCTTTCTTTAATTGAAATATTTGTTATGGAAAGAATATTCCCTTATATTGTACATCTTTCTTGTATATTTCTGAAACTCAAGGGAGGATCTAGAAAATTTTCTTCCACTCCAGATTGGTTATGGCCTCTGTACTTATTGTTGGCAGAACTTTGAATAGTACAGATACTCTGGCACCATTTCAGTCTTCCTAAATCAAAATTCCAATGATCCACAGATAAAACTGATGTACAAAGACAAAGACTGCTTCTTTCTGTTTCCTGTAATGTAAATCTATGCAAGTTAGAATTTTGGATTTTTGGCTGCTAAAACAAAAGGAGAACACACTCAACAGATGAACTTATTACTGATGGATACTGAAGTGTATGGAATGATTGGAAATTCTGACTATAGAGGTATTAGAGTTACAGAATTCCAAAAGAAGACAAGAGAAAACCATCGATGCTCACTTCTTTTTGCTAATAACTTTTCCTAATTGAGTCTATAAGGAGGAAGGTGTTTAATATGTTATACTATTGAGAAGAAGGGAATGCAGACTACAGTGAGATTTGAAAAAATACTCCGATAAAGGAAAAATATTGTCAATTTTCTTTTACTGAGGCAGGCTTGAGATGGAGCCAGCCTGCTTCCACAGTGTTGCTGACAATCATGACATCAAAAATATTTTAAGAAAAAAAAAAAAAAAAAAGGGATCCCTGGGTGGCGCAGCGGTTTGCCTGCCTTTGGCCCAGGGCGCGATCCTGGAGACCCGGGATCAAATCCCACGTTGGGCTCCCGGTGCATGGAGCCTGCTTCTCCCTCTGCCTGTGTCTCTGCCCCTCTCTCTCTCTCTGTGTGACTATCATAAATAAATAAAAATTTTAAAAAGTGTTTTAAGACTCTGAAAACTAAAGTAGCCTCTGTGTTTTCTGTCTTTCCTTCTTTCGTTGAGATTCTGGAAGCTATGAAAATGAAAGAAAAATAGAGGAGGGGGGATAAAGGATGAAGCTCATTTCACTTTATTTTATTTACTTATTTTTATTTATTTATTCATTCATGAGGGAGAGAGAGAGAGAGAGAGAAACTGCTGAGCCGCCCAGGGATCCTCTGAAGTTCATTTTAAATTACTGTTGCTGTCTCAATTAAGTGACATTACACCATAATGTGTATCAATATTCCACTAGGGGGTTCTATTGCAAATTCCATACTGAATGACATATTACCAGCAAAATAAAATTTGAGAACCTTTAATAAACATTAATCTAAGCTGCCAATGTTAAATATAACAAGGTTCATTCCTTTGGTGATTAATTCAACTTTAGATACATAATTACAGATCCACATAGTGCTGAGTATGATGGCCATGAGGTGATTACATTAAGTTTAGCAGAAATCATTAGAAAGACCATGACGAAGGGGAAGTAAATGATACAACAAATAGAGCTAAAGTAATGGGCAGTTCTATCAAATAAACTCAAGTGCAGGAATGGGCTCCTGTAGACACATGGCAATCCTTTAAATAAACCTATGACCTTATCATTCTTAGAGTGATTAGAAATTCTGTAGTCATCTACCTATTCACCAAATCTATCCTTTAACTAAGCTGCTTATCCTCTGAATTTTATTTTTTACTTTGAAGCATCAAATTGAATAGAAGATACAGTGAGCTTAGGATCCTCAGCCTATACTTCTAAAGATTCACTTTGGATATCTGACATCACAGAATGGAGAAAGATCACGGACTTCGATGTCGGGATTCAGAGTCTTGAAATTTGGTGGGGGAACCATTTTTGGGCCTGAGAAAGCTTTTAAAGCTCTGTCACCTTCAGAATTTTCTTCTGTAAAATGGTATTAACAGTGCTTTGTTCCCAGGATTTTAGAGACTAAATGAAATAATTCTAATTGAGTACTACTCAGCAAACAAATATGCCTTCCCTCTCTATCCTTCCTTATGGTAGATTAGCAAATCTGAGAATCTTTATAATTATTTGCTGAGTCAGTTTGCATCTCTCCATTAGAAGCGGCCAGTGATTGATGAATTCTATTTTTAGTACTTTCCCTCTTGAGAGAATGAGAGAGAGGTAGTGCTTCAGTCGAGAGTAAGCATAAATTACATGGCATCACTCAAGATTAATTCACAACATTTATAGTAGTTATATGAACTGTCATCATGTATTAGTACTCGGCAAGAGAAAACTGGACTGGAAAATTAGCAAGGTTAAAGGTGAAGAATAAAGTGCCTCAGTTAACACAAACAGGCCCTGGAAACACTGCTTATCTGGAAAATTTGTAGCTTGAAAATGTCTGCATTTCCAAAAGAACAGCATTTATAATGATCTTGAGGGTAGTTAAGAGAGAAAAGAGAATGGATGAATTTGCATTTACTTTAAGAAAATGGAACTTTACCATAGAAGTATCTTTTATAATTTTTAAATTATTTTCATTTTTATTTTTTAAAATTTTATTTAAATTCAATTTGACAACAAATAGCATAACACCCAGTGATCAGCTCATCATGTGCTCTCCTTAATGCCTATCACCCAGTTACCCCATCTTCCACCTACCTCCCCTTCTGCAACTGTTTCCCTTTTCCCTTTTTGTTTGTTTTAAATTTCCATTTTTTTAGATCACTCCTATAAATTCACATTTATTCAAGCATATATATGTATTTATACACAAACCAATGGACTATTCTGACACACTAGAAACTTACCTAAAGATCAATGAAACCTCTCTTTTCTTGCCATCCCTTGGGGATGTAACCTATAGACTGAAGTCTCTAGGATGTATAATATGAATATTCAGAATTTTTATGCTATAAATTTAGCATTTTCAGCCAGCAGAGGGCTCCTTGCTTTGATATGATCCTACATATGCAAAGTCTAACACAAACTCTTGGTAAGGAACCAAAGCAGGGTTTAATATTTGTTATGGCCTTAAGTATTTGCTTTAACTGTGTTAAATTAAGAAGTTTAAAAAGATGAATGAAGCAAAGCCAAGTCTCTACTTCTGAAGCTTGATATATAATTTGTTAATTGTTTCATCATGCAAAATTTAATCTTCTTCCGCCTTAGCAGTTTGAAAACCAAATGTGTTTCAATTTTTCATCATGAGTCCTCATAGACACCTGCTGTCTGATTCTTCTAACAGTTTTATATTTCTCTCTGTTCAGGGCTTAAATATACATTTATTTATTTATTTATGAATAACACATTTTAAGATGAGATTAACCAATTGATCAGTGTCTTAAACTTGGAGATGAATATAAGCAAAACTCAACGAAGAATGGCATTGTTTTGGTGCTTATAACTTTGATTACGGTAGTCTCCCCTTATCTGGAGGGAATACATTCCAAGACTTCCAATGAACACCAGAAACCACAAATAGTACCGAGCCTTCTATATCCTATGCTTTGTCTTATACATATGTACCCATGATAAAGCTGAATTTATAAATTAGGCACAGTAATAGATTAACAATAATAATTAATAATAAAATAGAACAATTATAGCAATATAAAGTTAGGTGAATATGGCTCTAAAAATATCATATTCTACTGTACTCACCGCTCCTTCTGGTGATGATGTGAGAAGATAAAATGCCTACCTGATGATAGAAGAGAGGCAAATGGCATAGGCACTGTGCTACATACACTGTGTGTAGCATTAGACTACTATTGACCTTCAGACATCAGAAGGAGGATCATCTGTTTCCAGACCACAGTTGAGTGCACAGTTGAGTAATTGAAACCACGGAAAATGAAACTATGTATATGGGTAGACTGTTGTACTTAAACTGTACATTTAAATCTAAGAAATACTGAAAGAAGGGAAGGAAAAATTTCCAGCTGTTTTCAATCCCTCCCGCCATTTTGAACCTTATCCTGCTTATTCCTGTCAGTTCCTAATAAAAATACTCAAGAGATTTCTTACGATCCCAGTGAGTAATGTACACACAACACTTAGGACAAATTTATTTAGAAATTTATTTTAAAAATTGTTTAGAAAGATTCTGAACAGTACTGTGACAATTTAAAATACAGGTATCCCTTACTTTTATGTTATGCATTAATTAAGCTACCTCAGTTTTATGAAAGACCTATATTAGTACCCATTTTCCTTAACTAATAAGAAACAGGAAGATAATTTTTGCTTCTATAAAAAAATGTTGTAAAGCAAAAATAGCATGCAGCACTTGTTTTGCAGTGAGCAGTTCTAGAGGCCACCCACACCTGAAGAAGTAAGAGTGGCTGGGTCAATCTCCTTCCCAGGGAACTATACTCAGCATCAAGCTGCCATAGCTTTGAACTGTGTCTCTAAGCATCTGTGCTTTTTTCTGATTTATTTTCCTCACCCATTAGCAAGATGAGTTGTAAAGGATCAGAAAAATCTATGAGAGATTTTTTTGGGGGGTCTGGGAATGCTCAAAACTTTTCCATATAAATTAATGGTAATTGCTTCTTCACTTTACACCATTTTGACTTATGAAAGATTTCATAAGAAGGCTCTACTTTCAGAAAACAGGGGAATCCTGTAACACAGAATTACAGGTTTCTGAAATTATAGGTTTCTGAAAGATCTGACTTTTTTTGTAAAAGTGAAAATTTCCTTCAGTTGGTGAAAATAGGTACTAATGTTGGTCTTTCATAATGCATAAAAGCAAAGCATAATGTAAGCTTTTGAAGAGCAGGGATACTTGTACCGCATGCTCTTCAAATTGCCAAAACAAACAGATCAAACATATTAGACAGATGTATTAACTGTTGAATACACACATTCTGACAAATTCTATTCATTTCCATTTCAGTGATGTCTTTTTCAGTAACATAGCTCCTTAGGTTATGTGGTTTTCAAAGGTAAATATAGACCTAAGTGACAACTAATGTGATATATTTTTATGACAACAAGTATTTATCTAAGCACAACTTTAGCAAATGGAAGTTGTCAAAAAGTGCAAATTAAATCTTTGTTCTTTTTTCTCTCACTTCTCTTATACTCATTAGCTTAGATGCTACCGGTGAATGTCACATTATTGTATTTGAGATTACTTGCTTTCAACACTAGCAATAAAGAAAAGCCATCTCAGCTGACTTTAATTTTAATACAAACTAACAAATATGGAAAGCAAGCAAAAGTAAATATGCATATTTACCTTTCATTAAAGAAATGCTTCATATAATCATTATACGATTATATTTTCAGATGCAATCATAATATAACATGGTTGTGGACAACTGATTAAAACAAAAGAATTGAATACAAACTTATGTTATTTTGAAGGGCTGGAGGCAAGTTGTTTCATGCTTCTGACTCCCCAGAAAGCAATGCAGATGGAAAAAAATATCTGAAGAAATAAGATACAAAGAGGAAAAACAATTACAATTGAATAGATAGTTTTGTTCAACTGAGTTAAAAATATCTTTGTAGGGGAAATGAACATAAACATTTTAGACAGTTAAATTAATCAAATTGAATTTAGCAGTTGTTCACTGATAGAATTTAGCCAACACAACTTAAAACTCATTACGTTGCAGACAGGAGTGGGAGTAAAAAGTTTTGGTTTTGTGGCTTTTATTTTTAAACTCTCCAACCTGGATCATTTCTAGGTTTGGGACTATGAACGTTAGATACTGAATGAGACAGAACTTTCTTCTGGCATCTGGGCATACTGTATGCAGAATGTACTGTATGAAATGATCTCATTGTTTATATAGTTTAAGAAGCATTTGGAAAAGGAGGAATAAAAACATTATAAAGAATCATTCCTCTCTGGGGCAATGTGATCTAACATGTTATGAACTTTACCTAACATGAATGAAAGGTTAAACACCACTGCTGATTTTCCTTCTCAGTCTGTTGATCTCATCAGGTGTATATTAAAAAAAGTACTACAAATTTCTCTTTAAAATTGATAACATAGCTAAGCCATAAGAAGCATCAGAGTTCATTGAGTTCTTTGGTTCTTTTTTTTTTGCTTTCAAGTAATATCACACATTCCCAATAAATCACCCAAAATTAGCCAAATAAAACTCTTGATTTCTGATGATCCTAGCAAGAAGGATTATACATTCATTCTCAGAAGAACTCATGGTTGCAGAATTTTTTATTATGCATAATCTAAATGCCATAATGCCATAAAACATGTATCTTCTCTTGAGGTAAAATCCAAGCACTAGTCATGATCTTTATACCATTAGAGGCCTCCTAAGCCAACCCTTTCCTTTGCTATTACCTGTGTACTAAAATTAAACTGTAAGATTGCTTTTATGATCTCCATTTGAGGTGTTACTGGTATGATGATAGAAAAGAGTAATGCCCAAACAAATGGAGTTATTGGGATAGCTGTATCCATATATTTTTTTATTGTGCAAACCGCCTATCCCAACTACCAAAATATGACCAAGTCTTCTCCCCAGGAAGAAGATCACTATCCCTGAAAGATCCACAAAAATATACAAAGGAGAACATTTAAGTAATAAGATGGAGGTATGAGGGACATTTTGGGGTGATGGACTGTGGAGAAGCCAAAGGCATGAACTGAGACCAGCCATCAATTAAGAGAAAACAGCTTTAACTGTGGTTATTTTGCTATGAAAGCCTGAATATAAAAACAAAAACAACAATACGACTTTCCTAAACACTGATATTTAGACTTCACAGGTAGGTTGTTCAATTTCATATGAACCTTATGGTTCTTCCTAGAGAACTATTATCCTTCACATTAGCCAGTCTGCAGTTTTCTTCAAATACATGCATTCCTTTCAGCCTATAATATGCACAATATAAAAATACATATGAATAACAAACTCTACAGTTATATTGAAGCAGAAGTCAAGAATAATATTAGCATTATGGAGTTGCCTCAGAAATCAAATACAATATATTTAAAGGCTGGTTTTGATTTTGTTTCTTTTGACTGTAATTCAAGAAAAATGACCTCATGGGATTTCTCATGATGGTGCCAAGCAAAATAATACTAAGGTGGGAGTATTTATGAAAGCCCTTTGACTGTGCAATGAATTGCATTAGTCTGTGAAGATGGGTAATGTTGACAGAGTACTAGCTGCAAAAACAACTTTCAAATGGGAGAGAGATGATAAATGCATAATAATAGTAGAAATAGTTCCATTCCAATTCATAATATTCCAATATCCAATTCAAGCAACTAATAGATACCTTGTGTTGTGTAAGGTAGTGGAACCTGAAATATATTGGCAGTTTAAATTTTTACTGGTTTTGAGTTTAGTGTTTAGGGTCATAAGGATTCCATGGGTGAAGGCTAGGGAGAATGAAATAGCTAAAATGTATGTAAAAGTTTGCTAGTATGTCATGATTCTCCTCTTCCCTACTCCCCACACACTAGACTATCCATACTTTCATCTGGAATCCCAGAAAGAGTAAGAACTTCCAACCTAACAAAAGAATGAAAAAAAATTACAATTCACTTCACTCCTTTGTTGTTTATCTGCAACTTCACAACTAAATCTTTGTGTTTTGAAACTATAATTCAAGTCCTATTTCCTTAAGGATCCATTCCTAACTAAACACAATTGTCTTTTCCAGTGATTTAAAATGTTTTTAGCTTATCAAAAAATGCAATATTGGACAGTTTGCAGTTTTATTTTGTTTCTCTGGGATTTTTCATCCGTATATATTATCTCTTCAAAAGGATGGGGTGAAAACTTGATGAAGCATAGGAATCCAATTCAGGTTCAATGTTAATGTGCAGTGAGATCCTTGCCTAAACCAGCCATTGTTTTAGGTGCTTTATTAGATTATAATGTTTAATTCTCATTACAAATCTTGGTAGATTGGTACCCAATTTGCTCATTAGGCGATGGGAACTTAGAATTTACAGAGAAATCACAAAGCTACTAACTATCAGAGCTGGGACATGGTAGTTTTTTTGTTTACATAGCATCTCCCAGAAAATCTAACTGCATATCCAGTGAAGTCAGTTCAGTGAATATGTGCATCAGTAGTGAATCATTGCCTCTTATTTTGTAGTCACTCATCCTTGCCTAATGATTTTTGAGTCAGTAACTGCTAGGTTTCTGACATTTTTCACCGTCAGCATTTTAAGTATAAATTGGAGTTTTTGTATATAATCCAGAATGGCACAGAAACATAAAAATTAATGCAATGAATATGCCCCTCTCAAAATATGCATGACTCTGAAATAGTCACTCAGTTTCATTAGAAAATAGTTAAGTAGGAAAAATAGATTTGCTCTTATATTTTCAAGTATGTATGTGTTGTGCAATACATACATTAGACCTAAATGTGTATTTCACATATCATTTTAAGCTGGAAAATTATTTAATGTGGACTCAATAAAACCAGTTGATTATTGATTGCAGTCATTCCATTTTTAAAATTTTCTCTTGTTTTAACTCTCTCTTGATTTTTGTATGAAGTTGTTCATTTGGTTCTCCGTAGTTGATTAGATTAAATGTATCATTGAAATAATTGTTCATTAACATATTTCCCAACTAAGTATTTGTTCAAGGAAGATAAGAAAACTACTAGTGAGGCTAGTATAAGAATAAAAGACAATTAAAGTGAGCATTTTTTTGCAATATTCTCTAATCATAGATAGAATGTTTCTGAATATATACAAATTCAATGAACACTTATTTTATCATAGGCCTGGGCAAGTCTCAAGATTTTAACAGCTGGATTTAAAATATGAAACAGAGGAAGTTCACTCTTGGTGTCAAGCCCTCCTTGAGCTAACACATCATTAGTGGCCCTTGTCTTCAGGCTATTTCCTTGACTTCCCATGGCCCTAGACTCTGATTCCTGAACTTTGGCCTGTACAGATGCTCTCCCTGTTTCCTCCACCTCTTTCCAAAAAAGTGCATCAATTGACAGGTGGCTAACCTGAGCCTGTAATCCATACTAAAACACCAGAGGGAACTGATATTTTATTCTGCTGCTCCTCCCTGTTAATGTCTGTGTTTTAAGAGGACTTACTAAACACGGCTCTACTTATGAGCAAATCAGACATCTAATCTAAAAGGAGACAGAATAGTACCAAAAGAGGTATTTATGTGCATGTGACTTCTCCTCATACTGCTATCTCTCAAATTACAAAGCTAGTGGATTGTTCTTACACCTATGTACATATCTGTCTCTGTCAGTTTGAATATACCTACTATATATATATTAATATTAATATTAATTAATATATATATTAATAAATGACCTGAGGTGCAAATAACATATCCTCTTAGGTAGTGGATAATTTCTATTAGAACTAGAACTCCACATATCTCAAATCATTTAACTTTCAAATAAACTTGCAAATAAAATGAAACTTTTGAAGTACTTGAAACATTACCCACAGGAGAAACTAAATCTCTGAAATAGCTGAAATTTAGTTTGATTCTCAAGCATGGATTTATTGCTGCAAATACTGAAATAGAATACATTGCCTGAGAGATAATATCTCATTTAATTTTATGCGTCTTCACAGTGGTGATATAATTATGTATACTAAATCACTAAAAAGTTGAACGAGTAAGTTAGAAAAGATAAGTCATTTTGTAAATGGTGGGTAAAGTTGCTTGATAAATTCTGCCTTGACAAGGAACATGAAATACTTTAACTATAAATAACATTTTTTTGGTGAAGATCTGAGACTTAATCACTTTCAAATAATTTAAAAAATATTACTGCTTATTTCACTGCATATATTTTCAGCCAAATTTAGACATTTGTCTGGATTTCCTAAAATTCTCCTGGAATGGATATACTTTTTTTTTTTATGCCTAACAAATCATATCCTGCCTATAAATGGAAGAGCATACTTTTACCTAAAAATTTTTTCTTTGACATTGATGAGGTTCATAAAATAACAATTAACTAGCCAATTATCACAACCATAACAACGACAACAGCAACAATTTGTTTTAAGAGCAACATATTAAACAAGCAGAAGTTTTTACTAAATTATTTGGAGAAAAATGTACCAATTCTTTGTTAAATATACTTTTTAACATAATATTTCAATTTTTTAAAAGATTACCATCATCTGCTGTACAGAGAAGCAGATAAGAACTTAGAGTACACACCTGAATTGCAATAAAATATCTCTATTTTCTATTAATGCAAGAGACAAACACAAACAGTACTAGACTAGAAATTGGAGCCAAATGGACTGAAAGTCCTTCTGAAGTGAAAACATCAGAAAGATATTAGGTAATTATACTTTTTTTTCTTAGAATTTTTCAAAGATAAAATATGACAAATGCTAACTCAAAAGCAATTGGGAATTGCTGATTTTACTTCCAGTATATTCTATATATGACTTAAATACTGAGTCATCTGCAGACAAATAAACAAAAGGCTTAAAACAAATAATTTCCAGGCATTGCAACTATTACGTGTGTTTTATCTTTATTTCTGTATCCTATCCAAAGCAGATACAATCACCACTATACTTAATGCATAGTCTTATCATATTTAATACTGTCAAGATTTAAATCAAGTATCATTGTTTTACACTTGTTTTTAAATATATATTGAAATTCTTAACAGAGGGAAAACAATATAAGAAGAAAGTTTATGTGAATGTCCATAATAACAATGCCTTATTTAAAAAGAATATATATTTTTCTCAATCATTACATATACCCTGATAGTCATTTTCAAACAAGATAAAATATTAAACATACTATGATCATGTTTTTTAAAAGAAAATAAACACAAAATAAACATCGGAACAAAAGTTTTAAATAATTCAACTGAACTCTGAAACCTGAAAAACTAGATATTTCACTATTTTACTACTCAGTGTGGGCAAAGGACTCTAATAATTTTAGTGACAAAAAAGTACTAAGTTAATTTTAGATAACAAATACAGAATCTTCATTGTAACCATTTCTTCAGCTCCCTGGAAATGATTATCTCCTATGATGTACAATAATTTACTCACTTCTAAATGTCTAAACAGCTCAAGAAATTGTATATACTTTACAATAATGCCCCTACAGAACATTCTATTGTTCATCTATATCACACTTGAGTTATCATGATAACATTTTAAAACCATAAATATTAGTAAGAGCATTAGAGATCACTTATAGGTCTTCAAGAACTACCTACCATTCAGAGAATATACTTGAAGACAGTTGTCATGAATTAGCTACTGTGCATGCAAACCCATCTGGTCAAAATTGTATAAACTGTAATTAGCATAAAGTGAAAATAGATGCTACATTTCTCAAAAACATCTGTGAATTTTTCATCTTTGAATTCAAAATTATGAATAAAGTGTGTTTATAGATATAGGACTTCAAAATTATCCAATATTACCAACCCTTATTCTGAGGGTATGACCATCCAGTAGTGTGGATTTTAAAATTGTCTTTAATTACTTACTACATTCTTGCTTTTCCTTATACACAGTGATACAGCTCAATTTATGTTGATTTCCTAGAAAATTTCTAAATATTTTAATATACATACTCTAGATATTCGGGCTTTCTTCTCAGTTTTTTCCAGTTATTTTTTTCATCCCCAGCTTGAAGTTTCCAAAAGGATAGGTACAAGGAAAGGCTAAACTTACCACAATTAAAACGGAGGAAAAATTAAAGAGACAACCAAAGTTGATTAGACATGATTTGTATCCATAGAATGGTCAGAATATGTGCCTTATCAAAGCTGGAGCCTGACTTTATATTTTTCTAATTAAAATTCTTAATGTAGAAGGGTAAGACTTTTTTTTTAGAACTCTATTTTGAACTGTAGGATAAAAAACAATATGGAGATATGGAGAGAAAGTTATGATAAGGTCAGATTAAAAGACCAAATATCACTAGTGAGAATGAATGTGAGGTTAAAGGTTGACCGTTCTGTTGGAAAAATACCTTAGGAAAAGTGTACATTATGAAAAGCATCTGTTTATACTCATAATCTTCCTCTAGTACTTACCATGGAGCCCCATGTTCTTTACTTTTTATGGATTTAGGAATGAAAAAGATATCAGAGCAGTAAAAAATTTTAAGGCTAGTCTATTTTAGTTTTTATAAATTTGGGAATAAGTGTAGGAAAAATAAGGCACTTGACGAACATTACCTAATTTGTCCTGAGACATTTTTATATATTAAAATTAGTCAAGGGCAAGCATTGTAAACATTGTAAACATTTCCCTAAAAACTATTACCTTACTTAAATGGAAGGTAATATTTTTTTAAATGGAAGAGAGCTCAGTGAATTAAAAAATTCATTCGTTTTTTTTTTTACTTTCATATTTCTGCAAGTAAGTTCTAGCTACAACTAGAATAACATTTCATTTAATTTTCCTGAGTATGTCTAACATTGGCACAAAATTGTTTGCTTCATATCCAGTAGTATATTTTGAAACTGAATATTTTTGAATAAAATGTTGGTGGATTAATCATGGTCCTTAAGTGTCCTAACAGAACTCTCTGTAATAATGAAAAGTATGATCTTTAATCTAAAATTCAAAGTACAACACCTTTCTAATTCCCTTTTATTTCTGACTGCTGAAATTTAAAGCATTTGCATTCTAAAATCAGAACTCTGTTTTAACAAAAATTATCAAGAAAAACATTCAATCCTGCTCTACCAAAATGCCATTTTCATGGTAAACACATAGTGGTTCCTGATAATCTCATCACAGCAGTTTGATTTTCAGTGTATTGTACATAACAAAGGCCAGCTCCTAGCATCTCTCTGACATCACAGTTGAGAGCTTACGTCGTAAAAAAAATTCCTAAATCTTTTCACGTGCATAAAAAATTTCAATACTTGGTGTACAAAAATTTATATCTGAAAGACCATGTGTTTACAAATGCAGAACGCCATTCAACACTGCTAGTCCAGGACGTCCAGTGGGCTGTTAAAAAAATTCTTTGTACTTGCCTACTATTTAGGAAACAAAGGAAGCCTCGTAAAAAATTTTTTTTCATGAAAAAAATTGCCATGTTTACAGAAATAATAGTGATGTCTGTTTTTTTTTAAAAGAACGACAGTATATCTTGGAAGGATATGTTTTGAAAAGATCTCTTTGTATTGTTTTTGCTTGTGTCAAAGGGATGATTAGAGTCCCAGTAAATGGGAGCCTCCCAGAGTAGGCTAAATAGAAGGCCAACAGCCAACATATGGCTTGCAGCTTGGGGGATTTCTCTCAAAGTTCTGCCAAAGATGGGACTGCCCAAATGGTTTCTCGCGTAAGTCCTAAGTCATAAACTGCATCCTACTAAGCCAGCCATGCCAGAACTGGACCCAAGGGTATACGGAGTCTTGGCTGATGGGAAACAATGACTGCTTCCTAAGGAAGCCACAGCTGCTTTCCTGAGAGACACCCCAGATGCCTGAATTTTCCCTTACTTTCCATTTTTGACTACCTGTTCTGGCAACAGTTCCAACAAAGGGGGAGGCAGGCAGCAGGCACCCAGCTGTTTTCAATAAGCCTTGGCAATGTAGGTACTGATTACATAAACACTGCAAACATTCAAAGAGCATATTTTCTAGCTTTTAAGCTATAAAAAAGTGTGAGCCTGTACCCTATATCTCTTCTGTTCCAAATAATGATAATACTGATCATAATGATGACTACCATGATGATGACGATGACAACAATAATGATAATTAAGGCTCTAATTATGAAAGCAAAGATTATTAAAGGAAACATGATATCATGAACTGCTGGGAAAGAGCTCGAATTATGCAGAGAATTGGAAAGATGAGAAATTTCCACATTTCAGGGACAAGAATATGTATTTTTTCCTTTAGGAAACAATGAGGTAAAAATGTGCAATTAAATCACTTGATGTCTTATAATTCCCACAATCCATGGAAGAAAACAATTAGCTGTTGCATCATCCATTTGCAATATAGCACATTTTCCTTTTCATTTGCATGTATTCAAAAATATTATTCTAACTTCTTAATATACACAATGAACTTTGAACAACACAAGTTTGAATTGCACACAGCCACTTAAGTGCTGTTGTTTTTCCATAAACACAATACAGCACTGCAAATGATTTTTTTATCTTCCTTATGATTTGCTTAATAACATTTTCTTTTCCTTAGCTTCCTTTATTAAAAAATGTACTATATAATACATGTTACATGCAAAATATGTGTTAATCAACTATTTATGTTATCAGTAAGGCCTCTGGTCAACTTAGGTTATTAGTAGTTAAGTTTATGAAGAATCAAAAGTTATATGTGGATTTTCAATTGCATGGGGGGTTGGTGTTTCTAACCTCCATGCTGTTCAATGGTCAATTATATCTAAAATATCCAAGAAAGAATACTCATAAAATATTGCAGAAGGTCTTCTGATTATATCAAAATCAGGTTCAGAAACCTAGTCAAACTAGAACTCTGGAAAAGGAATAAGAGAATTAGGTTGTCCCAATTCAACACAAATTATTTTGCCTCAGCAGGTTACTCAGAATTTCAGTTTCTGCCTCTATAAAATAAAGATAAAAGCTTCGAGGTCTCACAAGATTATGGTAAATATTGACTCAATTAAAAAATCATAAAGTTCTATGAAAATATAAGATATTAAACTGTGCTATATTTCTTGCTAAAAAGATTCAATAAACTAAAAGTGACAACAACAAAAAAAAATAAAAAATAAAAGTGACAACAGAGTGACAGATAATGAGATATAGATTATAAGTAGAATTTGGAACATAAGAGTTTTCAACATGTCAGTTCTTTCTCATTCATGGTCACAAATTAAAATGATCCTTTCAATATTGTAGGTACATAATTATTGCTGGGAAAATATAACTATCTTACAAACTAGAGTAATCTATAATTGTACTTAGTGGGTAAGTACAATTTTTTTTTTTAATTTTTATTTATTTATGATAGTCACACAGAGAGAGAGAGAGAGAGAGAGGCAGAGACACAGGCAGAGGGAGAAGCAGGCTCCATGCACCGGGAGCCCGACGTGGGATTCGATCCCGGGTCTCCAGGATCGCGCCCTGGGCCAAAGGCAGGCGCTAAACCGCTGCGCCACCCAGGGATCCCAGTGGGTAAGTACAATTAGGTTGATCATCATTTGAAGTATTTCCGTTATGTACCTCATCCTGTAAAGACATAGAATTTGATGATCTTGATGAGTTTTAGTGTCATAAAATATTTTAAATTTTAAATCCTTTTTATGACACAAAAATATAGACTAAATAATAGTTTCAATTTTTAAAAAAGATTTTATTTATTTGTTCACCAGGGACACACAGAGAGAGGCAGAGACAGGCAGAGGGAGATGTAGGCTCCTCGTAGGGAGCCCAATGTGGGACTTGATCTGGGACTCCAGGACCATGCCCTGAGCCAAAGGCAGATACTCAACCACTGAGCCACCTATGTGTCCCTAAATAATAGTTACTAATGATCCTCCAGCCCACTTCTATTACCAAACCATGGTTTTGATCTTTCATGTTACATTAAATTTCCAATCATATCTAAAATTATGTTAAAATATTTTTTTACAATTATTACAGATATTTTTCCTCAGGGATGCTAACCAATATAATGGAAATGGTCTTCCATGAAAATTATATAAAAATAGAGATAATTTTTTAGTAGTAGTATTTTTGAAATATTCTTTGACAAATGAAAAAATATATATATTGAGCAAAGCTGAGTCAAAAAAATTCTAACTGGAACTAAGCTGATAGCACGACATGTTTTTTGACTAGGATAGACAATATAACATAAAGGAAGGGGCCAAATTTAATGGACATAATGGAGGAAGAATAGTAAGAAAATGCCAGCAAAAAATTATTGTTCTATACCTTTGTGTTATAGACAAAACACTTGAAAAGTCATCAAAAATTTTAGTAGAGACTCAATGTAAGAAAATCTAATATTGCAAAGTCACAACTGCTAAAATAATAAACTTTAAAAATAAACACCCATATCCTTCTAATTACTTATTATTTATTTAGTGCTAGGTATGACATGCATAAGAAAAAATATCATGGTACTTACCTCAAAGGCAAATATATGCACAAAAAATTGCAATGAACCATCCCCCATTAGTTTGTATTTATTATGCAAATATATATCTAATTCTTGTTTTATGCCAGGCAATTCACTCTAATGGAATTCACTTGTGAGCCACATAGGCCCTGAATTCAGAGAAGTAGGTCTACATAGTTTTCTACGAAGTATCTATTAAGGGCTGGTATTTGTATATATATCGTATTTCTAAATCTTCAGGTTAAAACTATCTTCACAATGTGGCTCAATGTAAAAACATGTTTTACTGAAAAGAGGCCAATCACAGAGATATGTTATATTTTTCACTGACTTAGCTTATTTGTAAGATGAATATTTGCCACAGCTACCTTATAGGATTCTTATATGAATAAG